>NW_028301608.1:46875000-47500000 GCF_987345545.1 Pholcus phalangioides | reverse complement strand
TCAAACATTCTATACAAATTGCATTCAAGGATTACAATTAAAAAATGCAGATTTCAGGCATAAGAATGCCGAAGTTACCATTAGGGGTGCTCTTCGTTTGATGATGCGTATGTGCAGTGCTCGTGACTCGAGAAAGTTTGGAGACCCCTAATCAAATTATAGAAACAAAAGTGAGGAGCAAATTATTTTTCATTCAATTGCCTTTACATTTCCTAATTATGAAAGAAATTTTCTCATGGCAAAGTGCCGTCAGCAAGTTCATTTTATTCTCTGACGCTAGCGTATGAAATCATCAAGAGATGCAACCATTAATGTCAACTCTTTCAGCGGTTTTATAAATTTCGCTGATCCGCATTATCACTGGCACAGTGAAAATAACCGAACCCCCTGAAATGCCACACCTTTTTACGAGAAGACGATTTTCCTTCCGTTTTTGTGCAGGTGATAGTGCTTTCTTCATTTCTTAGAAGAATAATACGAAGAAGAGAAATACTCTAGCTTTTTCTATTATGTATACTACACGCATATTCCAACACTAGCCCTCTTCCCTAAAGAAAGGGAGGGGAGGTATATTTCAAACACACTGTCAGGTCGGGTCGTACGGAGAAACCCAAAAACTCTTCTAATTGATGATACAGCCTCATATACCTTATCAATTACAATCTGCTCTCGGTATTCGCGGGGGTTACGTTCCGAGAGTTGCCGCAGAGCGGCAGCCTTGACAAAAAAATTTTTTTCGAAGAGAACCTTTCTTAAACTGCTCTGGGGAGCCACTGATAAGCGTTCATTAGGGAAAAAGGGCGCCGTGGGTGGGAAAAGTTTAAGAACCCATCTGTATGGTCATGTTAAGTATTCATCGTCTTGTGTGTGCATTGATATTTTTCTACCAGAACAACTTTCCCGGGCCGGAGCCCCTTGGTAGGCCGCATTTGGTCCGAGGGCCGGAGATTGTGCACCCACGGCCGACTAGACATTCATTGTTTAGTGGGCTATGGTGCACCCGTGGTATATGGTACAATGCAGGGGTTCTCAAATTTTTCCACCCGCGGAACCCCTTTCCCCCTATACAATGAATATCCACGAGCTTCACCGGCTCCCCAAAGCTGTTTAACAAAGAATATTTTCGAAAAACCTATGTCAGGAGGTTAGTCAAAACCTGAATCAAACCTCCCCACTTTTGCCTGAGGTACAAACCAACAACCTTTGTCTCATTTTCAACTTTTTCTTTGACAACCTTTTTCCTTCAACCTTTGTCAGGGGCGCCGCGGTGCACAGTTTGAGAACCCCTGGTATAATGTATTTAAAATATAGAATTGCTATTCGTTTAATTCAACTACATGCAATCACCATCTGTAGGTTCAGCTTTGAATTCATGTATTATAAAAAAAAAAAAGAGAGAGAATAAAGAGAAAAAAACAAAACGATAACAGCATGTAACTTTATCACTTGTTTTCGCCACGAATTTGTTTTTATGCACGGAAATTTTATGGCTCTATCATTCCGAAATAAATTTTTTCCCCGTACATTTTAGTATTACATTTTTTTTTGCAATTTTATGATCAACTTTTTTCCCTCTTTTTTTTTTTTGGCAACTTGATCGCAGATGGTTTTTATACTTTCATGAACTTTTTATCGGCAAAATATTTTTCATATATCAGAGATTTATCTTTTTTTTTACTATTAAAATCTTGTTAACCATCTGCTCAGAAAAGCAATTTCGTTTTTTTTTTGCTCTTTTGTATACATTTTTTTCTTCTAAAAACTTCCGTAAATAGAGTAATTTAGTTACAGGAACAAATGTTTGTTTATTTATACATTTTTTTTTATAATAATGGAAATTATGATGTCTCTTTTTTTGGATATAATTAATTTTTTTACGCGCTGATACCATTTTATAATTTTTTTCACGTCTTATTAAAAGCTGAGCCGATTTAATTTTGTTTTAATGCTACATCAATTTTTCCGATACAACAATTATGGATATTTTTTGTTACTTTAGCTTTTACAAAAAATATTGTTATAATTATATTGGTAATTAGCTTTTTTGTGAGCGTATATCGTGCATTGGCTTACTGAAAACAGTTATTGTTCTGAGCTATTAATAGAAAATTGTTAGTAATTTTTTCGATTTTTTTTTGTAATTTTTGTAATTTTTTTTGTTTGTAATTATCAGTATTTTTTAATAGCGTTTTCTTGAAAAAAAAAAGTTTATTCGAAAATATTCCTTAATATTTTATATTATAGGCTACGCATTGTTATAATAAGAGACGCTTAGACGTTAATTTTCAGATTTTCCTGACACCGACTTAATAACTTTTCCTTCGTTGATTATTCATTACACAGCGTGTATTTTGTGATGGATAAACTTTTAAGTGGATTATTATGATATACAGTGAATATTAAAAGTGAAAGAGCGGAGATAATTTTAAGAATTATTCTGACATTGTTATCTTGACCCATGAGTAATCATTCATTAATTATTGACAGCGTATATTTATTTATGTTCGTGAAAGAAGGAATGTTTTTTTTCGTATTTATTAATTTTTGCTAAAACATTATTTGTGACGTAAATGTAACGTGGCCAGAAAGTTCTTACTCAAGCTTTTTTTCTTCTCAACCGTTGGTGATAGAAACATATTTTCAATTAGAAAACGAATTTAAATTACGTGCTTATCTTAGATAATCTTTCCTCTCATGCCAGAAGCATCAATGTGCAAATTTGCACTTTTTTTTTGGGTTTACCGACATCTACGAAAAAGTTACATCTAAGAAAAACATTCTTTTCACTTTCTTTTCCTTTCTTTCCTCAAGCTTTTCTGCTTCTAGAAAATAGCTATTTCTCTTTTCTGTTTCTTTGTCTGTGCCGTACATGATCTGGAGCCCTTTTAACCACTTTACGATCGAGGATGTAATATTACGTCCAAACGCCAGTGCATTAAACGGAACAGGTAGGGTGAGGGTGAAAAGAAAAAATATACCTTTCACCTACACACTTCTGTGACATACTGTTTTACTCTTTAATTTGTTTTTCTTTCTTCTTCCTTTTCTCCCCTAATTTTTTCCCTTCTCCTTCTTTTCCCTTTCCCTACGTGTGATTAGGTTAGGACAAGGTTACCATATTTATCGCCGATTTGTTAAATAGAAATCCTCCGAATTTGTTGCCAATCGCAACAAATCGCTTGTAAGCAAAAGGGTTAATAGTGTATTGACGCGTGTTAACTTGATCATGTGTTGTTTATATTCATTCTTGGGCACTATTGGCGTTTAATTTTTTTTCTAAATTACCCATAATAATTCCATTGGATTTTTGACATTTTTGTACTCATTTAAATGAGTAGAATCAGTGGTAATTTTTTCAAAACTTTTTGAAGACGTCACCTTGGTACCCTTTCCATTTTGTTTGCCAGAAACTCGAATGTTTAACCTTTACTGAAACGAATGTTACAAAGCATTTTAGGGAAATGGCACGCGTAGAGTAACATGGGTAAAATAAATATTCAAACGTCATTTCCCATGTTTTGGAAATTTGCTTATCTCATTCATACTTCTGGCATGAAGGGGGGGGGGGGGAACGATATGTCATTTATTTGAACAAGTGCCGTATAACAACCGAGTTACACAGAATTTAATTTTTTATAAGGTCCCTCTGTTCTTTAACTTGCAATTTGAAAATTGTTACCCTGTTTTTGAGTCTAACAAAAAAAGAATCCATGTTTCTATGAATAATATTCTTGATATATTGATTGAAAAAGGAGCCATCTCAGAATTAAAAAAAAATATTTTATAATCTTCAATTGCAGGAGAACGTGGGTAATTTTTCCACGAGTTCGTAGCTTAATACAGTGTTCTTCAACATTTTCACACATTTGGACCGGTAAAAGATTTTATAAGAGTTTCACGGACCTGCAGAAATGAAAGGAATAATTTTCGAACCGACAAAATAAAATATTAATGAATGAAAGAGATGATTCGCTGACCGGTAAAAAACAATTAAATACCATAAATAATTTGCGGACTGGCCAAAAACAAATGGGATAAATGCATAAATACTTTAATTTGTGGAACGTAAAAAAATAAATAAATGGAGAAAATTAATTTGCAGACCGACAAAAAAAAAAAATAAATAAATACAGTGAAACCCCGCTGCAACGATATTTTCAAATATTTCAGCTAATATTGCACTTAGAAACAACTAACTTTTCTTGTTGGGTTCAGTAGATACAGGACAACAGCTTTCTAATTGACGATAGGAGAACCGAATAAAAAATTTTGTATTTTGGTACATATATACAGCTTCTAGTAATATAAATGACATATATATAATAGACACGTTATTTAAATACTTTTACGAATTGCTGCCCGGGACACAATTGTAGAGCACTTAAGAGGGCCAGACACGTTTCCAGATCACTTAAAACATCCGCGGAACACTAGAGTGGCTCTATAGACGACCTATTTAGATAGAAGAGGCCCTATAGAGGCCCGCAACCTAGGGAAAAGTTTTTTTTCGTTTATGGCACTCTTAGTAAAGATGCCATTAAAAATTATTTTTATAAGGGTGGTTGACGACGTAAGCATCATTCAATACCCCTACCGCCGTTGCATCAAAAGTCAGCAAATCCGAAATCCCCTCCCATCCTATAAACGCTGATGTAATACTTGAATGACTCCCAATTGATTGCACCACAACCGGTTGCTAATTTGTGTTCTTATTAGATAGATTAATAGCACGAATAAGTCACGAGAGAGGGTAGCTTGCTTCGCGCAAGCGCTTCAGGGTATTCATTGCTCCGTGTCCCGAGATTCATATAGGCGCTACTACCCCCACCCCCAACTTTATTTTCTTACATGGCCGAATGTCTGACGTCCTCCCCACCACAACCCATCTGCGCATCACACAATCAGTTATTCTACGGAACGGGTTTTGAGGAGAAAAATAAAGCGTTTTACTTTTTCGTGATGAGTTTTCTCTCCCTCACCAACTTTCACGCGTATGTATATTTATTTCACTGCCACGTCGCTATAGAAGTATAGGATGGACCATGAACTTTTAGTACACCGCCAATCAACCGCTTTTACAAGGGGACACCAGTATCGATTGGCGAGGGACAATGCAAGGTTATGGTGTCGCAGGGAATTTTTCTCTAATAGGGTTGTTAATAAATGGAATAGCTTACCCCCGGAGGTAGTAAATTGTAACACAATTGACACGTTTAAAAAGAAATACGATAAACATGTTGGGGTAAATCGAGAAGCTCTGTCCATTCTTAGAATAAGACAACCATAAGTATTCGTTGTGGGCGTTGTATAATATTTTGTCATGTGTATATATTGTCTATAATTTGTGTTAATTGCATTTTTAATGGGGTTGCTGTATTTTTGAGGCGTATGACATCCATATTTTTATGGGCATCTTTTTATCAGCCACCTCGTTGGGCATTTTGCCTGTTGTGGCGTTGTATTTGTATTTGTATTTGTATTTAAGTAAAACCATATTTTTGCTTCTACCGACTGCTTTAAATACAACTTCTTTTTCCTCAAACCCCATTCGTAAATGAAACAAACTCTCCTAGCTCTATTGTCGACTCTCCCACTATCACTAGTTATTTTGTAAAATATCAAACATTATCTATGTGACATTCAACCGCATTCTCTTGTATAGGCCCACAAGGCGAACAATATTGTATAAATAAATTAGATAAATATTTTCTACCAAACAAACTAAAGACTCGTTTCGTATCGATTAACCATAAGATATACATTGCCCAATTTTTCTCGAGTTCGTATGGATCTGTATTTAAGAGTTTACCCGCTTATTTTACACGTATACAATATTACGTCGAGTTTGTGAAGTTGAATTTGGGAATTTAATGAAAAATTGATCAGATGGAGATGAGCTGTGCACGTAGCTGTTCTTTGCGAAATCGTAAGTAATGATCAAGAACTAACGCAAGATACATTTTCAAAGCTATTGAATGCAGGATGCGAGCGAGCATTTAAAAGTTTCGTTTTCCTCTATAAAACTCTTCAATGGTTTTCAGTTATGACTATGGCAACTCATTTGTGAGTTCAACGTGAACCGTATATTATTAATACGTCAATCGTTGTTTTCAGAAAGATCGTTTGTCGTCGTCTTTTCTCTCGAAGGAACTCTTGCTTTTGCGATACTATGAAATCTGAGAATTGTAGAAGATGAACACTAAATTTCCATTAAAAAAGTTTCCTCGCTAATTTTCAAGGGGAGTTGGAAATTCTCCTTTTCAGTGAATCAATTTACTGAGAGATACCCTACATCGTAATGGAAAGTACGAGAACTCGCTAAAGAAGTATTCATCTCTTTCACAACATTCTCAAATTCCAAGTATATGAGTCATTTGACTGATACACTAACTTAAAGTAGATATATATCCATCTACATTTAAAAGCTTATTAATAGTGTACACAGAGTGAATTGATTAATTTCTAATAAAATTATTCGTTGAATCTACGGGAAATTATTCACCCCGTGTGCGAAGAAATATTAGTCAGCCGCTATCATGCTGATTTCTCATTTTATATCCGAACTGATAGTTTCTATCAGCGTTGAAAATATTAAATTATTGCAGTTTCAGCAATAGATGATTGCTAGGCAAATTTGCGATGAAACTATAGTTTTTCTGTTGAATTTTTTTCGTTTCGGAAGTAATTCCCTGTAGATCAACAGCTGCACTTGAAAGTACCATTTACCGTAATTTAATGCGTATAATTCACTGATTATACTTGAAAAAAAAAAACCATCTCAAATTTTTTGTACCGATTATAGTACGCTACAGCAGTTTTTTTTTTTTGTGACGTGAGTACTCTTTTGACCACTTTATGATCAAGGACGTAATATTGCGTCCGAACGCCGGTGGAATAAATTCAAACAAGATCTCTCTGTTTTCTTTCCTCTCTTTTCATCATCGCGAAGTTTTGTTGTAACCTAATGAAAAAAGGTTGTTCTTTTCACCTCCGATTACTCCTATTGGTGATTTTTTCCCACATATGATGTAACCTTTTTACTACATACACTTAAGAGCGAAAGAGAACAGGTAGGGCGAGGGTGAAAAGGGAAATCTACTTCGTACTTACTCTCTTATCTTTAAGTATTATATATAGATAAGTATGTCTCTTATACTTATTTATTGTACTGTTTTTCTTTCATTTTTCCCCTTCTATTTTTTTCCCTTTTCTAACATGCGGCGTTCTAATTGTGCTAAATTGCGCGTTCAACGCATGATTTATTTACAGTATTGCAAGGGATTGCTTTAACTCGAACATTAGCTAAGTGTTGGGTAAATATCTTTATCCATAATATACATATATCATTCCCAACATTGCACTGCATAGTTAGATACATATGTTGCATAAAATATACCGATCTCGAACGGACAGTACGAGTGATTTGCCAATCGAAATCACTGATTCCCAGTCATGTACTGTCTGGTGACGAAGGACAAGGGATCAACAGGAACGTTCGCAGTAACGATACAGATTTCGATGACAATATTGAATTCGTTGTGTATATGTTAGGTTTACAGCGTGGCAACAGTTATAGTTAGTATAGTTTCTACACCACCAGCTAGGTTTATTGCCGAGGATGCATGCAAGAGCTGTTCAACGTCTCTATACTATAGAAGCTCTATCACAATGTTTGCGATCGAGTGCAGTTCTGCTGTCAAGCAACGTCCTCATTCCTCTCCTTCTGATACCTTCGATTTCATACGTGATCTTGAAAGCTACAATATCACATATCCAAACACTATTAGTGCATATATCGAGTATTAGATATACATATTTGGGCATTCTAATAATAATCTAATGCTAATTAATCGGGTTTACACTATAGAATTCTAATGGCAACAGCCTTTAGTAGTAGGGTAGCCTTCTCAATATGCGAATAACATCAAAAAATTGGATTTTAACACTATAAGGAGGCATTATATTTTGAATAACTTTTAAAATTTACGTATTTAGGGTATACGTGTGAAATGATACTAGAATTCACATTTATATTTTTCGCTATCTAAAACTTGAGGGAATGGCAACACTGATTGATCTTTAATTGCAACCGGATTATCCGTTTTTTTTAATTGGAAAAGAAACGCAGACTTCACGTTTATGTACAATGTGCATTAATGTGCCAAATAAGTTTTGCTATATGTTTTGCTGCCACCACTTCACATTAAATTGGGGCTGATCAGAGATGTACACTGCTCAAAACAATTAGGGGAGCACATGGTTTTAACAAAATTACGCAAAGATGTATACCGATAAGTAACATAAAATGAATCATCCATAATTTAAAGCCTAGCAGGAAACGGAAGAAGAAAACTTCATATGCTAATCAAAGTTCGTGACGTCAAAAACCAGAAAAAGGAGATAAGGGCAGAAATCGGGATGTTGCAGAAACGTCTGTTTTACTGCCGTAACTGTGAAATTCGATTGCGCAGTATTTTTTTTGAGACAAGGTGACTTGAGGATGTCTCAACAACGTGATTTACCGGAATCCATGGCATGGCGTGTTATAGGCAGACTGGAATCCGGGCAAACACAACGTAGTGTCACGGACGCTGTTGGAGTCGCCAGAAGTGTTGTTGCAAGGCAGTGGAATCGATTCCAAGAAACAGGAAATGTTAGACGTCGACCAGGGCAAGGTCGGCCACGCGCCACTACAGCAACTGATGACCGGTATGTACGGTTAACAGCCCGTCGAAACAGAACATAGAATGCTACGCAGCTGCAAAGACGGTTGCTCTTGGCAACAGGACGAAGGGTGTCCAGCCAAACAGTACGTAATCGGCTTCATGAGGGAGGGCTCTATGCACGTAGGCCAATGGTCGGCATTCCGTTGACCCCACGCCACCGTGCGGCCCGAAGAAGATAAGCTGCTGAACATCGAGATTGGGAGCAACATGATTGGAGCCAAGTGCTGTTTACAGACGAGTCCCGATTCATTCTGGAGTGTGACACCCGACGTGTTCTGGTATGGAGGGACAGGGGCACGCGAAATAACCCCGCATTCGTTCGTGAAAGGTCACAATACAGACGAGCTGGTTGGATGGTATGGGGTGGAATCAGCATAGGCGGACGTACGGACCTGCATATCATTCGGAATGGCACTTTGACGGCCCGAAGGTATGCAGACGAGATACTGCGACCTCATGTCATCCCTTACGCTGGAGCCATTGGAGATTCCTTTGTTTTCCAGGATGATAATGCCCGACCGCATAGAGCTCGTCTGGTGGAGAACATGCTTGAAGCCGAAACAATACAGCGTATGGAATGGCCAGCGTGCTCTCCTGACCTGGACGACGCATTGCTGCGCAACCAAGGCCGCCTGTTACTGTCCGAGACTTGCAGATTGCACTTCTTGAGGAGTGGAACAGTATTCCCCAAAGTCTGATCGATAACCTCATCGCATCCATGGCAAACAGGTGTGCAGCAGTCTTAGTTGTTCGAGGAGACCACACGCCCTATTAAAACTCATGCATCATGTCTAAACAGTACTTTTTTTTATCGTTTACATGTAACCAAATTGTTGCCCTAAATCATCTTTTCATGTTTTTTCCATATTTTCAAAGAACTAAAGCTTAATTCCAAATTTTTTTTACGTCTTTTTTCTGTATTGCGCATTGATACGCGTGTACTATCCATTGTATGCCAATACGTGGCTGTCTCGCACGGTTTTCTACGCTTTTTCGCTTGCTCTCCTAATTGTTTTGAGCAGTGTACGTAGAGAAGGGGGGCATGGGTGGGAGGAGTTTGTCCCTCCCAGGAAGATCATAAATTAAATTTTTTTAAAAATATTTTTGTGAAAAATAAAATATCGAAAGACTAAATACGTAAGACTAATGAAATACCTTCATCAGCATTTTGATATACTGTATTTCTGCTAATTCAAATGTTTCTGATGGTTAATAATTATTAATTTATCCGGAAGAAAATCCTTGTGAACCCCTAACTTTTTGTGACCCCTCTTAAGTCGCCTGGGGCTGATGGGAAAACATTATGAAGGCTATGGACAAAATCTGGCCCTGGCTTTTCGCACCTAAAAGAAAATTTTCCGAAATTAAATGAGACGTTCTTCTAAAAGAAGTATTTGTAAGTCCTCAAAAAGAAACTGTCAAGTAATTTTATTTTCACATAGAATTCGCTGCATGGCAATCATTCGCATCTGTAATAAAGGGGTTTTTAGGGGAATCAAGGCAGGTAGGACCCTTCATTGATTAGTGATTACTGTTGATTTTCGCAGGAAGAAGACAACACGATAAACAAGATAATTTTTTTTTTTTTTTAAATACTGGAAAAATGAGTATTAATTTCGTTTTGTGTTCAAAGTGGAGAAATTTTTTTTTCCCAGAAATAATTGAACATAATTCCGGAAACCTTGAAAGGAGGACAAAAAAAGACAAATTTCCCGAAACGTAAGAGGACGCTTGAAGGAAGATATGTAAGGAGGATATGCATTTATGCGGTTGGTAATCCTATCCGGAATAGCATTTACTACCTTCACTTCAAAATATGAAAGTCAGATGGCAGCACTAGAAAAAACTCGAAACAAGCGCACCTTTGACAACATCAATACGTTAGGTCCATGTATTTTCACGCATACACGGCTCTTTCCTGCATGTACCTATTCGTTAGAAATTTCGCAGCACGAATGTATGCGAGGTGCATGTACCTTTTAGTAGTAGTTAATGTAAAAAAATGTTAAAGAAAAAAGTATTTTTTGATAATATTTTAAATATTCAAAAAATGAATATTGATTAAAAAAAAAGGAGGGCTGGGAATCAATTCAAATTTTTAACTTTTGAATTAAAATTTTTTAATTTTTTAAAAATTTATCGACTGATTAGTCGAACTTTAATTGAATATGTTTTGGTGACCATATATTATTAATAGACGCTACAAAAATATATTTCATTCATTCACTCACCTATTGAGGTAGATGTAAACGAATATGGGAATTGTTAAGATATTAAGGGTACCCCTTCAAGCAATTTAATAATAATTGCCAAAACCTATAATTTATTTATTCCGATCTTGCCATTTTTTTAAATCGGTTAATTTTGGTTATTATTCACTGATTTCGAAACTATTTACGATTATATTGTTGCTTGTTTTCCAAGAAACTTCTCTCGAGTGGTAATTGTGAGACGATGAGCTGATGCTCGAAGAATATAAAAAAATTACTGTTTCATTGTAGAGACAATAAATTGTGTTCTTTTTTTTAAAACTCCCACCAAACTCATTTTGAAACTGAAATCATTTATTTTCGTTGAATCGAATTTGTGAAAATATTGATTCAAATATTTTTAAATATGGCCATTTATCCATAATGTTCTGTCTAGAACACAATTTATGAGACATTTAATCGGTTTTTTCAAAAATGTCAAGTTAACTCACAAACTTTTAATAAAAATTTCAATCGAATTGGTCGAGTCGATTAAATCAACTAAAATTTCTAACTGCAATTACCAATTGATCGATTAAGTGAGCCGATTAATCGATTAATTAGGCCAGCCCCCCCCCCCCCAAAAAAAAAAAGAATGCCAGCCATGTTAGCGTCTTTGCATGTGGTCATGGATGACCAAGAAAGATTAAAACGGATGAAGATACAACATGATCCCTTTGAGAAGAACATCTTTCGTGTATCGACTTCTAAAACAGTTAATAAGATGCATCTTACCCGGATGGGGCAATTAGAAGACGCATAAATGTGTCTTTAAATAGTGCTTGCGCCGTAACGGTGCAATAATTAGCGAATGATGCTGTGTATGTATAGGTAAAAGCGAGAAATCCCAACACACACTGTTCTTCGCTGATCAAAGTTTTCTAGACTTTTGGAGTTTTGCTAATTTCATTCGTCTTTAGGGGCGCTAATTGAGTTGTTTTCGAAATTATGTTCTCATTTAGTGAACGCCTGATGATAAAATCGAAAACTAAGCTGACGAAAAACGAATACGCTTTTAAAAAATATTTGGCTCCCCCTTCTCTAAAGACGGGAGTTTGAGAGTAACGAATGCACAAGATGTTTCTTGAAATTAAAATTGAAACTCTGAAGAGAACATTTTTCTTGAGAATTTTCTTTAGTTGACTTTCGGATCGTTTACGAATATTTATAGTTGAGCGGTTTTGGAGTCTTAATGTCCTTAAGTTTCTCTGGAGATGGCGGTAGCTAACACCAGCTCTAACTTATCGCGTGCAATAATGAAAGCAACATTGATTACTAAAGAAATTAACAAAGCTCGTTATTGCTTTAGAAGTATAAAGCTTGATCCTGTTTGGAAATAATTTCGTGCGAAGTCATGGAAATGAGCATTCATTACCCAGGGTGGTCCAGAGGAAAAAAAAACAAAATGAAAAGAAAGCTGTTAAAGACGGAGACAAACGGCTACTTTTCTTTCCCAAGATGTCAACTTTTCTGTTCCCAAGAACCAGTAATATGTCTGCAACAATTCCATATTTTACGGGACATGTACACATCTGTACTTTTTGCCTTACCGACTTTTTTATACGACTGCCCCCGTTCCTTCAACAAAGCTTGTTTCAATTTGTGATCTTTACTAAAATCATTAATGAAGATAATTTTCATAATTTTAAGTTATGTTATATGATACTTATGGCTATAAATGTACATTCACATTTGCCACGTTCAACGTTTTTAAATTACATCCGTCCGTGAACTACATTGCGATTCACTGCGATTTCGATTGAAATTTGTTTTACTTTTTCACCCATATGTGCATTTTCAGAAATTTCAACAATAATTACTGATTTTAAGACCGAATTTTGTGATGTCCCGTATTTTGCTATATTCATGAACCATTTTCCGGTATTTTCCTTAATAAAATATGGTCATCCTGGTCCTGACAAGCTCTTTTTTTTTTTCTATTTCGTGAAATACATTCTTGTTCACTGTGATTTGCAATAAATTTAACTTTATCGGGAATTTCATTTTTTGGTGAAAATTAGCGATATTGCGTATTTAGAATATAAATTGTAATTCCCCGTATTTGTTTTCCCTAGATCAAATAGGGTAATCCTGAAATTCTAATTTTTTCTTTAAACTCATAAGAATACTACTAATATCAGTTGCATGAAATTGAAAATTTTTCCATTCTATTAGAACTAAAAAAAAAAATGTGGATCACCCCTGTTTTATCTTCGTGGTCCATAGGTTGAAGAACACTGACTTTAAGCATTTGAAAGAGATAGTTTCAAAATTTTATAACTTCACCATCTATCAAAATCTCTGGGTACATTACTACTTCATCTGCAACTCTGAACTGGTAACTTACAATTAATGTTTCGCAAATTATTCAGCTACGAAATTAGTATACTAAATTGTGCACACCTTGTATAAGTTCAATTCATGCCACGATTTTCATTTTCCCACCTCGACGTTCGATGTGCTGGAACAGAGGAATGATTGAATGCTTTGTTTTTTTTTTTGAAAGAAGTACTTTCTTTTTTTTTTTACATTTTGATATGAATAAATCATTTTTTTTCCCTCATTTTACAAACAAAAATAAAATTTAGGTATGTTCAATGGAAATTAAATTAGAATTGCAAAACGAACCAACTCTGTTCCCATCGCCAAACGACAATGTGCAGTTGGGTAGGAAATGAAGACATCATCTATCGGTAGTCTCACCCAAGGTTCGGTATACGAAGAACTTGTTTTCAATGTTCTTGACCGGATTCGAACTCATGGATCTTAACGATAACTTTCGCGGAGGAAGACGAGTATCTTGCCACTGCACCTGGATTAAACGCCAAAAAATAATAGTGTTTTCCGCTTTCAGATCGAACGAATATTTCGGGAGATGGCGTTTGTGACGTCAATTACGCGCGAAGCACCAACTAAGTAAATTTTCACCCCTGCAAGTGAGTTGCAGCTTTTTGAAAATGAACTAAAATATTCAATCCCGTTGGAATTGGATGGACCACGTTCGGTTTGAAAGAAAAAAAAAAGAATACCCCCCCCCCCCCCCCCCCGTTAGAAGCCAAATTCCGTCTCGTATGTACGCTATATATCTTACGTTTCGTGGCATCGCTTTTTGTCTAGATCATTCCCAGAGCCCATCTGTTATAAAAATTCTGACGTTGCACTTGGACACCTGCTCATAATCACATTATATATACTTTCTCAACTTTGTTTTTCATCAATATATTCATGTATTCGAATGTATACCGCCGGTGAATCCACTAGTGCGCAGCTGAACCTTGTATGTTCAAGTGAACTTTGTACTTTCTCCGGACTTGATCTCGTCATTAGGTCTATAATATCCATATCTAAATAAGTCTCTAACTGGCAATGGAAAGTCACCCCGGCTCGTTCAGTCTTGTGATATTATTAATACCAGCAATTGATCAATATTGATAATTCCCACTCACATATTTATAGTTCATTGGACCTGAATTTGTACATGTGTATCCCGTTTTTCATGTTCTATTTTCAGATTCGGACCTATGAAAAAACCCTTCCAACAGAAGACAAGATGAGAGAAGTTGGTGTTGCAGATTGGCTGATGGTTGGGGACACAGCACAGTGATGAAGGCGGATGGCTCGGGATGTTTTCGTTGGCCTCTTGAGGGCGATTCGCCCGAGCTCCATGGCGGGGGTTTCCGGGGGGTGGGTGTGATTTTTGGGGATGTGATTGCCGTGATTCGGAGGTGATGGGGGCCTCGGCGGGGTTGGGCCCTGTGGCTTACGGTGTTTTTTTTCTTTTTCCAGCATGGCCCAGCCACAAGGTAGCCTGCTTATATCCCACAAGGGACAGAGCGGGGGCCATGTTTGGTGTTTGCAGTCTCGTTTTATCACAATCGGTGCTTTTACTATACGTGTAGACGTAGAGGGACGTTATATCTTTCGTGTTATTACGTATAAACTTTATATATTGGCAAATTTATCACCTGTTTTGTAAAGTGTTAAGCTGTTAGATCCAAAAATAAGATGTATTTGAAAATTATTTAACCAAAACAAACACTTTTTTTCCAAATGTGACAATTTTTCTCTAATTCACTATCAAGTCACATTTTTTGAGGGAAGGTGCATACAGTGCATAGCGTTAACCGAGGGTTCTTTTTTTTTTTTTACCCTGTCATTTCAATTAGACCATATGTTGCTCAATAAAACCAGGCAATATTTTTTGAGCAATTTGGAAATTTCATCAAAACTGTTACGTGTAAAAAGCTTCAGTGAAGAATGTAAAATCGCAGCTTCTGACGAAGGTGTGACTGATGGAAACGGTAAAATATTAACAACGATTCAATCAGAAACTTTTAATCGAACTAATTATATTATAAATTGACATATTGAAAATAATGAGTCGTTTCTCGAATATTCCCTATTGATTATTCATCCAGTCACATTTTCATACCGAATTCCACACGATGCAATGGAGATTTCTCATTTCCTTGTGACTGCAATTGATTTTTATCGCGCTGGAGTTTTGTGTGGTATGAACTCGCCTTCATGAATTTACTTTTACTTACAAGAATCGAATTTTCACTAAATCTAATAGTCATGACTTCGGAATTCATTTCAGTCTATATGATTCGTGCAGAACTTGATCATCTTTTCAGATTGAGTTTCATTCGGAGGAGTATTTATTTGTAAGGAGGCGTTTGTCCCGGGGCCACCTCTTTGCAAAGACGAAATTCAGGCTCTCATTGATGCCCTAGGCACTACTGATTTTTCTGCCTCTTTGAGATGCTCTAATTTTGCGTACTTAATTTTTGCTCCCCGAAAAATCACGCTCCCTCTCCCTTAACTCTGAATTTCGAAATGAAAATCATGTCTTTACTGTTCGTTCTTCTAAATATGGTTTTGAATATTGTTTCATATACATTTTTTCACATACACACACATAAGATTAATGAGATGCCATAGAAATTTTAAACTGTATTTTTTAGACTTCGTTATGACAATTTGTTACTGTGATCGATATAATTTAAAAAGCTAATCGTGTTACAAATTAAAGTCAAAAGTCGCGATACAACATGTAAATTAGTTTTTCACAAATTGGGCAATATTGGCTATGGGTAGCCAGAAGTTACTGAAATAGCATAGGTCATTTGATCATTTTTGTCGCAACATGGTAATTTTCTGCACACGAGGGTTAATTAGACGAAACCAACAATTTATTGCTGATACCGAACGGCAGTCTTTTTTTTTTACTCACCGAGTGGTTGGTGCGCTAAACCTTCGGTGTGTGACTCCCTGCGGTAGACATCTCTTTCTGATGTACCCCCTGCGTCAGGAAAGTTTTTGACCAGGACGAACCGGGTATAGAACTCGCGGCACCTCCACACAACCTTCGGTACTTTAGGCGAGTATCTTATCGACCTGGGCTACCGCGCCCATTAAGTAACATAAGATGCTATGGGGTGTGTGTGTGTGACTTGAATTGGCGATGAGAGAAAATTCCTGAAATGAGGGGGGGGGGGGGTTGACAGAACAAAAACTCTGATTTAAATCCTTGAAAATTTTCTAAATTACAACTAGTAAAAAAGTATCTTCTCAAAATTATTAGTGATACTTTATTCATTTAAACAAGACAAATCAAATAAACAACAGGCATTTTACATCTTGATCAAGCAAAAATATTTTTACTTTTGGGTAATAACAATCACGTAAAAATATGATGAGTTCAAGGGTAAAAAAACTGGTTTGCTTTCTCTATTTTTTTTTTTTGTTAGGGCTAATAGAATTTTTATCACCGTCAAAAACGCCAAGTTGTACATTTGGTGTACGTTCTTTGAATTTGGCAGGATTATGAAGTGACAATCTTTTTTATACGGTTTAAAAAAAAAAAAAAGTAATCACGTGTGTAATTATTGGGTGATCCATAGTATCCACCCTGTATACAGGCTGTCCCAATTTTTTTTGTAAGGCAAATTGAACTAGCAAATTTCTCTGCAACCGTTGTCTTAAGACGACTATCTCCGTTAATATTCCACACATTTAAAGATACGCAATTTTTTATATATCTTCTCAGACCCACATTGGCATTTCCCTAATTGGAAGTTTACGCACACGGGATCTACAAAAAAAAGTCAAGTTTCTATGTTTTATGTATAGATTAATTCTTAGTTTTATTTTTTCTGTGATCGACATGACCACAGAAAGATTTCTACCGCAGGGAGTCACACACCGAGAGTTTAGCGCACCAATCACTCGGTGAGTATAAAAAAAGACTGCCGTTCAGAATCAGCAATAAATTGTAGGTCCCGTCTAATTTACCTTCGTGTGCAGATAATGATTGTGTTGCGACAAAAATGATCAAATAATTTATGTTATTTCCGTTACTTCGATCGCCCCAGGGCCAATATTGCCCAATTTGGGTAAAAATAATTTACATGTTGTATCGTGACTTTTGACTGTAATTTGTAACACGATTAGCTTTTTAAATTATATCGATCACAGTCACAAATTGTCATAACGAAGTCTAACAAACGCAGTTTAAAATTTTTACGGCTTCTCATTAACCTTATGCGTGTGTGAACGTGTATGAAACAATATTCAAAACCATATTTAGAAGAACGAACAGTAAAGAGATGGCTTTCATTTCGAAATTCAGAGCTAAGGGAGATGGAGCGTGATTTTTCGGGGAGAAAAAAAATTAAATTAATCTATTTAAGATATTTTAAGTAACCCCGCACGTCATTTAAAAACTAAAAGATGCGTCTAAAGTTAATCGATATCCACTAGTCCATCCGGATAGTTCAGAGATATCCACGCTGTGTAAACAATTTAGGACAACCTGTATTACTATTCTTTCACGTTTGAAATATTTTTTAAATGTTAAAAAAAAGGAAAGAAATTTAATTTTCAACTACTTGAACAATTTTTAGTTTATGCATCGGCTATATATTTTATTTGGTTTAAAATTTTTTAATCTTCGATTTTTTTATTGAATGAGAAAAAAGACACGCACACAAACGTTTTAATTTCTGTTCGTAACAGAAACAAATATTCAACTCGTCGCTGTCTTTTTTTTATCGTTCTTTCTTTGTTTACATTTTCCCCCGGAGGACTTAATGAACGAATTTAAAGGAATTGACGCTCATTTGTCAGTAGAAAAGGGAAAAAAATTTACACGAAATCAATTAACCAAAAAACATCCACTTCAATTAGTTGAGAAATCATTTCACTTCCATTAATTCGTTTTTAACTTTGAAAGAATTTTCCAACGTTTCTTTCCCCCCCCCCCCTCACAATAAACATCATTTGATTTCAGTAGTTTTTAGATATTTTAAAAAATAAAAGATTCAGTGCGAATTTTGTATTTCTGTTGGTAATCATAGCATATATTGCTTACGTTTGGTTTAAATCTAATTTTTTTTCAAATACTATCCAATTAACCTGCGTAGCATCCAATTCAGAGACCTTTTTTTTAAATAATAAATATGAAGAGTACAAATAGCATATACATTATAGCAGATACATAGTTAGTTAGCGTGAAAATTTACATGCAAAAAATTCATTAACTTAAGTACAAAAATGATGAAGTTCTTCTAAAATATTTCTTGAAAATGCAATGTTTGTTTTCAACAGTCCTTAGAGATGATATTTGTGAAAGATACAGAAGAATATTTTTTTGAGAGCGAAAATATGCATAAGTGAGTTCAAGATGAATTTATTAAGAAAATAATTAAATAATTAAATTAATAAAATAACTTATCTAATATACAGGGCGTCCATAATTAAAAGACCCTATTTTAAAGTAGCCTACAGGCGAAACAAGTCATCAGAAAAGTGTGAAATTTTGTGGAGGACTTCGTGAAGTGTGTGATAGGAATTTGTTTCAGGGGGAAAAAAATTAGTTGCACATGTCGTCACCAGAGGGCGTTTCACTTTTAATACCTGTTGTAAACATGTAAATTTATGTGATGCCACGCAGCAGCTGTTGTAAAACATTCGCGGAGATCTTGTTTCTCAATGTGTTTGCTGCTCACAATGACGATAAGTTTACGAAGTTTCTTGGTCAAATTGTTTTACCAAAACAGCAATTGCACAGTAACTGTTCTACGGAAATATCGGACTGGGAAAGGATTCGAAAAAGTCCAATGAATATTAAAAACCATCGGAGTATGATAACGAAATTTGAAACCACAAGATCGTTGGCTGTTCGTCCTGGAAGAAAACCCGTTTCTATAGACGCAGTACAAGAGGTTTCGCTTCAGGTGGAAGAGGACAGAGCTTTAAATTCTCGTGGTTGCACTAGTGTCACGCGTGAGGCGCAGGCGTTGGATAGGCCACGTTCAACTGTCCATAAGATCATGCGGTATATCCTCCGATATCATACGCACAAACTTTCCCTTGTGCAGCGGTTTCTTCCACATGATTATGACGCTCGACTCCGGTTCTCACTGTAGTTTCTAGCTCGTGTTGAGGTCGATTCAGAATGACCTTGGAATATCCTCTGGACAGACGAAGCGCATTTTCACGTGAATGGTGCAGCCAATACTCACAACTGCTGAATTTGGGAGCCAGAAAATCCGCACGCTATCTTAGAGGTTCCGTTGCGTTCACCAAAAGTGATGGTATGGTATGGATTTACTGCATCATTTATTCTCGGGCCCTACTTCTACGAGGAGTTACATTCTACAGGTCCAGTGACATGTTCGATCACCGGGAAGCGATATGCATTACTGTTACGGAACGAAATTGTTCCGGCTCTCCAAACACGTCACTGCCTTGTAGACACAATCTTTATGCAAGACGAAGCTCCTCCACACATTGCAGTTTGTGTGTTAAGAATGTTCTTAAAACACATTTTACAGAAGAACGTGCCATCAGTCGACACTTCCCTAATCTATGGCCTCCTTTATCCCCGGACCTTAATCCATGTGATTTTTTGCTCTGGGGGCATTTGAAACGTCTGGTAAGTCGTGACAATCCAAGAACTTTACCTGACCTTAAAGGTAGCAGCATTTCACTCCACGTGCTGAACATTTCCCCGCACACACTTCTGTCATTTGTGGAACATGCCATCTTGCGATTTCACATGGTATCTAAAATTGATGGCCATCATGTGGAACATGTTTTGTTGCAGTAGCAATTGAAAAAGTGTTTAACAATTGTTAAAATTTTAAACGTTTGCCTAAATGTGTCGTTTCTTAACAAAATGCCCTCTGGTGGCGACAAGTGCGACTAATATTTTTCCCCCTGAAACAAATTCCCATCACTTCATGAAGTCCTCCACAAAATTTCACAATTTTCTGATGACTGGTTTCGCCTGCAGGCTACTTTAAAATATGGTCTTATAATTATGGACACCCTGTATGATGTAGAAATTAAACATTTAATAAAAAAATTAAAAAAAGCAAGAAACTGAAACCTGACGTTGTAATTTGACAAATTTTCTAATTGTAGTAGTACAATTAGGTACAGTAGTTGGTACCTAATTGTTTAACCGTGCTCTATGTACAGTGAGCTATCTCTGGACTAAATATCAGAGGACTGGTGGTGTTGCGAATTAGCTTCGAGCTTGTCGCACACCCGGAATCACAAGGAGAGATGATAGGAAACTTACTGCACTTGCCTAGAAGAACCATCATGCCCCCCTCCCCCGAAATAACTGAATGCAAAGTGATCAAAGTAGAAGGTTCGTGTTTGCAACCATATTTTAAGCAACTTTCACGAGAAGACAGATTTAGGTACTGCGCAAATAAAAACTTGAACCTCATTTAAATCGATAGCAGACGAGGTCTCGATTTCAATGGCGTGAAAAATCAAGTCAGATGGAAAATAGTTGACTGGAAAATGTCTCAACTAACTTTATAACGAAGGGTCAAGAATCAGCTCTAAAACTGGAGATGGCTACCATAAATTCGCATGGAGAGTCCTTCATTTAACTTTAGACATACATGACAGCCAACGGACTAGGGGAACTTTGCATCGTAAAGTGCACTATGATTTCAGAAGTTTTACATGTACCTCATTCAAGAATTTTTAATTCTGAGTGTCCACAAATGCTTTTGGGAAGCATCCAAATTCACATTGCAAGACGACAAAGAGTCTTACCATCCCCTCAAAAACACCGCCAATCCTCTAATATTTTTTGCAAAGATTTGCAATTTTTTCACAGTACATAGTGCACAGTTGAACAATCCTTCAACTTCTTTTTGAGGAACTACGTCTTCCAACATGGAAATTACCAGCTTTTGAGATCAGCAGAAAGATGTATTTTGGGAGCCATCTCTTAGAGCTTCAGAAAAAGTTATAATAATGAAAATCAGATTGCATTCATTTTTTATACATTGTCTGGTTACCCTGTGCGTATAACTGCACAAACATTATTTCATTTAAATATTTCCAGCTAATATATACATTTTAAACACTTGATCATCACTCATTGCCCCACGAAAGTTCTGATCGAACACTTTTTCCTTGATGTTACCAGTTCATGAACTTATTTTGAAGATCAAAGTAATAAATTTAAGATTTTTTTAAACATTTATTCCGTATTTAGAATGATTTTTTTTTCACCAAATATTCTCACTCTAAGAGAAAATAATTATTATTTTGTTTTTTTGCGTTTTTAACGTAGCATTTGATAGTGCTTTCGTGAATGAACTAACACATTCTACCAGGGGTGGTGTAATTGGGGCTATTTTTTAATTTTTTTAAAAGCAACAGATAGTTTCAACTCTATTTTTAATGAATAAGACGTGGCAAATTTTTTATTTTCTGCTCAATCAGAAAATTATAAGCAGTGAAAAGGTAGAACCGAATCTTCTCGAGTGTAGAACCGAACTTGCGTAAACATTAAAAGACACCCTGAAAAAAATTTCAAAAATTGTTTAGATTCCGTGGATCAGTTTCATAATCATCAAGGGTACAGTAAAAACTTTTTACATTGGAGTTCTCTGGGGGCCGTTCAAGTATTACGTCATCATCAATGGGGGAGGGGGATGGGGTTTCCGATTTGCTGACTTTTGGTGACAAGGGGGGGGGGGTTTGGATAATGCTTACGTCAGCAACCACCCTCTATGAAAATATAAGTTAGGATTCAGAGGGGCAGAGCTGATGGTGAAATTTTGCTGACAAAGGGGGAGGGGGTCAAAAATGGCTAAAAATTTGCTTACGTAATACTTGAATGGCCCCTCTGGTTTAATAGATTATTTTACATCACTAATGCCTGTTTTAATGAAAAACGAAATTGAAGTTTTAAAACATGGAAATGATGAATGGCGATGAATTTGTTATCGTATTTCAATGCCTCAACTGATTTTTTTGACTCAAAAAAATTTCCCAATTCGTTATATACTGTATATGTGATTACTGGTCACTTGTGATTACTGGATTTTTTGTATCAGCATGTATCAGAAGCCACAAGGGGTACTGCTATTTTGGATTTAGTTCTTACTAGTTCTGAGGATCTAGTTGAACATGTTTCGGTGGGGGAAGAGTTTTCTTCCACTGATCATCGTATCGTCAGATTTCACTGTAACTTTTCCTCGGGTAAGGTTGATAACAAAAGACTGGTTCCTTGTTTTCGGAGAACTAACTTTGATGTTTTGAGAGGAAGGTTAGCGGAAGTTTTCAAAGACCGGTTGGAATCAGTAGGGGTGGTAAGTCAATGGGAAGAATTTAGTACGAAGCTGTCCTCTGTTTTGCACGACGTCATACCCTTTGTTCGAAAAAAGCGTGTTTGTACATCACACCCTCTATGGTTCACGGATAGCGTGCGGAACCTTTATCTTGAAAAGAAAAGAGCATTCAGAGAGTATAAATGTGGACGTGGTGACCTATCATTGTTTACTGATAAAAGAAGACTGTTGAAGAAAGCGATAAGGGATAGTAAAAAGGAAGTTGAATCTAGGTTGGCAGATAACATTGGCTCTGACCCAAAATCATTTTTTCGATACGTCAATAATGGATGTAAGGGGACAGTTGGTCCCCTCTCGATAGGAGGCTCTAAGGTAGAGAGCAATGTAGGCATGTGTAGTGCTTTCAATGACTTTTTCGCGTCGGTTTTTAATGGAGATAATGATATTCGATATACGGGTGTTGCATGGGGTAATAAAACCCTCAACGATATTCAAGTAGAAGACGTGGAGGTCCTAAATCTTCTAAGAAATGTATGTGCAAGCAAAGCACCAGGACCAGATGATATCTATCCCAGGGTTCTCAGGGAAGGTGCTAATGAATTGTTGGGGCCAGTCGCACAGATATACAGGAGTAGTGTTGCTGAGGGTATCGTCCCGAGAGATTGGAAACTGGCTAACGTTGTTCCGATATTTAAGAAGGGTAGTAGAGAAGTGGTGTCTAATTATCGTCCAGTGAGTTTGACGAGCTCCCTCTCGAAAATTTTGGAAATTATCATCAAAAGGCAGTTTGTGAAGTGGATAGACGAGAATAATGTATTGTCGGATAATCAGCATGGGTTCAGGAAGGGGAAGTCATGTGTAACTAACCTCCTTTGCTTCTATGATTACGTGACTAAGGCTTTGGGTAAGAGCAAAAATGTCGACGTTGTTTACCTTGATTTCCAGAAGGCATTCGATCGGGTACAACATGGCAAACTCTTGAAGCGTTTACACGAGATTGGAATAGGGGGCAACTTGCTGAATTGGATAGAATCGTGGTTAAGAGATAGGTCGCAACGAGTTATGGTGAACGGGGAATTCTCTGGTTGGACAGACGTCACAAGTGGAGTTCCTCAGGGAAGTGTCCTTGGCCCCATACTTTTTTCACTTTTTATCGACAAACTCGATCAGGGTATCGATGGAATTACTAGCAAATTCGCAGATGATGTGAAGCTAATGGGGGTAATCGGGAATGAAAGCGATAGGGAGTTGCTCCAGACCAACTTAAACAAGATTGCAGCATGGGCAAATGAATGGAGCATGACGTTTAGCGTAGATAAGTGCATGGTCGCTCATTTTGGTTCGAACAACCCACGGTTCTCTTACGAGTTGAATGGTGTCACTATCCCGGATGCAACTAGAGTCACCGATTTGGGAATTCTCATTGACGAGCGACTTAAGTTTTCTGAACATTGTTCAGCGGTTGTCAAAAAAGCGAATAGAATGCTTGGTCTCATTTTCAAAAAGGTCTCTTCGCGTTCTCCTAAAGTCATTCTTCCGCTTTTTCGAGGCTTAGTTCGTCCTGGACTGGAGTATGCGGTAAGGTTTTGGAGACCATACCTACAGAGGGACATAGACTTGATTGAAGGGGTGCAGAGAAGAGCTACGCGTGTCCTTATTGGCACACAGGGCTTGAGTTATGAAGAGAGACTTCATTTTTTGAATATGTTTACATTGGATGAACGCAGGTGTCGAGGAGATATGATCGAAGTGTTCAAAATTTTCAATGGGATGGATAGGATGGACCATGAACTTTTAGTACACCGCCAATCAACCGCTTTTACAAGGGGACACCAGTATCGATTGGTGAGGGACAATGCAAGGTTATGGTGTCGCAGGGAATTTTTCTCTAATAGGGTTGTTAATAAATGGAATAGCTTACCCCCGGAGGTAGTAAATTGTAACACAATTGACACGTTTAAAAAGAAATACGATAAACATGTTGGGGTAAATCGAGAAGCTATCCATTCTTAGAATAAGACAACCATAAGTATTCTTTATGGGCATTGTATAATATTTTATCATGTGTATATATTGTTTATAATTTGTGTTAATTGCATTTTTAATGGGGTTGCTGTATTTTCGAAACATATGACATCCATATTTTTATGGGCATCTTTTTATCAGCCACCTCGTTGGGCATTTTGCCTGTTGTGGCGTTGTATTTGTATTTGTATTTGTATTTTGAATAACATATTAATTTGAGGAAATTGGATATCAATTTAGCATGCTTTCTTTTAAATAATTGCGAATTTCCAATTAATTAAATGTTCAACTAACATAAATTAATTGAGTAAATAGAATTAAAATAATTAGTAATTATTATCAAGTAGAACCTTATGTTCCTTCAATTGTATATGTACTTTTTATGCTTGAATGAATAAATAAATAAAATTTGGGAAAAATGTTTTTTTTTTTCTATCTTAAGAAAAATAATTTCTGTTCACGATTACGGAGAAAAAAAAATTGAGATAAAAAATCGATAAAATTTCTGACAATTTTCATTCTTGGAAAGTCATAAAAAAATTCATTCCTTTGTAAACAAAGTTTTCAAAAATACTATGACACTCATTGGACTTTTTAATTTCTGAAAATGTTCGTTTCGTTCTAACATTTGCATGAAAATTAGTGAAATTTCAAACAAAGCCTCACAAAACTTAATGTCATAAAAAAAATATATAACACGCCCTGAATATAACATTATATTTTAAAATTAAATAATAATTTTAACAATTTTAAAATTTCATAGTGTTTCATGTAAATAGAAAGTACTTCTGTTATTTTATTACATTAATTTTCAAATGCCATATCCCGAACATTTTTCTGAAATTCATATTAATGTGTGTGTGTGGGGCACATCAAAGATTTACACAAAAATATATTGTAACACTACAAAAAAGCTTTGATATTCATGTTTTTTAGATTTTGAAATGTCATATTTCACAGCATATCGTGTTAATTATTGTTTCTCATTTTTATTAAACACTTGAATATTTAATATACAAATCTAAATAATGTAATACACTATTTAGTTTTCGCCAAACCAAACGCTTGCCATCAAAGGCGAAAAATGTAAAGGAGGTAAAAACAGACATTTGACAGTTCTTTTGGCTGCAAACTAGAAAAATTGAAACCGTTAGTTTTATCGGAAAATCAAAAAATCCGCAGTTCAGATGAAGTATCTACATCATCTCGCCATGATGCATTGAAAGCTGTAGATGTGATACGTCGATTCCTACGCACTCAGGAAAAAGCCGAACAATCGCGGGATAAACTGAACAGTGTAGAATTTTTGTTTTCTCTGCGGAAAGAAAAACAAACAAATATACTTGATTATTTTTCATGAGGTTAATTTTTTTATGTTTTGATTCTATTATGAAACAACCCCAGATTAAAATTAATGAGAGAATTAGCATTTTATTTAATCGAATTGTTTGAATGCGTATAATTACGTACACAAAAACGATCGGACAAAAATTTAGAGCGAAACCCCCGCTAACTCGACATCCGCTTAAGTTAACATGTTTGTCGATACTTTTAGGGTGTCGAGTTACCGAAAGTTTACTGTATATGCAGTCGCCACTCGTTATAACGACCCGTAACGTTCCGTCTAAAATGGGCGTTATATCTCGTGGTCGTTATATAGAATGAGAAACATATTCGGTAATAGGTTGTTGTAATCGAATGGTCGCTATAACGTGGGGTCGTTATAACGAGCGTCATTTACTGTATTATGTTATTACTAATATTTACGTGCATCAAAATTCGTGCATTATATATATTTGACATTCTCGATTAAATTATTATATTTAACAGATACAGATACATATATAGTGAGAGGTAGATATTTCTCAAGGTTATAGTTGTTGAAGAACATGAAGTATTCACTTTCACTGTCAAACTGCGTGGAAAAATAAAATTTATATTCACGACGAAATATGAAATTCGCTCCAATTGGAAAATGAAATAAAATATTATTAGGGTAATGAAAATAATTATCAACAAAAAATTTCTAATTAATAGATACTTGAAGTGAAAATCTTAATCTAATTTGTAAAATTAAAAGCCGCCACGTCAACTATCTTTAATTCGTAGGCGATCGTTTCTTTTTCACCATGTTTATAATAATTTTAAAAATTTACTGATTATTATATTTTTTCAAAACATTTTTTTAAATTTTATTTTTCTTCTTTATCTTTAGAAATTCTAAATTCCACTGAGGAAAGTTTTTATTTCCTATGAATGAAAACAAATTTCATGATTTTCTCTTGGCTGTTTCTTATGATCCAAATTTCTGTTGCTAGTTTATATAATCAAGAGAAATGTGTTTATTTATTATATTAACTGATTCTATAATTCTCTCTCCACATATTAATTTTCGATGAAGTCTGAAGCAAGAACATTTTCGTCCGTGTGAATTAAATTATTTTATTATCAAATATACACTCGTGGGATATGAACAAATCAAACAGAATACCCTTTCGAGGGGAAAATAAGCTCCAATAAAATGATATTAAACATTTTATAGAATATAGCGGGGCAAAAATATAGTGGTGATACCTACCTGCGTATAGGGCTACTAAATTTTCAACTTTTAAAAAGAGGAGAGAGAAATCTGAAGAATCTTTCGACTCTTCCTTGTTCCACTGAAGATCTTTGACATGTAAATTAGTTTTGAGGTATAGTATGGCGTAATAAAGTTAATGCCATGAGATTAATGTCTGCTTGATTCGTGGTAAATACAATTCAATAACGTTTTAAAATATGCAAATTTTTTTTTTTGCCAAGCAATTCATGGACCAAACTCCAAGAACAGGTAAAATACACATAGAGAAGCATTTTTTTGTTTAGCTATGTGGGGTCACTAATGAAAAGTGTTAGCGCAAAAACACGAAATGCTGAGGAAATGAAAAAAAAGAGGTTTTTTTTACATTAATAATTACAGTATAAGCGCTCAAATGCGCCATCACCAACATCGATACAGGCCTGGCAGTGTCTAGCAAGTGATTGGCGTACCCTTTCGATGATGATGTTTCACGAACAGTTGCAGCAGTAACTGAAAGTTTTACAACACTGAGGTCCCCATCAGAGTTTTTTGTTCAACACTTTTCACCTCTCACACCTTGCTAAACAAAAAAATGCTTCTTTAGGTGTATTTTACCTCCACCTTAAGTTTAGCCCATGAGGGCCGTTGCCCCCCCCCCCCTGGCTTTTGAAAGTACACTAAAAATGGTGTATATATATATATATATATATATATATATATATATAAATATAAAATTACAAATACATTGAGTACATGTTCTTTGGTCCCCCTGGAAAAGTTGAAATGACGGCCCCCATAACCCCCCCCCCCTGATAAACTGTTTAGCAGGGATGCTATTTGATCATTTTTATCGCACCACGGTCATTTTTTGCACACGAGGGCTAATTAGACCACGACCTACAATTTATTGCCGATTCCGAACTTGAACTTGAACTACCAGACAGATACCCACGTTAATATTCCTTACGGAACCTCTAACGTAAAGGGTATCTGTTGGAAAAGTAGCAACACCTTCCCCAGCCCATCAAATCCATCCACCCTACCCGATCAAACATGAGAACACTTTTTCAAAGTACATGGGGGGGGGGGAGACTTAAAATATATATAGTAATTTACAAAATAATGTGAAAATTAAACATTTGTGGAAGCACAATGCACGTCACAGTTCAGTATGTATGAAAAGGGTGGGGGAAAACATCAGTTATATAACACTGGAAAACACAGAACAATGAAAAATAAACATCTGTGGTAAGCACAATGCAGGTCACAGTCCGAGAGAAAAAAAAACGGGGAACAACAGAAATGCAAATATGAAGAACACGAAAATGCAAATATGGTAAGCACAAGAAATATTCAAATCTTAAGCATCTGTGGTAAGCACAATGCACGTCACAGTCCGTTCAAGTACATATGTATATGAGGAGTAGAAAATAAACATCAGTTAAATCACTATGGGAAACACAAAAAACAGTAAAAATTAAACATCTGTGGTAAGCACAATGCACGTCACAGTCCGAGAGAAGGAAAAAAATGTGAACACATTTTTACAATTTCAGCGTAGTCATTAGATTTGGGGTGTCGATGCTGATCTGGCCATCGATCTAGTCACCATGGTGAAGACATCCTTGTCTTCACCACTCTCATCAGATTCAAAGAGATCTTCTTCATTTTTGCTGTGCAGTAACGACAGATTTTCCTCTAGAAAGTTGATAAGTTTAATGATGTCAGCCCAGTTTTTAGTTTTTATTACTTGACGTTTCCAGACGTGGAAATGTTTTAGATTAATCGGGGGCTGATGGTAGGATGCAGTGCTTGGACACGACCAAATATAGTGAGGAAATGTTCCGATTTCCCCACAAGCACATAATTTATTTTTAGATATTTTAAATCTCCTTAAGTAATACGGAACAGGGCCATGCTCACTATATAGGATTGTGAGCCGATTCCGAACTGCAGGCTTGTTTTTTATACTCATCGAGAGGTTGGTGTGCTAACCCCTCGATGGGGGACTCCCTGCGGTAACAATTTTTTCTGAGGTCATGTCACCGTTTTCGGTGTACCCTTTGTGTCAGGAAAGTTTTCTGAACCAGGAAAAACCAGGTATCGAACTCTCGCGACACCTCTAAACATCCTTTGGTATTTTAGGCGAGTATCTTATCGACTTGGGCTACTGCACCCAGCAGGGATGCCTACTTGTCTTAACACGACTCTTTACAGAAGAGGGCTGCCTCTCACTGTTCCACAAAAGTTTCATGAAGCATTTCAGCACTTGAATACGAAACGTTATTGATCAGTCTATTTAAAGACAAAAAAAATTACTTCTAACATTCTTACTTACTTTCTTAATATACTTACTTCTAGAAAAAATTAAATAGAATTTTTTTTTTTTCAAACATAGTATATAACAAATTATTCAATCTGGTGCTTTAAAGTACCGTAGACGGAAGGTCAAATTTAATTTCAAGTTTTGTCGAATTTAATTTTGACCTTCCTCGATTACAAAAAAAAAAGAAAAAAGAAAAAAATTGAACAAAATTTCGAATATAGGAAAGAAACAGTAAAATGAGCGTCGTAATTATTTATTTATTAAGGTTAGCTTCTATAACCCTATATATCCCGGTTAAAGCGTAGATGCTCATTTGTAGAGATTCAGAGCAACATTCAAGAGTATGGATTCCGTTATAATTGGAACTCGAATGCATGAAATGACTATGTGTGACACAATGAACAGAGTGTAGCAAATACACGGAGTGCTCCATATTATGCAGGCTGTCCCAAATTGTTTTCACGGCAGATATGTCTGCAACCGTTGACTTTAGAAACATACTTTCAATTACAAAAAGCTTGAAATATAAAAATTATGTTTGAGGGGTTGTACAAATAAAAAAAGAAAGAAATCAACTTTATATATATTAAATATATAACATCACTATGTTCTGACAACTTATCTCAGTGTTGGCAAATTTTCATTGGCTCAAAAGTTGCCATGTTTTAAACACTTTACACAAGTACAATTCAACACGATTATTGTTTTATTAAAAATAAAAAGAATTACATTTGTTTATTCACAGTGAATGGCAATTACATTTTTTGACAACTATTTTGACAGTTACAGATTTTTTAGAACTTTTAATTTAATTTACGTTTCGCAATTTGTGAACCACAACCTCAATCATTGGCGATGAATGCAAAAAACTTAGAATTCAAATAAACTGCAAATTAAAAATTTGCAGTTTTATTTTTATTTTTTGCAAATCATTTCTCCGAGCCTCATTTACGTTTTACTAATTGGAAGTTTTAGTACATAGGGCCTACATAAATAGTTATTTTACCTATTTCTTACGTATACGACCCTTGGGAAATCTTAGACATTTTGAATAACTGCACGTAATTTGACAACTTTTTGTACTTGGAAGCATGTTCCGAAAGTCAACGGTTGCGGAGATATTCATTGTGCAAACAATTTGGCATAGCCTGTACAGTACAACCAAATTCTTATATCCCCTATGGGGACAGAGCAAGGGGGAGGGGATGCTTGGTTAGTGTAATGTAGAAAAAAGAGAGAAAAATTGATTTCGAAATCAACAACAGCTTTGGATGGCTTGTGCCTGGAGGCTATCGATTGATATTGATTAGTAATTGCCAGTTGGTTGACAAAAATCAAAACAAGTAGCTGAAGTAGACACTGAAGCATTCCTTGGTTATTATATCTATTACGTCGACGGCGTAAGTTCTGCAACATAACGAACGTAACGAGCTAGAACTTTCCGTTTTTGCTTGACATGGGGTGATACATCATCTCCTGCACCAATTGCTCTAATCTTATTTTTCCAAGTTCCTTTTGGACAAAAGAAAAATTTGCTTCGTCATTTGAGATGACTCACCACAGCACACAATCCCACAACACAGGGTTCAAAGTAATAAATAAATAAATAAATAAAAATAAATAAATGTCCTTTGAACTTTTCAACTGTTGATCATAGAAAAACACTCCGAATTAGAGGAAAGCATTCAAGAAACGTTTCTTAGATCTCTCATTTATTATGAAAGATGTGTTGTTGGTTGTGGTTTTTCAAGAACAATATCAGAATGGAATAAAAAATTATATATTTGAATACAACTTTAGTATAAAATATGAAAATTAATCCGAAATAAAAGAGAGAAATTCAGATGTGATACTACCCGTGGTAAAAAATGTAGACGTTTCTCTCATATACAAACACGCTACCGTTGCTACGTTTAAAAGGCAAAAATTAATATTACAAAGTAGTTCTTTTTGATCCTAGTGCAATTTTTTGTTAAAATCAATCATTTTTACTACGGAATAAATGAAAAAAAATCATAAATTTATTGCAATGTGGCCTTGAAAAATCATGAACTGGTAATACCGGTGAAAAAGTATTCGATCAAAACTTTAATTTAGAATAAGCGTTCGATGACTTCTCCAAAAAATATGTTTATCTCGAAATTTGTTAATGAAATAATGTTTATGCAGCAGCAGGGTAATCAGAAAATGTGTAAAAAATGAATGCAAATAGGTTTCCATCATTACAACTTTTTCTCAAGCAATAAGAAATATACGTAGGACTCCCATAATATATCTGTCCTCTTTCCGATAATCTCAAAAAGCTGATAATTTCCATGTTGGAAGACGGAGCACCTCAACAGGAAGTTTCAGTGTTGTTTAACTTTGTTCAAAATAGGGTTAGCTTAAATATATATTTTTTGCACATTTTCTGGTCAGGGGAGTAAGCGGGATTGACGTTTGGAGGGGGCACACACCGAGTATTAGTGGAGAATTCTCGGTTACCAAACTTTTCAAATAGCATTTTGAATGAGCAGAAATTGATTAAGATAGCAGACAAATGTCTTTTTTTATCGATGTTTTAATTATTTTACAAAAATATATTTAAAAATATTTTTAATCTTCGAATGTCTTGAGGGGCAAGGGTTCCCTGCGCCCCTTCTTGCGTACGCCTCTGTGTCTGGCGAAAATTTGCAGGCGTAATACAGTCCTCTTTCTGTCAAAAACAAACTTTCTGTATAAATTAATCATTCGTCCGCCATTACCTTAAGCAGTTCCTGCCTGGATGTATGCTAGAAATCCTAATATTATTGCTCTTCAACGTTTCCAAAACGTAACACTCCCCCTGGTTCATCAAAAAATAAGCATATAAGCAGAGATACCTCGATTGAAACAATCAGGGATTATGCCAAAAGGCTCTCCAGAAACTGTTATGATTCTCTTCACAACTCTGATTATGAACATCTTCGTGAAATCTCCAATTATAATAGCACTGATACCTTTTTAGACTCAAAAAGCCTAAAAATTTTCTCGAGATGTCCAGACCCAATGTTCCGGATCTTTGACATATATTGTATTACTGTATATGGCTATTTTCTTCACTTCTGGTGCTGCCAAAATTGATGGACTGCATACGTCATTGTAAATACTTCATGATTTACACATATTATATATTTCCTATTTGACCTCAAGTTGAGTATTTTATTCACCATTATTATTTTTATCTGCATCATCATAATCATATTTACTCTTAAATTTTTGTCATCATCCATATTCTCTTATACCATTCATGGCTTCAACGCATTCGAACACATGCATCCAATAGGCTTATTTGTAGTTTTTTTTCAAGTTTTATAAAAGAACATTTATTAAACTTTTATAGTGTAATCTCGGCCTAAGAAATATTTTTACCATACTAAAAGGTAGGTGATCCCTTAAGAACCTAGGTGTATAGGGACTTTACACCGTGTGCAATGAAAAACTTTGTTGATTTTTTTAGAATTTTCATCGTACGTGCTCAGAATTTAAAGCAGGGTTTGCATAAACTTGCAGGGGGAATTACTGAAATGTTCCTACAGTTTCCTCCATAGTGCTTGTGAGATAAACTTCCTAAATCGTTATCTACGACCCTTGATTACAGCGCGATTACTCGAGATCAATTTCATAGTCCTCTATTCGGATTCGGAGCACGTCAAAAGCTACACCGAAGCGATTTATTTACCGGCCTCTCCATTGTTATTATTCTCATGTCTAAAGCTATCTCTCTATCTCTGCCTCACGCTGCTTGAGTGTATGTGACTCTCAGTCTCTTAATTAATTGAAAAGGTGAATCCCTCCGATCTCCAAGAATCTCCTGTTGTTGTATTCGTGTTCTTAGTCCAGTGAGTGTGTATCGAACATTGATTTCCGTTCCATCATCAAGAAACGTGGTGGGTGTGTGTTTGAAAGAGCAAAGCTCAATCGTTCGTGCGCAGCAAGCAAGAGAGTAGTACATCTATTTATTGGAGATTATGATTAATATCAGGGGACCTAATTGCACTTATTGGTTTCTGTTAAAAATTCACTTGGAACAGAACAGAATTGTTGGATATGTTGCATGAGTGAATATGAAATATGCTTTTTTTCCTCCTTGTATAATTTTTCTATCTCCAATTTCATGAATTTTTTTTATAAAAATGAAACACGAACTTCAATTTAACATGAAACGCATTTTTATAAAAATAAATAGAGGAAATATCAATTACATAACACAAGTGTGTAACTCTTATTCAGTATAGTTTAAATTATAGGTTGTCAACGACCTCGGTTGTGAGGTCAATAATTGGTGGTCCCGGCTGATTTTTATCTGATTCCTATAGAGCAATGGTTCTTAAACTTTAGTCACTTGTGACTCCCTTGGATATTCATGGTTCATCTGCTGCTCCCCCAGACTAGTTTTGAAGAACCGCTTCATACAAAGCATACAGAATCAGCACACAGAAATCAACATTTTCAGCTAGTCGCGACGCCTCTGACAAAGGTTGGTGACGCCCACTTTGAGAAACACTCCGATAGAGACTGATCTTAGAAAGCCTTATCTTATATCAGGGGTCCTGCCCACGGGCCAAATGCGGCTCGCCAAGGGGATCCCATCCGGCCAGAGAAAGATATTCCGACGTTCGTCACACAACGTAATAAATACTTGAGTTGACCATATTCCCCTTCATAAAAATACAGGAAACAAGAAATCGGGATCAATACGGGGGTACCACCAACCAATTATCACTAAAAAAAATTTCCGTAGAAAATAATCCGTATGAAAGTATAGATGCCAATTATAGCAAAAAAAATAAAATAAATAAAATAAAATAAAGTCCCCAAAAAATTATCAGAAGCAAGTAAAGTTGCTAATTTCAGTCAAGAAACTGTCAAATGCATTTGTTGCCAATTACAGCCAAAAAAATTGCCATCTAAAAGATGCTGAAAAATTGCCAGTGGTAGGAAATAGAGAGCTACGTGATATGAGCATATTTATATGACTATAATTAATTATAATAGAGTCATCATGATATAATTTATGTTATGAAAATAATCTCGATTCTTGATTTCAGTAAAGAATAAAAATTCAAACAAGCGTCGTTGAGTAGAAAGTGAAACGAGATATTTTGTAAAAATTCAGAACACAGCCAAAATTACGGGAATTGTCTCGTAAAATACGGGTCATATGGTTAGCCGCTGAAGTGGTCTAGTGGTCATAGTGGCGAACTCAGTTGTGTATTTACGGGGTGGGGGGCGGAAAATTTGAGGAATGAGTGCTAAGAAGATTAGTAGAAAGGAAGAAGGGTTTGGGGAAATTTGTATTACCCTCAATAGTCCACCTCTGCCCAGACATCAAGGTCAGTGAGTGAAGAGTTACATCCAGAGAGTTTGCAATCACGTGAGTGAGCAAAAGTGTGACACCCAGAGAGTTTGCAATCACGTGAGTGAGCAAAAGTGTGACACCCAGAGAGTTTGCAATCACGTGAGTGAGCAAAAGTGTGACACCCAGAGCGTTTGCAATCACGTGAGTGAGCAAAAGTGTGACACCAAGAGAGTTTGCAATCACGTGAGTGAGCAAAAGTGTGACACTTAGAGAGTTTGCAATCACGTGAGTGAGCAAAAGTGTGACACCCAGAGAGTTTGCAATCACGTGAGTGAGCAAAAGTGTGACACCCAGAGAGTTTGCAATCATGTGAGTGAGCAAAACAGTGTGCAGTCATGTGAGTGTCGAAAACAGTGCGAAATCATATCATGTAAGTGACCTAAAGAGAGTTTGCAGAACCCAGAGAGTTTGCAAGTACGTGAGTGAGTAAAAGGGTACCCCGGAGAGTTTGCAAACACGTGAGTGAGCAAAAGACCAACACCCAGAGAGTTTGAAAGCACGTGAGTAAGCAAAACAGTGTGCAATCATGTGAGTGACGAAAACAGTGCGAAATCACGTGAGTGATCAAAACAGTGGGCAAGCACGTGAATGATTGAAAGAGTGACTTACAGACACAGGTGCACATGCAGAAGGGTGGGGGGTGGGGCAGGAAAACGTGTAGTAGCACAGGGTGGCGAATTCACGAAAAGGTAGTCAAGAAAGTTAGACTAGAATGGGAGAAGGGCAGCAAAATTCATCAATATTAAATCCATGCGGTGTAGATGTCATGCGTGCATCAATGCCAATGGGCGAAATTTTGAACAGCTCCGGTGATGCATGTAACTACAGTAATATTGTACTCTTTTTTGGATAACAAAGCGCTTTACACTGTTTTCTGTATTGTGTCTTTACGCCTCTATACAGTGTATCACCTGAGGGTGGCATCTCCGACCACCACCCGACCATACTTTCCTATGTGATTATGATTTTTAACGATGTTCTCTACCTTCCCTCCAAGTTTGTAAGAGCTGTTCCGTGACACCCTGTGCACTTTTTCCAATAAAAGTCGGTCTTGAGAACAATAATAGCTCACGAGTTATTTGAGCTAAACAGACTTAAGTTTTCATCTTGTGTTTTTCATCCTTAAAATGTCTTACAAAACGTCAACCTCAGTTGTAATGACACTGCTGTTATAACGACAACATTTCGTGGAATCTTCGAAGTGGTTTAATCGAGTTTGACTGTACTTCGATGCACAGTAATTACTGGTGAATCAGTTTTGCAGCTGCATGGTAGACCATTTTATTCTTTTTCTTTCGTGAAGAATGTCTTCCTCACAGAAAATCTTCGGGTGATTACGAGTATCTCCGTGTTTTTATTCGTTTAAAGATAAAATTTTTGTCGAGAATCCGTAAATGATGGTCCATAAAAGGATTCTATATCGTCGTCAAACTACCGAAACGCTACGCAGAATCTGGAATATATCTCGAAAGAGAATTCATCCAAGTTTTCCATCCCAAAAACTTCCATCATTGCTAAATTGTCTCGGGCTTTATTCGCTCCGTTTCGCACATTAGACAGCGATGACAATATAATGAAAGATAAGACTGAACAAAACTGAAGAGAATTGAACTTAGTTTCGGCAAACTCGGCTTCTATTATTCTATTCAAAAGCTTATCTATGAAAATTCTAATTTTTTTCCTTCTAATTAATTGAAATATTTTTAGAAGTTTGAAACTGCCAAATGTGCAACGTCGCTTGAGAAAATTTAATTTGAGTGTTTTTCTGGATCGATAAAAGACTGGAAAGGTCAGTCTAAAGCAGAACTTATTTGCGTATATTTTAATGAAATAATCTACATTATGTCGTCTTAATTAACCAATTACCGGGAGAAACGATAATTAAAAACCTTCATTTCACTCCATTAATTAAAAGAAAGTACAGATTTCATTAATTTTTCCACGGGTGGAATAAAAGCACGGATATTTTGAGTTCTTTGTGCCATTCACATGGCTTTTAGACTAAATGATCAAATGGTACATTATAAGCGGATCTGATACGTACAATATGACATACAAAAGAACGTAAAGAAAAAGTCGGACAATTTAAGGGAAAATTCTTGATCGGCAAGTTTGTTGGTTTGAATTACAAATGCAATGTATAATGCACGTATAAATGTATCAAAGCGTTGTTTTTTATGATTATTTTTCAATCTATTTTTATAGGTTTTTTTTAAGTTTAATTTTGTGTTATTTTTTCTCTCATTTTAATTTTTTCATTTTTATGATTTTCCCCCTAATTTTATGAATATTTTTTATAATTTTTATGAACGTTCTCATTTTTATGTTTTTTTAAAAATATGTTATTTTATGATTCTTTTATAGTTTTATGCTTCTTTCATAATTGTTGAATTTATTTTTATAGTTACGGGATTTTTTTAGGATTTCATGATTTTTTATACGGAGGTAAGCTATTCCATTTGTTTATAACCCTATTAGGGAAAAACTCCCTGCGACACTAAAACCTAGAATTGTCTCTTACCAATCGATACTGGTGTCCTCTTGTAGCAGTTGAGTGACGATGTACAGTCGATTCCCGATATAACGAACTTCAAGAGACCGGAAAAATCTCTTCGTTATAACGTAATTTCGCTATAAAGGAATTCTACGTTTCTGCATTGTTCCTATGTAAACTTATCTAGAGGATTAGAAAAGCGTTCGTTAAAACGAGATTTTCGCAATAACGGTATTTGATGTAAACATTTTCAAAATCATCACAGTTTCCGGAAAATTCACAGCTAAGAAAATTTATCGAAAGGAAAATTCTCTCTCTCTCTCTCTCATTAAAAGGAAAATTCAGCGGAAGGAAAGTTTACCGCTGGGAAAATTCACCGACAACAGTTAGGCATCTTGTGAGTGAGTGAGCAAATGAGTCAGCGAATCAGTAAGTCAGTAACCAAGCCAGCAAGTGAATGAGTGAATAAGTGAGTTAGTGAGTGAGCAAATTATAGTGGAGGGAATTAGCAAGAGAGCAGAAGAGTAAATTAATGAGCAAGTTCCAGTGACCAAGTGAGAAAGGAAGTGGTTGAGTGTGTTGTGTGTGTGAACGAGCTGGTGGGTGACTGAGCAAGGGAGTGAATGAATGAGCAAGTCAGTCAATGACTCAGTCACTGACTGACAAGGTCGTTAATTCGCTTACCGGATCGCTCCAGTGCCGTCTAAACGCATGGGCCCCACTCGGGCCTCAAGTGTATGAAGAGTCCCGTGATAATGAGATTTAGTGCCATGACTTTTAAAAGAAAACATAGAAATTTATAAGCAGAGGTATTTTCAGCTGATTAGGAACTTCAGAATATCGCTTTGCCCGGGCGCCTCTAGTGCTGTTAAAACGGTCCTGGGTAGTTCAGTCACAACGTCGATCACTTTGTCACTGACCCAGTAGTGCTGAAGAGTTGTCGGTGAATTTTCCTTCTTATTGATTGTCAGTGAATTTTCCTTCTTATTGATTGTCAGTGAATTTTCCTTCTACGAATTGATTTTTTGGCAGTGAATTAATGTAACCCCGAGTGGCATGGTTTTAAGATGCTCGTCTACCACCATAGAAGGTTGCCGTCAGGGTACCAGGTTCAAACCCGAGGGAGGATGTAGATAAGATATTTTCCCCAACGAGCTTGAGGCGACCACCGATATATAGACAGTGCTTCATTTCCAACCCATCTCATTAATAGCAGTATATTGGTATATACTGCTATATGGTGATATGGCCAGAGTTGGTGAAGTAGTGAATTGATGTCATTGAATTTTCCAGCGGTCAATTTTCCTTAGATTGCTAATCACATCCCAGTAATTCAATGAATATTATTATTAATCGTAACTATAGTGAATATATTTTGACAAAATTAAAGGACGATTAGTGTGTGTTAATGTGAGAAGATTCTCAGCTAAAGAGCCGCAGACCAGAGGATTTTTAATTTCAGTAGAAGTCAAAATTTTTTTGTATCATTATCTTCTAGAAAATGTTTTGAAATAATTATTATTCATACTTTATTTGACTTATAATTTAAAAAAGAAGAAAAAATTCATAAAAATCTTTCTATTAAAAGTTATAATATTTTGGTAAAATACAGTCGAATTTAGTTAATTCGAAGTTCTATGTCACCGGGAAAAAGTTCGAATTATCCCATTAATTTATCCCGGATTCTTAAAGTACTGCGAATTGCAAATTGATCATCAACGTTCACATAGGATAATCAATAGAAATTTTAAAATGTAAAAATTGATTTTAAAAAATTCAAATACTTTATCATCACTTTTATGGAACTGTTTTACAAATTTTAATAATTTGTAATTATACCAAGTGATCTTAGCTGCTACAGTATGACCGTATGACACTCTTCTGGAATCAGCATCGCTGCAGCATTTCTTGACCATGTTCAAAGCCTGATTTACGGAAACAGTTCATGATCATCAGCTACAAAACTGAATCCCAAATTTTGCTTACCATTCTTATGTTGTGAAGGGAATATACTTTCATTAACGTATTACAAACTTTGTAATTTCCAATACTTTCCACATTCTTAATGACGATCAAAAGATTCAGATTTTGAATGTTACGCCTTCATGCATAAGTTGAACATCATACTCGGTGTCAAGTGGTACACAATTTTAGATGCACTCCAGCTGAACAATATTAAAAATGGTCATTAAATTATCAAAGAAAGAATAGAGAAAAACTGAATTTGTAAACTTTAATTTTTGTGTTAGAAAATTTGATGCTTCATTGAGAAAAGCAGTCTGGTTTCTTGCAAAATTTTTCAGATAAAATTTCTAAATTCGCTTATACAAAAAATAATTTTTTCCAACAACTTCGAATTATCCAAAAAATTCGAAAAAAGTTCGAATCAAACAAGGAGTTTTAATTTTAACTTAAATAGAAAACTCAAGGATAACCAGCAAAAATTCGAATCAACCAAAATTCGAATCACCCATGCCCACTGTATTACGATATCTATTAGTTTCAGTGACTTATAAATTCCTTATAATGTGCTGTAAGTATCACTAAAGACAGTTTCTTCATGTATCCATTGACGCATCTAACGCGAATTATCTTCATCGGAACAGTGTTAGAGGATTAAAACCAAAAACAAAATAAAAACTAAAGGAAATATGAGATAAATTGCTCGTTAAATATCTAATAATTTAAGCCCTCTCCTCTCTCTTTGTTTGTCGCGGATACTTTTGAGGCGAAGCTGCGCCAATAACGCTACCATTTTTTTTGTAATTTGGAAATGTTTTCCAGGAGAGGAAGCATCAGGTATTCCTGAGGAAAATCTTAAATTTGCTTGCGTGGAATGAACATCAATGTTTCTTTTTTGTTCAGTAACTAACGCGGCGAGTTTTCCTCCCGACGTAAATAATTTTTCCGACATGTTCTAATTGGCGAAATAACCATAATTTTTTTTTGCTCAAATGGATGGCAAAATTATACGTCACTTTTTTTAAAATTTCATGATGGCGAACTTTTAAATAATATTTTTCCAACATGCGATACGTTACTGTGGCTTTTTGACTTATTGCCATTTGCCTCCGTTGTTTCCTCATAAACTGAAAGAGGAAAATTAAATTTTACCACCTTCCAAAATGTTAACGAACGAGACTCCGGAATGCGATCAGCTCAATTTTTTGGGAAAAATGACATGATATTTTGCCATCTGAACATGGAATTAGCCCCCTGTTAAAGTTTTGAAATTTTTTCGTCTATCGTTCTTCTTTCAGCTTTCTGGACCATAAACTAACACACACTTATTCTATTGAAGAATTCTCTATGAACTACCTTTGGTTGCGAAAAATCACTATATATATATATTTTCGTCTTTTATTGATTTACTTTTTAAAATTTTTAAACGTGAAGGTAACGAACCACGTGTTGGGTGAATTTTATGTAGGCGTGTGTGGAATATTTCCGTTGAGCTGTCGGTTTTTTCGGGATTTTGCCTCAAATTCGAGTGTCTCTCCTTCGTACTTGTTTACGGCAGCGTGAAAACCATCGCAGCGAAACTGTACTGTAAACAAATAGTCTGCAATCGACACAGAAGTAATTATCGTCCTTTTTTCGGTTGGATTTAATTTATTTTGAAGTGTAATTTGTTTTCCCATTCTTTCAAAATACATATTTCACGTGTGGTACCCAGGAGCTGCGTCTAACTCCTACCGATAATTTTTCAAGGGTTTGGTTAATGCAACAAATTAAGCAAGTCCACCGCGATGGCAAAATAGTTTTCAATCCGAAAATACGCAGATTTTAACAAAATACTACCTATTTAACTTGCGAAAAGTTCGCTTCATCGTTATTATTTTCGTTTCTTCCAATGAAATGGAGATTTTTGTTAATTAACGTGGAATTTAATGCATGTAGAATTCTATGGCATGGCCACGTTTCAATTAAAATGCAGAAATTGGCTATCAAAATATTTGTGTTTTCTCTTGCTTAAATAACTTACATATTTCTTTCTCATCTTCAAATTTTACAATCGAGTGCATTTGACACGAATTCCTGAATTAACTAATGAATTATCATTACGCATTCTGTGACAAAATTTATTCACGATAGCTATCTTAAGCTATCTTGTGCGCCGTTCAATGAATTTTACGCAGTTTCTGGTTCAAGGCATTGAAAAAAAAACAACATTACCTGACATTTTATCCATATCCGTGGCAAACATCATCGAAGTTCTAATAAAGCGTAAGTCTCTACTACAAGCTGAAATCCCGTCCATATATATGTATGGGGAATAGTAACTTTTCTTATAATAATTAATCAGAAAATCACCAACGAATAAGCCACCTACGGGAAAAATGCGAAATTCCTAATGAATTTCGATATTCTATGGGTGTCGTCTTTAGAAGATAAAAAAATATCACGCTGATCGAAGATCCCACTTGGATTGGTTACCAAATCTTGACTCCCGGTTGCTCGGCAGGATTGAAAAATATACGTCTGCCAAACGGCGTGACCACAATGTGTTTTCTGCAATGCTCTGATTGGTTGCTTGTAAAAAGGAGCTATCCGTTTGGTCTATTCGAATTTTCCTACAATTACAGCTCGTAATAGATTAAGGTGGTCGAAGAAGACCTGGGCCATGCTGAAAGCTGTACGTGTATGTGTTGTGAGACTAACGTGAAGTTTGTTTATATATAATGCTTGTTATAGTGCTGCTATCTACATTTCAAACTATGAGCGAAGTGTAATGATTGAATATTTATACCGTTGTAGGCCTCTGTTACCCTCTGGTCAAATATATATATATAAAATAAATACTGCAATATTAGAAAAACGCTCATAAAACAGGGTAGCCCAACAACTGAATTCATTTCAGTATCCATAACTGTGTTTTATAGCCTTCAGAAGCTGTTTTGTTGACACTGAAGTAAAAAAAATAAACAACTGGGAGAGCTGGAGAAATACGTGTACGTGTATGCGATGCTAAACGTGTGCGTGCTGGTCTAGAATTGTGTTCGGAGTTAGCGCTGCCATCTATAAATTTTGAACTGTAAAATTTATAGATGGCAGTAAAGTGGGGTGACTGAATATTAGTACCGTTCTAGGGGAGTGGGGGGGACTGTTGCTCTTCACGGCAAGACATTTTAACGAGGAGATCGGCTTTCATTTGTGCTTCGATATCAACTGGCTTAGTGAATATTCTGTTTGCAAATATATCCACTTTGATTAGTGTTTCTTGAAGTAAGCGTTGCGACAACTGCGGGTGTCACGGTTGCTTCGAACTGGAGATACGTGGTTTGTTTAAAAGTAACCGGCCACAGTTTTCCGTGCGTGAACCAATGAAGCTAGGGAAGCGTGTGGTTTGGTGCACGTATGTAGGCAATCCTAGTGCGCATGCTTTAATTTTTTCTTGCCTGCAGAAGCTGCCAGCGACTGGCAGCTTCTGCAGGCAAGAAAATCCAATCACTTCGACCGCCGATGGGTGAGATGTAAGTGAGCGCCGTCGCATTTTCGTTTTTGACAAAATTGGAAAGAAAAACTTGAACAATGCTGCTGCATTAATCGTGAAGGGGCTGCCAACTGCGGCGCAGAACCTCTTGGTAGTACCCCCTTGGTGATGGTGCGTACCATGTGGTGCGTACTCGCGATGAACTACGCTCCTGGAGTCATAGGAGATGGTCAGCATGACTTTGACATCGCTGCTCCTGAAGATGAAATCATCAGTCAAAATAGAATGAACGGATCCGACACTAATCGCTCACCTCGTTTGCAAGTTTTCTGATCGTGATTTGATGATCCTGCATCACCAGGGTCCTCACCTCGTCAGTAATGATCTCATTTAGGGACGAAACTACCAGAACGTGCAGATCCTCCATTGATTTTCGGCCATCTTTGAAAAGGTTGTACCACTTCTTTATCAGTGTGGGTGCTCATTTCTTCATCTCAGACGGTCTATTGAATCTTGCGAATTATTTCCACTAAGAAATCACCAAGCTTCACGCAAAATTTAATGCAGTAGTATTGTTCAAGTTTTTCCTGCCGTTTTGCAAAAACAAAATTGCGACGGCGCTCACTTATACTTCCTCATTCATTGGAGGTCTGCCGGCAATTCAAGCATGCGCACTGGATTTCCTTACATGTATAATACGTGCACCAAATCACACCTCCCTAGCTTCATTGGTTTGCGCACGAAAGATTAAGGTCGGATACTTTTTGAACAAACTTTGTATTGATGAGAGTGTGACCGTTCATGCTTTGACCTTGGTTCTTTTACGAATTCATAATATCTACTAAGCTAGGTTGGGGAGCTGCAAGTAAATGATGACTAGGGTAAGAACCCCACGGGCAGGAGGGGGGGGGGGGAGTAAAATATGAGAACCACCGACTATCTCTAATGGCCATATACAGTGTTCAACTGGAATCGCAGGTTAAACTCTGTCAATGAATACGGACGTTACAAAGATTCAACAGTAGTTGATGCCAATCACAAATGTCCCATTGAAATATCTCTAGAAAAATATCATTTATATAAATATTTATTTACACTGAATATATTCTCAAAATATAATAATCTGCAGGAAATTAACATTTGCTAAAAACATTTCTCATTTCGACAACAAGAAATTTAAATTTTACAAATCAATTACGGTACGTCTCAGGACCGTCATTTCAATTTTTTTCCGGGGGGGGGGGGAGGCAAAGAACATATACTCAATGTATATGTATGTATATATATATATATATATATATACAATTTCTAGTGTGTTTTCTAAATCCGGGGAGGGCAACGCCCCCGATCCCCCCCCACCCCGAATGACGGGCCTGCTACGTCTAAGTTGACGGGCCTGAGTTATTTCTAATTAGTTACATTTTATTTCGTTTTCATTAACAAACATATTTTCTCAGTTAGTGACACATAACAAGCAACTGCTACGTTTTTTTAAGGTAAAAAATACATAAACATAAAAATAAATATTATTAAAAAAAATATTATTTGAAAAAAAAAATTGAAAAAAAAAAGAAAATAAATTTGAAAAAAAAAATATTTGCGATACATATTTTTCGAAATAAAAATTTTGCATTTTATTCCCAAAAAAATTTATACATAAAAAACATATCTGCCAAGATGTCACGGACACATCAATGCATTTTTTTCCCCCTTCTCTCAAATCATGTCATTATAATGTTATTCAATATCATATGAAATTTCCTGCCGCAGTTTGGAAATGACAGGTATGAAAAATAAAATATTTTTGGTCTTCTCCAGGGAAAAGAAAAACGATTTTTTCACTCTTGGCATTCTATGCGGCACTATTTTAAGAGATAGTTTTAGAAATAATCCTTGAATGGCGTATGTTGTAAGCTGTGTTTGTTGGAAAGAAAAATATATGCGTATATATAAGTACGCTATATATAAACAACGTACGGATATTCTTTTCTTTTGTCAGAAAACAACGATGTACTGTAAATAAACGGTTCTTTGCGCGCTTTGCTCTTTCACTAAGACTCTAAACCCTGAAGTCGGTTTCGAAGTCTAAAGTCGTGATAGCATTAGTTTGAATTTTACAAAAATTCCTAGTAGTTTTCTCCTCTACATTTTTTAAAAAAGTAATCCTAAGACAAAGGATATATTTTTATTTTCCTATTTCCCTTTTTTCTGTGAATTATCTGATGACTTCTTTGAGAAAAGTTTAGAAATGTTTCACCAATAACAAGACGAGTAATGAGCGATTCAAGACTAATTCACACTATTCATTGGTATATCCTGCTTATTCTACTGCATGATTGATTTTTTTTTTTTCGGGAGGATTTCTTTTGTACAAAGGTTTTTAACAGCTGGCTGGCGAAGATATATTTTGGAAAGAAAATTCAACTGCCCCTGCGGGGAATCCAACCCACGTCCTTTCCAGGGGAACGCCCTACAGCACTTGACTACAGAGGAAACGATTATCTCAATCTTTCCTTGGAGCTCGTGTGCAGTGAACTGGACCGTACATGGACGGTCAGACATAACTCTGGCCGAAGCTCACAATTGCTGACAATGCCACCAGATGGCGACTTACCCGAAGAGGATGTCACTCTCTGCTATCCAAAGGTTTTTAACAGCTGGCTGATGCGAAGATATATTTTGTTCAGTGCACGCAAGCTCCAAGGAAAGATTGAGATATTCGTTGCCTCTGTAGTCTAGTGCGGTCACCCGGAAAGTGAAAGGACTGGGTTTCGATTCCCCGCAGGGGCAGTTGAATGTTCTTTCTTTCCAAAATATATCTTCGCATCAGCCAGCTGTTAAAAACCTTTGTATGGATAGCGGAGAGTGACATCATCTTCGGATTTCTTCTGGTAAAAGCGTCAACTATATTTTTTAGCTTAAAATAATTTATCAAGTAGATAAAAAAAATATCATTAGGTATCTAGGAGGTCTTTTATATTTAACGAATCAGAAATGTTTGAGGAAAAAGTGTTTTTTTTGCGGTGTCCTGTATTCCAGAAGTCTATTTAACTGTAAATTTCAGCGTGGATTTTCAAAACTGTTATTTTTTGTAATAACTACTCAGCCTAGTAAATACTTTGGTGCCAGAAGTTTTCTTTAACCCTTTAAGCGGTTTTCAAAATTTCCCGAATTTTGAAATTCCATTTGGATACGTACGCTGGTTCACATTTGAATATAGGGTGCATAGCAAACAGGAGGTATGGCATTTTACTAGCAAACCGTTGATCACAGGGGTATACTTCCAATGAGAAAAAAATTCCAAATAACATGTACTACTCAGATATGTCATTCACGTTGCCAGGGGTTGTATAGTTAATAAAATAAAAAAAACTTTTCAAACAGCCCCCGTGTGCTCCATAAACCGAATAAAAAGTTATTGCCCTGTCTCTCCTGATGGCAAAGAAAAAAAAAATCCAATGTTTTAAAGTGCCATATTTAAATTTGTATAATGTATGAAGTTTCGGAAAAAAGAGCGTTAAATGCGGGTAAAATTATTTTTCCGCATTTAAAGCTGTTATTTCACCAACTTCCCCCCTTTTGCCTAATTCGAATATCTCAGTGAATATAGAACTTGGAAACGCGCATGAGACAGGACAACAAGGTTCTAATTGGGTTTTTGGGGCACACGGGGACTGTATAGAAAGTTAATTCTTTTTTATTTTAATAATTATACAACTCTTTGGAATATGAATGATATATCTGAGTACTACACGTTAATTGGATACTTTTTCTAACTGGAAGTATGTCTCTTGGATCAACGGTTCACCAGTAAAATGCTATACCTCTCCCCCCAACCGTTTTCTATGCACCCTATATACATATAATTTTCTTTGATAAACGAATATTTCCTCATTTTTTTTCCTCTCAAACTCTCTATATTTTTTCCACCTGGTATTCAGGTGGTCCGCGCTAAAAGTATTGTATGAGTTTAAATTTTGATAGGAAACCAATTTCCTGTGAATAATCCGCGGTTGCATAAAATTCGGAATTTCGCCACTTTGAAAAATGAATGAAATTTTAGGGAATGGAGAAACTTTTAGTCAGACACATGCTTCTAAAGAAAAAAAAATGATTTTTTCAGTGAAATTTGAATTTTTTATTATTTATAAATCGTTGATAATTACTTTTTATAAACTTACATTTTTTATAATACGATGAAACATCACTGCTACGATACTCGATACAACGATAAATTCCACCACAATGATATTTTTCAAGTCTTTTTTTTGGAAAAGCCTATAATCCAGGGCTGGACAAATCACACAAAAAAAAAAAAAAAAAAATCTTGGCTCCAAAACTATTTTTTAAGCGCCTAAAAAGTTTTTTTACCCGAAGAAAAAGATCCAAAACAATGCTTCTTTTGAATTTTTCAGGGCATAGTGAACCTCTTTCATGTTGGCAGATAAGCTGATAAAAATTCCAAACATTTTGTACTGCTCTCAGCTTACAATTTAGTAACTACACAAAGAGAAGGTTAGGTGCCAATATCATATTTCAGTTACCATGGTGGCCTGGTTCCTGAGATTTGTCCAGCCACGCTATAGTCTAATGTTAAACAGCTGCTTCTCGAAATAACAATAATCCCTTATTAACGATATTTTTTTCATGGTTCGCAGAGTATCCTTTTATACCGAGATTTCATTGTATTTATTTTCCAACTTCTCAGTGAGAAAGACCGCAGACAGGAAATAATACTTAATTTGCATAAAAAAAATTGAGTTTTTTCAACGTATGAAAATTTATACAGGTAAAGAATTTATTACTGTATCATTAAAAGAAAATCGTCTGGTTTATTCAAATTTTCCCATTTACATGTGTTTTCAAGCAGCACCACCATAGAATTAACTAAAAAGCGTCTAGCAAGTTATTTGGCATAACTCAGTTTTGCCAAAAGTCCCAACCCCCCTCATGACGTCTTCTTGCTATCTTCGGTGCTCGTAGCAACCAGTCACTGCATGTTAATTCGTCTGGTACACGAGATAACGTAGCTACTGTAACTACACACCCTAGGCCTACCCATCAAGATACTGTTGTGTAAATATAGATACTGCAGTATGACTTGTTGACCCTCTATTTCACTAAACACCTACTCTGGCCGTATCGTTATATAGAAATTTACTGCCAATTATGAGATGGGTTGGAAATGAAGGCGCTATCTATCGGTTGTCATCTCAAGCTCGTTATAGGGAAAATATCTCATCTATATCCTCCCTCGGTTTGAACCTGGGACCGTTACGGCAACCTTTACGGTGGTAGACAAGCATCTTACCAACACGCCACTCGGTTTCAAAAATGATTTTCGGTCGAGCCGGAGTCGAACTTGTTGACCCTCTGGCTTTATAGAATGTTTTTTGCCAACGATGCCTAAAAGGTTGAAGACCCTTGCAATAAAGGAACTACCGTTAAATACAACTACGAGCACTTACCCTCAGATCCTAAAATCCTTATTTCTCAATTTTCTAAAGGAAGAAATATAAAACGCTAGTTTTTTTTCTTCTATCCTAACCCCAGATGTTTGGTGGTAGCGCGAGTGAATAACACTATAAAGAGAAGAAACTATTTTTACAGAAAGTAGAAAGAAAGAGCGAATGTGTGTGCTTATGAAAGTTTGAAGAAGATTTCCCAAAACACTCGATCCCGTGAGGTTGGACGGAGAAGATGCCTTAGAACCTTTCCTTTCGAAAACTTCCCGAGATAAATGTGATTGGCTTCTTTCTCTGTGTTCCATCGATCCGCAAGCGGAAAGCCAGTGGCTGCATCTATTTTCAAGTGGATCGGATTGTTCGGCCGATCACTTGAATACTGTCTTCAAAAACACGAAAATACATAGGTTACATTAGCTGGTCACTTTATTATAACCACCAGACAGTTTTAAGTAAATGAACTAGTTTTCTTTCGACATTTTTTCTCATGAAATACGAATTTTCATTCCTATTTCGTGAGAAAAATTTGAAAAGGAAATTTTCATATAAAAGGAAAATATAATTTCAGAATTAATGAAAAGTCATATTTTTAATGAAAAAAATAATTTCTTAGAATTGATGAAAGTTTTAAAGACATTAAGTTGCAGATCATTTGCATGAAATCGGTCTCTCATTTTTATCATGTCAGAACTTATTGTATTTTGAAGAGATTCATAAGTAGCACAGTGAAGAATAACTGCACATCATCAGTAAACGTAATTATCTTGCCACATAAATTCATATTTGCTGAAAAAGTAATTTCAAAATTAATGAAAAGTCATATATAATGAAAAATAATTTCAAAATAAATAAAATTCTGCAATGATATGTAGCCCCTTCCCCCTTCCCGTTTGACTCAGTGCCCGGGGAGCGTATAAACAAAGTTTACATTCCTATATATATATGTAATTCAGGTATGATAGAGAAATTTACCCTCTCATGATTGGTCACAATGAAACAATACGCCACTTTTTGAAAAGTACTCGACGAAATTTACATTTGGTGAAGTTGAATATCGTGTTTTTTTTGGTTCAGCAATTAATCTATTTAATTACAGCCGATATCCGTTATCCGCTGTGGTGTAGTAAGTAGATCATATGACTCCTATGTCTATCACATTGCTCCCGCTAGAGAGCTGGGCTGGTATAAGAGAGTAAAGCGTAGTTCTTGAGATAGTAGGTCTGCGTTTTTCAACCTCGGGCCATATGGTCCTCTTGCGGTCCTGGGATATTCTTATTCTGGGAGGGGGGCAGGGAGAAAACAAGATGAAAGGGGAGCCACCACAAGTGCTGGGGAGGCGGGCACAGAGAGCTGTGAAGAAATAAAGCTACCAAGTGAAATATCGGGCGCAAAATGACTAACTTTCCGAATCCAGCAGAGCGGTCCATGGAACCAGGGCAATCTTAACCTATGTGCCCTTATCCGGGGACTCATCTCCATAAGGGGCAAACATGATGACATGATGAGATCTTGTGCTGATTTCGATTGCGCATTTGTAAGCTGTTACTAGAACAACTAAGTAGTACGTGCACACAGCTAAATATTACTTGTTTACCAGCTATGGTACCAGCTGGTAAACAAGCTATTTACCAGCTATTATATATATATGTACAGTATATCTTGTTCAAGCTTAATAAATGGTTAGGTTCCCTGGAGGCACCCGAGGCCCCTAGGACAATATGCTTACATCATCTAGTGTGACAGAGCCTGGGTGTCCCGGTTCTTGTCACTATCATTAGTTAAGTATGTGGTGCGAGAACATGACTCTGCCCAGGGACTCGTGATGTTGAGGCAACCATGCATAGAACCCCACAAGGAGGAAACTCACTGAACTCTAGCTTAGGGTAGGCTTGAATCCCAGATGAGGATCCATCGCCTTTCTCGTTCTTTTGTGTCGAGAGGGGCGAGTTATTGTGTAGGTTCGTTGGGTCATCTCGCATTTTACACATACCTATTTTTCGTATATAATTCTGCTCTTGGGTACGATGATAAGTACATCAGTGTTTTTATTTTACTCTCGCCATATAGTAACAAGCCTACAACGATACAATTGTTCAATCATTAGACTTCACTAATAGTTAGAAAAATTAATGGCATATGGTAGCACACTACACATAATTAACATTACACAGAAACAAACTTCAAGTTGGTTCACAACACGTACGCGCACATTCCCGCATGTACCAATTCTTTAGCAGTTCCGCAGAGGAATATGGACGAGCTGCATGTGCGGTTGAGTGGTAGGGAGTTTTTATTTTCGACATGTAAAAAGCCTACATAAGTGTCTCGCCCATTCATTCGAACGGAAGTAAAAAACTACTTGTTTTACTTAATACAGCATATAATACTCTTTCAAAATCACTTTTAGATGTAAATTTCATGTTGAAATTGGATTTAATAATATAACTTGGCAGGGATGTATCAGGAATCTTGGTGAAAATATGGCACAACTTTGCCGTCTAGAATTTCGTCATTTTGTCAAACACTCTTGTGCATACTTTTTTTTTAAATCGTGAGTTTTTCGTGTTTATTTTACAGGTTGTTCAGATACTAAAATGCATTAGGATCTAGTTAGAGGGCCGCAAGTACCAAAATTATGATGATACTGCACAACTTACTGTCTCTGCAGTGATTATTAAGGAAATGAGAAGTGAAATACCCATATATGGTAAGAATAAGATATAATATTCCATGTCTATGGAAGTACTTATACATCGAATCAGATAGGGGGAGGTGGGAGGGGGCTATTAAAAGAAAGAACAATCAGAGGAAGGACCATCACAGCAGGAATGAATCTGACTGGGACTTTTATTTATACGATATATCTGGATCAGAACTCGAGCAAGATGCAGAACCTACTGAAGAGATTGGATAGGAAATAGTCACTCCTGCTGGTCGCGCCTTTTCCTATGAAGGTGGACATGATTTAACCATAGACGCGAACATAAAAGACGGTATTTTCATCGAGCTTTACAGCAGTGCTTATTATTGATGAATTATTATTACATTGATGCGTAAGTCCAACGAATATTAATTCTGTGACAAAATAAGAATATTTGCTTCATCACGTTTTTCTTATATCACAGAGAACATAAAAAAATTACCATCTTCAAATCAAAATAAAGAAACCGCTATATCTAGTTATCGATAAACTTATGCATTATAGCAACGAGCATTGATACTTATAATTCATATATACAGTATATATTTCTAAGAGATGGAAAATATCGAACAAGAGAGCCTCAGTATTTATGGAAATAGATTGAAATATGATTTTAACAAACCCCAAAAATTTTCGTAACATTTTTGTAATGGATATATCCAACCCGTAGATTATTATTATTTTTCCAATTTTTTCTGCGTCGGTTTCACGTAACGATTCCGCAGCACTCGAAGAAATTCAATTTCATTCCTCTTTCCAAGTATTTTTTTCCCCTAACTTACTTCAACCGAAAACATTGAATTTAGGGACCGCTTATGACACATACTTTGAAAAAAAAAAAAATGTCTGGAGAAAATAAGGGTGCAGTAGTGGAATTAAGCGTTAGATATCTCGAAAATTCAATTTCTGCTTTCTACCCCTCTTTCTCTCTCTCTTACTTCTTACTCTTTTTTCATTCAATATCTCTCTTTCTTTCCAAGAAATGAGATGAGACTGACATTATTTCTTCTATCTTAAATCTGGGAATATTTTTCAAAGTCTTTTTATTTGGTTCATTTTGATATCTTTATTTCTGTATTTTTTTTTTTTACCATCGACCTGTCATCAGTGCCAAAAAGGTAGAAACTCTGTGAATGTCTAAACCAAGATCGCAACAAAGACACGCACATTGAAATAGGCCAGCGGCTCTCAACCGATGCTCTAACAGAAATATTAGAGATAACATAGAGGGATCCATGAGAACTTGGAGTGAAATCGTAAGAAATATAGATAGATACAACAAAAAAATAATTTATTCTTTTTTCAACGTACTGTATCTTCTCTCAGATGATATCGCTCCACTCATACCAGAGGCACGAGTGCAATATTCTTGGAATGTCCACGTTTGAATATGTTTACTCTATCCATGTAACTCTATGGAAGCTATTTTTCTAAAATGTTTTCAAAATTTTTTTAAATACACATTCATGTTTCAGGCAAAATTTAGATAGCAAAATAAGGTATCTAACCAACTGATAAAAGAAGGGGGGAAGGGGAAAATTTGCACATTCGTACTTCTGGCATGCGGGGGATATGAAATGGCTCCCTCGTTCAATTCACTTTTCAAAGGAAGTAGAGGAGGCTTCTTCTGGAAGCTGGCCTCAGAGAATGTATACACGGCTAATATATAACTAATAATTCTCCTACGGAGAGCTTCGCTTTCAACGCCGGAAACAGCCAGAAATCACATGGTGCAAGATCCGGATTTTAGGGGAAGGGAGTGTGGTAGGTTTTTCATATTATGTTTACGCAGGGATGGGTGCCAAATTTAGTCGGGACCTGTGCCATTTTGCTTCAAAATTACATCCAATTGCTTCAATTATTAAAAATTAGTAATAAAAAATTTGTTAATTAGTAATTAGTCTTTTTAAATAGTGATTAAAATCTTTTTAAATAGTAATTGAAAATTCGTTAATTGGTAAACCAAAACTAATTAAAATCATTTAAAAAATTGTTAATTGTTCAACAGGAATCGAAGAGAAGTGCGAGAATTTTTTTTATATAAACCATTAAATTATGTAATTCTACGCCAACTGAGATTTTTATTGATCAGCTGTTGACTAATATAGGAAAACATACTTGAGAACATTCTCTTCTAAATGTCTTTTGAGCAAATCAAATTTGCACATAAAACTTGCCAGCACATAAAAATATGTGATATTGGCTGATCTTTCTCTTGAAATAGGACATTAGTCATTGAAATGTCCCTTAACATCAATTAAGAATGCTTATACATAGCACCCGTGTCTTATAATTAAGGAACGAAACATCTTAATCTACCATTTCTAGTACAGTTTTACTTCGTTTAAAAGTACAAATAAAATGCTTTTTAGTACTTTATGACCAACAACCAACATATTTCTTTGTAATGCCAGTCGAATTCACTCTCCGAGTCTTTAGGAAATTGCGAGAGTAAGCGCATTTTGAGGACTCTGGATTAGGTGAAGTTCAAAGTGTTCGTCACAGGCTTGAAAACGCTCTACTCCTTATTTCCACCTTCCAAGGACATTCTGATAAATGACTCAATAGCAAAATTGTAGTTCAAGAATTTCCTCAATACATTCTTTTCAGTTTTGCTGTAAGTCTTGAGGCAAATTTACAAGTTTGCCAGCCATTGCTGACGTGCTACCCTTTTTCACTGCTACGAGTTTGTTTATAGGAAGTTGGTATCTTTCCCCAGTGATGGCAGACATGGCAAAATTTGACAAATTTTACCATGATGTCGGAAATATCTTCCCCGTTTGTGGTTTCGTGAGTATAACATATTTCTAAAAATTCTTCAGCGATGTACATATTGCCATCGCAAACACTACATTTAGAGATATTGCTTTCCTACACAAATTATCACCTATTGCAGCTAGTTTTTCGATCCCCCCAATGTGTCTCGATACAAAAATATAATGGGCGGGGGTGTCTGTCTTAAATATCGTGGGCTCGCAGATATTTAAGACAGATCTTTTCTGCAGCATTTATCATTCATTTCTTAACCAAAAGCTGTCGCTAAAAAGCTTGAAAATTTTCGCAAATATGTAGCTGAATTCATATAGGTAGCGCCTCTCACTGATGATTCATTCGGATTTTTAATTTTTTGACGTAAGTACTTTTTATTTAATATTTTTTTAATTAAAAAAAAACAAAACATTTTTTTATATATCTTATTGGGACGTCGTGGGTCACCAATAGTTCCGAGTTGTACACTCCTGTATTTACACGATGCATTATGTTTCAGTTTCGAAAAGTTTGCGGCAACACGTATCGAAAAAGCGTCGTGAATTGGTAGAAATATCAGTTGTGCAGGGTTCATTAAGCCACCTTCCAAAACAAGTCTTCTCTGCTTTCTTTGAAAAGTGAATTGAACGATGAGACGATTGGATATCATCTGAGGGAAGTTACTTTGATAAAAGAATGTTATTTTTTGCTAAACATTATTTCTTCATATATTTTATGATTTTACTTATTTATATTTCATTATGGAACTCACCTTGTATTAACTTCTGTACGAGAGTATTTAAGTAAATACTGGCAATTCGATTATGCTTCCGATATATCAAGACATCACCTGAAACTGAGAGGAAAAAAAATTAACTAGGTGTTCTCCGTCTCCAGCTGCGGCGAAAAGTTTTCTGTGTGTGGATATCAGTAATCAATACTTATTGGACATGAAAAACCAGCAGTTAACTACGATCCATCAATGATGGTGGTGTGTTCATAATAGTACTCTCAAAATTAATATAATAATAACACGAGAGAATATAAAAGAATTTGCCGTTCGCGAAAGTGTGAAAATTCAGTGTTATTGGACCACGCTTTGACGGGGATAATTCATTTCCAGGATAAATAGTACAGTCCTAGTTGAACAGATCGTTCTAAAACAAGCATTATGCCACTCGCTTGAATAGAGACGCCAGAGAAATTTATAAACATTTGAATATTTTTAACGAGAAGGAAACAGAACAGACTCAGACTGAGTATTACATGACATTTCGCCGTAACCCTCTCAGCAGCAATGACGAGATATCTGGCCTAACTTATTTTCTATCTGGCCTAACTTGTTTTCTATCTTGCCTAACTTGTTTCTATCTGGCCTAACTTGTTTTCTATCTGGCCCAACTTGTTTTCTATCTGGCCTTTCTCTTTCCTCGGTTGTTTTTTTTTTATTAGATTTGGAGTTGGGGGGGGGGGGAAACGGAAAGCACTATCGGCTGCACAAAATCTGGAAAAATATTCTTTCTTGGAAAAGTGTGGGGGCATTTTGCAGAAGATTTAGTGATTTCCACTGTGGCAGTTATGATGCGGATCAATAAAATTAAGAAAAAAACCCCATTAAAGTAGTAATTCTTAACCCCCAGTGCGATCCGATTTAACCTTCCCGCACTCCGTTGTACAATATGTTGTCAATTCATTGAAATTTTAGATTTTTTGCAATTAATTGAATTAATTATTCACTTATTAATCGTTAAAAAAATTCTTAACTTGAAAGGTGATTGCAAAATTGGTTTATTTAAGAAAAAAAATTGCTTACACAGGCGTCAACGCCACAAAATTAAAATTACTGCACCTGTCGATTTTTAGGGACTAATATGTCATGGTGTTTTTTTTTCATAATAATATCTTAAAAAATTGAGGTTCTTTCTTTAAAAAATTGGGCTATCCACATACTATCAGTTTCATTGAAGGGATTTGTGTCGTTCCCATCTGGAAAAGTGATGAAAACCTCATTTCGGAAAGGTAAGGGGAATGAATTGAGGTGTTTGCGCGTGTAAAATATATGTTCGCGCACGTGTATTTGTGTGCAAAGCTGTCTTCGCTAGTTTTTGAAATGGTTTCTACTGAGCACGCAAAACTTCTACTAAATCAGAATTTTGAAATTCCATTTGAATACGTATGCTGGTTCACATTCAATATACAGGATGCATGACAAATAGGGGGTATGGCATTTTACCGTTGAACCGTTGATCCTAGATGTATACTTCCAATTAGAAAACGTTTCCAAATAACGTATGGTAGACTACTCAGGTATGCCATTCATGTTTCGAGGTGTTGTATGGTTATTAAAATTAAAAAAAAAAACTTTTTATAATGCCCGTCTCCCCAAAGCCAGTTAGAAAGTTGTTGCCCTGTCTTTCCTGATATAAGCAAAAACATTCGACGTTTCATAAGCGTAATATTCACTGAGATATTTGAAAAATTGATGAAATTTCTGAAAAAAAAACAAACAGCGTTAAATGTGAGTAAAATAGTTTTTTCTACATTTAGAGCCGGTTTTTCCCCCACTTTCCTCCGTTTTTCGAATTCCAATATCTTAGTGAATATGCCACTTAGAAATATGGAATTTTTTTTGTTGGCATCAGGAGAGACAGGACAACATCTTTTTAATTGGGTTTTGGAGCACACGGAAATGGTATTAAAAGTTATTTTTTTATTTTAAAACTATACAACCCCTCTGAAAATATGAATGACATATCTGAGTGTTATACGCTATTTGGAAACTTTTTCTAATTGGAAGTATACCTCTAGAATCAAGGGCTCGCCAGCAAAATGTTATACACTCTGTTTGCTATGCACCCTGCATATATCCTGCATGTGTATGTGAAATCATCTTTTACTAAATGGCAATCATTCATAAAATTAAGCTAAAATAATAAATGGCTTTAGTATCGGCAACAGAAAAAGAAACTTTGCAAAAAGCATATGAAAATATCTTCAAGCTGGAAACATTCAAATTTTGCACAATAAATTTTGTCAAATTGTAGGTATGATTATTTGGAATTGAAAAATTCGATTTTTCGCATCTTTTAAATTTTTTATAATACTCAGCACGACAGAAATTTTTTCTCCATCTCGCACCACTGTAGCCCTACGGGCTGCAGACAACCCGGATAAGAACCACTGGCTTAAAGGGTTAAGAAAAATATGAAAAAACATTACAGCACATCAAAGAAAGATAATTTATGGATATTAATGGCTGAGATGAACTTAGGAAAGAAAAAAAGAATTATTTTCTCCGCCGGGAATTAAACATGGCTTGGATCAGGGGGTTCTTAACTTACTGGCTGCGACGCAAATTTAGGTGATCTTCTTACAATATAGCAAGGCTTTCATGTGCTGTTCAAAAGAGAGACAGTTGAAACATTTTTAATCAAGATGAATAAATGCCACATGTTCATCTTCGTACGCTTTATCTGGAGCTTCTTTTTCCTGAGATTGGGGAAAAAAAGAAATACTTTGAAAAATTAATTCGTGAAGAATAATTTCCTCAAGATTTATAGATGGCGCATGTATAAGATAAATGTGACACGGGAAAAATTAATATTTTCCTCACAAAATCGTGACAAATAACTTCTTCCGTTCCTTAAGATTTCATTATTTGTGAATAAAATTTTTATATGCTCATTAAACGCAGGAAATTACGGTAATTAATACATACTACGGTAAGTATGATAAATTGGTTAGTATGCATACTTACCAATCGTAGTGATAAATTTATCACTTTTACCGGCGAATATGCATAAGCATATCAAATAACCAAGCGTTTTTTATTGAATTCGATTAATACCGAAATCACTATCACTTTTGCCAGCGATTATGCAGAATAACCAAGCGTCATTGGTAAATTTGATAAATACTTGAAATTTATCGCCTTTATCTCTAATTATGTATAACACCTTAGCTTAATTGGTGAATTTGAATGGCCCAGCTCTGAAGCATATAACCTAGCGGCTGCGCCATGTTGGAAAAACTCTCTTGATGTCCGGGCCCGGCAGGCATTCCCGGCCCGTAAGCCACAGAACCCAACCACGCCGGACCCAAAAAGTACCTGTTAAATCTATCAACGACGCTTGGGTACGATGCATAATTGCCGGTAAAAGTGGTAAATTTAGGGAAATTTATCAAACTTAACAAAATGGTCAGTGATTATGCATAATAACAGGTTATTATGTATAATAACCGGATTTTTATATCACATTTACCGCAACATATAACACATGTATAACCTATAAAACATCTCTATTCTTTCACAATCTTAGTAATATTCGAAATGGTATTGTTAATCAATCTAATGGGTATTGCTAAAACTTTGTTAATGATTAATAATTACCGACCATCAGACTAAGAAAACCAACCTTAGTAATAATTCTTCTTACTTTACATAGGAGGATGATCAAGGGTATTAATTATGTAAAGAAAATATTGCTTGAAGTAACTACAAACAACTAAACCTACGCTTCTCGTCATAGCTATTTGCCCGTTGTTTGCACGATACAAAATAAGCTTTATTTATTCCTCATTGCTATGCTTTTCAAGGTTGATACAAACCGTATACAATACTGTAGTGTATACAGAAAATCTGTAGTGGGGGGGGGGGGAACCCACAGAGAATTTCATGCATTCGTTATAACATGTACTCATAGAAACAATGAGTGATGAAAATGTGTATTATTATTTCTGTTTCTCATTGTCATTTGCAATCTCGAAAATCTCTTTAGTTCAAAAAAACAATAGGACGTGATATTTTCCCTATCATACATTTGCAGTAGTAGTAATTACTTCCTATTGGATCGTATTGAAATTCACGAGTGAATTCTCAATTGTTCAAAAATCTCGAGAAACTGCTATTCGGAGGAATATCGAGGAAATATTCTCAGACACAACATTAGGCCGCTTTCGCAATACTTTACTCACTAGAGATAATGAGAAGAACTTCCGTTTGTTTCCTAATTCTCGGTAGTATACGTGAAACATATGCTTTGTATTGCAAATTGCATTCTATGCGAGTTTCTTTCCACGAATTGAAATGGCGTTAAATTTTCATTTGGGGGAAAAATATATATATATTTTTCAAATCCCCGTTCTCAAATTAGCATATCTGAATGTGGTCCTACGGGGTTTGGGACGTAATTGAAATAACTTGAACTCAAGAAAAAAAACCTGGTTGTGAAGTTTTCAAAATCAGTGAATTCAACTTTTCTCTTACTCGTATATGACTAATATAGAAGAACTAAATTGTGTTTCTCTCACATTAAAAAATTTCCGAAAATTTTAATTTAGAAATTTTTTTTCCTCAAACTCGAATCTGTTTTAAGGTTCAGGCAGGGTACACACTGGCCCGATACTGCAAGCGATGCAGCTTGCAACTCGACTCGGATTAGTTTAAATTCTGAATTTCACTTTTTATTCAACCAATCCACGTCGAGTTGCATGCTGCATCGCTTGCAATAACGCGCCAGTGTGCGTGTATTGCATTAAAAAAAAAAGAAGTTTTTTCGTGATTGTGCATATACCGTATATACTCATGTATAAGTTTTTTTCGTGGAAAAATTCGTTCCTCAAGTGGGTGGGGGGGGGGGGTGGGTCGGCTTATACTCAAGTCAGTTTTTGATGAGAAATATCAACCTCCGCAATCAGTAGTCATTTTTGTAGCAGTGTTCGAGGAACCGAATTGATAATGTCAAAGCAGAGGCTAAGAAATCATAAGCATTGGCTTTGATACCAGGTGGGCTAACGTCGATTGTACAGCCTTTAGATGTGAGCATCAAGCCTCTCAAAGACTATTTAAGGAATTTGAGAATCAAATGGATGAGTTCCGTTGATAAAGAAACTACAAAAAGTGGTGCCTTGAAGAAACCTGACATTGGCCTAGTGTGCCAATGATGACGAGTGGAATTCTGTTTCCGCCGAAATTATCATCCGATCCTTCATAAAGTGTTGCATCAGCAATGCGATGTTAGGAACTGAAGATGATATCCTCTTTGAAAGTGATAATGGCGATGACAGCCCAGGTGAGGATAAAAACGAAGATGCCGCACCCCCTATGATAATCGGATGAATTACGATGAGCTTGGAGACAGAAGAAACGGATTAAAAAGTTTGAATCATTTTCTATTGTAAATTTCCGCAAGCTATTCATTTTGCATGAAAAAATATAAGAATTTTTTTTCTCTAAAATTTACGGAATTTATGGGGTGGCAATATTAGGTTGGAACAAAAAACACCGTTATAAAATTACCGAAGTTTAAAGTTGGGGGTGGCGGCAAAAATCCTAGTTTCGGCCCTGGGTTGGACATACAGTAGCGCTCGAAAGACGTGTCACAAATGCAATATTGTTTGCTGCGCAAATTCTTTTGCATGTACTGCTCTGACCTCGACATATCTAAAGCAGAAAGAAGATATTTGTGGATTCCCGTGGCTGAAATTTGTTTGGGGTTAGTGAGCTTTTATTATCCAATTTTTGTTTTTGGACGGATCGGGAGTGTTTTGACAAATATAGTTTAATCAAATACGGAAGTAATTAATTCTTATTCAATATGAATTTATAGTAGGTTTATGCAGAACACACAGAATGAAAACGCTAAAACATAAAAAAATATCCGGTGGATATTTTTTTGAGCCGCTGTGGTGGTCGAGTGGTCGAGTGGTTATAGTGCCGGACACGTGATGCGAGAATCCGGGTTCGAACCCCACAGTGGTGGTCGGCTGAAGTTGGTTTTCTGTGGTTCCCAACTTCAAGGCGCAAATGCGAGCCGATCTCCCCGTTAAAAAGTCTCGCCACAGAGAGCAACAGTGCTACAACGGTAAATCATTCAGCCATAACACTTCACTCATAGTTAGTAAAACTGGGGGCAGATGACAGCACTACACAAAACAAGCATTACACAGAAACAAACTTTACGTCAGGTTGCACTACACGTACACGCACATTCCCGCATGTACCGATTCGTTGGGGGGTTCCGCGGGGGGGGGGGTGTAGCAGTAGTAGGTAGGGGCTCGGGGATCCATGATGTTCTTAAGTCAGCCACCTCGTTGGGCAATTTGCCTGTTGTGGCGTTGTATTTGTATTTGTAGGTAATAGATGTTTTTTTCGGAAAAGTGTAATTTAGGCTTTAAGAAAGGGCTCAAGTGGGAAGTAATTCTGGTATTTCAAGACAGTTCACATAATTTTTAGAACCATGTTTAATAATCTCGGGAACCCTTAAAAAGCAATTTTCTTTCAATACGACCAAAAAAGACATCAGGTAGGATGGTGGTTGCGTAAAACAATCAAAATGTGAGCAAAGTGAGATCTTCAAAAAGTCCACTAGGAGAAAAATCTGATGAATATAATTTAAAGCACAGAAAGAATGCGAGTGTGCATCACTTGTAAAACGTCGGCTGAAAACCATGGGATTGTTTGGTTGTCTCCCAAGTGAAAAAACATCGTTATTATATAATTACAGAAGGGTAAAGATAAGGAAGAATAATTATATATCAATCTCTCTCTCTCCCTATTGACAAGAGAAACAATCCAAGGTGCAAGTGGGTAATATAAAATACACCATATGAGGTATTACAGGCTCTTATGGGCAGTTATAAGGTAATATAAAACTACCTGTAACTCCAAGGAGAAAGTGGGGCTGCTTCTCTGCTAATGGTGTTGGTAATCTTTATCTGCTGAGAAAAAAAAAAACCCACAAAGGACAGACTTTGCTATCAGAATGTATTTCATAACCACGTGTCGTCCTTTACGACGTGACACATGATGCTCTTACTGATATTCCAGCACAAAATTACCGTAAATATAGCTCAAAAATTTTTAGAAGTTACTTCAAAGCAAACAAAATGAGAGTTTTAAGACGAGTGAAATCAGAGCCACAACTTTAATACCATTAGGTATTCATGGATTGAGTTCAATAGACAAGTCGAAGAAAAACTATTTAAATTAAATGTGTTTTTTTTCAATTGTGTGGAAAAAAAAAGTGGGGAAAAAATACTCACTGACCGAAGTTGGGAATACTCAAGCAGACTACAAAACATTTCCAGATCATCCAAGTGGCCAGAGGTAATTAGGTGGCTCACGGCACGTTTTTTTAACTGGTGAAGTGGCTCGCACTTTTCTAAAGGTTGAGAACCCTTGATTTAACCAGTTACTTAGAAACTTCCCTGAGGAATGTTTACAAGATGCACGAATGGTCAAGTAGTAGTAGGTGACAACTTCGAGGCGTAAGTGCGAGTCAATCTACCCCCAGTTAAAATGTCTCAGAGAGCAACGGACCTACAACGTTACGGATAATTCAGACATTACATTTTACTCATAGTTTGAATAGGAGCGGAGCTTTTGTTTCGCCAAATAACTCACTAGGCGAACACCTTTTATTATTATTTCGAATTACAAGTCTTATCCTTCTCATCCACGATCTTACTCACAGAAGATGATGGCAACTTCATTGAAAAAAATTAATTCATCACTTGAAAGCGCCTTTTTGAAATTAAAAAAAATAAAACAATGAAATTTAAAACAAGAATGGAAAACACCACCTGCAACCACGTAAGAAAATAAAACAATAGAGAGAGAGAGAGAGAGAGAGAGAGAAATCCCACTCAAAACTTCGCCAAATGTAAATTTCGCCGAGTTACGTGATGGTTCATCACTCATTGCGAACAATCATGATGCCGGAAATAACTTATGTTTCTAGGAATGTAAGGGTTTGCTTATACGCGGACCGGAGTTGAGCTCGATTTGAAAGGAAAAAGAAAGAGAATCGATCAACAAAAATTACAGTATGGAAGAATATCAACAAAGAACAATAGCTGTGATATCAATCAATTCCGTAAAATGATATAATTGGGGGAGAAAAATAATTGTATATTAAGAATTTTTGAGGAAAAAAAAGGATAGTTGGGTAAAATTTTTGCCTTTCTTTAGTACAACGAAAAAAATTTACATTGTGACATTTCAATAAGAACTCTTCAAGATATCTGTTGCCCAAATTCATTTTTCTTTTCCACGATTGTCTGTTATTTTCCTATTATGACAGTGATTCTAGAATGTATGTTTCTAAGCACCGTGTATAAAGTCCTTGATTATGGGTTATCAGTAAAGCCGATAATATGCGAATGAGTATTATATCACTTTTTATAGTTACTGCATATAAATGCTTGAAAATCATCGAAGTTTTAGAATAACTGCATATTTTAAGCGTTATTTCTATTAATCGTATTGTACTAATGTTTCCAAGGTTCTTTTCATCTTTTTATTTTTTAGATTTGTAATCGAATTTCTTTAATTTTTCCGAGAAAATGTTCCACCTTTGAGTTTTGTTCATTTTAAGGCATATTTTGTGACAATTTTGCACTTCCAGATGTATGCTTTTCTTCATTTTTTGATCATAGTTTTTGGTTTTACTACTCATTTTTCTTTTCTGCTAGGCAAATGTTCTTCAATGCTTTTAATATGCATATATTTTTTAATTTTCGCGCATGCTTTTCTTTTTATGCATATTTTTCTTTTTTGTGCATATTTTTAATTTTTTTCCGACATACTTCTGTATTTCAAATGATTTTTTTTTCTGTTTTACAGCATATTTTCACTCTTAAAGGAAATCTGCATATTTTTGCAAAAATTCATATTTTTCATTTTACGTATATTCTCCATGGGGCATTTTGAAGAATTTTCAAAGCAAATTTTTTATTTTGTGTATATTTCAGCACTTTTAAATACATATTTCAGAATTTTTATATGCGTATTTTCAAACCTTTTAGGAATTTTTTTGCTTTTCCGGCACTCATAACTCATTAGAATTTTTCATATTTGCGTACCTATATTTTTAATTTTCAGTCCCATACTTCAGCATTATTGGATGTATTTGTTTACATTTCTCGCACATATTTTTGATTTCATGTCATATCTCGGCATTTTTAAATGCAGATTTATCGTTATTTTTAGTTCACATTTCAGCATTTTTAGTGCATATTTCAGTATTTTTCAGTGCCACCTTTTTAGCGCATGTAATCCGAGCTCTACTTATCAGTAATTTATTTTTCCATCCGTAATTTTAAGCTGCATCCCCACAACTAAACCAAAGATATTTTAACAATATACATTTTCTAAAATACGTACTAATACATGTAATTTCCGAATATTTTCAGGTTCAAATAATACATTAATTTGAAACCTATACACATATATATACTGTATATACACTTAATTTCCATACACAAAACCACAACTATTATTAGGCATATACAGTAAACGCAGAAAAAAAAACACAGAAAGTTTTCTAAATTTTCTCTGAAAATAGTATTGATTATTTTAAAACAATCAATCTTCTATTCACGTTAAAAATATCCCAATAAATACCAATTAAAAATTATTGTGGGGGGGGGGGAAATTTTAAACTGATAATTAAAAAACTAAATTTGAAAATATTAATGAAAAATAACAAAACACTTTTACGGGAAAGTTTGAAAGCGGCGTGTGGTATTTAATGCTCACTAAACCCCAATTTTCAAGATTTCACGCTAGCTTAAGTCAGCTAATAGGAAAAGAAATTCTTTAAAAAAATTACTCTTTTCACAATCAGTAATTTATTCTTTCCGGAGAAAAAACAACGACGAGTAAGAGAAGTAGAATATTTTCAAGAATTTTTCCCTTGAAACAAAGAAACCGATTAGAAAAATGGAGAAAGATTTAGTAGAAAACTCTTGAGTAATTGCTCTAATCATTATTCCAGAATATCGGAAACAATTAACGTTTAAAATGAGGAAGAAACTGGTTTGCTTATTTATTTCTTTCCCCCTTTGAATAATCAATTTATCTGAGTTATAAATCGGAGGATGAGATATTTCATCGAAAATAAATTAAAAAATATGTGTGGATTGGAATAAATCTAGATAAATTGTTAATATTCATTATGATACAATTATTAAACTCGGTTTTTAAGTTTTTACAAAAAGAAATCGTATGAAATACTTATGGTGAATACAAATACAACGCCACAACAGTCAAATTGCCCAACGAGGTAGCTGACTCAAGAACATCATGGATCCCCGAGCCATTTTTTGGAGGCTCTGCCTACTACTAGTCAGTGTATACATTCTCTGAAGTCAGCTTCCAGAAGAAGCCTCCTCTACTTCCTTTGAAAAGTGAATTGAACGAGGGAGCCATTTCATATCCCCCGCATGCCAGAAGTACGAATGTGCAAATTTTCCCCTTCCCCCTTTCTTTTATCAGTTGGTTAGATACCTTATTTTGCTATCTAAATTTTGCCTGAAACATGAATGTGTATTTAAAAAAATGTTGAAAACATTTTAGAAAAATATCTTCCGTAGAGTTACATGGATAGAGTAAACATATTCAAACGTGGACATTCCAAGAATATTGCACTCGTGCCTCTGGTATGAGTGGAGCGATATCATCTGAGAGAAGATACAGTACGTTGAAAAAAGAATAAATTATTTTTTTGTTGTATCTATCTATATTTCTTACGATTTTACTCCAAGTTCTTATGGATCCCTCTATGTTATCTCTAACATTTCTGTTAGAGCATCGGTTGAGAGCCGCTGGCCTATTTCAACGTGCGTGTCTTTGTTGCGATCTTGGTTTAGACATTCACAGAGTTTCTACCTTTTTGGCACTGATGACAGGTCGATGGTGAAAAAAAAATACAGAAATAAAGATATCAAAATGAGCTCTGCTCTACCGTCACTATAACCACTCGATCAATACAGCGGCTAACGCATTACAATTTTTTTTTTCTTAAATAATACAGGAAGAATCATAAAGAAGTAGAAAATTTCCGGATGCTGTAAAGCAATAACAGTTGGAAACACGGACCACAACTTCGATTCGTCAGTTCAAGTTCGTATCCCGCTATTGAATGAAGTGGCGTATGTTGTAGAGGTGTGTCAAAGTGGCTCGTCAGTTGAAATAATCAAACTTCGAAGCACGAATGCGAGCTGATGTCCCATTCAAAAAAGTCTCTTCGGAAAGAGCAATCGGGTCTACAACATTTAAAATTCAGATATAATACGATACGGGCCAAATAAGCCTCGTAGCTGCATTCGCATCAACAAGACAGATGGCAGCACAATCCAAACACATAACAATCATTCCTCAGAAAGAGAGAGAGAGAGAGAGAGAGAGAGAGAGAAACGACTTTTTTGTTGTATTCAACTTTCAACTGTTGTGTACCTACGGCACATCCCAACGTGCTCCAATTCGTTAGAAGTGCCAGAGGCATGGCCCCCCCACATCCTGGGGCCCCTAGGTTGGAATCTTTTACAGGCCCCCCCCCCCCCGACCAGACTTTCACGGGGTCCCTTTTATGATGAATTTATAGCGTGAAAAAACAAAAAAAAATGATTAAAATCCTCACGGGCCCCAGGGCTGTAGCCTTGTCAGCCCACCCCTTGTGGGGGCCATGGCCAGAGACGAATATTTACGAATTGTTATTTCGGTTTAGTTGTGGTAATAGTCAGTCAAAATGACAGTCTGCAATGGAGAAGTTGGTTTGTGCCCTCGAATCTAGCAAAACGAAATTCCCAGCTGTTGTGCGACGACATTTTCAATCTAATTGTAGAATAAAGTTACAACTACCGTCCCGCAACCGTGTCACCAATCAAAGAATTAACATATCAAGAAAGAGCCTTCCATGACAGTTTTCTCGTGTGAAAAGGAACGCACTACAATTTCTTTATCCCTTTCAGACCCTACTGCCACACAAACGTGTGGGTTACTTTTTTTTACTGTAGAGTTTTTTCTTCTGACCTCAGGAAGTAAGCCCTGACTTAAAGGATTATTTAAGTTTTGAGTTAGAAATATGGGGAATAGAACTTTCGGGGCTTTCATTAGAGGGCAGCACATAAAATTAAACTTTCAGGGTTTCTCTAAGATGGCTTCCGGGAGAAAGTGTCTCTCGCAGAAAAGTGTGATTTAATACAGAAAATTTAACAATAAAATTCTGAAAAAATTGTATGGGATGAATTGCATCATCTTGGCTAAAAAATGTGAACGAAGTGAATCATTACTCCTCCAAAAAAAAAGGCGTTGAAAATTTGAAGGAAAAAAAAAAAATAAAGATTTGCTGACATTTATTATTCAATGCATTTTTGAGTATCAAAATAGCAAAAACATTTTTAAAATTCCAAAAAATGAATGCTCGGATCTGAAACAGTGCCGTCTTAACGCATGGGCTTACCCGGACACGGTTCGGAGGCTTCAAGAGAAAAAGTGCCTCAGAAAAACGAGAGGTAGTTGGATTTTTTCAAGAATATTCTAGGTAGGGCTTCTGAAAATCCCTTGGCTCGGGGGTCCATGATGCTCTTAAGACCGCCTTGGTCTGAAAGAGTTATGGGCACGGCATTAGAACAGACTAGTTAGACTAGACTTGAGATCTGATATTTGTTTATTTTTGGTTCGCGAGTCACATCAGGTGGGTTCAAGGGTCACTGGTTAAGCATGCATGTCATAAAAGCTATCATAGATAGCTTCGAATAACGTTGTAGATGTTCCGTTTGTATTCGAAATGTACGCATTCCATATAAGAAAGACTTTTCCTTTTACTAAACCGACACATTCTAGTACTAGAAAATTTCATACGCGAACTAATTTCGAATCGAATATTAATTTTTAGAAAATTATTTTTATCACGTTTTACTCCGTACAATACGTTATTAATATGATCAAGTTTCATTGAAACCCCTTTGCGATGTTTTCCTTAGTTTACAAAAACTAGTTTATATGCCTTTCCATATTAATGTAAACGACTTTGTTAATACAATATAAACTAATTTATTCTGGGCATTTTGTAGTATGTGATATTTCTCAAATATTCTCTGAATGAAAAAATTCTCGTCGCCAATTTACTGAAACCGGAGAAATTCGTTTCGACAACTTCAGATGCAAAAGTTTCCATTAAAACTACGGGAACCATGCAGACAAGCTTCACAACAAACAATTTTGTTGCATACCCCCATCTTTTGGAAACCCTATTCAGCTGAATTCGATTCAATCTTTTGAGATGTTTGAATGCAAACAATCGCTAGTCTTTTGCATCTCACACTGGCCTTAATTCGAAAGCGCATATCGGAAAGTATCGCATCCATTCCTCTGGAATAAGATGAGTTTTATTTAGAATGGAAAAATATATATACGTTATCATACAGAGAATATTCCTGGAAAACGAAAAACAACATTAAGCTCATAAAACAGAAAAATCGGATTCGCTTTTCGGCCGGTCGCATGTTCCAGAGTGTTATGGAATAAAAGCGATTTCTGTGAAAATATCCAAGTCAGAGAGTTATTCACCATGTCAGGTACGATGTGGTATAAAATTTCTATTTCCCATCCTCATAAGTGGATGCGTTTCATCTTCTTTTCAAAGAAATATCTTACAAAGGTGCGATTTGCTTCTAGATATTGAGCGTAGAAAATAAATAAATAGAATAAAATAAACACATAACACATGGGAGATCAATTTGAACAGGATCTAAAATCAGTACTTTCAAGCCTGAAAAAAATTCATTTTTCGTATTTCTTTATATGTATATCTCGATTTTTCGTGCATGAAAAATGTAATAAGATAACCTTATTTCCTTTTCCATTCGTTTAGTAAAGCAAACAAAACATTTTTTCCCTGATTTCACGTATTTTTGCGATACTACTGCAGAAATATATTTGGTATGGGTGAAATGAAATATGAATATCATATAATCGTGTGATTGGTTTGTGTATTGGTATTAAAAATTAAAAAAAGAAATGTTTATTTTTTTGTTTCCAAACAGGAATTCATTCAACATAATGAGATTTATCTTATTTATTTACATGTTTGCTCGTATAATCGTTTCCTAATTGGTTGAAGACCTATTTATCTTTTGAAGAGATTTATCATATATTCACGTTCAAATTCGATTAGAAATACATGATGAGAATGTTTTCTGTTCAGAATCAACTGGCTTTTTTTTTATTTTATTTGTTCTTCAATTTACTCTTTTCGTACACTGTTCTTCATTTCAAATTAATTTTTTTAAATGCAGAGAATGTAATCTGTATAAATTTTGAATAAAGCTTTTTTTATGCCATTAAAAGTATACCATTCATTAATATCAGTTCAGTACAGGCGAACTTGGCTAATTCGAATTTTAGTGAAGTAATTTCTTGAATTTTCTATTCAATTTAATGTTGATATTACTTGTTTAATTTGATTTTTTTCCCTAATCTTTTGGATAATTTGAAGTATTATTCAGGCATAATATCTCTTTTTTTTCAGAATTCCTGGATAATTATGTCATCTTATTCTTTATTCCATACTTTACTGATTTTTACCAGAATGTAACATTTTACCTACATTTAAGATGAAAAAAGTTACAATCGACAAAATCTGAATTTCGTTTTGGTTCAAAGTAAGAAGCAATGATTTCGTTACCAGTTTCCATACATTGAAAAAAATCTCGTAATCAGATCATACACTGTCATGAAAATACTCAAACTTATGAGACCGTTCTCAAGAATTACCAAACCATTAAAAGTAAGCAAAAGTAAAGTAATTACCCCTTGATAACTCATATATATCGATACACTTGCATATGTTTAGATGTATCGCATTATACATTATACTATTGTATTGTGTTTTTGAATGAATTTGATTGAATAAAGTTTTTGACTGTAAAACATAATAACATATTTTTCAAGATTTGGTAGGGTACCCCATATAGCTTTAATTACTACACTTCATCTGTACGGCACTGAGAGTCCAACAAATCAGTCAAATTTTTGGTAAGTTTTTCTCATTCTCGCTTTAAAAACTAAAGTTTCGCATCCAGATTAGAAAATTTCGCTACTTTACAGTGACGTTTAAGCACCTGCCATAGGCTCTCTATTGGATTTACAAAAGTTTTAATTTTTTTTTGGGACAGTGTTCCAAATAACATTAGCTGTGCAACGAATTAGGATCTTGGCTATATGTTCAGAACTCAATCTTTTACAGCTGTTTGAGTAAAAAACGAATTTTATTGTGAAAATTCACGTATTGTTTCACGAAAAAACTGCCATATCTCAGAGAATATTTTATGTATCTTAAAACTTTTAGAGTTCATTGCACAGATGAAGTCATAGAAACATACAGTATCAAAACCATTCAAATAAATTGTGTGGTTTTCAGTGTACAATGTCTGGCGTAAGTACTGAAAATGAGCCAATTTTGAGGGCATAATTTAGAATATCTCAAAAAGTTTTAGAGATATTTCAGAAATTTCACTGAATTACCTTATTTCATACAGTATTTTGATTCAAACCCCACTTGTTTTGTGAAAATCACCGTTTTTCAAGAAAAGTGCCCCGTAGTCAGTTGTTCTTAAAACAAACCAAACATGTTCCAAAACATTGTAGGAAAATAACTTCCATAGAGTAGTGTGGGTATAGTTATAGATTCAAACGTCATTTCCCACTTTTTTTCAGACATCACATTTGTTCTTCTTCAAATATTTATTTCATGTCAATGGACAAATGACAGTTCCAAAAATGATTATTGTCAATTCCACAAATAACATAAAGAGGATATGAAGTGGATCTCAAAAAACAATTCTTTGATACAAATTTCAAATTAAAAAAATGTTATAATCGAATACATATAGTGAATTTTCCCATTCATAATTCTATAGCAAATCACATCAGTGGCAGATCGGGAACGGTTTATGTATGTATATATTCATAAATTCCGTAAGAAATAGTTTCACAGAAGCTAGGCAAGAATGTAACTGAAACGCTATAGTTCGTATCAAATTACATGAATTTGTTATGAAATGGTATTCATAAGTTATGAGAAATTAGCATCTCTCGCGAATACCACTCACAGAAATGCATCTTTTATATCATTCATCCAAATAATTCATTTCGGATTAATAAAATCAAAATATAAATATAGGAGATAGATCGAATTAGATTCGGGAAATCTGTCATCGCGTGTTACCAACTTGAGATTAAAATCATTAAAATTGTATTATTCAAGTCGAAGGAAAATTTCCTCAGAAATTATATGCATTTGAATTCGAAAAATATTCTAACTTGGGTGAATATAATATGAAGTTGGAAAATTCTTCACTTAAAATAAGTCTCATTAGACCTAGATTTATTAAACTCAAAGTTCTGTAACTGAGCGTAATTGTAGCCGATTGGTGTGTGTGCTATTATTTTTAAAATACATCCGAGTTTCATTAGAGCGTCTTGAATATGATTATTACATTAATGAGTCTGTCACCGGTAGTTTAGCACTTATAAACGAACAAATCTGAAATATAATTATTTGGATTTACTTTCCATGAATTCTGCGCATCATTTTGGCTTGGATAAGAAGATTAAATGTAGGAAATGATTGAAACCTGTTACTCTCTTTCTAGTTAAAAAATAATACTTAGAATCACCCTCTCATTTAGTGAATATATTTTTCGAAAAGATCTAAATTAAATTATTTCATCATTTTCTTGATCAATAATTATTAAGATGTATTGAAAAAATAAGCAAACATAAATAATTCTAATATGTCGTTTTAAATTATATGATAATAATAGTTTCGGCTGTGTGAACTAATTGATAGTTTCAATATGAAAATTTATAACACATTTATTTAATTTACTGATAACGTCTAAAATAATATTTCGATGTATATTTCCACATAATTAATTGTAACTAATTGATATAGTAATTTTTTAAAGCAGTTTTTTTTTAGTTCAAACGTTTGCTTTCTGTTGTATGCAATGATTTTACGTAGTTTAAACACATGGAATTAATTTTTTTTATAGAATAATCAATCAAAATGCATTTATTATACATGTTGTATGTTATGTATGTTATTATGTGAAATGTCTTCATATCTGTAATATCGCGTTAGGAAATTCTTAGCTTAAAATGATTCTCATTAGAGCTAGATTTATTAACTTAAACTGCAAGTTCGTTACGAAGCGCGTAACTGTAACCTATCGGTGTGCGCTATCGCTGAAAGAAACTTTTATTTTTTAAAATACAACCAAGCTTCGTCAGAACGTCTTTAAAGGGTCATTTCATTAATGAGTATGTCACCGTGAGTTTTGCGCTTATGAACGAACAAATATGAAACAATTATTTAGATTTGCTTTCCATAAATTCTGCCCATCATTTTAGCTAGAATAAGAAGATTAAACGTGGGAAATGACTTGAAATCTGTTACCGGTTAAAAAATAACTATTATCACATCCTTATATTTAGTGAATTTTTTTTCAAAAGTATTTGAAATAATTTGTTTTCTCATTGCCTTAATTAATAATAATCAAGATCTATCGCGAAAATAAGCTGAAAAATTAATTCGAACACGGTATTTTAAATTACATGGAGTAATTTAAAATATTACTAAATCTTTCAATTTACTCAGTCAAAACTGAGTAAATTGAAAGATTGAATATAAAAATTAACCATTTCACGTGCGAGGTTTTGGTGAGAAATTTGGATTATCTCTATTTGACGAATCAGAGACAAATCTGGTAACTTTGTCCTAACCTAACCGCACGTTAGAAAAAGAGCGATGGGGAAGGAAAAAAAATATAAAACGAAAAAAAGGTATAATAGATTAGGTAGATAAAAGTGTGTGTGTGTGTTTTTAGTCTCTTATCCGCCGCACCTCACGTGTTCTCTTTCGCTCTCACATGTGCAGTGAAGCTTGTACGTAACGATGAACCTGTCGACGTTTAATATATAATAACATATTCTTTGATCCCAGCGGAATTCTTATTTAGGAAATAGTGCAAATGGTCAAACTGTCTACAACGATACCTGTCTCTATAACAAAAAAATTTCTATCTAGGTCCCTACAGTATCGTTATAGACAGACTTGCTATATACATATATATATATATATATAGTACAAAGATACATTATTTGTGTGGAAAAAAATCATTGACAGAAGTACGGAAAGAAAAAGCAACTTCAGTTATTTATTTATGCAATGTTGTTGGCCTAGAAGCCTATACAAGTTGCTGATAGGGTTGTTATAAAGCTTGCAATGGTGAAGAGAGAGTAAAAAGAAATCACAGAGAACACTTGTTTGAATTTATTGCTCTGGCACGTATGGACATAATACTTTTTTTTCATGCCGATCACAACTCAGGTCTATCGCCATGGGCAATTTACGACCTAGTGAGTTGTGCCGGAAGTGTAAGTATGTGTACTTAACAGTCTGAGTGCGTATCTAGTGTTGAGTATGATTTTTAGTGCTGCCATCTGTATCTCAGAAGTGAAGTGAAATAACTGAATATTTGTACTGTTTGTGGGACTGTTGCTCTCTGTGGCGAGACTTTTTCACGGGGAGATCGGCTCGCATTTGCGCCTTGAAGTTGGGAACCACAGAAAACCAACTTCAGCCGACCACCACTGTGGCGATGGTGGGGTTCGAACCCGGGTCCCCGCGATGCGAGTCCGTCACTATGACCACTCGATCACAGCAGCTGGACGTAATACTACGAGCGTGACCTTAAAGTGTTACGTTTGGCAACTTATCACCAAACACCAGGGTTTATTAACGATTTCGCTTCTATTTTGTCATGGCGTCTCGGTGCTCACGAGATGATATACGAACCTATGATATACCTATAATTTAACAATAATAATATAATGTAATGATCATAATAATAATGATCTATCTTATATATAAATGTGAAAGTATGTATGTATGTATGTATGCTCTTTATACAAATCTACAGTTTTAGACCGATCGTCGCCAGATTTTGCATATATACCAAACAGGACCGGGATTGAACCGTAGGCTACTTTAAAAGTTCGTCAGAGCTGGGCAAATGCCCGAAATGGGCAAAAAACTGTCGGGCAACAATGGTTTTGGGGCCTCAACAATCACTTTCGGAACGTTTACTTTGGTTACCGTGGTTTCCAACAATGCGTTTCAGACGGGAATATATGCCTTTACAATGGTTTGTCACACCTTTAATTCTGTTATTATAACAGCTTATTCCTTTATAACGGTTTGTCACTTTTCCAATCCTCCCAGTAATTGAAGAAAACCCGGGAAGAGCGCCGGGTATTTCTGCTAGCCTATATAATATATCCTGTAAGTGCTAATGCGGCCTTTATCTCATCAACCGCCCATCGTATAGGTATAGTTTCAATTTAAAAAATGCTTAAAAGGCGTTTGAATAATATTCGCTGCACAAGCTGGATGTATGACGTCGCTAACAACTACGCTGACAAAACTGGGAATAAAAATATTCAACGCCAACTGATGAACTCAATGCTTGCCTCAAATCATCAACACTCTGGCACGAAGTTAAAAAATTATCATTATCCACCAACATGCGAGTTCAACTGCAAAATGACTCAGCACTGCTATCATTTTCACATCAGTTCACCAACCAGTAGACCCAAGCACTGGACCGATTATGTTCCCAAATGAATTTTGCCAGTTGTTAAACTCAGTTCAAGAACTTGCAGACAAAGTCTTCCCAAGCATTCAACAAAATGACCAAAACCATGAGTGGCTTTCTGAGAGCGATTCTGGCACCGAAAAATGGCAGTGTGAACAAGATCAACGAAAAAATCCTAAAAATTATTCCAGGAGACTCCACATCTTACAAATCGGTTGACACTGTCACAGACACGGCACAGACATTTAGTTCTGTATCCTGCAGAATTTCTGAACTCCTTTGGATATTCCGGGTGTGCCACCACATGACCATCAAAGTCGGAGCACCTATAATGCTTTTAAAAAATTTGGACACACCGAGACTCTGCAATGGCAACAGACTCTGCGTGAAGAAATTGCACAATTGCATTATTGAAGCAACGGTTCTAACTGGATGTGACAAAGAAAAAGAAGTCTTCATTCCACGTATCCCAATTATCACCGAAGAAATGCCATTCACTTTCAAGTGATTACAGTTCCCGATTCGTTTAGCTTTTGCCATGACAATCAACAAAGCGCAAGGCCAGTCGTTAGCAGTGGCAGGTATCAACTTACTTGAGCCCTGTTTTTCCAACGGACACCTTTTCGTCACCTGTTCGCGTGTTGGTAATCCCAAAAATTTGTACATCTACACACACCAGATGGAAAAAGAAAAAATATTGTGTATTCACAAGCGATTGCCTGAAGATTTTAATTAAAATATTTAAAAATAAAAGCAATTTTTTCTTACTTGATGCAGAATTTTTTTTGATTAAGAAATAATTAATAAGCTACACATATATACATTTTTTACGGGGCGGGCAACGTCGCCGGGTATCAGCTAGTAATATAATAAATACAGTGGCTTGCCGCAATGCAAGTTCCATGTTTCGTTTCTTAATGAATCTATTTTCATTATGAACCAGTAACAAAGGAATGGGTTGACTCATTATGAACCAATAAATGACAGCAGGGCCAGGCTTCACTGGGCGCTCGCTCCGCAAGCGTTACTATTGTCAACCTGATGCAGCTGAACCGCATTTGGATTAAATCAGAAATAATATAAATGTAATATAATAAATATCAATTTAAGATAATCACAAGAAACGAAAATGGTAATGAGGAAAAGAAAAGAAATCTCTTTCAGCAATATTTGACAACTTCGTTTACTTTTGGTGTCATTTTTGGCGATAATTGACATTGTCCCGTATTTATTCCAATGGAAATATTTTTGGTAAAAATTACAAATTACAACGTGAAGTTATTCATTTCTATCAAAAGGTAACATATCCACCATATTCACCCACATTGAGATTTTTTTGGCAGAACGCTCTCGACAACGGTCACCCATGGGACTTAAAATTTCGAGAAATGTCCACTAGTAGATAGTAAGGTACATTAAATCCCATCGACGTGATTCAAAGAAATGTCCGTTACTGTAGGTGTCCGGTAACGGGAGTGTCCGTTATTGGACGTTCTACTGTAGAATGATCGTGCTTCTTATGGCAATGACGAAGAGCAGTAAGGGTACCTTCCTTGACTAGGTAAAACAGGTGACGTGAAACTTTCCAGTTTTTCAGACTTGATCATCTCTAATTTTAATAAAAATACAACATTTCCACTATATGATTTTCTTCCAAGACGGAAAAAACATTCCCAAAATTCAAATTTAGATAATTAGATATTAAATTTAGATTAACATTGAATGTTAATCTCCCTCGAAACATAGCATTTAAATATTCTACCATTCCTATACGCTACCTGTTGGGATATTTTCACCTTTTGTAAAGCAAACGTATTTTTCCGGAGAAATTCGTTTTACTTTGTGTTACTTCGTGTTACTTTGTGTGAACACATTCATGTGCCGCTGTGGTGGTCGAGTGGTTATAGTGCCGGACTCGTGATGCGAGGATCCGGGTTCGAACCCCACAGTGGTGGTCGGCTGAAGTTGGTTTTCTGTGGTTCCCAACTTCAAGGCGCAAATGCGAGCCGATCTCCCCGTTAAAAAGTCTCGCCACAGAGAGCAACAGTCCTACAACGGTAAATCATCCAACCATAACACTTCACTCATAGTTAGAAAAACTGGGGGCAGATGACAGTACTACACATAGCATGCATTACACAGAAATAAACTTTACATCAGGTTGCACTACACGTACACGCACATTTCCGCAGGTACCTATTCGTTGGGGGGGGGGTGTGCATGTGTGGTGTAGCATTCATTCAAACCGAGCACAACTCCGGTCTATCGCCATAGGCAATTTACTACCGATTGTGTGTGGTGTAGCAATAGTAGGTAGGGCCTACAAAAAATGGCTCGGGGATCCATGATGTTCTTAAGTCAGCCACCTCGTTGGGCAATTTGCCTGTTGTGGCGTTGTATTTGTATTTGTAATACGAGTACATGCTGTAGCTCCGTAAGTTCTGATCTACCTCCGAAGTAAAGAATTCACCCCGAAAGTGAAAATCGGTCATCCGAAGAGATCGCCTTTGTATTCGCTGAATCCGAGTGGTCTTTGGATGCGAATTGGGGTGCCATCTGTTTCCAATTCGCATCCAAAGACTACTCGGACTCAGCAAATACAAAGGCCAACTCCCCGGACGACCAGACATAAATATCACCCCTCCACGACTCATTTGAGTGATTTTTGACCTCGAGGTCCTGATGACGGCTCTCCACTGTAGAGCCGAAACGCGTCGATCATTTGACCAATTACATTTTATTTGTCTTAAAAACGTGTCAATTTTTTGTACAAATTAAAACCAGGCTAAGTTCTAATTTTTGTGATAAAACAATTATAATTTCCAAAAGGTGCTCAGAATGAGACGGGACACTCCGGCACCAAAAAGAATGTACGTCTACGCTCCTATCAGAATCGGGGTAATATCGCTGCACGGTGTAAAGGATGGTGTAAACTGGTTCTCTCCGGATCGATGTTCACGTTTCCTTGTCTCCGGATACAACTTGGCGATACTCTGTCTGAAAATCGCCAAAAGGAAAAATGCGTCGATGTTATATTTTTGGGTGGCAACCAATACTTCGTGATGTAAAGCCGGGTTTTCCTAGGAGCAGGTTTCTACAGCATTTGCAGCGTGAAAACGCTGATTGGTTAAAAACCTGAAATTCCGGTTTTTTTTTACCAATCAGCGTTTTTACGCTGCCTGCGCGGTAGAAACCTGCTCCTTGGAAAAACCGGCTTTAATCAGTGGAATCAGCCGAGGAGAACCTCCCCTCTCGGGCCTCTGCGTTCTGAAGCTCTTCGTGTCGACTTTTTTATCTACACCATTTTTTTACAGTCCATAGAAATCGAATTTTTTTATATGTGAAAAAAGCGATATGATGTCGACATGTGTGTTACGTATTCAGCAATTTTGATTATTGTATATTCGTCGGCCGTGATGCAGGACATTATCGTTGCGCTTCCCAAGAGTCACCACAAATCAACAACCCGCGATATTCAGGATCGCGAGCTCAAGATATTGAGCGATCTTCAGGAATTTCCAGATCCTTATCCACAACAATTCTGGCGAACAGTCACTTTTGATCATCAACGCGCGATCGCTTCACGTGCAGTCATCTGAACTTTTGCGTCGCCCGGCATGGTCTTCTCTTCAAAATGCGTCGTCATCATCATCATCATCACGAAGGACTTATACAGCAATCGTAATTTTAAAGAGGTACCTCTTTCTTTTTTTTAAAGTTCTGTTGTTATTTTTAGTTTGAAGCGCTTCATTACTTAATTTTTATTATTATCTGAGTAAGCACTCAAAATCAACTATCCGAAACATTAAATCTTAAGAGCAGAAGCCTTTTAGTTCAATAATTCTCTTGCGTATTGGATAGTTATAATGTTGTTTTTATGTTGAAGATCATGTCATATCTATTTATATTTTAGCACTCTGTTCTATGCAGTTGTGTCACTTATGACTGAAATAAACACTACGTTTAATGTACTCCCACGATCTAGCTAAATTCTTAAATTCAGTTCTGCGTTGTCTTATCATCTGTCATCTTCCCTTTTCCCCATTTTTCAGATATACCGCACCTAGGTGGCACCACCACCACCTAAAAGGAATTTTAACGTTTAATATAAATTTTAAATCTCGTCACAGAAGCAATGAGTGAAACTTTCAATTTTCAATCCGTAAAAAGCGAGAATTTTAAATCGAATGATTTTTATATGCAATGTTAAGTTCAACTCAACTCTTGCACATCCACATTCGTGAAATGAGGAATGTTGATTTGGATTTGTTTGTATATAGCAGTTTATATATTACGATAATAACAGAAATGGGTGTTGTTAAGATTATGGCTAACCTAGAAAATAACAAAAACATAAAAGTTTTAATTAGTCCTTTGGGAGCGATTGTAATGCTTCGAGAAGTCGTAAATATACCAAAGAAAGAATAAGAAATTACATAAACTTGGTAAAAATGAAAAAAAAAATGAGAAATTTGTTTTTCCTTTCGGCATTATTGAAATGTTATTATATTCATCGCCACAAAAATTAATACGTTTTATAGGGGAAACTTTTTATCAGAGAATTGACGATAAAATCGTTTCCCAGTTGCAGTTTATTCCCGTCCAAGAAATTCCCGTTAGAAGCATACTTCGGTGAAATTCATATGTCATTTATATAGTTTCGTCTTCTATTATGGTTTTAAGCTAATATTTTTAATTAGCCGTTGTGCATTCGTGTGGGCATCGCTCTGGATTCACGTCACGGGGATCCAGGTATGAACCCTATTGATGACACAGTGGCGGTCGGCTGAAGTTCACTTTCTGCGGGTTTGTTTTCCGACTTTGAGGCGCGAATGCGTGCCGGTCTTCCATTTGAAAAAGTATATTCGCAGAGTGTGGGCAGACCTTCATCACTATATAACACGACATCTGCCATTTTCACTTCTAATATTAAAGGTAGATGGCACCATCAATGCAACACGAAATAGGCATAACTCAGTATATAATAAGGATATAACATAAATACGTTAGAGCAAAGGTTCTTAAATTTTTTCCACCCGCGGCTTCTCTTCTCCCTATTCAATGCTTATCCGCGAATTCCACCGGCTTCCCAGAGCTGTTTTACAAAGAATCTCTTCGAAACACCTTTGTCAAGGGTGCCGTGGAGCAGTGACAGTTTGGAACCCCACAGTTTGAGATCTCCTGCGTTAGAGCAACACACAATCCGGCTTGCGCCAATTAGTTAGAAATTCCTCAGAAGAGCCGCTGTGTGGTCGAGTGGTTTTAAAAAGTGACCTGTTACAAAAGTGGCAACAGCTATGGGACAAGAATGCACATAAAGATGCCTATAAGATACAGAAACGCGTCCGTTGGAATAGTTCCATTTGGTCTAGAGAGAAAGTGATCATGATAACTGAGCACGGCCCATTACCGACGTATCTAGAACGTTTCAAGAAGTCGGACAACGCCATGTGTGCTTCTGGTGAGATTGGATCTTTATGGCATTACCTGACATCTTGCCCATATACAAAAAAATTTCATTTTGGTGCTATTCCCGAAAACGGTCGACTGTGTTTCAAAAAAAGAGTTTTGAAGAGCCCTATGGGCCTTGCTCGGGTGCGGTGGATTATATTGTTCCTCGATAGTAACTTACATCGCATACATACTAAGAAGACTGGAAGTGCGCGTCTGAGCGGTGGGAGCGATGACGAGTTCAAACCGGCAAGAGCCCCAGCGATTGATCTTAAGAGGAAATATGATCTTCGACCACGTCGGCGTCAACAAAAGTAACCGATAAATGGAAAACAGAAGCAAGTTCACCTGCAAGGAGACGAATCAAGTCATCGATGGCAAGGACGAATTAAGTGTTATTTACTCGGCTATATAATGAATTGTGCTGATCTCAGTTCACCCGGTGACGATTCCGGTAACGACCGGCGGCTTAGACGATGATGATCTGCGGCTAAGTCACAGTGATTCGAAATTTTATATACCAAGATTATCGGCAATCATTCGATCAATTGACGATTACTGGATTCTTATGGGATGGACGGCTATACACCAGCATCTTATAATCCCGTTTATAATTTTGATTGCCCATTGGCGTTGATTGTTTAGATTTTATTTATTTGTTATATGACTTCAGGAGTTGACGATAAATTTTTATGTAAATTATTTTATTTTGCTGCCTTCGTCTGAGGTGGTCATGTTACGTTGTTTTTAATAAAACTTTCCGGATACACCCATCCTTCGGGAACGCTTCGATATCTCTTTGAGATGGGAAGCGAGGTGTATCCGGTCTTCAAAGGTCGAGTAGTTATAGTGACGGACTCGCGATGCGAGGATCCGGGTTCGAACCCCACAGTGGTGGTCGGCTGAAGTTGGTTTTCTGTGGTTCCCAACTTCAAGGCGCAAATGCGAGCCGATCTCCCCGTTATAAAGTCTCGCCACAGAGAGCAACAGTCCTACAACGATAAATCATTCAATCATAACACTTCACTCATAGTTAGAAAAATTGGTGACAGATGGCAGCACTACACATAACAAGCATTACACAGAAACAAGCTTTACGTCAGGTTGCACTACACGTACACGCACATTCCCGCATGTACCGATTCGTTGGGGGTTCCGCGGGGGGGGGGTGTAGCAGTAGTAGGTAAGGCCTCCAAAAATGGCTCGGGGATCCATGATGTTCCAGCCACCTCGTTGGGCAATTTGCCTGTTGTGGCGTGGTATTTGTATTTGTATATATATATCTACTCTATAATATAAGAATGTTTACGAAGGGCATGTACGGTTAAGTAGTGAGTTGAAGGGTTTATACTCGTACTCAATAACGTTATTCTGCGATTCCATGAAAATTTACATAGTGCTTACCAATACGTATAAGGGCCATGCATACACAGTCGAGCCACAACATTGTAACCACCTTCTATTTTCGACATCAACGGCGTGTAGCTAATGAAATAAGGTAAGCGTTTTGAGCTGGCTTGGCACAAATGTGACACAAGATGTAAGCATTCTAAAAATGCACCAGCCGTTACTCTCACGTGTAAGACGAGCTACTGTATCTGTAAGAGAAATATTTGGGAGGTTCGTTATAAGGGCAGTTTGTGAAATATTCACGTGCTGTGGTGTCTTGAAAGTGCACCGTAACTTGACAAATGACATCATTGAGGTTAACGAAGTAAAGACAGCGGATCATCAAATGTCAATTGATACAAGAGATTAGAAGGTGCGTAAGAGCCGAGCCACTCACTACAGTTGAGAAATCCTCTGTTCAAATGAACCATGGAGCATTATAGCAACTAGATATTTGTTTAGAATGTCAGCATAGGATAGGAAATACCGACTAAGTATCAGGATTACAAGCTCTCCATTATAACCAGCTACATACAGCCAACCCTCGGTTTACGTACGTCTCGGCTTGAGTGAAATTCGATTTACGAACTTGTCTTTGTTTACGAACATGCTCACCGAAAAAAATTAGATCGAATCCGAAAGAATAATAGAGAAATTGAGAAGTTTACGTCCCATGGTATTGGATATATGCCCATTTTCTCATAAGGTTGGGATAGTTTTTCTCTCTCTGGGGAAAATGTGTTTGAAATGTCAGTAAATGATCTCAATTGGTTTTACGTTATGCACTTGAGGAGTAAAGGAGTGTTGTAAGAATTGACACTAGAAATCTTCTGGTCCCAGAAACCAACTAATTCATTTTACATTGACTCCTATGAGAAAAATTATTCTGGTTTGTGAACTATTCGGTTTACGAATAGGCTTCAGAAACGAAGTTCGTAAAGTGAGGGTCGACTGCATATTGTTTAGAGAAATTTAACTATTAATCCAAGCCTTTTGGATTAATGGTTAAATGCAAAAGCCTTGGATTAATGGAAAGGAAACAATGGCCAATACACAACCTATGTAATATATGCCTCACACATTTCCTATTAGATTAGTTCAATTCAGTTAGATTCAATTTTTTTCACTTATTTTAGGGGGGTTAATATTTTAAATCAACAGCATAGGATTGTTCCCTGCGTCCACCATGCTTCGTATGGTGCACTAAAGCAGATTGTCATCCGCTGCATGTATAATAATGAATTTACTAGCAAAAAAACAAGGTTCGATTTTTGCAAGGCGGTATCTGCGTTTTGCGTGTTCTGATTGGCAAAGGGTTGCCAATCGGAACTGCGAACGTTAAAACTGCAAAGCTTTTAAATTTTTCCGGTCGTGTTCGGGTTGCGGAATTTAAAGCCTCAGATCAGATAAAGCGTCAGAATTTAGTGCACTGAAAATCCGCACGTCTATCATGAAAAGCCCCTGCATTCGATCAAAATCAGTGTTTAGTGCTCAATTTCACGCCGTAGGAATGTGTGGGTCCGTTTTCTTTTAAAGAAACGGAGGATGGGAAACTATATAAAGTATCTTGTAATTCATTGCACTGTAGATAAAATGAACGTTTTTGCTTTTTGCAACAGAATGAAACAACCTGCCGTACGTCTAAATGAGACAATGGATTACTTCAGGCAAACAGCTAGAAATTTCGTTCGGGGAGGGAGACCACTTTCATTTCGGGGAGGACCAAAGTGATATAACAATGGATTTGACCATCTTTTCCCTTTTTTCGTTCATTTTCTCACATTTCGAGGGGGAGGGGGAGGGGACCAGAACCCCAAGTCCCGTTCCCCCTCGCTACGTTCTTGGATTACTTCACACACTTTTCGATGATCACCTTATTTCAAAAGGAGTGATCACCGGATCTGTCATTCCCTGTTTTTTTCTTGTGGGGACACCTGTAGACAAATGCACGAGAATAATCCCCATTTCATTGATTAACTAAAAAAAAACATTGATTCGAAGATCGAAAAGGTGAGTGCCCAGAGAAAAGTTGCCAGAAACCTGACAAAAAGAAAGAATGCGCTCTTGCATTCACTGAAAAGGCTCACAATTTGAATACATGTTGTAACATTTTAACAAACTGTTTTTGTATCCACAAATGCTGTCCTTATTCGAACTATATAGTTTATTTATTTATTTCTTGATAGCATTTTAAAAATAAAATATTTTAGAACTGGTTGCGTGACTATTGGATCACCGTGTTTGTATTAATCTTTCCAAAGAAAGGTATGAAAGTAAAAAATATCTGTTCAGACTTGTGGCTAGAGAATGTTTTCATTGACTTTCCATCAATGACATTTACGTTATTTCTTTCTGATACATCAGTAAAGTGCTTTATGAGTTTAGCTTCAAATTAATTTAGAAAAATTAAACGTCACAGTATCGTTATCAGCATAGTCTCTATATAAGCTCTGAGTTCTTTTGAATGCACTCGTGGAAAAGATATTGTGAATTCAGATGAATAATCTTTTGAGTGGATTATAAATGGAAAGTACACGATTTTGGAAGTATTATATGAGTATAGATTGTGTGTGTGTGCGCATAAAAAAGCATGTATTGTAAAGACCCTTGATTCCATTATTGATGACAAAGTTTGCTATTAGGATTAATTAGGGGAAAGTATCTGTCGAAGTCCCCGAGAAAGCCGATTCATTTTCGAAGTGTATCTAAGAAGCTTAAAAAACCGAATTCATACCTTTTATCTTTTGTTTACTTTAAGTTGCTTAAAGTGCGTAGCAATATAATTCACATTAATCTTACTTCCACTAAAAACAGGTAATAACTCAAATTGCTAATTAATTAGAGCAATCATCGAGAAATACTTCACGTTGTTAAAGTATGTTGTTGATGACACTCTCTCCATCTCAGTTAATTCCCATGATCTGTTTGCATCAACAAGTGAATGCTGTTGTTTACTGAACGTGTTTTGAGAAATGGATAGAATTTTTTTTTTTTAAACATTTTACCCGAAAAATAAAAATAATTTTGACATTTCTTCTCGAAACTTTCAATTCAGCGCGGGAATTTCCAGGATTCGATGTTTTCCGTTTCTGTCATTAAAAGTTTCAAGGAAAGAAGCTAGTTTATTTTTCGTAAATAGCATTTGATTGACGCACGAAAATATGTTGTAACCGAAGGCGATATTAAACACTTTATTTTTACGGGAAACAATGTCAGGTGACTTTTTTTTTTATTCCATCAATTCCTTTTTCTGGAGAAAAAGTGTTTTTTTTTTGTTTTAAGTAATTACTTGTCAGCTGTAAATGACATCACAAAATGTGACGAAAAAACCAAAAAAAACCAAAAAAAAAAAAAAAGGCATTTTGAAGGGACAAGAAAGGTGCAAACAAGAAAAAAGGGACATTGTCTACTTCGAATGTTCGTACGGGCAAATTCCGTGAGTCCTAATTTGGACTTCATATCATCAACCATTCGGCGTAGAAGTGCAGTTTCAGTTTGAAAAAATGCTCAAAATATGTTCAAACATTACCCTGTACCAGTTTCGAGAATAAAAATACAGTGCATGACAAAATGAAAAAAATCTAAATTTTTTGCGTTCCCCCGTCCCGTATTCTAACTTATTAGAAAGTTGTTGCTCTGTTATTGTCTCTTAAGGTCAACAAAACAAAAATATCATGTTTTTAACGACAATATTTACCGAGATATTAGAATTCAGAAATCGGAGAAAAGGTAGGAAAGAACGGCATAAACTAGGGTCAATGCACAATCTCCAGCCAGCCTGGTGGAAAGTGATAATATAATCTACAGACAACCCTCGGTTTATACGAACTTAATTCGTTCATGAAATCCACACATTCCTACTTACAATTATAAATTTCTTGTGGAAGAGTAGATCGACACACACACTTCGGCTAAGAATATTAAGAAAGTAACCACTATATTTTTTCCTCTGAAGACGGCAACCACTGTGTGTCGAAATGCATTAGGAGTTTTTGTATTTTTCGTGTATTTCCCTTATTTGTTGGTGACTTCTTAATATAAAGTTTTTGTCCTGTCTCTTCTGATTCTGAGAAAGAAAAGTTTTTTACTGCAATATTCGCTGAGATATTTGAATTCAAAAACAGAAGAAAGCTGGGAAGAACAGCATAATGATCTTAACCGTTAGTTATGCAAGGGGAGCACAACCTTTTTAATCAGCAGGCCAGATATGCGGCATTTCTGCCGCTCGCGGGCCTAACAGCTTAGAGGGGTTTGGGGTTGAGTTGACTTAGACAGATTTTATTTCACAATGTTTTGGCTATAATTGGCAATTAAATTTGCTTTGTAAATTTTTTGATTATATATATATACGTCACATTTCCACCAGAGAACTTTTCGCTGGCCAGTTGGAACATCTTGGTGGGCCACATTTAGTCCGCGGCCGGACGTTGTGCACCCCTCGTTTATGCCGTTCTTTCCTAAATTTTCTTCGATTTTTGTAATTTTTTAATTCAAATCTCCTAGTGGATATTGTAGATGAAAATATGGGATTTTTTTTTGGAAGAGTAGATCGACCTCAGACGAGACCGGGCAACAAAATTCTAATTGGAATTTAGAAAATGGGAGGGGGCGGGGGATGCAGCGTATAAGGTTTTTTTTTTATTTTGTGACACGTATTTCACTCTCAAACTGGTATAGAATGATTTCTGAACACATTTTGAGCTTTGCACGAAAAGTTCAGATTGTGAGCTATGGTCAAGTATTCTTAGACGTAGGTGGATTTGTACGGCTTGTCTTTCAGAACCCACTGCGAATCAAGTGTGAGTTGAGATCCATAGCTCAAGAGGCCCCCCCCCCCCCCAAGAAGCCGCTTTGACTCCGACTCAAGTTTGGGTCGTGACTCTCGAGTCAAGAAACTCTGATACGAAGGGTGAATGGATCAATGTCAAACACCATTTGTGCAAACCAAAAAAAAAAACAAGAATTTTGTTCATTGCTTGGTGAAAAAGAGGTGAAGTAGAGCTGCCATCGGACGTTATACTGAATGACGTTTGTAGGGTAGGTCGCTATATTGGATTAAAATCAACATGGTATGAATAGGGAAAAATTTTGGAGTTATCGTTCCGGTCGTTATAATGAAAAGATAAAAATAACAGATGGTCGTTATAACGAGAGTCGACTGCATTATTGCAGTACGTATCTTGAATATTAGTTGAAGAGCAGATAATTTGGTAATTAGCCCACAAATATCACACACAATAGGGATTGCATTTACTAGGGATACTTAATTTCCGTATTTACGGAATTGATGCGATATTAATGCGAAATGTTTCATTTTTGATGAATAAATGAGAAAATTTGATTTTTACCACTTTTCTGTGAAATCTTCAAACACTGTTTGATGTAAAAATAGGTAATAATTTTGCTGAGTGCTTGAATTCTAGAACTCGCAACTAAGTACAGTGCTTTAATACTTGGCCTCGAAATTCAACTGTAAATAAAATTGTGTGGTTATATAGTTTGATTTCGAATAGATGAAAAATTTTTGATTATAAAGATATTTTTGCGGATGAATATGAAATTTTTGATTTAAAAGACATTTTTGTGGGTGAGTGCAAAATTTTTCATTAGAAAATTTTTGTTGCGAGTCAATGCAAAATTTTTGATTTGAAAATATGTTTGCGGATTAATGCAAAATTTTTATTTGGATTTTTTTTTTTGTGAGTAAATGCAAATATTTGATCAATCTTTTTTCTTTTGCGAATGAATGCAAAATGATTAACTTGATTTTGTTTTCTTTTTTACGAATGAATACGAAATTTTCCAATTTGGAATTTTTTTTTTTTTGTTGCAAAATTTATATTTTTTATTCACTAAATTTACGTATCTTTTAAGTACTACTTCTTTACACTTGTTCATGTTTCCTGAAATAAAAAAAGAAACCAAAAACTATTTAGCAATTGATTAAATCTAGTGTAGTAGTTAACGCAAGCAGATTATCGACTAAAGATTTTGATGATTATCTCTTAATGAGATGGAAAGGTGTTACCATAATTTTTTCGGCAATTAATCAATACAAAGGAAAAGAAACCAGCGTAAGCTCTCAGTAAGAGGACAATATTCTAGCTATTCATTATGACATGCAATCACTCTGTCAACAAATATTTCCAAAGACGTCTACCTAAGTTTAAAGTCCTCTAGAGCTTTCATACGAGCATAATACATACATACAATATCGCGTGCCAAATATTGCTTCGCGATGAAATGAACGACTCAGAAATACGTTGAACAGGTGAATCGATTATTATCGGTTCAAAAATTCTTATCAGTTACACGGAAAATCCAAGAATTATCTATCAATAATCTGAAATATTGAACCACACATAACTTCTTCGGCGGTAATCAAGACTTTCTTATTGCTTTTTCGAGAGGCTGCTCGTCAATTAGTGTAGATCAAGAATGCTCAACCATTAGTAGAGTATGGGACACATTGGTTTGAAAACGTGTCGTGGGTTCCTTAAGTGATCTATAAGTGTGCCACCGGTAACTTAAGAGTGCTCTGGAACTGCTCCATTTCATTTAGTGATCTGCTAATGTGCCGCGGGACGCTTGAGTGATTTGTAAATGTGCTGCGCAACGCTTGAGTGATTTGTAAATGTGCTGCGCAACGCTTGAGTGATTTGTAAATGTGCTGCGCAACGCTTGAGTGATTTGTAAATGTGCTGCGCAACGCTTGAGTGATTTATAAATGTGCCATGGGCCACTTGAGTAATTTGTAAATGTTCCGCTGGCAGCTCGAGTGATCGGGAACTGTGCACTCAAGCTATTTGAGAATGTACTGCGGGTCACTCAAGTGATGTGAAATTGCACCGTGGGTCACTCAAATGATCAGTGAATATATTGCGGATCCCTTTAGTGATCTCGGAATGTGCTACTTAGTTCATTTTTAGGTTTGAGGTCGCTGGCCACATCAGATGACTCCGAGGACCACATTTGGCCCGCTACCATGGGTTAAGCATGTATGGTGTAGATTCAAAATCTCAGCATTTTATTTCCCAAAAATTGTTTTTATATTCAGCTGTGTGGTAAAAATTAAATTTTGTTTCCTTTCTTTTGTTAGACGTCAACTGGACATACGTCAATCTGGTCTGAGATAATAGGGCACATACTTACAGTTGCGAATCGAATAAAAGAGATTCAGATCCACGGACGAAAAAGCAACATCTCGGCTTGAGAGAAACACGTGCCACACCGACCACACACACACACCTACGTTAAGAAAACATTTGAGTAGTGTAGAAAAATATTTGTTCGCCTCGGCTTATATACGGCTTCACTGGCATGTACAGAATACTAAGGTAAACATATCAGCTGCTGCTACTACTACTTGAAGTAGAAATACTTCCGAAGTTCGCAGGACACAAACCAGATACTCCCGAACAGAGCAGAAGGGGTATTACACGAAAAGCGAGATATCGATGCAGCAGGAAATGCGATACGTGAGAGAAATACGAACGATACAGTGCACCACGGTACGAATGGAAACCGAAAAAAATGTTTCAAAAAGAGAAACAAATATAGAAGAGAAAAATAAAAAATATATATACCCTACATATAAGCCGGCAACCAGCCAGGCAGACAGACAGACATCGAAACGGAGTTTCGTTTCTCATTTTCAGGAGCTTCAGCATACCAGTTGAAAAAGAAAACCGGGAGTACGTAGAACTTTTCTTAAAACAATCATACAAATACAAGGCCACAACAGGCAATATGCCCAACGAGGTGGCTGAGAAAAAGATGCCCATAAGAAATATGGATGTCATATATTGCTAAAATACAGCAACCCCCAATTAAAAATGCAATTACAAAAACTATAAAAACTGTGTATACAAGTAGAACTTCGGTTAACGAGCTTCATTCGTTTCATGAATGTGCTCGTTATCCGAATCGCTCGTTTTTCGAATAAAACTTTCCTATAGGAAATAATAGAAATTCGGAAAATTCGTTCTACAGTTATTCATTCACATAAAAATGATTAATAAAAACTACATTTCATCAATAATATAATACAATAATAAAAATAAAATAACACAATGAAGTATATATAATGTAATAATGGCATAAATATACAATACACTCAATAATATAGGTAAATTAGGTCAACTGCTACCCAACAATAACAACCACTCTGCTGTACTATAGAAAGTGACACCTAATTTTCCAAGAAGACTTTGGATATCGTGGCAATAAACAAACTGCTCATCTTCTTTTGGAAGATATGGATGGTATATATTGCTAAAATACAGCAACCCCCAATTAAAAATGCAATTACAAAAACTAAAAAGAGTAATTACAAAATTAAATTACAAAACTAAACTAAGCTAGAAAGTTTTGATCCCTTTTTCTGGAAAAAAGAAACTTGTATAGAGAGAGGAATCAAGTAGATTCTTTTCCTGTAGAATGGACGCAAAAAAACCTGTGCTGCGTTTTTGGAGAGGGTCAAATCACGCACTAGGTCATTCACTTCTGCTTGACTAAACTGTTGAGGGGCTGATGAATTCTCGCTGTCAGAAGATCGACTCCTGAGATGTTGAAACCATTTCTGAAAGCTGGATATCACGAACACCCACATTTGCTGATCTTGCTCAATGAATGAACGCCAGGGTCTCGCCACCGGACTTATCCCGTTGCCGAGATCTCTTCCAGCCCAGCTTCGTGGCAGAGTCTGGAACAAAGTGAGTGTATACACCTAACAGCCTGAGTGTGTAGCTAGTGTTGTGTATGATATTTCAGTGCTGCCATCTATACTTCAAATTGTGAGTGAAGTGTAATGATTGAATATTTGTAACGTTGTAGGCCTGTTGCTCTCTGTGGCGAGACTTTTTAACGGGGAGATCGGCTCGCATTCGCGCCTTGAAGCTGGGAACCACAGAAAACCAACTTCAGCCGACCACCACTGTGGGGTTCTAACCCGGATCCTCGCATCGCGAGTCCGTCACTATAACCACTCGACCACCACAGCGGCGCTGATCTTGCTCAGTGTCTTCATCTTCAGATGAGCCAAAACCATTAAACACTGGAATTGGAAATTGCTCAGAGTGTGGAATCGGTCAAATAGCGGATGGAATATCAGGAAAGGAGATCCTGTGCCGATTTTCTTGTTGACACCCTTTGTGTTGACCAGGCAATAACAGCAGTTATGTGATCTGGTGTCCCCGGCAAACCATGAGAATTCCGAAAGACAAACTCCTTCATTTTCCTTTTGTGCAGTCACGAAGTATTTATATGACACACAATACGAGAGGCCCATTTCTTGTGTTGGTCCCCAAGTTGAATTTCAAAATAAGCTTTATAAACACGCTTCACTAATGAAGAAATATTGCTCCTTTGACAAGTTTGTAGCAACTGCATACATAACAGAATGCATTAGGACTATTTAAACATCTACTTGAAGAAGCCATCGGACAGATCTGAAACGAACTCCACAAAATGCACTTGTCTACTGAGTTTAAACCTGGCACCGAAAATAACACCGAAGAGAAATAATACATTTCCTTATCGCATCTGCAACTGAAATGTACTGTGTATTGTGACCCTTTACATGCTAAAAAAGTGCTGCCCTCTAGCAGCCACTGGAATAAAACTGATAAATTGATAAACTAGTGAATCTATATAGTGTAGTACAACTAAACTGTAACAACTGATCTGGTCCAGACCCTACTGAAGGCTGGATTTTCCTCATCTGTAAAATGTTCCTTTTGATACTTTGGATTTCTGTTTTGGAAAGTTTTGTTCGCTTTTCCCCATTCTTACGTCTTGGGGATCTTATAGTATTATTCGTGTGGATTTGGAACACTTTCCCACGACGTTACATTAGAAAAACTGTCTCGTCCTAAATTTTTACACACCAGTGTGTACTACAGAAACAAATTTCACCCCGTAAAATTCCAACAACAAACTTGTCGAGATACCAATGATTAAAATTCTTTATTTCTTCGAATTATTTTTAAAAATAATCTTGAAAGGAATACCCGCCCAAGTGGCAAAGGTCTAGAACTTCAACTACATCTAGACGAATTTTTATTCAAATGTTACGGGTTGAATTTATTTGAGTAATATAGAGAAAGGCACGAATTATCACTCTACGTAAGTAAAACTATCACGCACACTTTTCATTTTATTTTCATTTTAAAATCAACGAGGGAATTTTAATATCTTTCGCCGACATTCTTCGTGAAACCGCCATACATGAATGTTCTGAGTAATTTTTTTTTTATATTTCCGTGCAATTTCAAATACTACACACAAAATGACTGATTTTAGTAATTTCAATTACTTCGTGTTTACAAAGTTTCAGCAGCAAAAACCATCAAATTGATTGAAACAAAGACAAAAGTGTATTAGAAATTCTTCGATTGTTCACCAGATATTAAAAATTCCTTTCAACTTTTCATATTCGTGAAAAATCTTGCGAAGTATATACCTGATGAGTGTTTTAATATTGAACCAAAAGCAAAAATAAATACCTGAAATATTTCAACGTTGGCATATTACACGCTTCTCCAAAACTTCATTATAATCTTTCAAGCGTACACACACCGGGTATGCACATAATAGGTATTTACTTTCGAGTCACATTCAAGCGATATTTCTTCCCTTTATCTCCGCGAAAGTCTTAAGATTTCTTGAGCTATGAAGTTATACATTATGCGAGAATAGGGCTTCAAAATTAGTTCATGTGTAAAAGAGAACTTTTTTTTTATTATTTTTGTGTTATGTGGCTTCAGAAATTCAAGAAATCTAACAGAACCACTCGGGTTTATCCATATCCATGATAAAGGGGGATTCTATATAGTACGAGATATAAATCTGAAAGACATTTTCTTAATTTTTCTTGTCTCAAAAATATTTATTTCCTTGGCTTTCGTAGTGAGTATGTTTTCTTTACTTGTCGGTATCTGGTGAGGCATTACATTACTCTCTCCCATAATCGCCATTCTTCTGACGTGTTAGTGAGTTTTATGTGGCTAGACGTGCTTCCGTCCGGAAATTAATGTATTTTGAGGACAGAAGCCAAACGAACCGTGTTATATATACGCATAAATATATATAACAAATATATTTTTTTTTCTCTGAAAAAATTGTCTTTACCCCCAAAGGATTCGAGATTTATTTTTAGAAGAGTTATTATACGGTGAGTGATGTTATAGTGATATTGTTTGACCAAGTTCACAGCATGTTTCATAATGGGGTATCATTATCAGATGCGGGAAATTCTATACTGCAGGATGGTATTCGCGTGTAATAGATGGAGTGAAAAATTTGGTTTGTACAGGATGTTCCAAAATTAATGGGTCATTTGAAAAATTTATAAAGACGAACGGGAAAATGCACCGTTCCTGCATTGTGCTTGCGAAAATTTGCGGATTTTACATTTAGCAGTCTTTTTCTTTCAGATTCATCGACTGCAGCACCATCTGATAACAAACTTTGTAAATAATTTTAAAGTTCTGACTGAATTCAATTCAGCCCATTCCGGCTGAGATGTTTGCATGGATCTCTGATAATTTCTTTCTATACTGTGTTAATGCTGCAAATTGTCTTCAGGGATCTGTGCTTTGGCATTTGTTGTCACTAACGGACAATGCTTCTTTCCCTCTTTTATACTGTTCTTTCTAAACTTTCCCCCGGTTTATGAATTGAAATATCTCAGCGAATATATTGCACTTTGAAACGTCGATTTGCTTTACTGGCCTCTCGAGAGACAGGACAACAACAGCATAATAAGGTTTTTGAAGATAGGGTGTCCGTATAAAAAGTTAATTTTTTTAATTTGATAACTATATAGCCCCTTACAATATGAATGACTTATCTGAGGTCATCACGCTATTTCGATACTTTTTCTAACTGGAAGTATGCCTCGGGCAGTAATTCGTCAGTAATTTCCTGCCAGAGGAGTTAGCAATGCACCCTGTATGCACATGTGTCACTGATGTTTAAAAATAATTCGATTCCTTGCAGAAAATGACACGTCATCCATAAAATATAAATAAAACAACGGTTTACGTTTTGCAACTAATTGATAAGCTGCTATATTCGAAGGCTTAGAAATTTCTTGAAATTTAAACTCTTTCAAGCGCATATTGGACCACCCCAGTTCCAATAGAGTGATACGTGGGAAATTTATGGACCCTGATAAATATATTAGATTAAATTTTACTTTATGGAGTATTGATATTGAATAACTAAATTCAGTACTCTCTGCATGGCATGTTATATAATAAACTGGAAAAAAATCAATGTATGGGAAACTACAATTTTTCACATTGCGCAATCATTTTTCTCTCCTACTCCTATTGTTAATTAATTATTGAATGATAAATTGTATTAATAGAATCTATTTCTTTTTCTTTGCTCTCTTTTGCCGATCTTCGGTTTTTTTTGGCTATCCCGGATGCCACTAGGGTCATCGATTTTGGGAATTTTCATTGGCGAGCGGCTGAAGTTTTCTAAACACTGTTCCGCGGAGGTCGAAAAATCGAATAGAATGCTCAGTTTCATTCTCGAAAAGGTGTCTTCACGTGCTCCTAAAGTAATCTTTCCACTTTTCAGGGGTTTAGTTTATCCTGGACAGGAGTATCCCGCGAAGTTTTGGAGACCATATCCACAGAGGGATATAGACTTGGTTGAGGAAGTGCAGAGAAGAGTTACGCGTGCTCTTGTTGGTACACTAGGGTTGCGCTATGAAGAAAGACTACTTTTTGAATTTGTTCATATTGAAGGAACGCAGGTGTCGGGGGATATTATTGAAATTTTTAAAATTTTCAATGAGATGGATACAATGGACCATGAGTTATTACCGCCCATGAGTATATACCGTGAATCGAGTGTTGCAACAAGGGGACACGAGTATCAATAATTAAGGGATAACTCCAGGTTGTGGTATCGCAGGATTTTCTTCTCAAACAGGGTTGTGAATAAACGGAATAGCTTGCTACGGGGCCGTGGATTTAACAAAATTGACACGTTTAAAAAGAAATACGATCGACATAGTGAGATGAATCGAGAAGCTACCCATACTTAGATAAAACAACCACAAATGTCCATGTGCTTTTATCGTATTCATGTTCCATTGAGAATTCTATCCACTGGCTGCGTTCAGTGTGACTATGTTGTTTTCTTTTGAGAAAAAAAATTGAAGTTGAGCCCCTTTGGGTATTGGGTGAACCTAAGGGGGTATTCGCCCATATTATTATATATTAAACGTTATTGTAAAGCGCACTATTGCTGCTACAGGAATCGGCAGAGCTTTGATGCTTTATGGCTATCCATTGGAACCCAGTATCACTAATTATGGTTTTTTGGTTTTCGGGCAGTACATTTTATTTTATCATAACCATTTGTTTGTATTAGTTTTATTTTACTATGTGTATTTGTTTTTTTCTTGATAATTGTTTTTTTTTCCGGTTGCTGTATTTTATTTATATTTGGCATCCATATTTTTCATGGGCATCTTTTTTTTCAGCCACCTCGTTGGGTATTTTGTCTGGTGTGCATTTTCATTAGTACATAAGAGTAGGCTTGTAAGTGGCAATGTTTATGCTGACAAATAGTTTTTATTATAATTTAATAAAATTACATATTTCTCAGGATAATCCATAACTAATCAAGAGTTTTATTGATTCTTCGACATTTTAAATTTATCACGATTGAAAATCAAGATATTTATAATTTAACACTAGAAAGGCTGGACTATATGCGTTATACCTATAAGAGCCACCGGCAGTCAATTTGACTTCTGCTTCTTTTGAGCACAATATATTTAATCACACTACATTTTTTAGTGCTAATCTATTAATTTCGAAGAAATTTGATTTTTCTTATGTATACGGGGTGTCCATAAAATGACTTTAAGACTTAAATGAAAATATAGAAGGCAGCTGGTTGGTAAGATTTTTCATGACAAAAACATAAATAAACCACCAACATCATGCACACATTCATACATAAATACGTGCATCATACATACATACAAAATTCAGATTGTACCAACATTCCAACGTGCATTGCTCATTATGATAATCCAAGAACTTTGCATGACCTTAAAGGCAGCAGCATTTCACGCCACGTGCTGATCATTTCCCCCGCACACACTTCGGTCAGTTGTGGAACATGCCATCTTGCGATTTCACATGGTATCTGAAAATGATGGCCATCATGTGGAACATGTTTTGTTGCAGTAACAATTGTAAAAGTGTTTAACAATTGTTAAAATTGTAAACATTTGCCTAAATGTGTCATTTCATAATAAAATGCTCTTTAATGGTGACATGTGCAACTAATATTTTTTTTCTCCTGATACATATTTCCATCACTTCATGAAGTCCTCCACAGAATTTCAGAATTTTCTCATGACTGGTTTCGCCTGTAGGCTACTTTAAAATAATTATGGACGTAAATAAGAAATGGTGTTATGGTTAGGAATACAGGAATTTCTGCTGTCCCCCGCAAATAGCCTTTTTAGCTAGCCTAGTAACATGATGCAACAAATATCATTATTTTATTTATTTTTCCCTTCTTATTTGTATGCAACTCGTGAGTATGTGTTGTGTTATGTATGCTAAAATCAGCGAATGATAGAGAAAGCAAATGCATCCAACTCCCGCCGCAACGAATAAACATATATAATTCCCATATAGCAGTCAAAATGACTGCTCTTGTTCGTCCTAGGTATAAACGGCGATATCTCCTGAACAAAACATTCAATGTCTCAAAATTTTCGTATAAAAAGAGAAATATAAAAATAATGAAATATCACCAAAAATTGAGTGTGTACGTCAAATAGTGTCGAGATCATAGCGCTTTTAAAATCAAAAACCGTCAAAATAACTGCTCCGGCTGTTCTTGTGTTCCACTTTTCTATGTACAGTATTACGTTATTTTTGTGCATACTGATAAAGAATTTCTGACATATTTTAGGATCGGAAATTTCTACAAAAAAGAATATAATATTATGCACTATAATAAAGACTGAAAAAGAAGTTCATATCGATAACTTTTTGTTACGAAATATTTTCTTTTGCTGCTTTGAAAGGTGGAAAAAAAAAAGTTTCTATGCACTATATACATATATTCTTGTTGAGAATGTTATCGAATCAGGAAAGAACAAACAAGATGCCGACTGAATTTATTGTCGATAGCCTGACCATTTGAGATCTTTATTATATTTACCAGCAATAAATTAGGAAACGGTACAGCGTTTGTAATTCAATTGAATCGTTCAACAGAGAGAGAAAAAAATCCGTTCGGAAAAAAGGAGTAGATGGAATCGAAATCTCTCAAAAATCTTGAGTTATGTTATCGGAAACAAACAGGAAAAAAAATATCAATTTTTTTCCGGATTTGAAGGAAATGTCTAAGAATTTTTTTTTTTACCTTCTATCTTTCTGGAGATTTGGTATTCCAAACTTAAGGTATCCGACTACCTTTCTAGTCACTTTTCTTTAAAATGCTTATGGAGTGAACTTTAAATACATTTTTTGATAGAAAGTGTCTCGAAATGTTGAAAACAGTGACAAATTTTGGTCTATCTATTATGTTTTCTATGAAAAAGTCGTTTTTATGTCAAATATTAGGCAAAATTTATGTGATATTCGAAACACGATTGCAAAATGTTTTATTAATGAAATGCTTTGTGATTTTCGCAATGCATTTAGCTAATAATGTTGCAAGTTATGAACCAAAATTTAAAGGATTACATGATATGTTCATAAGTTACACCAAAATATGTTTAAGTACGTGTGTGAATTTTTTGAAATTTCATCCTACATTTTGTCTATAAAACACTGTAATTCAAAAAATATATGTGATAGACCTTAAATTTTGGTTCATAACCTCAACAATATATAGCAAAATATCACATTAAAATTTCGTAAGGATGCAATGCAACAATTTTTACAAATCATGTCACAAATCAAGTAAAATGTCAAAAATAGCATTTTCGTAAAACACGTTTAAAGTCTTTATTCGCGTATTACTTGTATGTAAAAACGCAACACTAAAGTGAACGTAACTTTGATTCTAAGCATCATATAAACAAAACAAGGCCCGTTTTGGAATCACAACAAGTAGGGCTTTTATAAAAAATAAAAATCCACATTTTCTTCCAAAATGACGTTTTCAACGTAGTCGGATACCTTAACAGGATTGGTATTCCAAAAATGATTAATACTTATCGATTCCGCTAAAAAATATATTAATGCATATATTACAGTAAATGTGATAAATGGTCAATGAATTATTCATATTTGCCGGACATTTTGCTCAAACTCTAGTCTGGGATAGTGGATTCGATTGTATATGTTGATTGTGTTTAAAAATGGTGATCAATGCGAAGAAAGCTAACATTAGAATGTTGATAATAATTTATACGTTTTTTATCCTTATAACACTTATTTTCATTTAATTTTTATGGCAAAATATGTGCAGTGCACCCATCACGTACGGGACATACTGATAAGTGGTTGAATTAAAGTGATTTTTCCACAATATTTCTTCCATAATTTTCCATAGTGATCACCCCTACCGACTCCATTCGGGGGAATCATGCGTAATCAACGGGTAGAAGTGATAAATGTATAAAAATTAATCAAACTTACCGAAATGATTGGTGATTATGCATAATAAACGATTTATCACATTTGCCGTAATATACATAATATATCAAAATATACTTATTATCAACTGATATATTTTTAGGAGTTGCAATGAACAGACGTGCAGCAATGTTAGACTTCAGGTATGAAACTGACCTGATTTATCATTATCTGTTAGTTTGATTATGCATAATAACCGACGATTATAGATAATCGCAGATTTCACATTTATCAAAAAACAACAACAACAAAGTATGCGCATTATTCTCGAATAAGCATAAATAAATAAATAAATAAATAAATATATATATACACTTCCATTATAATTACTATTATTCACTTTGTAGATCTTATAATTTTATGAGCATATAAATAGGATATTATGACAAATTAAAGTTTTAAAGTGTAAGTATCATTTTAATTTGATTGAAAAATATTCATTATTATTAAAAGCCTGCTCTATTGCAATTTATTATCATATTTCGCAAAATAGGGTTCTTATATACATTTTTAAATTTTACGTGACATTATAAAACTGTATCAATATACTGTATATAATAACGAACGGTATTTTTCAAGGGAAAAAAAAGAAACCAGAGAAACCACGATCTATAAGATTTTTAACGAATTTTTTGTCCTCGGAGAGAAGAGAGAGGAAACAGCCACGAGCAACGTTATAATTGGAACATATTCCCGTTACTTTTCGTACAAAAAATAATAAAAAAGCAGCAAAAATACCCTGTATTCGGTATTTAATTAAAAGCGTAATTACAGAAAATCAATTAGTAAATGAATATACCGAATCAATATTATATGAATTTCTATTATTGAATTTTTATTACTTTTATGCTCCTCAAATAAGTTATTTGAAAATTTGTAGTTTTAATTTGAAATTTTCGAATATTTTTATGCATTTCAAAAGTTCAAAAGATTCATTAAAAATGAGTTTTTTTCCGTATTGTGCTTTTTGATTTGAAACAATAGTTTCAAAAAGTCCGAAGCAATCTCATTTATTGAATTATGGGAAATCATTTTTTTTTTCGTTCGAACGAAGGATAAATTTACTCGTAAAATTTTATTTCTAGGATTTTAAATTCGTATATAATTAAAAAAAAACTATGGAAAAAAGAAACATTGCGTTTGAAAATTTTAATGACTAATCATGGAGAAGAGAGAGATTTGTGTCAGTTGCGTATGACGGGATTTTCAGTTAATAAAAAAAAAAATTATTATAGCATGCAAATTGGAATATGCAATAAAAATAGAAATAGTAGTAAACAAATTTATGATTTCCAGAAAAACTGAAACCAAAATAAAAAATGAGTTTTTTGAATATGACTATGAATAAAGCAAGCTGTTAAGAGACTTATTATAAATACATATAAACAATGCATAAGCAAAAAACAAATTTGATACATGACAGGGAAACAAATGAGTATGAAATTCGATAGTAATTTATTTGTGAAAACAGTCAGAAAAATGCACCCGTGTTTCAAAAACATGTTTCTAGGATATGTTTTCACTAAAACAATTAAATATATGATATGGCACGGTTTGGTGTTTTCACGAGAGAGAGATGGAATTTAATAAGGTGGTTTTGATATGTGAACGTTGCATATTTTCCGGAAAACGTAGAACATAAATACAAATGCAGTAACTGCAATAGGCAAATTGCCTAGCGAGGTGGCTGAAATAATGCTGATGCAAACACTACGACTACATCATTTTAAATGATTTTAAGCGTGATGTATATGTCGCAGACGTTCTGCAGCTGTTTGTTCAGTTATCCGAGATGGTGGCATCGCGGTCACATGGGCATTGGCTGGACACTAGACCACTCACTCTTACTCACTCGGTCACTCACATACTCACTTTGTCACTCACTCATGGACTGACTTACTCGCTTATTGACTCAGTAACTCGCTCCCTCTCTCACTGACTCAGTAACTCAATCGCTCACTCCCTCGCTAACTGATTCGCATCGAACTGTTGTCGGTGAAATTTCCTAACGGTTAATTGTTGGGCGGTGAATTATTGGCGGTGAATTTTCCGGACACGGGTTCAAACCCCATTGGCGGCAAACTAGCTGTTTGTTGAAATTGGTTTTGTGCGGATTTCCAACTTCAAGACTCAAATGCGAGTCTGACTTCGATTTAAAGAAGTCTCTCCGTAGAAAGCAGACAGACCTTCACGACGAATGCAGTATAATGCAGTCGACGCCGCTTGTTAGAATCACGGATAATGTTATCGTTCTGGTATTGTTATTAACTTTGCAAAGAACGGAATGAGTCATATCCTTACATGGGGGAAAAATCGTTGTGGTTATCGGGACTTTGCATAATGTTATCGATTGTTCTCCTGTTGAAAGTTTTTTCCATCATTTTTAAGCTAAGGTTTAACCTAGTTTAACCTATTTCTCTGTTGGTTGTCGGCATCAGCCTGCAAGACTGTGGGAGGTTAGAAGGTGTTTTCTGCCCCCCCCCGTTATAAGCATTTCCGCACTTGATGTCGTAATCGGTTTGTAGTATTCGTTGTGATCCATGTGCGTGTGGAGCTGTTTTTGCAATAGCCTTCCTATACTGGAGGAAAAAAAATCCCTTTCTTTGAGTTGTTGGTCAGTTTCGAATTTCTTCTTCCGAGATCATTCTTCCGCTTTTTCGAGGCTTAGTTCGTCCTGGACTGGAGTATGCTGTAAGGTTTTGGAGACCATACCTACAGAGGGACATAGACTTGGTTGAAGGGGTGCAGAGAAGAGCTACGCGTGTCCTTATTGGCACACGGGGCTTGAGGTATGAAGAGAGACTTCATTTTTTGAATATGTTTACACTGGATGAACGCAGGTGTCGAGGAGATATGATCGAAGTGTTCAAAATTTTCAATGGGATGGATAGGATGGACCATGAACTTTTAGTACACCGCCAATCGACTGCTTTTACAAGGGGACACCAGTATCGATTGGTGAGGGACAATGCAAGGTTATGGTGTCGCAGGGAATTTTTCTCCAATAGGGTTGTTAATAAATGGAATAGCTTACCCCCGGAGGTAGTAAATTGTAACACAATTGATACGTTTAAAAAGAAATACGATAAACATGTTGGGGTAAATCGAGAAGCTATCCATTCTTAGAATAAGACAACCATAAGTATTCTTTATGGGCATTGTATAATATTTTATCATGTGTATATATTGTTTGTAATTTGTGTTAATTGCATTTTTAATTGGGTTGCTGTATTTTTGAAACATATGACAACCATATTTTTATGGGCATCTTTTTATCAGCCACCTCGTTGGGCATTTTGCCTGTTGTGGCGTTGCATTTGTATTTGTATTTGTATTTGTACTTTCTAAACGAATCGATGTAACGTTTGTAGATTGGAAAAAGTACCGTGAATTGTGAAAAAGCTGCAGGAGACAGATGATGATTTTCGTCCCAAAATATACCGAGAAATTGAATTTTCTGGATGTTATACCGAAACGAATATTTGAAAAGAAAAGTGATTTGTGTCTCCTCCGCAAATCGAATCGCTATGCAAGGGGACTCGGGTTCGACTTATTGTAATATACACAATATAATGTTAATATAAGACACTACTAGGTTAAAAACTAACTAACTAACCAATTCGCTCACTCCCTCTCTCACTTACTAGGTCACTTGCTCAATCACTTACTCACTGGGTCACGTACTCACTAGGTCACCCACTCACTCGCACATGGACTCAGTAGCTCGCTCACTAACGGACTGACTTACTCGCTTATTGACTCAGTAACTCATTCACTCACTCTCATCTTTTTCACTGGCTCATTAACTCAATCGCTCATTCCCTCGCTAACTGACTCGCATTGAACTGCTGTCGGTGAATTTTCCTAGCGGTGGAATTTTGCGGCGGTGAATTTTCCGGACACGATTGTGAGGGTATGATGATGATGATCACTTCGCAGAATAGGGAAAGAAGAAAAAAAGGGGGAGAAATGGAACAATCAGCAGATACCGGAAATTCGCAGATCAGGGTGATGACAAACCGCATTGTTCACTCCGGCACCTCGTGGTCACCTCTTTATGTGCTCGGCCTTACGTCATTGTACTACCGCTACACCACGAATGCACCTTGTGTACAAACATTTTTCTGGGGGAATGTCTAACAATTCATGCATGAAAGGAAAGTTTGCGTGAATCATGCGGGGCTGTAACGTATTTAGGATTATCAAAGTTTTGTGTGTTTCTTGTTCGAAAAGGGCCGCTAGATGGCATCATTAAAAATTCACAGATAGCACTATATACGCACTCAGACTGTTTGATACACACTCACACTTACGGCACAACTCAATCGGTAGTAAATTGCCCAACCGACAGACCAGAGTTGTGCTCGGTTGAAAGAAAGAAAGAAAGCTTAAGCCTCGTGCACACAGTACGCGTAGCTCTTCTTTACTACTACTCAACCGTACATGCACCTCGTGCACTCTTCGGAATTTATAACGAATCGGCACATGCCGGAATATGTGTTCTGAGTGAATGTGTGGCCTTAACTTATCTATATTATTGATCATTGTGATCTTTTTTGTCGCACCACGGTTATTTTCTGTATACGAGGGCTAATTAGACGAGACCTACAATTTATTGCCGATTCCGAACAAAGAGAGATTGATGCTGTAACCCCTCGAATGGGGGGGGGGGGGACTCCCGGCCGTAGCAATTTTTTCTGCGCTCATGTCGCCGTTTCTGTTGCACCCCTGTGTCAGGAAGGTTTTCTGAAAAGACGAACCGGGTATCGAACTTGCAACACCTCTAAACATCCTATGGTACTTTAGGCGAGTATCTAATTGACCTGGGCTACCGCGCCTTCCGCTGTCTTCCATGTACAAAGTGGGAAAAGAAAATTCAGATGCCTGAATTTTTATTTTATGTGTTTTATTTATCGTGTTGAAGGTCTGCTCTCTGAGGGAAGACTTTTTCAAATAGGAGACCGTAAATTCAGAGACTCGCATTTGTGCCTTGAAGTTGGAAAACCGCAGAAATTTTAACAAATTGGCACATGCCGGAATGTGTGTTCTGAGCGTATGTGTGTTACCTAACTTACAATGTTATCAGCGTTTGTGTTCAAAAGGTGCTGCCATTTATGTTCCACATTGGAGGATGCTGGAATTTCTGTGTTTGTGTAAATATCGTCTTGGCCTGCTCTCTGCAGAGAAAAACTCGCGCCTCGAAATTGCGCGTCATTGCACTGTAAGAGCAACCTTCTAGCTTATTTCTAGAACCCGTTCTAAATCTCTGTAAGGTGGTTTGCTAAAGTTAGTAGACGTCAAATTCTCTGGAAACATCGGCCACCGTATGCTCTTATCCCATTTTCTGATATTGCGATCAGAGATGAAATTATTTAACCCTTCCTCGTGCAGGCTTTTGGCAACAAAGTTGAAATATTTCTATTTTATGCATCGGTGATAAATCTGGCAACCTTATGTTAACCTAATAGCACGTTCGAAAAAGGAAGAAGAAGGGGAAAGAAAAAATAGAGAAAAGGAAGGAAAAAATAAATAGAAAATGGAGTATAAACAATAAATATATAGAAAAGGGGAATAAACAATAGCTTATAATAGATTAGTAGATGAGAGAGAGAGAGAGAGTATGCACAATATATTTCTTTTTTTTCCCTCACGCAATGTGTTCTCTTTCGCTCTCACATGGATATAGTGAAAAGGTACATGAGTGTGGGGGAATCACCAAACAGGAGTAAAGAAAGAACGGGGAAGAAAAAGAAACAACTTTGGTTCATAAGGTTACAATAAAAGTTCGCGATGGTGAGGGCAAAAACAGAGAGATTTGGATTGAATTTATTCCACTGGCGTTTTGACGAAATATTCCGTCTGTGATGGTATAGGGCATTAAATCGGCAATTAAATCTCCGAGCAACACCCGCAACTCAGCTTCATTCCATCCAGCCGAAATTTGACATCGAACACTCATCGTTCATGTAGTACTCAATATGCTTCAACTCAAATACTGCATTTACTGCCACGTGGCAGACACGTGCTGTAAATTGAAATTAGCACATGCACTTACACTATACCGCAACTGCACCAATATGCAATTTGTTGGAGACTCCTTACCCGAATTCATGGTTGTAAACGTTTACAGAATAGTTTGTTTGTAAAGCACTAATGTAATTTCGATAGAATCCATTTCAATTTATATACATATTGAGCTAATTGTGATAAATCCGGCTATTATGCATAATCATAATTGGTGAATTTCATAAACATGAAAAAAATTTCAATGTTTAGTCTAGTATGTGTGATGAATAAAGCATGGAAGTTCAGGCAAAATGCTACATAAAACCTTTTTCTTAGAGTTTTGCCATCCATTAACTTTGCTTTGATCGGATGTTGTTAGACATGAATGTTTTTGTTTTCAGGCCGAGATCATAGTATTAAAGTTTAATAAAACTTAACAAATGCAACCAATAAGTTAATCAACCGATGAGCTTATTGGTTGTATTTTTCAGGTTTTATAAAAGAGCTTTTACAAAACTTTTATAGTGTAAGGCTGGTATTACACTATAAAACTTTGATAAAAAATTCTTTTATAAAACTTGAAAAATGTAACCAATGAACACATCTGTTATATTCGAGCGAACTTAACTGATCCGCCTATCGGTTGCATTTTTCAAGTTTTATAAACGAACTTTTATCAAACTTTTATAGTGTAATCCCGGCCTAATCCGAAAAATATAGATATGGACGAACGCAGCCCATGTATGAGAAAAGATGAGAAAAATTAGAAGTTTTTCCTCCCAGACTTCATATAGCATGTCTTGATTGCGCATGGGACTGCATTGTATATGAACCGATGACTTTTCCTAAGAGGCATCAGCTGCACAGCTCACACGAAGGGGGGGGGGGGGTAGGAGCTGACAGAACTCTTGCCCTGGGGGCCCCATGTTATTTTGATTTTTTTTTCACGCCATAAATGAACTGCAAACAGCCATGGCCATTTATATTAGATGCGTTTTCAGTATCTAATTAAATTGGCCGTATCCGTCCTCAGAGGTGTGTGGCAGATACGGCAACACCGGGCCCCGCGTTTGAAGGAGTCCTGCATGTATGGTAATACAGTCGAGTTCGGTTTCAAGATATCCCGTTAATGATTCGAGAAATGTATGTTATAAGCGAGGTTTTTGAATTTCCTGAAGGAGCAATAGTATATATGTGTATAAAAATCATTGTTGAGAATTACAAAGGAAAAAATAAACTTATACACTAAGCAATTGGCATGTAATATTGCATGCAAATAGTTTTTGATTGATGTCTGAAGAAATTTTGAAAACTTATTAGAAAACATGATATACAAAAACGTTCGTAGTTTTGGAAATGTTAAATGATTTTTTAAGTTTAAGGCGATAGCTAAGGTTTTTATTTGAAAAGACAAGCACATTTTTTTACAACTTATTCAAAAAATCATCAATCAATACTTTTGAATTGGCATAGCTTTCCAAAAAAAGTGGTTTGATGATTTACAACAGGTGTTTATTTATCACTGCCATCTACTAGGTTATCAAAAAGTAACAAAAAAAGTAAAAATTCAATTATTCGAAAAGCATAGACAACGCAGTTTGCACAGAGAGGCATGATTTTATTTACTAAATAAATTGTCAGAATAGTTACATTTATTGTCAATAGATGACAGTAAAGCGCTAAATAATACTTTTATTGCTATCTGTTAGCAACAAATGTAACTATTTTGACAATATAATTTCTCTTCATTAAAAAAATTCGTGTTAATTTTTTGTGACAAAACACATATAATATCACTAGTATATAATTCATGTTGGACAAATAACTCAATTTTTGGATTAAAATTTTCAGTCGACTTTTGTTGACAGTATATATCCAAATTATTTTATAGCTTTATTAACTCAGAATACAAATTTTATAGAGTTGTGGTATATCCAGTGTATGTAATAAAATGTACTTGTCTGTACGTGTAAATGAAAAATAGTCAATTTTTTTCGTAATAATGAAGCTTCGTAGCTGGTAGCTTGAGTTGGATAATGCTAATGAATATTCAAAACTTCAAATGCTGCAACAAATACACGAGAATTATTCGTAACTCCATAGCTGCCAAGTCTCCCGAATTTTATCTTCATCGCTCGATCTCCCGAAATGTTCTTAAATCTCCCGAATTTTCGAAAATCCCTAATTGTCCCTAAAAATTCCCTACTTCATTAAAAAAATCCCCGCTTATGAAAACAATCCCTAAGGAATTTCTTGTGGGGCATGAAGCCTTTTTTTTCCTTCCCTTTCGAAATGACGTCACACGTCGTAAATGGGGAAATTCCCTTTTTAAAGATGTTTTACAAGCCCTCTGATTAAGACGCCTTCATATACATGAGTGTATTAAGGAGTTCTACCTCTGATGGTAACAAGAAAGTTGTTTGTCTTATCGTGCAGGGAAATGGCTTAGCAGCCAATAGTCTTGGATAATAATTGAAGATTATGGTGATGCACATGTGGTCAAAATTTCTTTTGTTGAAGTTACGTACGTGCGATATAACAAAGCATGAATAATGATAAGCAAAAACATATTTAATCAATTTTAAAGATACTTATTCCGATGAATTTCCTTTCATCAAACGTTCCAGAAGAGGGCCGACTTTTCCTTTTTGTACAAGTTGTGTTATGGACAAACATCAGGCATGGAAAGACTGCCGTCATCACTCGTGAAATTAAAAAAAAAACATCAAGCAAGTGTCACAAAAAGTCAGTGTTCTTCAAACATTGACGGTGTATTCCTTCATCTTCCGATGATTTTGGGGTCATTCGCGGAGAATGTTTGTTCACAGCGTTTCTGATTGAACACAATATTTATTTTTACATCATTGAAGTTGTGGCCTTCAATTTCACTTGTTTTTTGCTTAGGAATTTTATTCCCAAGGGTTTAACTTCCATGTGTGTAAAATCCCTATTTTAATTTGACTTCAGTTTTTGAGTAGGGATTTTATTCCCTACGCTTTAACTTTGTTTGGAAAATCCCTATTGTATTTATTAGGGAGTGGTTTTAGCATAAAACACGGGTGTGCGCGAAAATCTCCCGAATTTTCATTTTCAAAAGTTGGCAGCTATGTAACTCGAAAGAGCCCTATGATCATATTCTCCACGGGTCTGATTGATGATGGTCGCCCTGGAATCAACCTTATTCTGAGGGACAACAAACGCTTTATTTTTGCATGAAATCAATTTGCATTATCCAAGTTGAACAATCATTGAAAGCAGACGGAATAAAGGCAACCAATTCATATATATATATATATATATATACTGGGGGGGGGGGGTGGCGGCCACCCCCCCCCCCCTTCTCTTCGCAACATATCTTGTTTATTTCGTCCCACTTCATCAGCGTGCTATGGAAAGAGACGTGTGAAAGCACAAGCTTACTGAAGAAGCGAATTTTAATAAAAATAATGATAAAGCAACAAAAAACAAATGAGATTCATCAAGCACCCCCAGAAATTGGGGCCCCAGATTTAATTCGCTGAATTTTAGTGGGACCCACACTGGATATATCTCGGGCTACCGATGTGTTGCAAAGTTTAGAAATGTTAAACAACAAAAATCAATGAGATACATCCAGGGGCCCTGAATTAGAACCTATCAACATTCCCATGGAGCACTGACCTAGAAGCTTGTCGGACACACCCCTGTGAGGGGCCACGAAAATTTTTCATTTTTTTCGATTTTGCAACGAATAAAATCCAGGGCCCCACATCCATGAACGGAAAAACAATATGCAGATTTTTAGTGGGGAATCCAGACTGGATTTATCTCGGTCTTCCGCTGTTGCAAATTCTATAATGTTAAAAAACAAAAAGAATCAGATTCATCCAGGGTCCCCAAAATGAAACCTGTAAACATGGGGGCCCCCGACTTGGAAGCTTGTCAGTCATATCCCGCTGCGATTGCCATGAAACATTTTCATTTGTATTCGTTTTACCAACGAATAAAATCCAGGGCCTCAACCAATTATTCGGGACACCAATTCGCATATTTTTAGTGGGGCCCCAGACTGGCTTTATCTCGGGCTTCCGCTGTTGCAAATTCTACAACAGAAAAGAATGAGATTCATCCAGGGCCCCCAAAATGAAACCCGTAAACATGGGGCCCCGACTTGGAAGCTTGTCGGTCATCCCACGGTGCGAATGCCATGAAAAATTTTCATTTGTATTCGTTTTACCAACGAATAAAATCCAGGACCACCCACGCAACTGACCGAATTCGCAAATTTTTTGGAGCCCCCAGACTGGATATATCTTGTGCTTCCGCTATCGCAAATTTTTCAACGTTAAAGCCACAAGAAAACAATGAGATCCATCAAGGGCCCCTGGAAATGGAAACTTTTAACTTTCCCATGAAGGTATACGTACAATCCCCCCCGGGTACCCCGACCCTGTGTGTTGGGAGCACTATTGTTATATGTATATTATACATATACATACCTCTCGGCATGACCCCCCCCCCCCACAAGGGCAGAGGTGACAGGACCAGAACGATTCTTATCACTTTTTGATTTTTCACACTATAAATTAACCACAGAGGGGCCCTGAAAAGCTGATTTGGGGGCTCACCATCTAAATTCCAGCCTAAGGGCCCTGCTGTAGGATATGGGAGCCTCTCGGTACATGCACATAACATGGTCCCGATGGGTCAAATGGGTCCCAATATGTGCTAGAGTTAAATGAATACTTCACCCAAAATCGTAACCGACTTCCGTAACACAAAAACGTAACAGATTTCCGTCACTCAAAAACTTCACCCACTTCCGTCACTCGGTTGCTTAGCAACAGGCCCTTTTCGAGTTTGTGATTTTATATTATAGAGTAGATAAAACCGGTTTTAGACATCTATCTATCTATATATATAAAATTGATTTTCTGTGTGTGTGTGTGTGTGTGTATGTTCTCTATACAAATCTACAATTTTAGATCGATCGATCGCCAAATTTTGCATATGTACCAAATGGGACCCGACTTGAACGATAGGCTACTTTAAAATTTCGTCAGCCCAGGTCAAATGCCCCAAATGGGCAAAAAACTGTCCGGCAACAATGGTTTTTGGGCCTCAACAATCACTTTCCGAACGTTTACTTTGGTTACCGTGGTTCCCTAGCGATGAGTTTCAGACGTGTTTATGTCTTTACAATGGTTTGTCACTTCTTTAATGCTGCCAGTTATGTATAATAGTTTATGCCTTTATAATGGTTTGCCACATTTTCAATACTCTCAGTAATGAGCCTTTTTGAATAGAGGTCATAATCATCACCATCATCGCTTTGATGGTCAGGAAAAGGGGGATCCTCATAGAAATCAGTATTAAAATTGCCGATTTAACTGCATAAATACGGAAATTTAGTGGAGGGGGGGGGGGTTCCTGCCACATCAATAATTTTAAAAATTAAATTGAATTCTCGATTTTTGAAATATTGAATTCGCTTGGAGGTACGAAGCCCAGGAAATTAAGTATGAAGTAATTAGCCGGATCTACTTTTGAGTTGGATATCCATGCAATAACATTGATTTCAACTTTTTATTTATATCTTCTCAAGCATGAAAATTAATGTCTCCGTATTGTCTTTTGATATTTATTTGCATAAATTCATATAGTTTAGGATGTTTTTAAAATTAGTTATGAGCCCGTGAAAAGTGCATCGAAAAAATTCCACAGCTTTAACTAAGGATTTTTGGAAGCTGGAACAGACAGATGGATAACTTGAAGTTCAGGTTGGGGGAGGGGGATCGAAATACCTAACGCCCCTTAAAAAAGGAAAAATATATATTCATTTCTACATTTCTGTAAATCTAGATTTAATTATTTCATGAATCGCGAAGTCGCTATATTGGTTAACTTGCACACGGTTTGTATGTCCCTCAAGAAAAAGAGAGGGAGATATCACGTGATCCAAAAAAACCCTCATTGAAGAAAACCCGGGCAGCGCCGGGTATTATAGCTAGTTTAATATATAACTTTTAGTTATTTTTCCTTTCTTCCATCAATGATAAATACTCTCTTTCAGCGTCTATTTAAAGATTTTTAGTGTCTTTTTCCTGCCTATTTTTACTATTTTTAGTACCTAAATTTCCGGGCTCTAGTGATGAATATAGTCGGACACCGATATAATAATAACATCGTACCCTTATATAATGTATGAATTATCATGTATAGTGTATCAAATACTACGATTTATCATGTATAGTGTATCAAATACTACGATTTATCATGTTTATCAACGATGCGAAGGGTATCACGCATAGTTACCAGTAAAAGTGATAATTTTTTACTTGTCATTTAATTTACCAACGACGCTTAGGTAATATAAATAATCACCGGTGATAGTGATTAATTTAGGGAAATTTATGAAACTAACCAAAGTGCTCGGCGATTACGCATTATAGCCAGCTATATGTACATTAACCATATTTATCACATTTACCGTATCATGCCATTCCCAAACAGCCTGAAAAAAAAAATTAAGTAATAATTTTAAATCAAACTACATCCTACCACCACTTTTAAGACAATACGGTTTTTCAAGTTTTTAAAATGTATAAAATTACGGTGAAAAATTTGATTATGCTATTTTGAGTATTTTTATTTTGCGTGGAAGTTGTATTGATTTACAAAATAACGTTTCACGTTTCAAGAACCATATTCCTCCGGAGAAAAATTTTCTTGATAGGGTATTGAAGGGAGAAAAAACAGCAGGATTTTAAAACTAATGATCTGTGCTTTAATACTTTTTTTTTGGCCCTTGGGCTTAACAGGAGGATTTTCATTATGACTGAATTAATGACTTCAACGACAAGAAACTCCACAAAAGAAAAGAGCAAAACTTTTAGAAAGTTTTGGATTTCCGTTTATTAATGAGAAGAATATTTATCATACATTATGTATATAGATGTATGTGTGTGTGTATATATATATACATATAATCGCTTTGCGGAATTTCCAGATGTTAAAAAACGTAAGAGAAAATAACACTGAAAAAACTTGAATATGTTTATATCCATGAAAAAAAAAATGTGAAGAAATGTTTATTTTGGCTTTTTGAAGAAACTGAATTTAATTACCAGAACTAAAATAATTTGCATAAATTTTATATTGACACTTAAATTTCATGATTTTTACATAAAACTTGATTCAGAAAACCATGTAGACCCGTAAAATACTGGACACTCGATAATAACTAATAAATAAATTGAATAAAATTCTAGATCATGATTTACATTTTATATAATTAAAAGTAATGATCCAATATATTCGTATATAATTTATAAATGAAGATTTACATATTTTTAATGTTGAAAGGTCAAATGAGTTTTCCGTACTTACATCAGTAAACTGTGGTAAAACCGAGCTTTCATTGGGTGGATTTTTTTCGGTTTCTACCAAAACATATATTATTACACCGCTAAAAAAGAAAAACATGTTCCCAAAGAAATTTTAACAATTTAGGCTATATTGGGCTGTTGATTTTAAAACTTATGTTGGTTTCACTGAATTGGCTATAGTTTTTGAGATACATACTCCTAACTATAGTTATTGGGACTGTATTACAACTATAGTTATTTAATGTTGGGAGTATACATTAGATATATATGTAGAAATGTTCTCCCCATTTGTTAATACAAGATTACTCGAAACACTGGTAAAATTTTTTAGATGATGGTTACAAGGAAGGAAATTCATCTCTGGCCCTACGGGAACTCGAACCCTGGTGTCGCTGATCTATGGGAACAGATTGAATATTTCCCTCCCTGGAGAGTGTTTTCTTCCTTGTAATCATCATCTCCAAAAATATAACCAGTCTTTCGAGGGATCTTGTATTAACAAGTGGAGAGGACATATCTACATACATGTCGCCATCTGGTGGCTTATGTCATTCACGAGCTATTAGTTGATTGCTGCCGCGGTCCATGTACAGACCTTTTCAACACATACACACACACATATATATACTCCGAGGGAGGTGAAATATTCTATCTATTCCCATAGCTTAGTTGGTAGAGCACTCATCCGGCAAACGGAGAGGCTGTGGTATCTCCAAAAATATAACCAGTCTTTCGAGGAATCTAGTATGTATTAGATACTCCCAACATTTCAATATAGTTCATAGGCACTAATTTCTGCGTCGAACTTTGACTTTCAATCTCTTATTTATATCCTTGTTTATATTCAATATATTATTACATTCATATCATGACCAGACATCAGTGGTCTTCATTTATTGATCTCAAGTTTTTATTATTGATTTACATTTCACACAGTTTGAATGTGATTTCATGCTGCTTGTTACTACTATTGAAAATTAATTGTCCGTTAGTTTATGCTTTTCCTTCATTTTGGACGATTTTTAAATTTTGAGGTCTACATGTTACTTGGATACTTTTTCTAACTGGAAGCGTACCTCTAGGATCAACGGTTCACCAGTGGCCATGGAACTCAAGACATCTTGTATGAAAGTTCAGCCAAATTAAATTCAGATAACTGAATCAAAAATAATTGTTGCTTGAAATGTTGTTTTAACCCTTTAATTGGCAAGCGTTGGAACATCCAGAGAAGAAAAATTTGAGGTGATATACTATATTATTGTACCAAATGAGGTATTCTGAATGCTATTACATGGCAAAAAAATATGTCAATATTTAAAAAAAAAATATAGGATTTTACACTCCAGAGATCACACTGTATTTATATGATTTACATAGATTTAATTAGTTTGAGATTGTGTCGTTTATTGTTTGCCAACTTACTTTTCTATCATTGTTGAAAAAAGAATGCACGAAAAAATATTTTCCTTCCACATATGGCATTTCCCTCTAAAATGCAAGGGTCAAAAATCGTTCTTGCTTGGTCTGTCAAGAAATAGGAGAAATGTGTACCTTTGAGCCATTCTGCCTGTAGCTATAGAAAATGAACAAGTAAAAATCGATGTTTAGGAGACGAGTTCAGAATATACAATGGACATTTTTTTACTTGCAAAATATAAGAAACTCAACGTTGCTGGAGGCAACACGGTCAAATAAATGGTCAAATAACTTGTTCCGAGAAATTAGTTTTTATGTAATAATAAATTTACAACAGAAATTTATATATTAATGTGCCCAATTATTATCATGGTACTGAATTCATATGAATTCTTCCAGCACAGAAATTTCTTTATAATTAACCAGATATCGTTAATATGATAATCCCCCATCTCCCCATAATCACTTTTAATCCTTCTGAAGAAAAACAGAAATACCTATGTTAATTAATGCTATTAGTTATTTTATGTAAAAGAAATATCAGAATACTATTCTTTGCGGAAGACTTTGTGAAGCCTTTAACTCCATCCGTAATCCGTAAGAATTTAATTATTTATATCACTTAAATATTAATGATATTGATTAAGATATTTATTCTTTCTCTCTCCATCTTTTGCAAAACTCGTGCAAAAGTTGAGACCACACATATTAGTGCAATTAGAGCACATTAATTAGATCATAAATTTTTGTTCACGAAATACACAGAAATAAAATCTCTCTTTCATAAGAATTTACGAATTAATAATCTGTATCCCACACTTCTTATTCATGCACGAATATTAGAGTATATTAAGCTAATATCATCAGCCTAAAAATGAGCAAGTACAAAATAACGAGGATTAGAATATAGTATAAAAGTCCAATAAGTAATTCTGTTGATATTTTAATAATCCACGAGTTATGTTCATTTGTAAACAATGAAAAAAATTCACTGAAATTAATTCATCAGAATTTCTCAACCTACCGATTATTTGTTTCTCTCATGATTACGAATAATCTTCTTAAGAAATCTCATTAAAATATTAATTATTATAAGATACTTCATTTTAACTAACGGAAAAACAAGGAAAGGATTTGAACAAGATCCCGTGAAACATAATGTAAGATATTCCGAGAAATTTTATTAGAGCCCAAGCTTGTAATATTTACAAGGTAAATCAAAAATATTATATTATTAATGAAAACTTTTTGAAATTCTAAAATATTTTTAAAATTAAAAATAATTCCTTGATGTATTTGTCCCTTCATTAGTGTTAATGTATAATGGATCAGGAGTGAAAATATATTTCTTGCTTCTGATTAGCTTAAATAAGACGGGAAATATTAATGATGATAAATTAACTTTGTTAAAACTATGTGAATATTGACATTGAAATACATACCCGTTATACTATATATTCCTGGAAGGTATTGTTTGCTTGAATGTTTTCAATCGTTCCATCAAAAAACGAAAAATTAGTAAGAAAGTTAATAATAAAATTTCCGTCAAGAGTCGTCTTTGTAACTCTTAAAATATGAACTTGAATTTTTTTTTAAATATATGAATTGAAATTAAATTGTAGCGTCGAATTATTAGGAATTAACAACTAACTTTTATCAAACTTCTCAGACTTTCTTTTCTCTGTATTTGTCACACAGTGTGTATTTTATTCTATTTAGGTTAGTTAAACGTTTTGCTTCATTTGTTTGTAATATAGTTAGCTGTGAGTACGCCATTTGATGGAAGTAAATCAGCAACAGAAAGTTTACGACTAGAAAGAGTACGGATTGTTTCAAAAGAATATCTGAAAACAATAAAAATTCTAACGTTGACTAAAATTAAAGTACAAAAAAAGAAAAATATCACCGAAAATATGGAAATTCAGCTGTGATATCGACCCGTAAAATGATAGTTGGAAGAATACAAAAATTAAAATGTTTTATACGACTCCAAAAATTAGAAAAATGTCGATTAGTGAAATTTTTGTCTCTATTTTTACCGAAAGAAATTCATCCTGTAACATTTCAATGAAAACTTGTTTAGATATCAATGATCAGAATTTTTCGTTTTTGGCAGTTTTTACAAGCTGAAATGACACTTAAAATTTTTCAAGACTTCAGATAAACAAGTGAAACATGCGGCAAAAATAAATTCAGATCATCATCTCAACGAATTTTCATTAAAATATATATTAATATGAGGAAAATATCTTTCAGTGAGGTAAAAAGGGGCTCGAGCCTTACTAGTTTTTGACGGGTAGGAAAAGAATATAAAAATTTTGATGCTAATATTTTTCCCGTTCATCGTTTCAGGGTGACTGTCACAGCTGGATTTTAAAATTTTTGCTGATATATATTTTATGCATATCTTATTTTATAATTCTCGAACCAACTATAGAATTTTTATCCCTCTCGGGAACTATTCATCAAACATCCAATATTTCTACGATATCTGATAATTTCCGCATTGCGTAGCTTCGAAGGTATTGGAGATGAAAAATGAATGAGCAAATTTGGAACTAATGCAGAGAAACAAATTCGTCAATACTTGATTAGAGTTTGAATTAAGCCAAAATGAAGTGAGAGCAATCCGAAATATTGGATTAGTTAATAGTGATGAAAGTGCAGTTGGGACCACATTACATCTGATCAGATACCGTAAACTTGGGTTGCTTTGCCCTGTTTTGAAGTTGAAATTAACAATTTTCATTCAACCCGTTGATTAGCCCTTTAAGCGGCACAGCAGCTATCACTAAACCCCCCCCCCCCTTCGCAATGCCACATCTTTTTTAATGGAATAGACTTTCTTCTGGTTTACAGCAAATGGAAACTAAGGAGTGTAGGAAAGGTGTTTTATCGGAAGATGACAAACCCAGATATTTTGTTTGTTCGTAAGTTAATGCTGAAATAAGAGGCTTCCAAGGAAGAGATATATCTCGTCAATGCCGCTTAAAGGGTTAAAAGTCAGAAATAAAGTTTTACGTTCGGTTCACGTTTTGTAGATATGATTTATGTAGTTTTTTTTAAATGGGTCACCTTTCCTTTTTATGAAAAAATAAAAAAGGATGGACAAAGTCACCCTGTACAATTAGGTGACTTTGCCCAGCACATGATTTTTGTATATAACAAGGATGGTAGAGGATCTTATTAGCAATGTGACCAAAGCAGGGTGCCAAGAGAACCGCAATGACAATAAAAATAATGCAAAACAATAAAATGAAATTTAAAAACATATGACGTAATTGTTACTCTTTCTTAAAGAGGGTCTACAGAACATTTCGATACATTGGAAAAGTATGCATTAATAGATCATTAATGAAGATCAGGGGTTGGGGCTTTTCTGGACTTCTGCTCAAATGGGTTGAGTCATACCTTACTGGGAGAGCTCAGACAGTAATTTTTAATGGTTCTTGTTACGCATGTTATTCTGGTGTTCCCCAGGGGTCGATTTTGGGTCCCCTACTTTTTATTTTATTCATAAATGGTTTACCTGATTGTATTTATACTAAATGCTTAATGTTTGCGGATGATGTAAAAGTTTTTCATGTTATTAATAATGTCGATGACGCCGCTAAATTCCAAGAATCTATTAACAAACTTAATTTATGGTGTGTAAATAATAAGTTGTATTTAAACATTGATAAGTGTAAATTTATTACCTATATTAGGAGGCATTCTGCATCTATATATGATTACAGTATTGATGGTGAATTACTTCAAAGGGTTGATTGTGTGAAGGATTTAAGTGTAATATTTCACAGTTTTTTTCATTTAACCAACATATTAATTACATTGTGTCTAAAGCATCCAGAAGTCTTGGTTTTATAATTCGTAATAGTAAGCTTTTTCACAATGTTGAAACGATCTTGTTGCTTTTTAATTCCTATGATCGATCTTTTTTTTTTAATACTGTAGCATCATTTGCTATCCCAATTGCTTATTTAATATAGCTAAAATTGAACGCGTTCAAAACAGGTTTTTACGCTATGTGTATTTCAAGAAACATCAGTCATATAATCATTCCTTACCAAACGAAATACTTCGCTTATCGTTCAGTTATGATTCTCTTGAAACTCACCGTCTCAGGGCCATTACTAGGTTTTTATAAAAATTCTTCTCACTTTGATATTGATGCACCTGATATTCTTAACTTCATTACTTTTTATTGCCCGCGAATCAACTTTTAGATGCCGTAATCTTTTTTATGTTCCTCAATATCATTCTAATGTTTTGAAAAATTCTCCATTGCACCAATTTCTAAGATGCAGTAATACTGATGGTGTATATTTTTAAATTTTAATCTTGGTTTTATTTTATATACACATATGTTTTTATCTTTATTTTGTGTTCATATATGCTTACTGTAACTGGGCTTTTGCCTGAAGTTTGTATCTTTAAATAAATAAATAATAACTAAAGTTGAAATTAGAGAGGTAAATAACACAAGTAAAAAATTCATTTGTTATTATAAGATGTAAGATTTTTAGAAAAAATTTCAAATTTCGAAGAGAACGAAGGAGAAATAAGGAGAGATCCACAGAACTGATGGTTTCACTGCAATATAAGTAAACATACCCAAAAAACAACTTAACATAGTTCAATGCTCCAAGCAGGTATTATGCTTAGTAAGTACGTTAAATCTAATATTGAAAGAGTTGAAAAAAAAATCCCGACACAAAAGGAAATCATACGAGTTAAAGCAGTAACAGTCGCAGGTTGAATGGCTGCCACAGAAATTTCGTGCGCCCGCCAAGGAACGAACTATGTATAACGCCTAGCCATTTTCTGTGTATATTGGTTCTTACAAGTGTGAATCTCGTGTTTAAAATAAGATTCTGGTTTTCTTCAAGATGCTGAATATAGTTTCAATTCACATTTACTTTATAAAATTTCATCCATTTCTACCTTTTAAGTTGGTACTCTGAGACATAAAATGACAATTAGAAAGTGGGTAAAGCTACCCCGAATCTCCTATGGAGAAAATGTGGTGGCACATTGCTTACTGAAATGAAAATCTTCAAAAAGTGCAAAACCAAAACTCCAACTGCTTCACAATCTTCATTGCATCTACTAATAATAATATTAACCGATTGGACTCATCCGGTTATCAAAAGGCTGCATAAATGAAAGTCTGAGGGTTTGAAATTTTTCTTAACATTGAATATCATCTAAAAACCGGCTTATTGGCGATATCAGGAAATGCCCCCCCCCCAAACCTCAGGTCGTCTTATTTACATGTGAATCGAATACCTTGACGACTTCGGTGCCACAGACGATCAACCAAACAAGTTTTTTACACAGCCAGGAAACTTTTTTTTTCCTTCAAAACTGGACAGTCACCCCAGTTGACGGTAGTTCAAAATTTCACTCGGGTTACAAGAAACTCTACCATCAGCTCGATGAAATTTCGAGCCCTTGAGCTCAACCATAGAGAGGGAAATCCAAAGATTTTTACTCTCAATTATCAAATGAACTCCTCACAGTTCAGGGCTGCGTTAATCACATTTACGGTCAATAAAAAGAAACAATAAAATAAATGACTAAAACATTGCAAAACTTTTGACTCAGTGGTTTAAATTGCAAAAACAAAAAATTCATTTGTTAATTAATTATTAGCCATTGAAATTAGGAAAAAACAACCGTTTTTCATCGCCGCACAAGAAAATGTATTTAATAGATTGAATTGCCCATCACTGCTGAAATTAATTAGAATTTTAATTGAGTCGATCATGTTTGATTAAAACTGTAACTTTCAATGAAATGCTCATTGTTTTTTAATGTTTTTCGAGCTTGTTTTTATGCTGATTATTTTTTTAATCTCATTGCTCGTCTTCCAATTTCTACAAATTAAGATCACAAACGTATAATTAAAGCTCTTGTCTAATTAATAGACATTAAGACGTACTCTCGAATCAATATCGAGAGAATAATTTCTTAGAAATACGAGTATTTAAAATGGGGGGGGGGGAAGTTGAAACTAATTATCGATTACATTTTTTAGGAATAAAAATTTCCTAAATGAAATTTCTAATAAAATTATCGAAAAAATTTCAACGAGTTAATTATTTTAATCTTTGTATATTCTGTAATTATTTTGTACCTTGTAGAGATGGAAGATATGAAATATCCAAATATTTTTATGCGATTATGAATATAATATTTGTACACATCAAAAGCAAATAATTACAATAATTACTACCGATTTGTGGGGAAACAAATTCATTTTTCCAATGTTTCATAACTTATTCAATCGAATTTCAGTCGAGGCTCGTTAGTCGTTGCTGTGGTGGTCTAGTATTCATAGTCTCCCACTTGCATCGTAAGGACCCGGGTTCCAACCCAACTGTGGTCGGCTGATGGGTGGTTTCTGTGGTTCCCAAGGCGCAAATGTGAACCGATCTCCCCTTTAAACAGTCTCGCCAAAGAGAACAATAGGCCTAAAACGATAAAACTATTCGATCATTGCACTCCACTCATAGTTTGAAAGAATTGATGGCAGATTTCAGCACGCTACATAAAACAAGCATTACACAATAACAAACTGCACGTTATGTTCACAACATGTACGCACACATTTCAATATGTACCAATTCGTTAAAAATTCCGCAGAGGAATGTAGATGAGGTGCATGTGTGGTTTAGCATTAGTAGTCGATGCTCGTTGTGTGATGACTTCCTTCGTTCCATTCAAAACGGACGTTATATTGGGAGCTTGTTATATCGAACGTTTTAAAAATTATAAAGTTTAGCTTCTCCGGGAAATTGTATATTGTAACGTAATAATTAACAATAACATTAATAATATAAATAATAATAAATAATAATGACATGCTAAAAAATTCTTACATTTTCATTGCAACATTATAAGGAAATGAATCTGGCTGGGGAAAAAAAAACCCAACAAAATTTACATATGTAATACAGTATGAACATTGGAGTTACAGAAATACTGTATATATGGCCAAAACCTACATTTATTTTTCCACTACATGCAGTAAAATGCAGTGATAATTTCACTTCGTTGCTTTTCCCCCTTATTGAGAAAATGCTCAATGGAATTTAGAGTAAGATAAAAAATCAATGACGTGAAATGGAAGTGAGCCATCATGTGAGAAAATAAAGCAGAATGGCGAGAGCAAAGTTTTCCAGTGATGGCGCCAGTTAATCAACGGGTTTTCATCTACAAGTGACAACGCTCTGTCTTTAAACAAATTATGTTTCGTACTGTTTTTTCCTAAGCATCGATGGTCAAGGTGAAACACACTCATAGACGGATTTTGTCTATTTGCCTAAAAAAAAAAAAAACAGAAAAGGTTGGAGGGGAGCGGGGAAGCTGAGTTCGGTCACTGCAATGGGGTGAACACATTTACCGGCCGGTATGTTGGATAAAAAGTAACATTACAGCAATATGAAAATTGGGGCTGGTCCGGTTAATCGATCAATTTTTGATCGCAGTTAAAAATTTTAGTTGAATTAATCGATTCGATCAATCTTATTGAAGTTCGATTAAAATTTGGGTAAAAAGTTACTAATTCGACTTGATTCATTTAATAAACCCGATAAAATGTCCTAAAATATATTATTGCACCTAAGGCTTTCTCGATAAAATTTTTCGGCATCGGGAAATACAAGCTCATTCAATGAAAAATTGTGATCACTTCAGTTTCAAATTGAGTTTGATGGGAGTTTTAGACGGCAAGACCGAAATTTATTGTCTACACTATGAACAGTTGTTCAAATTCTTTGAAGTATCAATTATTCCTCTCCTCACAAGCACCATTTGAGAGGAGTATGAAGGAAAACAAGTAATAGTATATATGATCGAATTAGTTTCGAAGTCAGTGACAAACCTACAAAATATTCGATTAAAAAAACACCTCATGTGATCCAAATGAAGAAATTTCAGGTTTCAACAAAATATGTTCAGCATACGTGTATTAAATTGCTTCAATTTCAGTCTTAGTCTATTCCTACACTCGCCAACATGTAGCGAATAGGTGCGCGAAATGAATGAATTACATTTTTATAGCATCAATTAATATTGTCTAGTTGCTAAAAATATTCAGTTAAAATTGGATTAATCGGTCGCTTTATCGGTCGATTGATCGATTAAAATTTTTTGATTAACCAGTTAAAGTTTTAATAGATTTCCAACCCTTAATGTGGAAATATCTGCGACCTGTCGTAATAATGGGAAAAGTCGTTGTAACGAGCGTCGACTGTATTAAGCTGCATTAAGATGAAAAATACACGAGCAAATTTTATACGAATCGCGTTATTCCGAAATTAAAAATTCAGAAATAAAAGCATAGCGATAATTCCTTTTTAAATTTATGCATAAATGATAATTAAATCAGGCATTTTATTTTAAAAAATGAAATGAAACTTTCTATTTCTTTTAAGAGATGCAGTATGATAGAATATTTCGAGCAAAAAAATATCATTTTACTTCCATTAGATAATAAAACATTTTCTAAGCATTAGGATACGATTTATTATCCATAGAGAAATCTTTAGGAAGTTTTATCAGCACTATCTTTAAAAATGAGATAAAACTTGATGTTCTTATTCTCCCATAAAATGAAGTTAATAAAGGGACAATAATTTTTTTTAATGAGAATTTCATTACTTTGAGCAACGAAAGAAGGAACAATAATTAAGGTAAGAGAGGAATATAGAGAGCTAAATAAAAGGAAATAAAAAATTCCTTAAAGTCAAAAGTTTTCTTAAAAGTTTACGAGATTTTATTCCGTGTACAACGCGAGATGTAGTTTATATGCAACAAACACGTAACTTGTAATTAAAGTCTCTTTCATCATCATTTGTATATGAAGTTATAACTGGTTATTTTTTTAAATTAAATTTTCAAAAAAAAAGAAGCTTCTTGCAGTTAATTATATGCATTTCACGAAATGGACAAGAAACTCAAGGTAAAATCCAGAATCTTTCTCAAGAATTTGTATATTTCGTGATAGGAAGAGTCATGCGAGATACAAGTTTTGTCAGGCAAGAATACAAGTTGTTTTTTCTCTGTCTCTGTATTACATAATGCTACTCATTTCACGATGGATTTCAGCAAGAGATAAATGAGTTTGTTTCCGAAGATGTAATTGAGTTCCAAAATATTTCCATTTATTCTCTGAGATATATCCGTGAGCACAGTATAATGACAGTAAATGCAATATGTGACAGTTGGTGAGGTTTATACGAAGCGGCGAACATGAAGCATTCCTTTGTTCTGCATTAACATGCGAAACACACAACCCTTCGTCATGAAAGGTAAATTCGAACTCCTCGAGAATGTCTTCGCCTTTCGATACAACTTAAATCTCACGTGTCTCGTAAATAATAGTATTACTGTACATCCTTGTCAACAGCTTGCCTGTTACAAATATTAATATATGTGTTGCTATGAAGCTTGTGAAAGTACAGTTACGAAAGACAGGGCCGGCAACAACCGCGTTAGTCGAATTCGCGTAGGTCGGGATATGGTTTTTTTTTATAAAAGTACATGTAAATATTGGTTGATTGGGAACAAAATATAAGAAAAAATACGTTTTTTTACTAATAAAAATGTTTTACTTGAAAATAAAAGCTGTTAAGAACCCGAGATATTTTTCGTGATGACCGAAATGAAGCAGATCGAGTTTGACGGGATATCTCGTGATTGCAACTGTAAGGAATAGAAAAAAAGGCTGAATTCTCTACAATATGTACAAATGAAAATCACTTGCTGAACTCTTTGAAACTTTTGGTAACACCTTGGCTCATCCACAGAAATAAGCTGTTTGTGTTTGAAAGCAAGAAAATAAGCAAGATTTGAGGAGGGTTATGTCTCTGAGCAACACGTCTGCCGAATGCTGGAGGACGTGGGAGGATCAGCACACCTCAAGAGGATAGATATGTCAGCCTGGTGACGAAAAGAAAGATATAAATGCTACTTTTGGCCAAAATGTCGCAGATCTTGCTAAGGCTATTGGCACTCGCGTATGTGCGATAACCATTTCGTGGCGATTGAATAATACTGGCTTGTATGCATGGAAGCCTGTAAAATGCATTCCACGACGAGCACATTATCGTCGAGAAAGATTACGGGGGTTGGAGTAATGAGCGTATTCGTTAGGATGAGCAGCAGTATCCCGGAGTCGTGTTCTCTGACGAACCGTGCTTCAGCATCGACAGTGATTCTGGACACCAGTAACTGTGGAGAGAGCAGGAAACTCGTTACCATCAGCAGAATGTCCAGGAAATTGATCGCTATGGCCGAGGAGTAAGTGTGGGTGGATATCGTTCACAATGACAGAACTTCACTTCATATCTTTGATGGAGGAACAGTAAAATCACAGCGGTATTTCACAGAGATTCTCCTGGGTCATTTCTGCGGTGCACTTGGTCCAGACTTTCGGTTCATGGATCACAATGCCCATCCACATTGGACAGATGAAGTGGATGACACACCAGAAAGTGAAGATATTGGGTGCATGTCATGGCCTGCATATCCGCCGGACTTGAATCCCATAGATGACGTCTGGGATGTATTCGGCACACTTATTGCTCAAAGAAATAACTCTCCTCAAACCATACAGGAACTCAAAATCACCATGATGAACGAATGGAAAAAATTCCTCAGGCTCTCCTCAACAATTTGATGGACAGCATCCACAACAGATGTCAAATGTGCATCAGAGTCCAAGAAGGTCATATCTCATACTGAAGATCTCATACCTGTCGTTATTTCCAGCAGAACGAGCACTTTTTTCGTAATTGTTTGCTGTTCCATTTTTGCATAATAAGGATACTTCAGGATATCCATTAAACATGTGTCAAGTTCCATTTCTTTAAAATATGTCAATCATTAGGTATGACGAAAAATAACATTGTTCTTTAGAAATTGTCAAGCAATTTACGTTATTTTAAAACATTGGACTCCCGCAATGTTATTTTTATATCCCACAATAACCAGTTCTTAGCTGCATCCGATTTTGTCACGAGAGAGAGAGCTGCACTCTTCCGTACTCCTAGAAATTTCTGTTATTAAATGGCAACGAATGGGACCCGAGCTGCGTCGTAACTAAAGACGAGTACGTTAATCTTTCCTGAAAGCTAATGCTATAAATTAGTCTTCGAAAATCCGACTGCGTGCAGGGAAGCGAAATTAACTGAAATCTACTACTAATACGTACGTCCATCTTTTGTAGAAGATTATGTCCGATTCGCCGATATTATGTGCATTTCTCGGAATCGTTATAATTATGTCGCAAATATTCAAGGCTTTGAAATACTCCATCTCCTTTTATCTCTGTCTCTCTCTCGGGGGGAAAGTGCCTGCAGCTTTTATGCCTTACTAGATATTTCACACGACTTCTCCTGGAATAATTCAAGAGTAACACACACACACATGCAATGCATACACTTGCATAAAACTTGAAAGTAGATAGATGCCTCATTGACAACCAAAAAGAATGTGCTTCTTCCATTCAAACTTTCGATGCATTCATCCAAAAGTGTGCGATGCATAGCAAAAATTTTCCCACCCAGAATCAAAGGAAACCATTCACATTTTCAAGGGCCATCGGGTTTATCTTTTGGTTCAAGAAGAGAAACTCTTTTTTTTATTTTTTTTTTCTCCCCCTGTCTGGAACGTGAATGAATTTCAGATCAGTTTTTCACGAAAAAAGAGGTAGAAAGAACAAGAATTGAGTGAACGACTGACAGGTGCGAGTATCACGTCCCAAAAATCTATCAAGATATTTCATTTTCCTGTTTAGGAGTTTCCCGTGTGACCGGAATAGAAAATGATCATCTGATATAGTGTTTTATTGGATAGTAAATAACATTCTTCACGACATTTGTCTATGCAAAACGCTGTTATGTAATTTATTTAATGATTAATAATAATATTATCTGTGTCAAAAACGTAAAAATACATTTTCTGGACGTAATGGAGATACGAACCCTACGGAAATAAAAGTTATTTTTCTCCTACGGGAATCGAACCCAGGCCTTCTAGCACACTGAGCAAATGCGCTAATACGTGAGACACAACTACTACCTATTAAGGCCAAACATGCACTTCGTATACATTCCTCGGGGGAATTTCTAATAAATAAGTTATATGCAGGAACGTGTTGCGTGAGTATATACTATATATGTACGTGGCCTTAGCGTATTTGTGTTTTCAGAGTTATTGTTTCATGTTATACTACTTTACCATACACCAACTCCGGTCACATCACCGCACAGCAATTCACTACCGATCAAATAGTGTTGGAGATGAAGACGCTATCTATCTATGGTTAGCACAGGCTAAGTAGTGAAATAACTTGTTACTTATGTTATTCCTCACATATCAACATGCTACTACCTCAACCAAACCTCATGTGCATCTCGTAAACATTCCCCCTCTAGAAGCGTCTAACGAATTGCGTGTTGGAATGTATCGTGTACGTGTTGTGATTCACAATGAAGTTTGTTTCTGAGGAATGCCTCTCATGTGTTCCAGAGGTGCTGATAGTTAACCACACGGCCATATCACCATGTAGCAATTCACTACCGATCGAGTTTTGCGTGGGAAATCTCTCTCTCTAGAGAAAATAGCCCCGTACTCGTCTTGAGCATGGATAGAACATTGAGAGGATATACTGAGAAGGTGCCATCTATCGGTGGTCATTTCAGATCCGGTAGGGAAAGAACTAACAGTATCTATGCCCTTCTTCGGGACCGAACCGGTGGACCTGCGCTGCCCCGATGATCGCCTACTACCATGAAGAAGATAGTAGACGAGCTAACCTGTCTTATCATTGCGACACTCACGCTCAGAGTGCTGCCTTTTTATCTTCCGAATTCAGAAGTAAATAACTCAGCAGTTCATTTTTTCTATATCACATACTCAGCGCGTGCATTTTAGACGATTTAACCTTTACAGCGGCAATTAAGAGATATTTCGCCTAACTTGTCTTTTATTTCGGCAATTACGAAACATATGGTGTCCTTAAAACCCACTTACTTTGGCAATGCTCAGCCCAGCTAGCTCTGTACAGGACTTGGTTCACACACATGTTTTTCTTCCCCCCCCCTTCGAACCTGTCAGGTCAACTGCTAGTGGGTGGTTTCAGTTTTTGTTTAAATTTTGATAACAGAAGGAGAGATACGGTATTTTTTTTTCCTTCACGTCGGGGTAGTATGCGTACAGCATCTAAATAATACAAAAACAGAGTACTTGTCTTTCATGTTTTTTTCCTATTATTATTCTCGTGGGGGCACAAAAAAAAGTAGATGGCCCCCAAGAGCAGTTTAACAAAGAGTCTCTTTGAAAAAACTTTGTCATGGACACCTCTCTACGACACCCTGACGATGGTTCGCGAAGCATAGTTTGAGTACTCGTTTGCCTGCTCTACTTAATTTCTAATGACTTTGTGCATGCCGGAATGTGTGTATGTGTGTGTGTTGTGGCCGTAACGTATTTATGTTATCAGAATATTGCGCTTGTTTCGGGTACTTGCTGGTGCTTCTATCTACCTTCCATATTCTAGTCCGGGTACGTTGTCGTTACCAAAAGTCACGCTCAACGGGTGTATGAAAACTCAGTGCTTATGGCAAAGCCAGATGGAACCAGTTGCAGCACAAAGATGCATCCAAGCATCAACGACGAGTGGAGAAAAAGATGAAAGTATTTCAGCTCCCGGAAGATAATAATGCTAACGGAACATGAGCTTTAACGGCCTACCTGTTTAGATTCAATAAGTCATCTAATGATCTATGCGTCTATGGAAAAGTCGGAACTCTATTACACTATATGCCACCGAGTGCCCGGAAACAATAAAATTTCATTTTAGTAAAGATACAAGCATGTTATATATATATATATAGTTTAAAGGAAAAAACTATCCTGATGAAAGGAAGAACAAAAAGGATAGAAAGAAGGAAAAAGGAAAAGGGGGACTCGCGCTCCCGTGGAATCACGCAGTCGGTTATGTACGTATTATTCACAACAAGATAATAGCGCAGCCCGAGAACGTGGACCCTACATATTCGTCATTGCGTCTCAATACAAACTCTCTCCACCAGTGACAAGGTGAATGACCAGGAAAGGGAGGATACCATCTCAGTAAAGTCAACAAGTCATAGACCATGACCAAAAATAAAGGTGGAGATGGTGCCTGTGAACCAACTACACAGACGTGAGCAACGGACGCTGTAGAAACTAATCCATGATTCCAGATTCTATCAAGACTTCTTGTGCTTGACATTGAAGATTTACTTATTTACCCATTCGAGATTTATTGTGATTTGAAATTTGTGATCCATATTTTTAAGAAAAATCAATAAAACTGGATACACCCATCCTTCGTGACTACTTCGATATCTCTTTGTGATGTGAAGCAGGGTATGTACGGCATTTCAATGTTCAACGTCTTCCATACATCGAACAAAAGATGGTAAACTCTTGGGTTAACTCATGTTATGTAAGTATACTCCGTCAAACCAGACACGATCCGGGCACTGTCCCTTCTGGGATGTGAGCCCTTTACCCGTGTTGGTTGGATCGTGCTGGGGGAATGTAAGTATGCTGGCAGCCAACACGCGTCTGCTGTGAAGAGTGTCTCAAAGCAGCTGTCGACAGCGCGCAGCACTTTCATAACTATGTGTGGTTCTCTCAGTATGTGCCATTACTTTTGGATACCTTTAGCCCGGACACCCTGTACACAGTGAAAAAAATATAAATATTAAATCGCTACAATCTTATGCTTCAAATAGAGTTCGTTTTGGCCCCCTTTTTTTTCTAATAAGAATTCAATAATAAAACTTCAACAATTATTGAGTATTTTCTTTCCTGCGAAGTTAGTATTTTTGCTGAGAAGTATGTTTTCGTTCTCAAGTACGTTTCGTAAGAAGCCAAGCCATAGGCTTTCTGACGATTCCACGAACGTAAATCGCTTGAGGAATAAATATTTGTTTTCGTATCGAATATCGATGGTAGATACAAAAAGCAATAAAATATATATTGTTTTTCTTTGAAGAACAATATCGTGACTTTATTGTTCTTTACGGATCGTTTTTTTTTCCAAAACAACATTCAACGACCGCAACGACTATTCAAATTTTATTCAGGATTGAAAAAACCATTATAATGAGATAAAAGATGAGAGAAAAATCTGGAAAATTTCAATTCTTTATTTATAAAAATTATTTCGTGGTATAAAAAAAGTGATCATTATAAATGATATTGATGTTAATCTTTTTGAGGTAAATAGGGATTAGGGTTGATTTCAGAAGAGAGAACAAAATTATCAAAAATTATCGCCATGATCTTGAAGATAAGAATAGAATTGTGCGATTGTAAAAATTTCTAATCCTTAGAAAATTACAAAATTAAATCCTTCACTAAAACAGTTTTTTTTTCTATCTGAAACGAAGTTCTAACATAAAATTCAATTTTTTAAAAATTATTTAAAATAGTTGCTAAGAAAATCAATGAATGTAGTTTGTTTATAATCAACAGATAATTTGTTTTTGAAAAATTATATACATATTTTTTAACGACCACCAATTTGTATTTGTTATTACGATAATAAAATACTGTGCAATTTTATTTTGTTTTTAAAAATCTAAAGAGAATATTATGTCATATAAACGTTTGCCATTAATAACATCTGATATCAAAAATTATGGATTTTTAACTGAAAAAATTTATTAAAACGACTTTCTTTGCTAAACCTTCTTTTTAGAATAGCATTCAAAGACCGTAACGAATATTCAAATTTTATTCAGAATGAGTAAAAAAATCCATCATAATAAGATGAAAGATAAAATAAGAGAAAATGAGAAAATTTCAATTCTATTTTTTTTAATAAAAAATATAATTTGGGATACAAGAAAAATGCCACCGCTATAAATGATAATGATATTGATCCATTGGAGGTAAATAGGGATTAGGATTCATCCTAGGGGAGAAAAAAAATTATCTGGAATTACCACCATGATCTTGGATCCATGGATGTAAAAATTTCTATAAACCTTGAAAAAATTAAATCTTTCTCCCTAAAATAAATTTTTTTGCCTACCCGAAACGAAGTTCTGAAACAAAATTCCATTTCCTGAATTTAGAATAATTGCATAAAAAAACAATGAATGTGGTTTCTTTAAGATCAACAGGTAATTTTAGAAAATCTTATATTGCTTTTCTAACAGCCATAAATTTTTCTTTCTAATTACGATAAAAAAAACTGTGTAATTTTATTTTGTTTTTAAAAATTCAAAGAAAAACATTGTCGTAAATGTTTGTCATTAATAACATCTAATACCATAAATAATCATAAATAATGGATTTTTAATGAAAAAATTATGAAACGACTCGCTTTTCAGTAAAAAAGTTTAAAAAAACAAATAATATTTTTTTGTTTTTAATAAAAACCATTATTAATATTAATTAGGTGATTACATGTAATTTTTTATGCCGCATTGGTAATGATTTATACCTGTTTGGGTAATACTTCAGGAAAAACAGCGTAAAATGCGAGAGAATAATTAAAAATAATGATTAATGACTGCCCACGAGCGAACACGCTCCATATTTTTTTTTCTGCCTTTAAATAATATGCCTTGTGTAATTAATATGGAAATATATCTACTAAATCCATGGGTGGAAAACAAAACGCTTCTACTACAGTTATGAACGTTGTGAATACTTGATTCACACGCGCCATAAAGCCACAATCATTAATACACCAGTAATAACTAATAATGGTTGTCGTAAACTGATAATAAATAAATTTAAATTTAAAGGAAAAATAATAAATTTCAAACTTTAATATTTGTATAGGGGCCTATATATTACATCGACCAACATAGATGTAAAATATTAAGGGAACATAAAAAAATTAAGATGAAGAATGACAACTTAAACGTCAGTAATTCTAAAAATGAAAACTTTGGAATACCGTGTAAATTGGCGAGGGGGGAAAGCGCTCTAAAAGAGGGTTGTGCAGCTTTTTCACAGCTGAGGACCAACCACAACTGGGAAAAATAATCAGAAATTATAATGTGAACAGGCGAAAAATGAATAAGTTGGTGGAATAATTAGCGGGCCGACGGAAAATAAGTGAATAGGAGAAATAAATAAGTTGATGAAATAATTGATGGACCGACAAAAAAGAGGTTAGTAGGAGAAATAATAAAGAAATATGAGAAATAGTAGGCCTACATATAGGAGAAATAATTGAATAAATAACAGAAATAATGTAGTGGAGTCGGCAGAAAATAAATAAGTTGATGAAATAATTGGCAACCCGGAAAAAAGATAATAAACGGAGAAAATAATTTTTCCCTCATGAAAAAGTAAAGTGAAGGAAATAATTGGCGGGTCAACAAAAAGTAAGTAAATGCATGAAACAATTGGGAGACCGGCAAAAAATGAATAAATGAGAAAAATAAGGGGCCATTCAAGTATTACGTCAGCAGATTTTTAGCCAGTTTTTGCCCCCCCCCCCCTCCTGTCAGCAAAATGTTTGTCAGCTCTGTGACGCGCATCTCTCTCCTCCTAACGCATATTGGGACCAGAGACGTACGCAAACCGGCAAAAAATAAATAAATTAGGGAACCGGCAAAAAACATTAATTGCGATACATTATTGACAGGCCGGTAAAAATGAATAAAAAGATCAGCAAAAAAAATAAAATAAATGAGAGAAATAGTTTGAGCACGGCAAAAAATTACGAAATAGGAGAAATAATTCGCGGACAACAAAAAATCAGTAAATGAGATAAATAACAACTTATGTACTGGCAAAATATGCGCAGGGCGTAGGGTCTTTACTGGCGAAACATTGATCCAAGAGGCATACTGGCAATTACAAAAAATATCCAAATAATGCGTAACACTAAGATATTTCATCCATGTTGCAAGGGGTTGCACAGTTATTGAAATAAAAAAATCGACTTTTTATACAGTCCTCGTGTGCCCAAAAACCCAATTATACAGATTCTACTCATTTAAATTAATTTCTTAACCCCTTTAAACATGAATACCAGATGTCTGAGTACTACACATTATTTGTGAACCTTTTTTTCTAATTGGAAGTATGCCTCTAGGATCAGCGGTTCGCCAGTAAAATGTCATATGCCTGTTTGCTATGCACCCTGTGCACACGCACGCACCAGTGAAGTATATGACAATAATGTGAGTAGATATAAAATTGAGTATCCTTATCTATAAATTATTATGTGTGCAAGGTGCATAGTCAAGTCTCCTTTGCCGCAAATTACTGGCGAACCGTTGTTATCCTAGAGATATATCTCTAATAAAAAGAAGTATCTAAATAACTTGTAGAGAACTCAGATGCGTCATTCATATTGCAAGGTGTGGTATAGTTATTAAAATAAAATAAAAATAACTATTTATACAGACACTATGTGTTCAAAAACCTATTCTGTGAAAAAGGTATTGTCCTCTCTCTCTTCTGAGGCCAACAAAAGAATGTCACGTTTCCAAGTACAATATTCACCGAGATATTTGAGCTCGAAAAATGGAGAAAAATCGGGAAAGAAAAGCACAGACTAACGGAAGACACTTCTTTCCCTCATTCAAGCGGTTCTTTCTTTTCTTTTCAGTGATTTTTTTCTGGATTTAGATATCTAAAACGTGGAATTTTTTTTTGTTGGCCTCAATAGAGATAGGGCAACAACTTTCTATTGGTGCTTTCGAGCAAGGGGTGTTCATATTATTATCGTTTAATAAGGGACAATTTCACATTTTGTGTGGTGTCTCAGGGAGTTTTTCTCTTAACAGAGTTGTCAATAAATGATACAGCGTACCTCCAGGTTTCAAGAATTCTAACGCAATCGACACATTTAAAAAAGAAGTACGATAAATATAAGTGGAGTAAATCGAGAAGCTATCCATACATAGATAAGACAACCATAATCTTTTTTATGGGTAGGGAATTATATAAGTAGAATTTATTATTAGTTTTTTTTCTTTTGCGGTACGTACTTTTATGTTGTGGGTTGCTGCATTTTGGTTATATTTGACATCCATATTTTTAATGGGTATTTTTTTGTCATCTCATTGGGCAACTTGCCGGTTGTGGCCTTTGTATTTGTATAAAAAGTTAATATTTCATTTTAATAACTATGAAACGCCTTGCAACACCAAGTACGTATCTGAATTGCACACGTTTTATATATATTCATATACCTTTTTTTATTGAACGTATAACTTTAGGATTAACGGTTCGCCAGTAATTTGCGGCAAGGGGACAGCTATGCATTCTGCATTCACCGTATATTACAAGATATTGACCATCTTGTATTGTACATACTAAAATTTATCTCTGCAATCTCTGCACAGTTATTTATGCATTTATTTATTATTTTTTTGTTCATTTATTTCAAATGAATTAAAATTTCACATACTGATCAAAAAATTGTGTTTATATTACAGCCGGAGCCCGAAATCTTGGCCAATGTCTGAATTAGGGGTTTGTCCAGCCTGTCCGAGAACTGGCTAGGGACCCCTGGCCAAAAAAAGACATGATTCGGTTCATGGATAATTGCGGCCATTTATAGTTATAGTTAGCTATGAGAACCCTAACGATCAAGGGAATTGGAATATCGATGTCCTACGGGATATATCCACATTATATGAATCTCCAGCTACTTTCGACCAACGTTCGAAATTCCATAGATTTTTTCACACTGACCGGATCAACTGGCCGATTTCGAACTTTGGCCGTATTATGTATATCATGATTAAGCTAATCAGATAGAATGTAAAATATATGTATACCACTAACAAGCTCACCGTAACATTTCTAATGCTGAATGTCTCGCCATTTTTAATTATTTTCATTAGTTTCATTTAATAATTGATTTCTGTTCTTTTTTACCCAACTTGGATGGATTAAATATTTCTTTAGAAAACAAATATAGCCATTTTGTTTCTAAAGCTTTGTCAATTAATTATTTAACTTAGTTCAAACACGTGCTGATCCGGCTAATACTAGTAATATTCTATGAATTCATATAATATTTACCTTGCAAGATGCGTTTTCGTTTTCCATTTCTATACCTAAAACATAAATATTAATTTCCATGCGTCGATTCAGTACAAGGTATTTTGAACTGATTTTCATTTTTTTCCCTAAAACACTAATATATATTTTTTATCAATTAATTATTCGATTCACGTATTGTACTTTCAATTATTTTATCTTTAACTATTCTTTTCAATTTTTGAAAACGTTTCCGTAATTATTTTTCAATCTAGATTAGATTTTATTAATTTTATAGGGGATTTACTGAAAGTAGATATGCCTAAAAAAAAAAAATCGAGAAAATGCTGTTTTTCCCGAATTAATTGGAAAATACTGAATATAACATTTATAGAATATTGAAGAAAAAATGAAGAAAAGGGGGACACATCTCAAGAGATTAAACACAAATGCGCTCTACAAAATGTGGTGCACATACTGTCCTAGACACGCATTCATTTGTTCGTAAAATGTACTCCGGATTATTTCAAGTGATTACAGTATAAAGTCAAGGAAATGTAAGAATTTATTTCATCATTTATTTTTATTTTCCGTTCAATCGAATAAAAAGAGATTACCAATTAGCTACATGTTTATAATCTTCTTTTCCGAACTGAAGTTTTTGAAATCATCTCTTCGCATAGCTCTATCCTTTTTATCACAGCAACGAATAATTGAAATTTAAGACGGCAAAATCTTCTATATATATATTGGGAGTTTAATATAAATCTCTACCGTTTGCACGAAATTGAAAGAAATTCTTTTAGCACCTCGTAAACAGAGCACAATTTTTTTTTGGCCTTTACTACACATTCTAAACAAAATAGTTTGGATATACTACGAATTTTTAGAGAGATATCATAATACTCTTTCAGAGAAATTCAATAAAAAAAATTAATATGGAATCTCCGGTGAAGGTGAAATATATTGCATTTTATTCAATCCATTCGGTGAATTTCAAGTAAATCAAAAGTGATATTACTCATTTCCTGAAAGTAATTAAATAAAATAGTATTTTTAAGACTGAAATAAAAAAAATGAAAAAATGTTAATTAGTATTTGTATATACGTTTTTATAAAATGATATTTCTCTGCTGTCCATATTTGTTCTCAAATAAATGAAGCATTTAGTTTGAATTTTTCATTAGATAAAAAAAAAGCGATATAAATCTGGTGTCGCAAACCTCGTTGAGAGGGTGAAAATCGTGGAAAACGCAAGTTTCAAAGTGAGACTGGAACGAAAAAAAGTACAATAATAACTTCAAAAGATTTATTTGATTAATTATTACAAGAGTTGTTAGAAGACATAATTGAACGGTCAACAACGACGTAAAACGATTCCTTGACGCACTCGAAGATACCGGGTATGCTTTCGATCTCCGTTTCGTTGTCTTCAGCGCGTGAGCATGCGTTTCGCAACGCTGCTCACGTCAGATGTGGTGAGTGAACCCACGACGCATTCAATGAGCCTGTATGCGTTTTTTCGCGATTTTCACCCCCTCAACGTGGTTTGCGACACCATGTTTCCATTGCAATTTTTGCTCCTCTTGATGTCTACAAACAATCCTCTGAGTTTGTCGGTCGTCCATTAACAGAACAGGGTCTAGGATAGAGAGTAATGCAAGCATGTATAATGCATTCAATGATTTTTTTCGTGTCGGTTTTTAATAGAAAAAACGATGTTCAATGCACGGGTGCTGCATGGGGCAATAAAATTTCCAACGATATTCAAGAGAAGATTTTGAGAGGCTCTAAATTTTCTAAAGAATGTGTGTGCAAGCAAAGCACCAGGACCAGATGATATTATTCCTGGGGTCTTCAGGGAATATGCTAATGAATTGTTGAGGGCCAGTCTCACCCAGATTTACAGGAGTAGTGTTGCTGAGGGTATTTTTCCAAGGGATTGGAAGCTTGCTACTGTGGTTCCGATAGTGAAAAAGGGTAATAGAGAAGCCGCGTGTCCAATTATCGAAAAATTATTATCAAAATGCAATTGGTGAAGGTGGATAGACGAGAATATAATGTATTGTCGGATAATCAGCATGGGTTCAGAAAGAGGGGAAGTCATGTGTGACCAACCTCCTTCGCTTTTATGATCATGTGACTAGGGCTTTGGGTAAGGACAAAAATACCGTTTTTTTGGTACTTCCATTCTTTGTAACAAACATGTTACAAATAACATGGCAAGAAATGCTATACAGGATTTACTCTGGCACTCTGAAGGTGCGCATGTAGAAATTTTCCAGTTAAATAGTATACTTTTGTATATGTAATTTTTTTGGGCATATAGTAGTATATGTAGTGTAATGTATATATTTTTTATGGGCATTTCATTTTACCTCATTGGGCAATTTGCTTATTGTGGCCTTTGTGTTTGTATTTGTATAGGAAAAAAAAGAGCTTCAAAACCTTTTATTTCAAATGCTTCAAGTCTTTTGTTTCAAGAAAGTCAGAAAGAAAACAAAAGAGAAAATAGGGGTGCAAACTCACATGAATTTGCAATTAGGGATGAGAAAATAAACCAAATACCGGATCTCTATACTGCCCTCGTCCAGAAAAACGTCGACTAGTTGTGTTTTGTCTTCTATTTATACTGTAGCAGGCATCAACATTTCGTGTTCCACGGACCCCCTACCTTTGTGAAAGGTGAAAGCTCACAGATCTCTACCAAAAATGTTCAGTACGTAGCAATGTAAAAACAATGTGGATTGATAGTTTCCTCATCTAATTTTACGGACCTTCTGAATCCTCTCAAAAACAGGACATTTTTAAAGGAACTTTCTAGGAATTTTTTCGGGAACGAAAGCAAAATGACAAAAATTGTGTTGCTATATCCGGGGTATTCATCGACGTTATAAACACAAAGTTCATTTACATTATTTTCCAAAGAAATGAGCAGGGACTGCGCTATTTATTGACGACGTGTCGTTACAATTCAAGTTGTTATAACCAAACTTACGTTTACTCAGATACCAGTGAGATTTCTCTAGTGTTTTAGGCACCGTAATCCAAAGCTACTTTGCACTAATACTGAATAAAGATTCGTTGTTCCTTAGTAGCTTCTATAAAAGTGAATTGTAATGAAAGCTATTTCAAAAGTGATTGTCGGATCGTTTCAGTGAGTTTATCCAACTAATTTGCAGTATAAACCAACATAATTTTCAAAACAAATTTACACATTTATTTCCTATGCCTAGCACATGAGTTTTTCCAAATAAACTATATCAGAAAACGGTACAAAGCAGCCCCTTGCGTGTGTTTACAACACTGAAATTCTTTTTCGACAGCAAATTGGGCCTGAATCAATCCAGTTTGTGCAGATCAAAGGGATCGGTAAAGTTTACTCATTAAATTAGAATTTATAAGAACAAAAACCTCAGTTTGCTTCAGTTACTGCTGCGAAAATTTTTTAAATTACGCCAAAGACTTGTCAAATATGATTGAATCAAATCACTTCCATTTCTGTTTTGAACGGGGAACTGAGCAAACATGATTTCCAGAATTAGTGACGTATAAAATATCATCTCCGTTTCCTCTCTGCAATTTTGTATCCTATATCAGACGTATTCTGAAGTTACATGCCTGAAACTCTTTAAGTAAATAATTCGATCAAGTTTAGTTGCCGAAAGTGTGTTTATTCAAGTTTTCTCAAGTTGCGCAAGAATGTGCTGCATTCTCTCTCGCTCGCTCTCGGATTCTCGGATGAATACAACCAATCTAATTTAAGCGGTTAACAGTTTCATTGGGTAAACATCTAGATTCAGATGGACAAACATTGTGTAAAGTTAACTTTCAAGGCGTTTGTTTGGTTCCTCTGTATCACATTAATTATTCACAAAAATTCTCCCCATACACATCATACATACCTCGGTGGTTCCCAAACTTTTGGAACCGCGACTCCCTTTTAACAAGAAATTTATCGGCAACCGCCCTGCATAAGGTGAACGTCTTGGATTTCCGAGGCATTACCGATTTTTCTGTTAGTTAAATGTACTGTCTCGAGAGCATTTTTTGGAACGCCTTTTTCTATTGGTTCGAACTTGCGTAATTAGGGATCAATAAAATCAAATTATTTTTCGGTATTTAGTTGGTGGTGCCCTACTCTTCCAATTTCAGGGGGAAATCGGAAGAGTAGGGAGGTGCATGTTCCTTAATTTTCAGATACAGTATAATATCTCTCACTAAATCACCCTCTCATTTAAACGTATTTCTCAGCTATAAGATGATTTTCTCCACTCCCGGCCAAAGATATAGGAGAATAATGATATTTCTTATTTTCTATACGACTTTCACTTTTTTTTTAAATTTTCATTTATGCGACTCAATTTTGCGACAGACCTCTCAGTTATGAGTCGCAAAAATTTTTAATTATTTAGCTTTTCTTCAGTCCAAAATGGCTTTTACAAAGATTCTGAATATATTTTCGGTGGAGAAGATATCATGATTAGCTGTATTTGATATCTTTGTGCTGCAACAGCAAGTGTTTTAGAAAGGTGGCGCATTTGCGTTCTTGCTAGAGACTGCATGTCGAATTCGCACTTGTCATTCTAGCCTGAATAGCTCCGCTATGTTTCAGAAGAGGGTAAAACAGAAAACAGTTATCAATTTCATTGAAAATTTAGTGACTGGAAGGTTTTTGATGATGAGTGACGTAGATCGCAAAGGAAATGCATGATGATGAAAAAAAAAAAATTAAAAAAAATGGGTTGGGAGGGAGTCACATGGACTTGTACCGTTTGGACGCTGGATAATTTATTTATTTGTTTATTTAATGTGCATTCTGTAATAATGGTTTTACGAATTATAAATATATAGTTGTAATCGGAAGGAATGTTTTGTTTGCCGAAATGTGTGTATGTTTTAATTTCTCTGATATCCGCGATCTGTGCCTGTTTCTGTATTTGCAGTCGGCCCCCGTATTTGCGATGGTTAAGTTCCGAGGGTGACCGCGAATACGAGAAATCCTCAAATTACCAAAACCATAGTTTTTTTCTTGTATATCTCGTTTATTGAACAGCATGAGAAGAGCAGGGTAACACAGAGGTATAAGGGAATGTAAAAGAGGGGGCAGCGGTTGTTGGCGGTGTTTTCTGAAAGAACATTGCGATTTCTGTTTGCTGTTTTGTCTTCATATCATCAAGAATGTTGTAATACGATATGACAAGTCTTCCTCTATAAATTTTTCTACATGTTAAGCGCGTACCATGGAAGGATCTATGGCATGAAAACAATCTATTGCTGATTTGAACGTGCGAAGCCCTTCCGCTATGTTACTCATGGTGAAAACTTGTCTTCTACTTCTTTATCTTGAGCTTCTTCATCTCGTACCGCTTCAGTTTTAGGAGCAGTCTACTGCATAAATTGCTCCTCAGTCAATACCTTTGAATTATTAATTGGCTTTCCAACTTCTACATCCATATCATTGAACCTTTCTCCACCCACCTGTCTCGCTTACGTGACAATGTCTTTTATAGTCTCTTCCGGTGGTTTTGTGGAAATGGTAGTGTCCTTTAGCTTACATTTTGACCAAAGGTTAATCCAACCCGAGGTGACTATTTCTCTCTTGGGAGCTGCCACGGCTCTAGTAATGGCAGTAATGTCATTAACGAGCCATCCTAAACATGCAGAACTCAAATTTTGCAAACAAAACACATGAATGACGATTTTTGTGTTGCAAAAAAAAAATCTCATAAAGGAAAAAAAAAAAATACCGTGAATACAGGGGGCCGACTATACTTAGTTTTCTGATTGAATAAATGTATTTCGATCCAAGGTTTCATTGCAAGAATTATCGTCCCCGGAGTTGAAATAGATATCGCGTATATTGAATTGATGAGAATGAAGGAAATACCGTATATACCAATGCACTATATAAAATAAATAAAATAAATGTACACCATAAAAACGGAAGTTAATCGAAACTTGATTAGTCTAGACATTTTCCTTTGGATTTATTTTTAATGGAGCTATTTTAAGGAAACTATTACTACGAAGAAAGTGTTATATTATAACATCGGCATGCGCTTTTCATCGGCTACTACTTTTCAGCTTTTACTGCTACAAGCATACTTATTTATAAAGTGAATGAGAGACGCAGGAAAAAATTCTCGAAGTTTTAATTAAGATATAGAAAGCTTCGTTCATTTTCCGTAATAACCTTTTCCAAAAGCATACAGGGTGATTATAATTAAAGTTCCCGTACTCTGAGTAGTTTTTCTCAAAAACAGCGTCTCTGTTTTTGACGGCCAAATTGTCTTATATCAACGGCCAAATTTTTTGGATATCTTAATGAGACCATGGGAGAGAGATTTATGAAATAATTTTTTTAAAGTTCAATTTTCTATCACCAAGTGAAAAGTGATACTTTTCTATTGAATTTCTCCTTTTCCCATGGAATATATAGCGTATATGCCAAGTTTAAACGGAATGCGTCCTCCAGAACGGACGCTACATAGGTTGAAGTCGTGTCAGTATACTGCGGGTGCTACACTGAGCCGACCAGTGTGAGTATGGTGATACGTACCCGTACTGGAGGACATATTCCATTGATACTTGGTATATACGCTATATATTCCATGGGAAAAGGAAAATTCGATAAAAAAGCGCCACTTTTTTACCTGGTGGTCGAAAATTAAATTAGTGTTTTTTCTTCATGAATCTCTCCCATGGTTTCATTAAGATATCCTGAAAAGTTTGGCTGTATTCGGATAAAGGTAAAAGTTACCCATAAATTTCGTTATATCAATGGTAATGATATGAAACTGGTTTTTTTGCATATCACTCAGTGCTAATTAATCCATAAATCAATTAGATTGCACCCAGCCTCTGACTCAGTCCCGAGTGGCGTGGTGGTAAGATGCTCGTCTACCACCGTGAAGGTTGCTGTCACGGTTCTGGGTTCGAATCCGAGGGAGGATATAGATAAGATATTTTCCCTGAAACATCGAACTTGAGGCGAGACCACCGATAGACAGCGCCGTAATTGCGCCACATCTCATTAATGGCAGTAAATTGCAATATAGCGATATCGCCAGCGTTGGTGTTTGGTGAAGTAGCCTCTGGCTCATCATTGCGGAAGCGCAACGCGGTACTTATAAAATACGTGTGTGTGAACTCAGATGTCTTTTTCTCAGCCATCTCGTTAAGTATTTTGCCTGTTGTGGTATTTGTGTGTGTGAAAAGTTCTGCGATTGACGTAACAATCCGGAATGTGCCCACGTTTGACAAACTTCGGTATAATGAAACTAGAAGCTCCATATCAAATTACTTGGAAATATGAACGCTGTACCAAAGGAAGGAAAAAACTAATTTTTTCCCTCATAATTATTATAGCTGTATGCAATTATCTACAAGACATTAAAAAAATCATTTCGGTGATTGATCGATTAGCATTAAATTATCATTAGGGAGTAACAAAATCCTTTCGGTTGCAGGAACGAGGAAAAAAATTGTTAAATTTTTTCCTAACTTCTTGTTTCCTCATCAATATTCATAGAATATTACCACTGAACCCGGCAATTTGAATATACAAAATAATACATTGTGTTATTCAATGAACAAAACCATTTGGTAAAAAAAAAATAGTTTCCCGCGATAGGACATTCCACAATAATGATAACCAATGATGTTATTTGTAAATAATAAGAATAATAAACTAATCAATTCTGAGGTGCTTCGATATTGTTTTCAGTCCCCCCTCATGTTCTATTTTTAAAAAATAGCCTGCGTTGTTAAGTATAACTAAAATGGAAAAAAAAGAAATCGAAATTTGCATGCAATAAAGATAATTTATTCTTTTTCTGATTATTTCCCATTTAATTTGCATAAAAGACGTTATCAGAAACATACAATTTCAATTTTATTTTGTCAAATAACAATTACATACTCAAAAATAGCATTGCCCAAGAGGCAAATAGCTGCCAGTACTGGAATACAATCATATAAGAGAATCGAAAACTGATACAAACTTTTGATGGAAGAAAATATAAATTCAAGTCACTCAAATAACCACAATATAAAATCGAGTTAATTAGTAGTAAAAGATGTCACATGAAATAAACTAGTAAAATATGTACAATATGTCTATTATGTTGGAGAAAAAAAAGGGTGGGGGGGAATGTATATATGCATGTACATGTACATATTGTGGCTGGCTTTCGAAGTGCTACTTTAATTAGACATTGAAAGGTAGATTAATTAGGTAGATAACCATGGTGGAACAGAGATCTGGAAATCCATAGGAAACTGCTACGAGCTAAAGAGAGACGTTGGAAGAAGTCGCCGGAAGCACAGAAACAGCAAGCGATGGAATCTTTTCGGCAAGAGAAAGCGAGATATACTAAAGCCATTAGAAAAACAAAGCTCAATTCGTGGAAACAGTTTTGTTCGGAGATGGCAGATCCATTTGGCAAACCATACAAGGCTGTACTAAATAAACGCAAGCCTACACCTCAGATAGTAACGGGAGCATCGGAAGGTTGCCATTTTAAAGACATTGCCCAACAACAACTACACGAGCTTTATCCGGATATAAAAGAAGAGATAATAGGCGAGGAAATACAGCTTACAACAAGAGCTCAAGAAGAAACAGAAATAACAAGAGGAGAGATACAACGAACATTAAATCAAACAAATGACCGAAAGGCATCCGGACTGGACAACATCAGTTATAAACTTTTGAAAGCTATCAACAAACAGTTCCCAAATCTTCTATTCCATCTATTCAATCAGTGCGTCAAATATCATTGCTTTCCGGAGCATTTCAAAATAGGGAAAATCCTTCTATTTCTAAAAAAGGACCAAAATCCAGCAAACCTATCATCATATCGACCAATATCTCTATTATCAACAACAGGCAAAGTATTTGAAAGAATTTTGGTTCAAAGAATGACATATCATATTGAAAGATTATCCTGGCTGCATGAAAATCAATATGGATTCCGAAAAGGTAAATCGGCCGAGCATGCTCTGTACATTCTGAATGAAGAAATAGGAAATAGAATGAAAGAAAGCAAAAATGTGGCCGTTATTTCAATAGACATAAAAAGTGCCTTTGACAATCTACGATATGCCTCTATTATAGATAAGCTTCGCCAACTTCCGATATCTGAGCAACTTCTGAAAACAGTCGAAGATATACTCCATAATAGAGAAGTAGTAATGATTACAGCTGGAGAAGAGGTAAGGAAGCATCAATACAAAGGCTGTCCACAAGGCTCATGTTCTGGACCACTCTTATGGAACCTTGTAGTTGACGAAATCCTGAAAGAGCCATGGCCATCAAATGTGAAAGTACAGGCATATGCAGACGACATTTTCCTGATCGTCTCATACCACACAGTCAAAGACACTGCAAAAATAGCGATGGAAGCCTTAGAAAAATTTACGACATGGTTGAGAAAGCATTACTTGACAGTCGCAGCAGATAAAACAAAGTTTCTATGGATATCTTCAAAAAACCTCCCACCATCAGAAGGCTTGGAAAATCTATAAAAAGAACAGATGTATTAAAATACCTCGGCGTGTACTTAGACTCTAGAATTAACTTGGAGTCCACACATAGAAAAGCAAACCGAAAAAATTAATAAACTTCTTCTCCAGCTCCAAAACATCGGCGGAGCGAAATGGGGAATCAAATGACACCGACGAGTTCTCTATTGGACAATAGCAACACGAATAATGGCTTACGCAACACCTATTTGGTACGCAGGCGCAACCAACTCCATGCAGCAGAAATTAGACTCAGCCCAACGTAATTTACTATTATATATCACAAGAGCGTACCACACAACACCAAATAGCGCATTATATGTCATTACAGGTTGTCCGCCTTGGAGCCTATGGATGAATTATGAAGCACAAATGGGTCTATTGTTACCTCTACACCGTCCAGCAAAGATTGGTGCATTAAACTTTGCTCCAGAAGAGTATCAGAGACGGGAAAAACAAATAACTATCCACCCATCGGAAGACCTGCATCAACACCAAGTATCTATCGGGAATAACCAGAACAAAGAAATAGCAGGCCAAAGAACTCATATGTGCACAGATGGCTCGAAAACTAGCTCCGGAACAGCATCAGCATATGTAGTAGCGAAAGATCATAAGATCATCGAGTGCTGGAGTAGTAAGCTAGAAAACGACAATAATATCTTTCAAGCTGAATTACTAGCGTTATACATGGCAACCATAAAAGCTCAAGAATCCCAACAAGCATCTATAATCTATAGCGATAGCCTTTCAAGTATATATGCAATACAGAACCCGATGACCATCCATACTATGGCTAGGGAAATTCGGCAGGTCCTCCACAAGAACCCACAAATTCGCATATCTTGGATCAAAGCGCTCGTGGGTGAGTGGGGGAACGAAGAAGCAGACGCAATAGCCAAAGCAGCGACAATCAATGGCGCCCATTTAATTAAAATATTATTACCATCATCAACAGCGAAACAAACGGCAAGAAAAGAAATACTCAATCTATGGCAAACCCAATGGAATGTTGCCAAAACTGGAAGAAGTGTCCACAAAATAGTACCAAAAGTTTCTTACAATGCAAAAAATTGGAGCAGAGAACTTGTATTTTTTACAACCAATCACGGACCTTTTCCAAATTACCTTCACCGCTTCAAAAAACGAGGAACAGATCATTGCCTTTGTGGTGAAATCGGCACTCCCATCCATTACTTGACAACATGTACATTAACTGCACATCTAAAGCACATGGCTGTGCCCGCTGCTGGAAATGCCACACTCTGGATCAGAGAGATTTTTAAAAACAAAAGTAGAATAAATAAAGTCAAGAAAATAATTAGATGGATAGAAGACAATGAAGACAAAGTGATCCCACGGACGCCTTATCAGCCTATAGCACAAGTTCAAACTGCACCACCTCGCCGCTCACAAAGAAAAAAGAAACTGATCAACTACAAAGAAGACTGACTGATAGCATAAGACCAGTATAATGTCATGGAAATCGACCGATTTAAATTGAGGATGAAATCGATTATGAATTTTATCTGATTTTTATTATTGATTTCAATATGTGATTTTATGTGACTTTATATTAGAATTAAGATTTAATATGGAATATATAGGATTATATGCTTGATTTCCGATTGTATACGTAGATTTGTGATCTCGCAATTGATTTTACACTTAGATTATGATTTTATAGTTGTTATGATTGTAATGCATATTTTGTAATGTATGCTTTTTATGAATAAATTGCCAGAGGTATCCAGTCCGTGTGGACAATGAGCCGATATTGCCATATGGCGATGTGGCCTGGGTATCTTTCGGTTTGACGGGTTTTGCAGTTACGATACTATGTGGAAATGAATTTCAATATCATTTACTGCATGAAGATATTCTTTAAGCTTTCTTTTGAAAATATCTTTGTGTGTGCATGTGGTATGGAGTAAATATTATTTGGTCTACGCGGATTTACTGTAGTGCGCACGGGCAAACTATATTGTTTTTTGTACAGAGTAATTGCTGCTTTAAGTAAGTATAGCTGGCGAACTGTTAAAACGTCAGCATTACGAAAGAGAATTTGAGACGGGGTGTTATAATCATTATATATTAGTCGAATTTTTTTTTCTTGTACGTTAGTTGTAGGACGAATATCAATATTGTAATTACCACCATATATGCAAAAACCGTAATATATGTGTGATTGAAACAATGAAAAATACAAATTTCTGATGAATTGTTTGTTACCATGACATTTGAGACGATAAAACTGGAAAATCATGTACCTGAATTTATTATGCAAAAAGTTTACGTGTCATTTCCGTTTGAAATTATTATCGAAGTAGAGACCGAGATATTTTAATACTTTTGACACTTCGAGACCACTACATGAACATGAGATGAGATTACATTGGTTAGTATAGTATATCAATTGAATAGGGTCAGGAGGATAATCTCGTAGGGAAAATTTTATGTATTTGCTCTCTTCAATATTAATTTCCAAGTCATTGATAAGAAACCGCTTGAGAATTTTTGAAAGATTGAATTTTAGAAAGTATTGTAAAAAACTTTGAGATTATATCAAGCAAAAGAATAATTCGAAAGTTTTTCTAATGTTGTACAATACTCCAATTGTCTATATTATCTGCATATTTTCATCAATAAATAGCAGCACATTCGTTTTGAATGCGTGGAAAAAATTTGCTTAAAGGAGAAAACTGAGCAATGTTTTTCCGAGCACGTATTTTTTTTAAAGTTACATGCCCAACTAGGCATGGTAATTCTTTTAGATCACGTCTGGAATGCGGGAAATTTTATTCGTTTGGAAACGTGCCGCGGGCCACTTGAGATATCTGGAAATGAGCTACCAGGGGTTTTGGTTATCTGAACGTGTGCTTCGGGCCGCTTGAGTGATTTGGAAATGTGTCGTGGACAATTTCAGTGATCTGAATCGTCTACATCCAGCAGTGGACTGAAAGTGGTTGATGCTATACTTCTAGGGCTGGTCGATTAATCGATTAGTCGGGTCGGTTAATTGACAAATTGTTAATCGCAATAGAAAATTTTAGGTGAGTTAATCGACTCGATCAGTTTGATTGAAATTCGATCAAAATTTTTATGTTAAGTTATCATAACTCATTGTGATTTATTTAACGAAACCGATTAGATGTCCCAAACTATATATATTCCTACATATAACATTTCAGATAAGTGACCATATTAAAAAACATCTGAAACAATATTTTAATCACATTTTTCGACATACAGGAAATGCAAATCGATTCAACGAAAACTGGTGAAATTGACACCAATTTCAATTTAAAGTTGGGTTTGGTGGAAGTTGTAGAAGACAAGAAACCAAAGTTTGTTACCTCTACTGTGAACAACAATTTTTGTATTCGTATTCCAGTACCATTTAGGAGTAGTTTCTAGGGGGAAAAATTTAACAGTATGAAGATCTCGAAAGAAGTCTGAAAATCTATCGAAATCAGTGAAATCATTTATTCTAGAGCGACAGAGAACACGTAGGATGAGGGTGAAAAGATAAATCTTTAAAAAAAAACTCTCTTATCCCTTCTTCAACTCTTATACTTTTTCCTTTTTTTACAGATTTGTTTCTTTCCCCCTTCCTTTTTCTAACGTGTGGTTAGGTTAGGACGAGGTTACCAGATTTATCGCCAATTCATGAAATAGAGATAATCCAAATTTGATTCTAAAGACTAGTACGTGAAGTACGTAGTTTATTTATCAACCTATCCTCATATGTATCTAGCGAATAGGTGAATGAAAATAATAAAACATATCTTTTATATCATTAGGTAACTTTTTTTTATTAATTTATAAGTTTGTTACAAATTGTTAGCCCACACATTAGAAAATAGTCGATTAAGATTCGATTAATCTATAAAAATTTTTTGATTAACCAGTTAAAAATTTTAATCGATTCTCAGTCCTAGTTTATACGCATATAAGTATTAAAACATGAAAATACTCATATTTCAATATTCATTTCTTGAATGAAATGTCGAAATTCTGAATGTGTAGGAAATTCTAAATATATACATATACTTTTTTTTTTTTGGCAGAAATAAATAAATATTCAAATACAGGAAAAGAGAATTCATGGATCGAAAGCTTTTATACACATTCTGATTCCATACGAAATGGACCCGTTTCTATTATCTGTTGCTTTTAGGTCGGTTCCACTTCTTGAATTTCACTCATTTTTTTTCCCTTTTTTGCCATTTTCATCCCATTCTTTCGAGAATATTTCTCAGAATAAAGGGGAAAAAAAAACGTAAATGAAAGAAGAATCATGGAAAAAGAGATTTTCAGAAGCCATTTGTTTCCACTATTTCGAGCATATTGAATCCTGGGATTTTTATTCGCGTTGGAGGTGGAACATGTGATAAGGTTATTTCTGTTCGATCTGATCATCGGATATGTTTTGCAATATATGCATATGTATATATATATCGAGATCAAAATATCATATTTCTCTCAAGAGGAAAATACTTGCGTTGAGTACTCTTCTTGTTTTATATTTACGTACCGCGTACTCGATGACATGGGATAGGTTTGATAGGAAATTCATTTGATATTTAAGATGATATATTTGGGATTATTTGAAAATAAATTGGAATATTTTAAAGAAAAACACACTTTCAACGATATCTTGGATTGGATGGCTTTGAAAAATATTCAATACATGATGGAAAAGCGAGTGAAGTTATAAAAATGAAACTGCCAGAAAGAGTTAAAATACAACATTCTACATATACATATGCTACAAATTTTATTTTACATTTACAGTGAAATTCGGCTAATACGATACTTTGGATATACCGTTAACATGAGGTTTTCGCGAATAATGTTTCTAAACCTCATTTCTAACGTCAACGAAAAGTCATGATCTACATTCTTAAGGTATCTGACTACGTTCGAGAGCACCTTTCCTTAAATTGGTACTGGAGTGGACTTTAATTACATTTTTTGATAGAAAGTGTCCCAAAATGGTGAAAACAATAGTAAATTTTGGACTTCCTTTGCCATCTTCTATGAAAAAGGAAAAATTTTAAGTAAGCAAAATTCATGTAATATTCGAAACACGATTGCAAAAAAATTCTATGAATGGAATGTTTTGTCATTTTCACAGTATATTGAGCTAGTAATGATGCAGGTTATGAACCGAAATATAAAGTATATTGTACGGTATTCTATAAGTTATACTCAGATCTGCATGAATTTTTTTGAAACTTCATTGTACGTATTGTGTATATTCATTATTCCTCCATTGCACTATGTTTCTATGACTATCGGTCCATGAGTTATTCAAGCGTAAAAAGACGAGTTTTCACCCTATATAATGACTGCAATGTCACAGTGGATCAGTCAATCGATCGAACTTATTTTAGAAGTCATGGTTTGTGTCATCACTGCATGTTCTTTGATATTTGAACGTGTATTACAATCTGCGTTAACTTTCAAATCAAACAGACACACCCAAGTTCAATCGAATATCGCTGAAAGATGTGAAGTTCTTGAGTAAAGATAAATCGTCAGCTGCATAGTCGAAGTACAGTCAGAGGCGCATTTATGGTTGTGCCGCCTGCGGCCTACACGAATTTTGCAGTATTTCTCCCATTCTTACTTGATTACTCTTTCCTCGAATTTCTCCCATCCCGTGCTGTAGCCCGCTTGGCCTTCTTCCACTTCTACAAGTACACCTGTGATTCTAAGTCACTCTTTTCGTCACTTCCATGCTCCCACGCTCTTCAAGTCACTCTTTAATCATTCACATGCTCGCACATTGTTTTGGTCACACACATGCTTGGAAACTGTTTTGGTCCCTCGCATGCTTTCCCGTACTCTAGTTACTCTCTTGGTCACTGACATGCTTTCACATGTTCTAGGTAACTCTTTTGCTCACTCACGTACTTGCAAACTCTCTAGGTCACCTTTTTAGTAACTCACTGACCTGGCTCCACAAGCTGTCTAGGCAGAGGCGGATTTTTTGAAGGTAATGCAAATTTTGCCGCCCTTCTCCCATTCTACTAATTTTCTCGGCCGATCATTCCTCCAGTTTGCCGTCCCTCTGAACTTGCCACCTTGAGCTATAGCTCGCTAAGCCCCCCTCCCTCGCCCCCAGTAAATACGTCATTGAGTACAGTTCATTCGGAATGTATCGATTTCTCTATTTTTCACGAAATTCATCATAAAAATTAATCATCATCATTGAAATTAAACTCATGAAATGCCAAACTTTCGAAGTAACTAATCAATAATTTTGATGGATTCAAGTTAGAAATGTTTCTTTTAAACAGTGCAAATATTTGGATTTCTTCCTCATACCCCCCCCCCCCCCCGTTCGCATTTGCTTTCCAACGATTCCCTTATTCCCATCAAAATCTTTCATGATTCGCCTCGTGTTATTTACTCTAATTCGCATGCATCTATGGCGTTCGAAGATACTGCTGGGTAAATTCCTTTTCGCAAAGTAAATTAAGATAAAAGGACAAGTGAAAAAGTTTCTTTAAAAGCTATATTGAAAACTTGAGAAGGTATATGTTAATGCCAGAGCCCGAAGTGAGGCCAATTCGTGAATTGGCCAAGAGTTTCGACCAAAGTCCGAATTGCAGAAATGATTCGGAGATCCCTGGCCAAAGATCGATGTGCTGATGTAAGGCGGTATGGTAGGAGCCAAATACATTTTTTTAATTACAAACGTGAAATGCATGTTTACATATAGCAGCTATATTGGATTAGCTCCATGTGACGAGAGAAAAAAGTGAAATTTAAGAGAGAAAAAAACTATAAAAAAATAATTGTATAATTATATATAGTTATAATTATGTCAACGATTGAGTTGAGTTATATAGTTTTTTCTGCCAAATTTTGGAGAAAAAACAGGCTAAAACAAGTATGTTAACAAGCGTATTTAGTTTGTAATACTGACACCAAGCGAAGATAATTGGAAACAATAGTCATATTCCTTTGTGTGGGAAATCGAACCACTAACCAAGCACTTTACGGGTGCGTACTCGACCATTACGCTACAGAGGAGTCGCAACGAATTTAGTTGCGAGCTGTTTCTGAGATAGGAGGCTGTCTATTGCGCAGTACCGCTGAGCCCGAAGGAACAGTGTTCTTAGGAAAGAAAACGCCTTTGTAGCTCAGTGGTAGAGCACGCGCCAGGAACAGCGCAAGGTTGGTCGTTCGATTCCCCACAGAGGGATGTGGCTTATCTTTCTAATTATCTTCGCTTGGCATTCAGTCATCTGGCTTGTCGAATGTCATTTTCAGATTTCGTGGAAATGGTCAATTCACTACAAAATTGTGGTGCCATAACTGATTAACTGATTCCAATATTTTTCAATGTATGGTCGACTCGGATGACGAAAATACAGCAGAAGATGGTCCAGAGGAATTAGGAAAAGTGACAGTGTGAGTAATGCTAAACATTCTGTAAAAAACGCAGCACCATTTACCAGGGCAAACTGGGAAGATAGGGTCCCAAATATTTGCAGCTCTTCCTAGCAGGGCCGCAGCTAGCGAGAAGAGCAGGTGCATCCTCAACATTACAAGGGGAGTGTCAAAATGCGTGCTTGCTCCCGGCTGACCAAACATTTAGTTACGGCCTTTCTTGCTAGTCTAGATGTCATTGTGAAGGCTCAAAGAGCAGAAAATATGCGTCAGGCTAAGCTCACGGATTATTTTAAATAAGGCATATGTAATTAAAAATTGAATTGAAGAACATATTTTAGTCCATTTGCATATAAGGCGATTGATGACCAATAATTTTATTCGTGTGTAGTAAGCTTTTGGGAGTCTATAGACTCGGTACTCCCAGAGAAAAATTAAATATAGTACGGTATTTTTTTTAATTTTCAGCAAATCAAAATTTTCACCATTTTTGATGTGTTTTCCTTTCTAATGTACAAAAAGCTCTGTTTCTCGAAAACTATATCTAGAAAAAAAAAATTCGGTCCCGCCAGTTTCGAGATAGAGAGGTTTGACTGTACCTCCACTTTCAGGCAGCTGAACGGTGAACAACACCGGCTCTCTAAAAGCTAATGGCTCAATTGCCGAACGCTCAGCATTCGCTAACAGTACTAAGACTAGTATTGCGACTGACTACACATAACAGAAGAGAGTCAATTTCCACTACTGGTATCCTCTAAAATCGATAACAATACGGAAAAAAGAAAAGGTGGAAAATAAATAAAAATATCAGAACAATCGATCACGTGGCGTGATTGATAACGGGAAGTCGCAGCAAAGCTCTTATAAAAACAAACATGTTATAAGCAGCACGATTCGATTTTTGCTTCAGAAATTTCACCTGTGTGTCGTTTGCTTCTTTTTTTTCCTATTCTTTTTCTTTCTTGCAAATTTTCATTTTTATTTCGACGGATAAGACAAATAATAATAATAATAAAAAAAAATCGGATATTGATTATCAAGTCGAGTTTATTTAGTTACAAGTTCAGTGTTTTGATAGGATTATCGGCTTTCCATAGAAATCGAGGCCCTTCTCGTTGAGGGCGGAATTTTTAAAAGTTTTTCCTTTTTTTTCGAAATATTTACGAGAGTTTGTGCTTTTCTTTCCTTTCTTTTTTCTTATTTTATTTTCCCTTTCTCCTTATGCGTTGGGAAATACACATTTATTTCGAAACACGTTCCTCCGAGATTCCAAACAAGTTCAATATCGAGAGCAAGTCTAGCGAAATTTGTCCTTTTATTGTTATTTTATTTAATGGCATTATCAAAGGAAAATTGAGAAACAATTTATTCCATCTGGTAAAAAGTAGTTTGTTGATAAATAGGGGGGGGGGTGACCATATGATGTGGTTTTTTCCCGGCACATTTTCGTATTTTCCACTAATTTTGGACTTTGTGACCAGGGGTGTAAGCAGCTGTCCCGACATTTTCATAAAATGTTTCGTTTTCTCCCTTATTTTCCATTAGGTTTACTTGAAGTTTTGGAACGAAAAGAATTTAATTTACTAGTCAATAGACTAATGAAAAGGGAAACTAATGATTAGTGAAAAAATAGACTAATGGTTTTGACAATTTTTTTTGACTGAAATTGACAACTATACTTGCGTTTCACAATTTTTTGCATGAAATAAACTGGAATGAAGTAACTGAAGTAATTGAAATAAGTAAAATAAATGAAGACGTTGGTGCAAGACAGCTTTAGTTTTTTGAATTTTTCAGGACGGGAAAAAAACACTTACTGTTTTTCAAAACAATTTTCAAAACAATTTTCAAAACCAATTTTCAAAACAATTTTCAAAACCAATTTCGGTTAAAACTTTACTAATACCTCTCTTCCCCTGTATTGCAGACCGGTTTTTACTTTTTCATCCTTTGCCCTGTTGTTTATTATTATTACTATCGAGAAGGAAAGAATGAAGCTGTCTGGTTTTTTCCATCCAAAAATTAGAATTTTGTGGCTAATCTTAATTAATACCCAAAAACTCTTTATTAACACATTAAAACTGTATCGTTACGAGAAGAAACATGACATGCAATAAGTTTATAGAAAAAAACCAGGGAGATTTTAAAACAATCACGAAAAAATGTTATCCTTTTTTTAAAAAGTGCTTTTACCAAAATCACTTAAAAACAACAATTACTATTACACTCTGTTCATTGACTAACTTAAAAGTGTGCGCAGAAATCACCATCACTGGACGGCAACAACTAGCTAATACAACGTGAAAAAAAAAAAAAAGCGCTGTAACCAAGCGGCGAAACGTTGGAACAATGTGGTGCCGAAACAAGACAGCTACACTGTCTTAAAATTTCATTTTAAGACTGTAGTTTTATTGCCTTGAACATAAAAATTGAAAGAAGATAATCGTGGAGTATACGAACAGGAAGCATCTTGGTAGTATGGGAGGGGAATGATGAGAAATATTGTTCTCAGGAAGCGTCTCTGGATGGTGGCTAGATTATTCAGGTTTTCGGACAATGTACGACCCCAAATCAAGTGACAGTAAGTGAGTGTAGGAAGTATAAGAGCGTTGTGCAGTAAAAGTTTAATTTTTAACCGAATGATAGTAGATAATTTGGCAATGACGCCCGTTGTCTGTCTCAGTTTAATACGGGTGGTACGTATATGGTCATCCTATTTTAAGCGAGAATTGAAAATCACACCCAGGAATTTCACTGAAGAATTGCATTGAATTTCAAAGGTATAAACTGGTTGGATAACAAGAGGAATCGGCTTCTTAATTTGTCGAAATAAGATACTTTTGGAACACGAATTCAAAAAACGGTTTAACGGATAAAATTTTAATTAAAAGGGGTGTTTCACGAGGGAAATCTCAAGTCCAGCACTTTTTAGCCTTAATTTTTTTTAAATCTTTAAAACAATTAAGATAATCTTTATTTGATCGAACTGATAAATAGACTTAATTCTTCAAATATTCGTTCATTAAAAGTGTCATCTAATAAATCATTGCATTGTCTCTTATACGCGGATAATTGTTATTTAGGATGATCCACAGCACGCACACACACACACACACACATGCTTCGAAAATTCCGTCGGGACTATCAGCTCAATGTCAATATTAAAAAAAACAAAATGCTAGTTTTTCGAAAATCCTCTCATACAAAAGCGTGTTAAATTATGTTAAATGATCAACCCATAAATACAGTCAACGGATGCACATATTTGGGAGTGTCGTTTTCTTCCTCGGGTGTGTATTTCGAAGCACAAACTATTTTTTCCACTCAAAGTGTAAACTATCTATAGCAGTGATTCCCAATGTAGGCGTTAACTCCCCCTCGGGGGTGATGGAATTTTCCAGGGGGGCGGTAGAAGATACGGGTATAACATAGGATCCTATGGGTTAGATTGCGTTGGGGGCGATGGGAGAAAAAAATTTCTGAAGAAGCGGGCGATGGGACAAAAAAGGTTGGGAAACTATCATCTATAGGATCCCTTTGGCCTGCACTTGTAAAAAGGTAAAATTTCTACTGCCTCGACTGCATTAAAACTATTTAATAGTCTATATACAAGGTGATCAGCGAATAAGCCCTTATTTCAAAATTAAATATCTCTACAACAAAGATCAATAGAATTATGCGGTAAACGGTACGTTTATTAGCAAAACTGTAAGAATGTTGTACAGAAATTTCGAAAATTTAGTTTTTTAAAAAAAATTTTAAAATTTAAAAAAACAAAAACAAAATTGGAGATTTTGGGGTTCCGAAAATCCTTATTTGTGTGAAGAGAAACCACTGCATCCGCCTAAAGTTACTGCATGGGCTGCGATATGCGCCAGAGGCATTATCGGCCCCTTCTTCGTGCGAGAAACGATTACTACTGAACGTTACGTTACAATTTTGGAGGGGCGCGGTAGCCCTGTCGATAAGATGCTCGCCTAAAGTACCAAAGGATGTTTAGAGGTGTCGCGAGTTCGATACCCGGTTCGTCCTTGTCAGAAAACTTTCCTGACACAGGCGTACAACAAAAAAATGGCGACTTGACCGCAGCAAAAAATTGCTACCGCAGGGAGTCCCCCATCGAGAGGTTAGCGCACCAACCTCTCGATGAGTATGAAAAAAACAAAACAAACCTGCCGTTCGGAATCGGCAGTAGGTCCCGGTCTAATTAGCCCTCGTGTGCAGAAAATGACCGTGGTGCGACAAAAATGATCAAATGATCAAACAATTTTGGAACAATTTGTCAGTACACATGGCGCAGCCCATGCAGTAACTTTAGGCGAATGCAGTGGTTTCTCTTCACACAAATGAGGATTTTCGGAACCCCAAAATCTCCAGTTTTTTTTTTTTTTTAATTTTAATAAATTAAAAAAAAAACTAAATTTTCAAAATTTCTGTACAACATTGTTACAGTTTTGCTAATAAACGTACCGTTTACCGCATCATTCTATTGATCTTTGTTGTAGAGATGTTTAATTTTGAAATAAGGACTTATTCGCTGATCACCCTGTATATAATAGCACCAGTTTTTTTATATGGATCCGAAGTTTGGGCTCCAAACTACTGCCGTGACTTGGAAATTATTTTGAGCTTACACATAAGAAAAATGTTTTGTTTGTCTAAATACACACGTAACTACACTCATTGCCATAAAAATTTGCGCACCAAGAAATAATTGTGGGATCGAAACGAAAGTTGGTGTGAAGGTACACGTCGGGCAGATATGCAAATGATTAGAAACGCAGCGTGATTGCGCATTGCGTAATGCCACTAGAGGGCGTTGAACTTCGTTCTCCTTGGAGTATAAAACAGGTAAGCAGAGCTTGCTGGAGTGTATTTAATCGTTTGCAAAGGAAATGCTGAGGTAGACATGCCGTTACGCCGCCGTCGAAGACCATATGAGCAGTTGTCAGAGTTCGATAGGGGAAGAATCATCGGGATGATGGAAGCTGGGTGGTCAGCTCGGCGAGTAGCTCGTCAACTAAGCCGTTCTGATTTTACTGTGAGGAGGTGTTGGGACCAGTGGACAGAAGAGACGTCAATTACACGGCGACCAGGTTCAGGACGCCCTCGACAGACCAGTCGTCGAGAAGACCGTCACATCATCCGAAACGCACGCGTAGAGCCAACTGCCTCATTGGCCGCTATCCAGACACAGGCAGCAGCTTCACTACGGGCCCCTGTGTTTTCCCGAACCATCGCAAGGCGCCTGGCTGAAAGACATCTGGTATCGCGGCGCCCATTACGTGTGCTGCCAATGACACCCACCCACCAACGCCTCCGTTTGGAGTGGTGTCAAGCACGACGGGATTGGACTGCAACGGAATGGAACCAGGTCGTCTTCAGCGACGAATCGAGATTCAACTTGAGCAGTGATGACAATCGTGTTCGTGTGTGGAGGCCCCGTGGTGAACGCTTCAATCCTGCCTTCGCTTTACAGCGACACACCGCTCCCACAGCTGGTGTCATGGTATGGGGTGCCATTGCTTACGATACACGGTCACCCCTAATATTGATCCATGGCACAATGACAGCCCAGCGGTACGTCCATAACATCCTTCAGCCACATGTGTTGCCACTCATGGCAGGGCTCCCAGGAGCCATTTTTCAACAAGACAATGCTAGGCCACACACAGCAAGCATGTCACAAGACTGCCTCCGCCACATTACCACCCTTCCCTGGCCTGCTCTATCCCCAGATTTGTCACCAATCGAGCATATCTGGGATCATTTGGGACGGCAAGTTGGACACCCTACGAGGTTGGTCGAACTAGAGGCGCATTTACAGCAACTGTGGAACGAGATGTCTCGGGACATCATACGGAACTTGTATGCCTCAATGCCCGCTCGTATCGCATCGTGCATTCGCGCTAGAGAGGGTCCAACAGAGTACTAAAACTTCTGTTCATCTGTACTTTTTTCTGCAATAAATGATCCTTTTTCTTGGATTTTCTAATCACTTACTTATATCAACGTGGTACTTACATGTGTAAAATTTCGTTTCATTTTGACGACTTCTTCTGGGTGCGCAAATTTTTATGGCAATGAGTGTATATGATCCGTGCAGAATTCGGACACCCTCATACTTCAATCCTTTTGAAAATAAGAATGCTGCAATTCTATTTACGCACATCTGAATTTAAACAACGATAGGCTGTCAAAACAAAGCTTGCTGCGACTCTAAAACAGGGAAAAGTAACACAACTGGTTAATTTTTATTTGGGGAATTTTCGAGGAATCTAGTTTGCCATTTTTTTGCCATAGCTTGGATGCTGAGTGCGTTAAAATATACATGCCTTGCATCATACTTTGATTGCTGAATCCATTCAGAAAGATATGCCGAGTCCAGAACTCAACTCATATTTCCCGCAATATAATAATTTCTGAAATTTTCATTTCATCTCGAAGATTACTTAAACAGTACCATTGAAATTGGATTTAAAAGAATATTCTTACAACTGCGAACTCAAGCTGATATTCTATTTGTTAATGGCAAAAAACTCTCAAGATCCCCCCTGTGGCCATATTGTAATTATAGAGGAAAGTGAAACACGTGGAGGCATGTGTTTTTTCGCTGGCCGTATTATCTAGATATAAGATAATATTATTTTGAAGATCAAGTTGATAATTTGATATTGTTTTGTTGACAACAGTGCAAAATTTATTTTTCATGCATACAAATTTATTTCAAAAGTTATTTACTATAGAGAACTTTGCGATTTTTGAGGAAAAGAAACATGTAACAAGAGGATTATGAATCTTAAATCCGATTCTAAAGATCGTCGCAATGATCCGTTCCGAGATGCACATAAACACGTGGATGCATATGTGTGTGTGTTGTAATATATTTGCATGTACTTTCTTTCCACGTATATTTGTCGGAAATATATATATATATACATACATACATATATACATACATACACACTTTTATCTAGCGAATAGAATGCTTGGTGTCATTTTCAAAAAAGCTGAATCTTCAAAAAAGCTTACGAGCTGAATCAATAAATTTGAATTTCAGCCGACCACCCCTGTGGCAACGGCGGGGGTTCGAACCCGGGTCCTTGCGATGCGAGTCTGTCATTATGATCATTCGACCACCATAGAGGCTTTCCATACTTGGAAGTAAAGATGATAATGCTTGAATTTCCATGTTATGCGAATATGATTTTGAGGGTCTGCCTGCTGTATGCGGGGAGGGTTTTTCCAATGGGCGATTCGCTCGCATTTACACCTAGACTTTGGGAAACCTCAGAAAACCAACTTCAGCCGGCGACCAGTGTGCCGTCAATGGGGTTCGATTCTGGATTCTGGCGAATTTAGAAATATGGGTACAGACGATACAAATAGAAAAATTTATTCAGCATCGGACACTGGATTCGGGTTCGAATCACGTGGTGTTCAGCTGAAGTTGGGTTTCGGCGGTTTTCCAACTTCGAAACACGAATGCGAGCCGATCTTCTATTTGAAAAATTCTCCTCGCACACAGCAGGCAGACCTCAAGCAGGACAATTACAAAACATGGAAATTAAAGCATTTACCGTCGTTAAAATACGGAAGCTCGATAGCAGCACGAACAGAACAATCATAACTTTCACAACATAAATACATTAGGGCGCGCGCACACACGCGCGCACACACACACAAAACTCCGCAGGGGAACGTGTTCGAGGTTCATGCATGGCTAAGTAGTGCAGTATAGTACCTGATAACAATTTATTTCCCCCTCAAAGTGTTTTTCCCCCCTACAAAATAGATTCTTCTTTTCTTTTAAACCGAACACAACTCAGGCCTATCGCCATGGGCACTTTACTACCTAATCAGTTACACCGGAAGTGTAAGTGTGTGTATCTAACACTCTGAGTGCGTATCTAGTGTTACGTGTTTTTTTTTTGGAGATCAGCTAACATTGAAAAACCACAGAAAAACAATTTCCGCCGGCCACCAATGTGGCGCCAGCGGAGTTGAAACCCAGGACCTCAAGTCCGTCACTATGACCACTCGATCGAAAATTGATTGGTAATTAAATGGTTTACATAATTCCGCGGAAAAAATCGACAGATAAAAGTACACTTTTTCAACATTAAATGTACATTGGAATTAGACTTGCCGCGGCAAAATATTTCTCTGGGAAGCAAAATATCGTCTTAACAGAATAAGCCATATAGAGTCTTATGTTAAGAATCAGGAAAAATAATCCGCTTATGGATCGAGCTGCGCTCATTCTTTAGAAGTTTCCGAAAGAAAACATTTTGCAGACTTTTATAACTCGAGGAAAATACACTATATATATTCCGAAGCTTTGCAAATTTTTCTTTTTGCTCTTCCTTTACAAGGAATAGCAAAAGGTAAAGTAACTATTTTTGTAATTAAGTGGGAGGGGAATTGAATGAATGAATGCATAGAATGTGACTCTTTGAGTCATCAAATTCTTTTGCTGCTCTGAAGGAATGTGATGTCGTGAAATTTTTTTTTTTTCACATCATCACATCCTGAAGACTTTTATTTCATTTACACAAAGTCTGTATCTAATGTTTCCACTGGAGCAGTAGTGCTAAAGGGTAAGGCGAGGTAGAATTCCCTGAATTTTTCATAAATCGTAGTACTTTTTCGGGATAAAATTAGTTTGTCATCTATGATACCGTCAACTAAAATGACAGCTTAGCCCAGTTTTGAAATTGAACATTTTCATTTAACCAGTCAGTTAAAAGTCGAAAATAAAATTTTTATGTTTGTTTCATGGTTCGTAGATATGATCAGAGACCCATTTCCGCATGGGCAACATGAAGAACACCACACCCGAGGGCCCCCATGTTTTAATGGGGGGGGGGGGGCAGAAATTTATATAATATAGTATACACAGTATTTCACTCAAATTTCTGTAAATTTTATTTCGTAAAAATTTGGAAGACCAAAAAATTTTCTCTAAATCACATGTTATTTCTAAAGTGTTTATAAATCAGCAATCCAATTAAATATCCATCCAATTTTAATGCAGTCAAACTCCTTTTAACGGACCCTCCCCCTCCCCCACAAATGCGGTCACCCCTCTTTTAAGGCTAAATAATAATTTCCCCCCTTGTATAATAAAAGTATACATATCAAACCCCAGATTAGCAGTCACCCCCCCCCCCTTTTTACGGACGAATTTTTTTTCAGCTAGCTGGTGTCCACAAAAGAGACGTTTTATTGTATTATACCAATCAGTAATATACTTTACACAGCACATGTATAATGCCCCTATTGCAATATTAATTACGCGACAAAGATATGTTTCAAGGTGTCACAGTCTTTTGTTCGATTTTGCAATTTCACATCTTTTTTGACCGTTGAATGATTTATGAAACGATGGCAAGAATGTTTGCATGTTGGATCAACACGAAATCCTCAAATGCTCATGAAGATTGTGTATATTTGCAAATTGCAAAACTTCATGTATCTGATCTTGCAAACACTTTTTCAGACGAACTGCAATAGTTTTCATCGTTGGTTCAGGTTGGTGACACAATGCCACAAATGTTAAATAACGCTAGAGATTTAGGAGACGTTTCTCCACGAGATGAGGACAAATAACAATTTATAATATACCGACATATGTTACGGCACTCATGGGTGCCGTTATCAAGGTGGGAAACACGTTCTGTCCCAACGAAAAACGTAGTCAGAGTTTTTTCCTTCATTCAGTATTTTTATTATCAGTTTTGACGTCATAGCTGTTGCGTTTTGTTGTTAGTGACGTCATATGTCCAGCTTGGCCCTTTGAAATATTATTCAAATGTTTTTTTTTTTCAAAATGAAAGTGTGGTAGGGCAATGGAATGGAGGGCGTTGATTTTGTGTCATTTACTAATTGTTCTTGAAAAGTCTTTTAAGTCATAAGTCTTTATGTAAGTACCCTCAAAGAAGTCTGAAAGAAATGGTGATCGAACAATTAGTAAATGACACAAAATCAACGCCCTCCATTCCATTGCCCTACCACACTTTCATTTTGAAAAAAAACATTTGAAGAATATTTCAAAGGGCCAAGCTGGACATATGACGTCACTAACAACAAAAGGCAACAGCTATGAATTCAAAACTGATAATAAAAATACTGAGTGAAGGAAAAAACTCTGACTACGTTTTTCGTTGGAACAGAACGTGTTTCCCACCTTGATAACGGCACCAATGAGTGCCGAAACATATGTTGGTGTATTATAAATTGTTATTTGTTCTCATCCCGTTGTGAATATTTTCTACAGTTACGGGCAAAGTGATTCTTTTTGATTAAGCATTGAATCATCATTGACAACATCACCAATACCAAACTGTGCTCTAGAGGAAAACCATTCTTTTTATTAAAAAGGATAAAATGATCAGAGTTCGCTCAAGTCTTTTACAATAAAAGCTGTCATCTCTTTAGCTTTATTGCGTATTTAAGCTAGGTCACGACATTATCAATGATTTTGTTCATATGAGAGATAGAGAGAGAGAGAAAGAGTGTGGGAAAAAGCATTCATTATAGCGTATTTCATAGAGAATTTTGCATTACATTTTCATTTAAAATAGTGCATATCCTTTTTTCATGTTTTTACAAACAACATGTGCTGTATTTGCTGAGGTATCAAACCTCTTCGATCCCAGTCGAGGGAGCGCTCCAGAATACTTCTTTTGCCTAAGGTCCCCCCTCCCCCCCATCAAGTCAAAGTCAGGCCCTAGATGGGATTTATGTAGTTTTTATTTTAATGGGGGTCATCCTTCCTTTTTATGAAAAAATAAAAACAGGGTTCGGCAAAGTCACCCTGCAATCCTACATAATTGGTTGACTTTGCTCAGCACCTGATTTGTGTATATAACAAGGATATGGGTGGAGTGGATTTTTGGCAATGTGACCAACACGAGGTGTTTAGAGAACCGCAATGACAACAAAAATGACGCAAAACAATGCAATTGAAATTTTATTTTTATATAGAACATATGACTTAACTACGACTCTTCCTAAAGGCGTTTCCATGCAACATTGCAATAAATTTGAAAAGTACACGTGAAAGTTGAACTTAGGTAAAGTATATTACGGCATACATTGAAGAAATTTCTTTTGTTCTTATAAGTATGTAAGCTTTCTATAAAAAATGAATTTAAAATTCGAATTTCAAAGAGAACAAAGGAGAAATAAAATAAAAAAAATAATCGTGTACATTCCTAGAAACTTTCAGTTCTTTCAAAATATGTAAAATGACTCACAGCAAACCATATTTTCATGAAAAATAATGAACAGAAACTTATCGCGTAATCGTGTGACCCCAGTTTGCGAAATAGAACCATTCTATATATTTTTTGATATTGCTAAAGTATTCTGATATTTCGGAGGCCTCGTCTGTCGATACGAAATAGCAAATTTACAAACTCTTTAATTTTTATTGTTTCATTGAACTTAGAAAAGAAATAATAGACGGAGAGAAAAAAGAAAAAATTTTGAAAGTATGTGTTTTTTGTTTATATCTTTTATTATCTTACATTTTTGAATAATATATATATGGTATCACATAATAAATACGATTCGAAAATTCATGGAAAGAGATGCTAACAATACATGTTTCCTTTCCCTCTCTGAAAAAAATCACATCACATTCAGAATCATTTTCATCTTTGAAGTACATACATACAGTACATACGGTTTCTTCAGCGTCTGAGAAAACTATAAAAAAGTGAGGAGAATGAGAAAACTATGCGATCTTCTCTCTCTCTCTCAAACACATATACAAAGAAAATACCCATTTTATCCTAAAGGGAATATCTTTTTAAATAATTCAGGAGTTCTCTCTTTTTATCAAAATGCGGGACTATCATGGAATAATGTTTTTCCCTGTTGCTCAGAATAAGAAGGCACCGAGAGAATTTCCGCAGGGTAAACTGAAAAACGTTACAGAAAATAAACAAGCATATATATATATATATGCTTGAATCTCCTTGGAAATAACATTTGGGAAAAGAGAAGAGAAATATATATATAAAAGGAATATTAATACACGAATTCTTCCAAAAGTTGTGATCGTAAATAAAAAAAAAAGTCTGAATAACTGTGAATCAAATTACATTGAATATAAAACACGAGAGAATAATTATCTTATACTTTTTTTTTACAATTTTTATGTCTTATAACACATATTTTCATGTTGCCGTTGTTATGCTAGATACCGTTAAATGGATTTTATTGCTCAACCTGGGTGCCATATATATTGCCCCAAGATAACATATACAGCCTAAGATGATGTTTTTGTGAGTTTACGGCACCCTTGAACATGTTTATTATTATTACAATCGTCATGAGAATGACGAAAGGTCGAAATTATTCTAACCAGAATGACCTAGATTCATTTATGTTAGTATTAAACGAGTAGTTAACAGGAAAAAAAATCCCGAGACGAGGGCTCGTGTTTTCAAAATTGTACCACGAAACAAAAAACAAAAAGCAAAATTTACTACACCTATCACTAGTAATGATATAAAAAAATGTTCAAAGTTTAATTCTAATGCTTGCGCGCTTACAACACTATTACATAACATTAGAATTCTTATGGTTTTCCATGGAGCTGCCATAAGCGTTTCTATTACAAAGGATGGTCCAGGAGTCCTAACCTGTTTTGAAAAAAAAAGAGAGTTGTTAATAGATATTGACTAAAGATAGGGCTTGAAAATTTTTAAAGAGAAAGTTAGAATTGTTTTTTAATACCTTACCGAAATTTTCACATGCGCACCTTTACTGACATGGAATATACCAAGCCTATATAGTAGGTGAAAAAAAAAGATATGGCCAGCTGAAAAATGGCGATCAAAAAATAAAGTTTAAAATAAAATAAAAATTTTAGAATAAATAAAACACATTTAATGTGTCTAATATTTTTTTCTTGGATCATCAGTTCTGTAATAAAATTTTCAAAACATACTGCTCAGTACATAACAAACATTTATTTAGTGTGCATCTGTACTTTGAGGGCAGAAAATATATGAATAAAAGCGGGTTTCAGTATAAGAAGAGTGTTTTTGATGGTATGGGAGAATATAGTAAGTGAGTATTTATAGAACTTCGATTCCTGTGAATGTATTGAATGTTTTTCTTTGCGACGTTTTGATAAGAATTAGATAAAATAATATGAATAAAATAAGGGTCTCAGTCAACCAGAGGAAACCAATTCTGAGCTACCTCGGATACCAGAAACCTCGTTTAATAGAAGCTATCCTCTGATAAAATCCTCTAAAATTTTATAACACTCCAAACTTGTATCTCTCTTAAAATGGAAAGAAACACTACAATGTTTACCTTGATTTCCAGAAGGCATTCGATCGGGTCCAACATGGCAAACTCTTGAAGCGTTTACACGAGATTGGAATAGGGGGCAACTTGCTGAATTGGATAGAATCGTGGTTAAGAGATAGGTCGCAACGAGTTATGGTGAACGGGGAATTCTCTGGTTGGACAGACGTCACAAGTGGAGTTCCTCAGGGAAGTGTCCTTGGCCCCATACTTTTTTCACTTTTTATCGATAAACTCGATCAGGGTATCGATGGAATTACTAGCAAATTCGCAGATGATGTGAAGCTAATGGGGGTAATCGGGAATGAAAGCGATAGGGAGTTGCTCCAGACCAACTTAAACAAGATTGCAGCATGGGCAAATGAATGGAGCATGACGTTTAGCGTAGATAAGTGCATGGTCGCTCATTTTGGTTCGAACAACCCACGGTTCTCTTACGAGTTGAATGGTGTCACTATCCTGGATGCAACTAGAGTCACCGATTTGGGAATTCTCATTGACGAGCGACTTAAGTTTTCTGAACATTGTTCAGCGGTTGTCAAAAAATCGAATAGAATGCTTGGTCTCATTTTCAAAAAGGTCTCTTCGCGTTCTCCTAAAGTCATTCTTCCGCTTTTTCGAGGCTTAGTTCGTCCTGGACTGGAGTATGCTGTAAGGTTTTGGAGACCATACCTACAGAGGGACATAGACTTGGTTGAAGGGGTGCAGAGAAGAGCTACGCGTGTCCTTATTGGCACACAGGGCTTGAGTTATGAAGAAAGACTTCATTTTTTGAATATGTTTACATTGGATGAACGCAGGTGTCGAGGAGATATGATCGAAGTGTTCAAAATTTTCAATGGGATGGATAGGATGGACCATGAACTTTTAGTACACCGCCAATCGACTGCTTTTACAAGGGGACACCAGTATCGATTGGTGAGGGACAATGCAAGGTTATGGTGTCGCAGGGAATTTTTCTCCAATAGGGTTGTTAATAAATGGAATAGCTTACCCCCGGAGGTAGTAAATTGTAACACAATTGACACGTTTAAAAAGAAATACGATAAACATGTTGGGGTAAATCGAGAAGCTATCCATTCTTAGAATAAGACAACCATAAGTATTCTTTATGGGCATTGTATAATATTTTATCATGTGTATATATTGTTTGTAATTTGTGTTAATTGCATTTTTAATTGGGTTGCTGTATTTTTGAAACATATGACAACCATATTTTTATGGGCATCTTTTTATCAGCCACCTCGTTGGGCATTTTGCCTGTTGTGGCGTTGTATTTGTATTTGTATTTGTAGTTGTATTTGTATTTGTATTTGTATTTGTATTTAATAAAAACACTAAGCTTTTGCCCATTGATGACACACATGACTGTATTTACACAAATAATATATTTAAACTTATTGATTTACCACTTACAATTTTCAAACCAGACTATAAAATGAAGAAAATTCATTAAACATCTCCAGCTTTGAACAACCCGATTTATGAAAATTTTGCTTAGGAAACCCATATTCTTTATGCTCAAATAAAGTATCCCATACTATCATACCATAGGCGTAAGCAGAATTTTCTCGGGTGGGGGGGGGGGTTCAAATTTGTTTTCTCCTGAAGGGGGGAGTTTTTTCCTGGAAAATAACTCTACAATCTCGGCTTGAGGGGGAGGGGTTGGGGTTCCAAACCCCTTTGCGTACTCCAATGCATACTACTACATATGCAGATAGACTCAATAATCCGGTGTTTTTAGGTCGGTTTTCTTCGAGCATAGAAGGGGAAAACGTTTCAGTGCATTTCTATGAGCAGAAGTGTATATTATTTAAATGGGATTTTTCAATCAACTTGCAGTGATTCTTCGATTTCGGTAACCCAGCTTACCCTAATGTGATATGTGCCAGATCATAGGGGGTCTATTATACCAATGGTTCATATCTCAATTAGTTCCAGAAATATTCAACTCGATCCGCGTTGTTTTTTATGCTATTTTTTCAGTTTTCTCCTCAATTTTTTTTTCTGCAACACTTAGGTTTTATACCCGCTTGTACCGCTACTGAAGGCAGTGTCGTATTTACAGTGGGGGAGCTTAGCAGGCAGCAAATTCAGAGAGGCCGAGAAAACTAGTATAATGGGAGAAGGGCGGTGAAATTTAAAAATAATCCTCTATAAATCTACCTCTGCCCAGACAGCAAGTGCCTAGGTCAGGGAGTGGCCAAAAGAGTAACCCGAAGAGTTTGCAAGCACGTGAGTGAGCAAAAGAGTTCTTAGAGCGAGAGTAAGCATGTGAATGACCAAACGAGTGTCCTACGGAGCGAAAGACCAGTTCTGAGGCTCCCTACTCGGCAAGACATGTTTATTTACTTAAATTTTAACCCGATATCATCTCCACGAGCCCACCCCCCCCCCCCCCCCCGCACTTGGGATTCCTGCCGGTGGGGGGGGGGAGCATGCGTTAAGACAGCACTGCCTAGAGCGTGTGCAAGTAAACAAACTGTGACCAAACCTGTGTCAAACACCTGAGTGACCAAAACAGTGTGCAAGCATGTGGATGACTAAAAGGGTGATTTTAACGCATGTCTAATTGCAGGAGTTGAGGAAAAGGCAAGCGGGTTATAGCACAGGGTGGTGAATTCGAGGAAAGAGTAGTCAAGATAATTAAAATTAGAGTCGAATGGAAGAAGGCGGGGTAAAATTTGTGTGGCCCTCGTTCGGCAATACCGTAAATGCGCTTTTAACTGAAGAACATCAAAATTACTCTCAAACTTCAAACATAAATTTCTCATTTATGAAAATAAATAACTCATAAAGGATGAAATTTTAATTTGGCATCACCTTAACACCAGTTTTGGAAATACTAATCAGGAAATGCAAAACATTGGGAAACACAATTACACAAAATACTGAATGGTGAATCGGGCTTATGCGAGTAGGAAGTCAAGATAAAATATGAAGTTATTTTATAAATATTAGAATATAACATTGAAAACTTATAGAAATAAGTGTACACTGTTTTCGATATATAACAAGAAATAATTGGTGCATGTTTCAATAAAATATGTGGGTGTTAAATGGAGTGCATAATTAAGAAAAAAATGAAATTCTAATTGCACGATTTAAAATAATGAATTTCACTTTCAATTTTGTGGTCCTTGTCAACTTTGTATGTTTAAGGACTAACGCGCAAAAAAAGAGGAAAACAACGAATGGTAAGAAAAAGGATGATTCATCATATTGGATGACTTCTGCTTCATTGTGTGTTACCAAAAAAACTGAAGGGTGTACGCAAAGAGTATTAAAAAGCTTCTTAATATGCTTTAGGTGTACGTTTGCTCTTCCTTCGCAAAAAATTACGTGTGTGCCCTTAGGCACTAGGGGGACGATCCAGCCCACGTGGGCTACAACTGACCTTCCTGCGGCTATTGCTTCTTCTATTCTCTTTAGACGTTACCACTAGAAGAAGAAAGCTCAACGTCACAGTCTTCCTAGGGTGCAAAAATTTCAGGGGGAGTATATTTGAGAAGAAGAAAAAAGAATTAAAAAAAATTAGAGATTAATAACGAAAAAAAAAAAAGGAGGTAACCGGAATTATGTTGGTTTCTTGAAGGCTCTTGGGATTTGCAATTGACCCATCGCCCCTGCCTGGATCCACCACTGCACACACACACACAACTGATAGATACATACAAATTCTGACGTGTACCATTTCGTTAGAAATGCCACAAACTAATGAGTACAAAGTGCATATACGGTCAAGTTATATAAGTAGTTTGCTTGTAAAACCGTACATGGAAGCACACGGGAAACTGTTACTCTCTTGGAAGAATCTTCCTTACTGCTAAAGAAACTGAAATGACTTATTTATTTGGATGAGATTTTTCAGAAGCCTTTCCTCTAAGGATTTATACGCGCACTGCTGATCTCTATATCCCTTTCAGACCCTGCATTCACATATATGCAGGTTGCGTTTTCTCACTATAGAATTTTTTTAACCTCATGGATGCAAGCCCTGACTCAAAGGATTGTGCAAGCTCTGAGTTAGAAATATGAGGAATAGGAGCTTAGAGGGCTTTTTTATCAGAGGGAAGCACTTAAAGTTATTCTCTCAGGGGGTTTTTAAGAGGGCTTCCAGGAGAAAGTGCCTCCGGGAAAACAATGATTTATTACATAAAATTTAGTAATAAAACTTAGAGAAAAATTGTACATGAAGATGAATATACCTTGCATCATCTTGGCTGAAAAAAATTGAAGAAAATGAATTATTTGTTTACAGAAAAATGGAATTTTTGAAAATAAAAACTGCTGACATGTTTTCAATTTATTTTTTGAATATCGAAAATGCATAATCAAAATTTACATAATTTATGTAAACATCAAAATTCTGTATGTCATTGTACATCAAAATTTACATTATGCGAAAACATCTTGGAAAATTCCAAAATGTTCAGGTCTGAAAGAAATATTATGCAATCATTCTAAAAATCTGATCATTTGTATATTCTATCTTGTTTTTCATTTCCTGCACGTTTCGAGTTCTCAGCGTTATTTCAACACAGTGTTGGAATTTCCGCTAGCATGAGCGTAAAAGAATCAGAATTTTATGTTACGATCTGAACTTTTATTAGAAAATTTCGAGAAGGAAATGAAGTTATCGGGGAACAATACACGGAGCGGACATAGATGAAAACCTGAGATAGATAGTAAAACATACAACTTGCTCATATCAACATGCTGATGTTAATCATATTTATGTTTTATAAAAATAAAATGATGAAAACGTAGGTGAATATATTTTAATGAAGTCTCCACTGAAAGTAAGTTTTGAGAGAGGCTCCATCTTGGAACAACACATAAAACGTTCGATTCATCTCAAATTCAGAGCTTTAATGCCGTAATGACAACACTTGGACTCTCATAATGGATGAAAACAACACGCGAGTTTACATAATCGAGACATCTGTGTTCTCAAGTGTCTTTTATAGCCTTCACAGCAATACACATTCAGAACAGCCATGAATATGTTTCCTCATATCAACATGAAATATGAACATTTCTCATACATTTTGAGTGGCAATTAAATTTTTGCATCATTCAGCGTTTAACAAATTCATATCACTGCAAAAGAGGTACTCCTATGATTTAATGAAGCTGAATGCTGAAGAGATATCTCTTCTGTAATTACCAGAATTTGGAGCTTCAAGTTATAATGCGATCATAATTCGCATATAAGCGAATTTAAAGGAGGGCAAGAAATTCATACACCCTTATAATTAAACTCGAACTTAGGAATTAACTTCACGCTATAAGCGCTTCCATGGCACAAAGGCCAAGTTTCGTGGATGAGGGGTAGATACGGGACAGATTCATCCTTGGTGACAGAAGCTTTGAGGGAATTCGGTGGTTATACGAAAGTGAAGAGAGAGCGCAGAAAAATCCTAAATTAATGGGAAAAACGTCAAAAACAGAGACGGCGGGTAAATATAAGAGTGATAAGTGCTTTGCCATATTTCATCAAGTTTATTACCACTTTGTCGTGGTTTTGAGAGGAATATAAACATGGGAAGGTGTGTGTGTGTGTGTGTGTGTGTGTACGTGAGGCATTCACACCCTCTCACTAATTACGCAACGCGTTAATTATGATTAAATCTGGGAGATGGACGCTAGTTGAAGGTGACTAAAGTGCCTTGGACGTAAGAAAACACTTCGCCCGAAAATTCACGGGAAATATATATAGCAAGTAGAGCCTCGTTGTCGCTGTGACTCCGCGTCAGTATCGTTCATTGTTTACGAGGGCGTTGAGAAAATAACTATGACTTACATTTAAAATTGAATAACTCATAACTCCCTTAAAATATAGTGTTAAGTTCGCAAATTTTGGCGATTAAGTGGAAAATATAAGGCCTTGTTCAGAACGGAAGTATATTCCTGTCATCGGTGAAATACATCTGGAAATTCTGTTAAGAAGTATCTGGGATATTTCATTAGATTTTTGTTTTCCGTACCGTTAGATTTGAATTAACTACCGAGAATATAGTATCATTGACATTAGTAAAATGGTCTCAACTAGGTCTGTCAATTCCTATGTAATTTGGTGTACTGAACACGAATCTAAACATGAACAAGCTGGATTGGTTACATCTTGTTATAGTAAGGGCTGTTTCATGACACGGCGGAGCCGGTACAAGCTGTCGCAAAGTGTGACGTTACTGCTCTGAAAGGAACGAGTATATGTATAAGCCCGCTTTGCAGCCTTGTTAATTAGTGGTCGGCTGAAGTTGGTTTTCTGTGGTTTCCAACTTCAAACGCACGAATGCGAGCCGATTCCCCCCGTTAAAAAGTCTCGCCACAGAGAACAACAGGCCTACAACGTAACAAATATTCAATCATTACACTTCACTCACAATTTGAAGTATAGATAGCAGCACTGAAATATCAAGAACAACACTAGCTACACACTCAGACTATTAGGTGCACTCCAGGCCCTGCCACGAAGCTGGGCTGGAAGAGATCTCGACAACGGGATAAGTCCGGTGGCAGAGCCCCTGGCGTTCATTCATTCAGCCTTGTTAATTGCGATAGTTTTCTATCACTGCACTGCCTATTTACTGAATTGTTTTTCAAAATTATCTTTTCGATTATTGTCATCAGTATCTGAATAGTCATTTTTTTGGTTTGCTTCTTTCAACCATTTGAGCATTTAAATTAAGAAATTTTGTTATTTTATTTTATGAGGTAACTTTCACTGGGAATGCTTTTGTCGGATCCATTTCGGTTGAAATACCAACGTTAGTTGCGTTTTGTTGGGTTGATTGAAAGCCAACTCGAGACGGATAATTTAAATTATTTATACAAATTTGCCACGTTTTCAAGAGAAATAAAATTTAATTGGTCGAATGGTCGACGCGTTTCGGCTCTTCATCGACCATTCGACCAATTAAATTTTATTTGTCTTGAAAACGTGGCAGTTTTTGTGTAAATTAAAACCAGGCAAAGTTTCTAATTTTTTGTGATAATTTAAATTATCTTTTGAACTTTCTGATAATTTCATGGCGTCTGTTTGGTTTCATTTGAATAAGGATGGCTATTAGAAGCGTTTGCTTCGATATTACTAGATATGTGACATGGAAACCTTCCGAAGGACAGAAACGGGTTTCAGAGCGGGGGACGCCTTCCCCCCCCCCCCACACACACACACACACTAGCCAGAAAAATAATTTTTCTATACTGTAAATACGTCCTTTATTTCACGGGATAGAAAGAATCACCGTACTATGTTTTTCACACAATTTTTCGCTGCGAATAAATGCCCATAAATGGATTTTACCTGGTAATAACAGAGCCAGTTACGAAGAGATGCCGACAAGAGCATAAATTTGTTGGCGTCTGTTGATGACGCTTTACTCCCGATATAACAATAATCCCTCTGAAGCGATATTTTTTTTTTTTTGGTCAGCAGGTAGTTTTATCAAGCATACATATATTTCAAAACAAGAAGAATTAAAGTTTTCATGGTGATATTCGTGTTCAGCAGGTCAAAACCATTCGGAATTTAATATTTCCATGTTGGACGCAATGTCATTGTTGTCCAGTCTTATGGGTCCATAATCGTTTTATTGTGGAATAATATTTAAACCCATCTTCTTAACCAATTGAGTAAAAAATGCTTGGTCCTTATTAAAACCGGTCTATTGAATGGAATCCCTTCGAATGGACTTATTGAGGCGGACGAATAGGTATGGCTAATGATTCGACAGATTCAAACAAAACAAATCTGAGGAAGCTAGAATGCACCTGTATTCGTTAGAAAAAAATGACCATAGCTATACTGACAGACATCCAAATTGTTGAAGGTGTAGAATATGGGACAGGGTCATAATCTCTACCGGCCATAAGTTCTAAAATCCAAAATCCCGACAGATCTAAATCTCGACAAATCCAGATAAATTTAAATCTCGACAAATCCAGATAGATTTGAATCTCGCATATACTGAAATCGCAACAGACCTGAATCTCGACAATACTGGAATCCTGGTGGACTCTCTACAATAGTGAAATACCGACATTAATTAATTGGCTTTAACTGTATTAATTTTTTGAAGGCTGTTGTAGTGTAGTACTAGTAGTAATATAATAATAAATTAGGATGATTTTTTTTAAATTTAATTTCAACAGGTAAGTGACACTGCGAGTTTTGCTGAAGACACTGTCTCTTCCTTACTTCTTTGTGTGTGCTCTAGGGCTGTATTTCCTTGAAAAATTTTTTTTGTCACAATTCTTTGTTTCATTCTACACCGCAACAGCACGTGGTCTTCACATTCGAGGAATTAAAATTTAGGCAAAAAAAGCGGAAACTGTAGCTTAATTCTACCACACCATCAGATATGCCTTTTCCGTCTATCCTAATGAATTATCTACTTGAACGAGATTCATTTCATCGATCTTCATACATCCAGTAGAAAATGAAACGATTGCTACAAATATTCTAGTCATATGGCTATAAATAGATAAATAAAATGAACGAAACTGTAAAAATAAACAATTGATTCATTTTTGTCTCAGTTGAATATTAGCTCTCAATCTTTTTTAGGTATTTATTTCAACGCCGAGTTTGTGCGTGAAGAACTCTCATAAACCTCTTAGAACAGAATCACTGTTGTGGAAGAAAATAATTACCACGATACTTCCCGAACAGCGTCATTGTTTCTAGCTAACTAATGCCATTGTCCCATAATTTTTTAAAATTTTCATTTACTTATTGTTAACATAATGAGCGTGGTGTTTCAGAATATGAAGAGTTCGCCTCCTTTTTTCCCCCTGATTTCATGATCCAATTAGCTATTAATAAACTTCCTTCCAACACGTGTCTTGTTTCGGAAAAATTTCTTCAGAAACTTTTAATGGTCTTTTTACCCTCTGACGATTCCTAATTATTTATTTAACGTAAAACATTTCTTTTTAAAAAAAGAAAGGACGAGAGTTGTATGTGTTAGCACCAGAAAGACGAGAAGAGGTCTGTGTGTGACCCTCAGCTTATTCTGGCAATTTTTGAGCATTTTAATATTTGAAACCATGGTATAATATTTTTATGATAGAATGGAGTTTAGTGGGTGAAACCATTGATCTATTAATACATTTTTATAAATGTTTAGTTTATTAAAACATTCTGTGCAAACGGCCTCTCTTGATGTCCGTCAGTGTGGAGGACATTCGCGACTGGGGGAGGAATTTGCATTTTCTATATTCCCGATGGGATTTTAGTGTTACGTTGCCTTTAGGTTTTGAATAGGATCAGCGAGTGTGGTGTAGATTTATTTTTTTGGCAGTTGGAAGTACCTGTCGATGTTCTTTCCGAAAGGTTTCAAACAATCTTGTCGATTTATATTTGAAAAAAAAAAAAAAAATCGCATATCCATAGTGATGTGGAATCAGTATCTGTAAGCAATGAGGTTTCTTGCAAAATATTTTGGAATCCTTGATTGACCCCACAATATTTCACACATTTTCATCTTCAGCAGTTTCTTTGCTACCGGTAAACGGGATATTATTGAGATCTCTGATATTTATGGAAATTAGTTGACGTTTGGGTGTAGGACGAGATTTTCTTTGATGGCTTCAATATGATTTGCGTTAATTGTTCTTAATAGCATTTCATTTTGCATCGCTGAGGCATTGTTGGAGGGATAATTTCATTCCGATTCGCACATTCATCGCCAATGCTTTACAAATGTTTTGTCGGGGTAGTTTTCATTCTCCTCTGTATTCTTATCATCATCACCACTCTCTCTGGGTTTGTCTCACGCAGTCTTCGCCAGTTTCTGAGAAATTTCCTGTTCGGTGAATCTGAGTCTTTTTTGCCATTTCTACAACACTCATAAGCACGTGGGTATTTCTACTTTTCATAACAAACAGTTTATCGGACAAAATGTCAAAAATACTTGAGAACAAAAGTTGAGACTCCTGCTCTGATCGACATCTGCAGATAAGACGGTAATGAAGGTATATGAAGGTAAGAAAAGAATCTCACGAATGGGAATTACACCGTATTAGATTCACAAAGAGACTATCAGAAGAATTTTGACCTTACACACAATCAGTTATGACAATGTTGGTAGTATTGTACGTTTAATGTGTTCTAAAATATAAGGGAGGGTCTTTCTAGGTATGTCTGTTCGTATCTCCTTCGCTAAGGAAAGATTATGAAAAAAGCTTTGGTATGCAATAAAAACATTATGATTCAGGGAAAGTCGAGAAATTTTTAATATTTTCGTTTATTCTTCGTAAGATATGGCAACAAGAGAAAGAACACGTAGGATCACACAGATCCCGTCCGTCTTTCTAGTGTTGACTAGCCTACTTCAATTACCTTTGAATCGGATGATGAACTGTATAAAGCCGAGTTATTTTTTCTTATACCATGAATAGCAAGCATAATTGATGACACTATTGGGTTTAATGCATTCTCATGTTATACGGCAGCGACAAATTAAAAGACATAAGCATGTAGGACTACATCTTACGGTGAATCTGATAAATCCGTTATTATGTATAATCACTGACCATTTCGGTAAGTTTGATGAATTTCCTTAAATTTATCCTTTTGCAGGTATGCATAATACCCAAAGGTCGTTGATAGATATGATAAATCGTACTAAATTCATTAGATTAATAGATTATTATGCATGATCATTTTCTTCTGGAGGGAAAATTTATTCAAATAAAAATAGATTTATTCAGGGCCTTCGATATAGTCAAAGGAATTTCAGCTGCCCCTGTGGTTTGTTGGAGAGTTATTTGTGAGTGAAATATTCATCTGAAAAACTCAATGCACACAATAGACGAAACTAAAAGTTATCAGTTCGTGAAATGTTTTGATCGATTTGACAATGCAAGCAGATTGTACAACGTGAATGTAAATATATATACATATATTAGTAAATATGATAAATAGGTCTTATTGCTATGATGATATTTATTATTTTGGATAACCGTACTTGTGAGCCAGAATCTGTCTGAACCAGATTAATTAACGATTTGACGAATATTTCCAAACATCCTCGAAATAACTGCTATAGCTACCTCCTTTTAAAGACGAATTACGAAATCAAACCTCGATATAACGAACTCCTATGTAATAAATTCTATGACGGTACCTCGATGTAACGAAATTTCATTTAACAAATCTTACGACTGGAACCCGATAAAATGATTTCTCATTTAAAAAATTTTACGATGGTCCTCTATTATAATGAATAATTTAACAAATTTTACTGTCATCTCCCGATGCAGCGAATTAATAAAAGTAAACTTACTGTACTAATCTGTTCTCTTCCACTACCTAAATGTTAAAACAGTTGCCAGTTTTTAAAATACGGTAGAACCCCAATTTTAAGATTTTTATTTACCCGAAAATCAGGTAAAACCAATATTTTTAGGAGGGGGAAACATTTTCCGTTAGTTTACACTGCTTTTTTTTTTCTCTCAGCGTTTCTCAGTTTTTCAAATTCGAATATCTGAGCGAATATTGCACTTAGAAACGTGGAATTTCTTCTGTTGGTCTCAGGACAGACGGGACAACAACTTTCTAATTCTGTTTTTGAGCACAGGGTGCCCGTATAAATTTTTTTAATTTCATTTTAATAGTTATACAACCCCTTGCAATATGAATGGCGTATGTGAGGCCTACATCTTATTTGAGTACTTTTTCTAATTGGAAGTACACCTCTAGAATCAACAGTTCTCCAGTAAATTGCGGTGTAAGGTGTCAGCTATGCACCCTGTATAATGATTGTTATTCACAATGTCAGCGTTAAAAAGTTAATTCCAAGAGTTGCATAGAGATCAAGGAAAATAGAACAAATGAAGTGGCAGTTGCCTTTGAATTCCGGGAATATTCGCATTACGCAAGAAGGCGCCGCGATCGTTCCGCGGGAAAAATAGCGCTGGCCTATTCCTCCTCCTCCTCTGATGATGCTTCACTTTCTTTGGAGTAGTTTTCGCTTGCTCAGTCACTGACAGATCCTGGTAAGGCATGTATCAGAGCAACTCTCACACGAATTCCGCTCCCGAATGACGGAGCTCAACGCCGAGGAAAATCCCTCCCGGTTTCCCGACAGGATCACCGAATATCGGGTAAGCAAAGGAAACAAAAAAAAAAAAAAAAAACCTTTCTTTTCTTAACGGATGAATTGTTTTATATATTATAGGTCGAGCGAATTTTTCTCGGCTCTGAACTATTATTTGGAGAAAACAACTGTTTTCTTCTAAGATTCTTACGGAGAACACAGATTCATAACCCCCGCAGGTTTTCATAGCCAGTTTTCGGAATATACTTCAGTAACTTCAAAAAGAAAAAGTTTTTATAGTACAATGCAATCTCGCTACAACGGCTAAGACGATACCCCGATACTTCGTATAAAGATAAATCACTTTACGATATTTTTCGAATCTTGTTTGGTTTGTAATTGTGTATAGTCTAATGTTAAACTCCTCAAGATGAACTTGAAAAAAAAAATATTATTTATACAGGGTGATTCTAAATTCATGAAACAATGATTAAGAGGTGATAGAAGACACCTTAAAAATCTTTTTTCGTCATAGAATGCGAGAAAAAGTGGTCGAATCGCAATAGTAAAGACGGTAGAAGGTGATTTTAGAGAGTGCACAACAGCACTTCACCAAAAGCAAATATATTTTTACGCAGGATTTGCTGCAGTGTGGGCTATCAGCCATCAGAGGATACACAGGCATCTTCGAATTGGAACTGAGTTTGTTTTTCATTGATGCAAGGAACATCAAGGTTATGCTGCACCAAACAAGGGACAAGTGGTATAATAACCACAAGTTAGTTGGTGCAACCTGGGTAACACTAGTTCAACTAGTGTTACCCAGGTTGCACTATGAGAAAGCCTTCCACATTGCAACACTCTGCACCCTCGAATGGTTAATTGAACTTATTGCAGCGAATGTGATATTTGCTTTTGGAGAAGTGCTGTTATATGTGAACACTCTAAAAACACCCTCTATCACAGTTACCTTTGCGATTCAACCGCATATTCTATGATAAAAAAATGCTTGTTTAGATATTGTCCCATATGACCTCTTAAAGTTTGTCCCATGAATTTAGAATTTTTGAACTTTTCGATTTTCAAATACTGTGAAATTTTCTGCGCCTGTGTTCAAGTTTTTGTTCAACCCTGTACTAGGAATATTTTAAAAATATTTTAAAATATATTAATATATAAATATTTAAAAAATATTTTTAAAAAAATATTTTAAAACTATTTTAAAATATCCTGCTGAAATGCATTATATATACTAATTTTTTCCACTAAAATGCTCTTCTCTCAAAGTGTTTGTTAGATAAGGAACATTTTTTCGAACACCACTCATTTAAATGTGTCTGAAACTTTCTGTATCTTTCAACATATTATGATGTTACATATTTTAACACAAGGATTTTTTTTATTGAAATTATTTAAAAAAGTTTTATGGCACAAAATATGGATAAATTTTGATGATTTTTGAAAAAGTTTCATGTTGTTGAAGTTAAAATTCAAGAAAAAAACATAATCAAAATCCGAAAATCTCTTGTTAAAATGTATAAAAAATATCCATAGTAATTGATAAAAAAAAAAAAAATGAGTGCCTCTTTAAAGTGAATAGAAAATTTTTAAATGTTTTCTTAAAGGAAGGAGATTTTTCCCATACGTTAGAGAATTGAAACTTAGATCGTGCACCAAAACCCCCTTAAATTCCTAATTTTTTTTTCTTTCGAGGGTGTTTAATAAAAACAGTATTTTGCACCGTCAACCCTCTAGAAGTGTTAAAACGAAGTTGTGGCGTAAAGCTACTTTCTGTGTAGCACACAAAGTGGTGTGCGGTAAGCCCCTTTACAGGGAGGAACGACTAACTGAATTTTGTTAAGCAATTACAAAACTTATAAACGCGTTTTATGGTAGTACCAACAACGCCAGTTCAGAGGAGATGCCAAAAACATAACAGAACGGACCGCATGAAGGCGTGGTCATGCGGAAGAAAATTCTGAGTTACAAGGAGAAAAAAAAATTAATTGGAGTCCCTAATCATGGGATCAAAATGGCCCCTAGTTATGTATGTGTATTCATATACAGTTACAAAAAAGCATGTGAGAGGTCAGACATATAACAAAGAGAGATATCAACAACATCAGAAATTTCGTGGCGATGGATGATAATTCTATCTCTCGACCAGTGTTATCCAAAAAAATAATAATAATTTTGGAGAGTAATTTCACCCCTCTCCAAAATTATAAGGGGTAATTTTGTAAAATAGGCAAGTTAACCCTATTAAAAAAAAATCACCTAAAACTTCGGAGTATTAATTGAGGAGTATTTTCATTCCTCAACGCGAAATTTTTTGAGGAGTATTTGCTCTCGATATTACAATAACCTCTCTACAACAATATTTTTTCATGGTCAGCAGAATATGGTTATATCGTGGTTTCACATTAATTGATGGATGAAATACAAGATTTATTAAACAATACTAAACTTTTAAAAGTTGGGCTTCATATGTAACTAATGAAATTCAATTTTTTTTTACGAAATTCAATTTATCTATATATTTAATATTATTTGTATATTATTGTATCTATATACAGTATTTACTATTATATGTATTCTAATTTTTTTTTTTTTGAAAATCAGGCCCAAACTTTTTGACCACCGTGTATATTTTAATACAAAATATTCTAGCAGGCATTATATTTATGATTATTTCCATCAAAATGGTCCTTTCGCAATTTTTACATTCCATGTTGAAATTTCTTAAAAAATTTGGCTCTCGGCAATATACGGTTTAACGTGTATTAACGAGATGATTTCTTATTGAAATGACTTCAAGCAATTTTTATGGAGTATAATATGAATTAATTTTGGTTATTTTTGTAAAACTTTAATGCGAGGAAAAGATCTTGAAGAATTCTTGAAATAGAAATCTGCTGTTCAAACAATTTGGTACAGCCTGTATTTACTCGAAGAATCTCTTAATATCTTTACGAAATTTTCCTTTTCGTGATTTCCCTGAAAACGTCACAGAATTAATAAAAATATGTAATTTACATTTTAAAGAGCGCTTTCCCCTCGGGGAAACTATGAAATGTCAAGGGATATTGACGATATAAAATGTAACTATATTAAATAAATCAATAAAATTATTTCTATAATTAACTTGCGAACGCATGATGGAAATACAAGCGTCGAAGTAATAGGAATTCCTTCTGCATCGAACACATTTACATTCACTTACGCAACGGATACTACTCAACAGAATTTGGAAATATATTTTATATACACAAAAAATTATCCTTCCTAAAAAAATTCAAATTTAAGGAAACTCGCATTTCAGTAAATCCCATTGGACATAAAATTTCACATAAATTTTTATTTAAAAGTTTTACTCAAAATTTTTCTAAATAAACTTTAGGGAAAAAGTTTATAAATCACCATTTCGTTTTTCAATAGCCTCTCCAGATCATATCCATAATTTAGAGTCATGATCATTTTCTTCTGGAGGAAAAATTTATTCAAATAAAAACAGATTTATTCAGGGCCTTTGATATAGTCAAAGGAATTTCAGCTGCCCCTGTGGTTTGTTGGAGAGTTATTTGTGAGTGAAATATTCATCTGAAAAACTCAATGCAATAGACAAAACTAAAAGTTATCAGTTCGTGGAATGTTTTGATCGATTTGACAATACACGCAGATTGTACAAAAACGTGCATACAAAAATAGCTCAAAATATATTAATGCTTATTAGCATGTCGTGTGTTAAACACTTTAATGTTTATGTAAAATCATTATGACTTTTTGAAGGGCCGAAATACTATTCGCTATAAGATTAAGGTAAATTCGAGGAGTTCCTATCCCACAGCTACAGAAATTCGCATCGAAAGTAAAATCCGTTTGAAGAGTTATATTTGATACGTAAAGAGAGGGAAAGAAAAAAAACCCGTCCTCTTTCTCTCCCACCTTATTGATACATTTTACAGGGTGATTCAAAACTCCACGTACAAACTTGAAGGGAAGGTAGAGAACTCATTTGGAATCATAATTACATAGAAAAGCATGGTAAATGCCACCGTCAACTAATAAAGAGACATAAATACACAGTAAGGACAGAAAACAGTGTAAAGCGCTTTATTACCCAAAAAAGAGTATAATAGTAGTTGCGAACATCACAGCAGTTGTTCAAAATTTCGCATTGGCGTTGATGCTCGCATGACGTCCCCGGCGCATAGATTGCTGAACATTTTCAAAGATATCGAGCATTTCACGGATCGCAGCAGCATCGATGTCAAGTCGTGCGACCAAGTCTATGGCTGAATCTGCTGGTGTTTCGTAAACAATGGTCTTCAAGGCACCAGAGAAAAGAAAAATCAAGAGGAGATAAATCAGGTAATCTGGTGGGGGGGCTGCGACCATGCCCAATCCATCTCCTTCCAAATGTCCGTACGGAGCAACCTATCCATTTCCGACCATGCTTTCCTATGTGATTATGATTCCAAACGATGATCTCTACCTCCCCTAAAAGTTTTTATTTTACGTTTAGTTTTGAATTTCCCTGTATATGGAAAACTGGCTGTTGAAAATACAAATATTGATGTTTCGGAAAGGAAAAGTCATCCCTGTCCGAACGGAAACTCGAACCCGATCTCTCGTATTCCGAACGAGTGCTCTACCTTTAGGCTATGAAAGCAAATAGACATTATCCCCTTGGAGTGTATATACAGAGTATATCTAGTTGTTTCCTTGTGGTGGCGACAAACTCAGAGTGGGTGATATTAGGCATGAAAAGAGGAACATGGTATTGAAAACCACATTTAACCGGTGAGAATCACAAAAATACTTACAAAGGGTGTGACGTCGAGTGGGACAAAAAGGCCAATAACAAGTAGAAAAAAAAATTATTTCACAGTATCATCACAACACAGCACCACAGGGGCTGTGTTGTGATGTATACAGGTCCGGATGTATACATGACACCTCTCGGCGTGTCGCATTTCTGTTCCGACAGATTGGATGGACCGGATCGATACACCCGGGATTTCAAATACCCCCATAACCAGAAGTCTGCTGGTGTTAAATCTGGAGAAAGAGGAGGCCATGGGAACCTGCAATGCCTGCTAATTATTTTGTCTTCCCCCGAACGTCGGGAGTTGCTCCATCTTGCGTAAACGTGACGGTAGAAAAAGTGTGTCTATCACGCAAACATGGCACGAATTTTTTGCGCAGAAGCGTTAAATAAGAATTCCATTCACACACACACACACACACCGTTGCCGTTTCCACCCATTTACTGGGCACTGCGTTTCAAAGAAAAAGGTTCCTATGATGAACGAACCTGTGAACCCACACTACACTGCCACTTTTGGGGAACGCAATGGTTTCAGCGTGTACTCACGTGGATTAAACGTCGCCCAGATGCGACAATTATGGGTATTAACGTCGCCATGAAGCGAAAAACCAGCTTCATTTTTCCACAAGATGTTAAAAACCCAGGTGGGAGTCTGTTCGATTTTGGAGAAAGCCCACCTCGCAAATGCTTCCCTCTGTAAGGTATCCGCTGGTAAAAGTTCATGGTACGACTGCAATCTGTATGGGTACAGATCAAGGATTCCATGAAGAATATTGCGTATCGAGGATGGTGGTAAGCCTGGCAGCTTCTGCAGCTGTTAAACGACCTTTTCCAGTCCTCATATTCTTCTGAACTCGGAATTCACGCAAGGCAATGGTCGCTGGTACCTGGTTCACATTAAACAACTTCACAAGCAAAGCTTTATCCTTCGCACTCAGTATCCTTGTTCACATATACAGTTTACAACGGTGAACTGGTTGTGGATTAGGAACGCAAGTTCTTATAACCGTCTCATTTGTATATTTCCACCGAAGTCGCTCGTACCAGTGCCATCTATCGACTGTTCTTTTTGTTATTGTTTTTCCTGGCAGAAAAATCCCCGTGACTTAGCGATGCTAACCTTGTAAACTGTTTTTGATTTCGGTTATTTTTCCTGTTTCTATTCAGTTTTAAAGTTTCTACGGACTTTTTGCCCATCCTGTATTATGCTGAATGGCTTCGTGCGATGACCTGGGGTAATATTCTGCTGTACCCACCAGTATATTTAGAAAAAGGCGTCCTCTCCGACATGTTGCCATCTGGTGACCTTGATGTCATTTTCGAGCTATTCGAAGAATGTTGCCACTGTCCAGCGCAGAGAGCCATCCAGCATATATGTGCGCTCCAAGGAGAAATGTTCTACCTTCGAGGATCATGTCACTCTCCACTGTACAAACGAATTTTTTAACAGCTGTCGAAAACCTTCGTATGGACAGCGGAGAGTGACATGATTTTAGATAAGTCGCCATTTAGTGGCAGCGTCAACAATTGTGAGCTTTGGCTTGAGTTAGGTCTGACCTTCTATGTCTGACCGTTCAGCACAACACACGAGCGCTAAGAAAAGATTGCGATTCGTTGCCTTTGTAGTCTAGTGGTCTGAGGCGCTCTCCCGCCAATTGAGAGGACGGGGTGGGTGAGATTCCCCACAAGGGCAGTTGAATTTCCTTTCTTTCCTGAATTCATCTCCCCATAACCAGCTGATGAAAATCTTCGGATGCTCCATCTGCTTTCATAGCTTAGAGGTAAAGTAGTCGTCCAGCGTACGAGCGACCGGGATTTGAGTACCCGTGAAGGCAAAGATGAATTTTCCTCTCCTATAAACATCAATATCTCTTCATAATGCCAGTTTTTGGTGCATAATACATCAACAAGGTGGAAGAAAACGTCTTTCTAAACATATACGTCGCTGTCTGGTGACCTTCATGTCATTCGCGAGCTATTAACGAAATGTTGCCGCCATCCATCGTACGAAGCCATTCAGCAGTTATATTTGAAATGATAATTTTAATATCACTTTGAATCACAAATCGTAATCCGCTTCATACTTACAATATTGGTTGTAATTTAAAATAATTCTAATTCATCTTTTCTTTAGCCAGGTTTTCCTAGGGGCATGTTTCTACGTCGTGTGCAGGGTGAGAACGCTGATTGGTCAAAAAACCTGAATTTCAGGTTATTTACCAATCAGCATTTTAACGTTGCACATGACGCAGAAGTTCTACTCCTAGGAAAACCCGGCTTTAACATCTGTGGGAGTAAGTCGTCATACCTATGGATTTTTTGTTTCCGTTCGCGAAACAGAATATTACAACTAAAGTACGAAATGAGCAATCATAAAATTATTTTCGTGATCATATAAATACAATTGTGGCGGATTACTTCTTACTCGGCAGTAGAAATATTGAATCACTTAACGTTAACCTCCATCACATTCAGGCTTTCGACAACAAATTTGAATGATCAGTATTTGAAGTATCGGCGATAAAACTGGTTGCCTTGTTCGTATGTTAGAAATAGAAGGGGGAAAAGGATTTAGGGACATAAGATTCTACCCCATCTTAACTTTCTCACTCTCTCTCTCCCTCTATTCGTTCTATACCTTTATCTTTTATACATACAATCAGCTCCACTTAACGGGGAGAGAGAGATATATATTTTCAATCAACGGTGGTTCCCGCCCATAGTATCCGATAAAGCGGGGTATTCGATTGTGCGATGAACAATTTAATTGCTGTTTAACACCGTCAGTATAGTTTTTTTTTTTAAAACTGGTGAATGGTGAAGGGCCAATGTTAATGAAGCTCCTGGATCAGACATAAAAATGAAATGAAAATTACGGTGCACTACAACGATCACAATACCTGAGATTTTAACGTTTCATTAAGAAAGTAAGCGCCCTTTATGGGCTTAACATAGAACAAAATTAAAATAATTAAATTTATACGTACTGAAGATAACTTGAAAACCTTTGAGCTATTACTTCTCAAGTCTAGTGTTTTCCAGGTCTTAACTTGGCAACATATTTGCGAAGATATATTTTTAGAACTTATAAAATTTATCCACGACGGTTGGGTACGTACTATGTATAATCGTCGATATAAAAGTGATTAATTTAGAGAAATTTCTCTATCTTACCAAAATGCTCGGCGATTATGCGTAATGGATTGATCACATTTACCGTAAGCATATGAACGAAGCCAGCTCGCAAGTCTTGCCTTGCCTAATTTTATTAGCTGTACGCAGTTCATGTAAAAACCAGGAGGTGGCCACACTATTATTACTCAACTGTGTATATTGTGAATAGCGACTCGGATAAATTCTAAACGAGCACGAAACTAATGAAGATCTAGTCTTAGATTCAATATAAGCTCCACCAAGTCAAGTTCCGAATAAGAAATCCCTTCAATCAGTTCTAAAATCATACATTTTCACGCAGAATGGTTTTGAAACCCGAATATCTAATAGCATTATTTTATGTCAAGCTTAATGAGCCAAAGCGATGAATATTGCAACGTGTAGAAAATTAATGGAGGGGAGCACTTGCTTCTCTCATGTGCTCGCTCATCATCGCCGCGAATATTCGAGAATCCGAATGTGATCGAAAGTGTATCGCGTGATCCAGTGAATGGATGGAAAGGAAGCGCGTCAAACGCAAAACGCGCTAATGCCATTAAAGTTTTATGCGCCAAAACGTTTCATCCTCCGGCTGCTGCTGCTGCTGCGTAACAAATCGCGTGACTCCGAACTATCTTGAAGGCGATTTGCTCGGCAAGGCTTAAAAACACAAGTGATGTATTCGCAGAATTTCTATTCGATAACTTGTTACTAATAAAAGATTTTTCTCCGATTTTCATTAAGAAAGAACGCAGTCAAATCAGATTTAGGAACTTTTCTCTAGAGATTTGAAGTAGTTTTTGTGGATGCATTATGCATATCTCGGTATCATTTATTGGAAACATATTTTTCACTTAAAATAAAACTACATGCAAGAGGGCTGGCCAAGTCTCAAAAACATTATGTACTCTATGATTTGAAATAATACATGCCCGAATCGATATTTTACACGCCCGAAAAATATCACTAAATATTATTACTGGATTTACTTACTTCATTGGAAAAAAAAATCATTTAGCGCAAAATAGCGTTATGTAGTGTATTTATTCACATGCAATCATATTTCATTATTAATTCATAATTCATTATTTCATGAATCATAAACGCTGTTTTGAGTGATGTATTGCAAACAAAAAATGCTAAATTTCTCCTGAATCACAATTTCGATATAGACTACTGTAGATTTTCGCGAGAGCTGGTGTAATGGACAAGTTTTTGGCAAATTTGACCGATTGTAGCTAGAAGGGTGTTTGCGGAATTGGTAATTAAAAATTTTGGCGAAATTTTGATTGTGAACTTCGATAATTTTTCAGCGCTTGTAGCTCATTACATCCGGATATTCTAATGGAATTAACGTCACCTTATAAGACTTTTTTTTTCTGTTCTTTCCAAATGTGCTCTTAGTTTGCGTGTAGGTCTCTCAGAACCTTCACAAATTCTGGTTTCCTCAGACTGGACGCATTTTTCTTCCATAATCGATTATCCCAAATAGCTCGAAAATAATTCGTGATAGCACAGTGTTGGTAGGGTGTTTCATGTTCCACTTGGGCTCGTCTATCGCCCTCTTTCGTTTGGCAGAAGAGATCACGTTCACCCTGTATATATAGTCATGTACCACACGTTGGTGATGAAAAAGAAAGGATTTCGGGCGACTACCGTACCGTCATATATATGCATACCGTACTTTGGCCGAAGATCTCCGGTCACTTTGTGAATTTCCTGGTTAAAACTCAAATCATTTCTCAAAATCGGACTTTGGCGAAACCTCTCGGTCATTTCGTGAATCGGTCGCACTTCGGGCTTTGGCAGTGGTAATTGAAGGTCGTGGAAAAACTATTGAAGTCGTATTTAACAAAACTCGAGTATAAAAGCAAACATTCTATTTAACCTCGGATAACAAAACACGAAAACAAAACTGCTAATCTTATTAGAAGTAATTATAAAAGAGAACGCAGCTACTTGAAATACTCGGCACGTAAATAATTTAGATGAATATCCTCAATTTAAACTGAGCGCATACCCAGAATGAAATTTTATTTCCATCCAAGAAACTGTTCGGTTTTGGGGAAAACACTTGCATTCCAAGAAAAGAAGCTTCTTTTTTCCCCTTCAAGTTTTATTCTTTCCAAAATGATACTTATGATGATGAATATTTAAAACTTAAACTACCTAATGAATCTTTTTACGACACACTATTACAATGGGCCTTGATGACGATATTACTTGTGTATTTGATATTGCTGCTGAGACAACAGGCAGTGTAGTTGGTTGCTCTTCACAACCTTCAAGATACTCCTGCTACCGAACCGTACATGCACGTCGTTGGTATTCTTTTAAGGCAGGGGTTCTCAAATTGTGCGCCCCCAGCCATTGTCAAGGGCGCCGCTAGGTTTTTGAAATATATTCTTTGTGTAAACTGCTCTGAGGAGCTGTGGATAAGCGTTGATTAGGGTAAGGGGCACCGCGGGTGGAGACCCACGACCTCAAACCCAATTTCCCGAAAATGAACTGACGCATTTCCACATCATAAAAGTGAGCTGCGGTGCAGTTCAACATCACTTGATCGGCTCTCAGTACATTTACAGATAGCTTAAGTGACCCCCACGTTGCAGTCCTAAATCACTTGAGTGACCCGCGGCACAGTTCCAGAGCATTCAAGTAGTCCACGGCTACTGAGTGCTCCGGAACGGCATTTCAAATCATTAAAGTCACCCGCGGTGCACTTTCACATCGCCTGAGTGACCCCATGGTATATTTTCAATCACTTAGCACATTATCACATTGGCTCAGAAAGAGTGGCTTTACGCTTACCTCGTGGGAGAACAGAGCGCTAATGATACTTCGCTTACCGTAAGGCAATTCCTGTTACTCTCGGGTACGTTCCCAGTATTTAGGGTACTCCAACTCTCAGGACAATGAAAGCACGAACCCCAGAGTTCTATAAACATGGGCATGCACTCATCGCACTTGACGAATTCTCGAACATCTCCATGTGTGACAAGAATGTGAATAATGATGAAAACTTTCACGAAAGACGTTAACGACCCCGATGGCCTAAACCCTTTCTAAGAATGAGAGAAAGGAGCCTACCTTGTAATCAATATTCCGTTCAATCGAAAGGAAACCTCCCCCTTCAATTCTTTCAACATGCAACGAAACGAGGGGGGAAAAAAAACTTCAATCTTTATGCATGAAATTTCTTGGGGAGGAAAACTTAACAAGTATGGTAATGGTAAACGTGAAATATTCCTTTTTTACCGTGAGATTTTCCGTACGTGCATTTCTTTTTTCTCCCATCTTTTCAAAACTTCGATCCGAAAGAAAAAATAAGAGGGGCGAAAAAATACTTGTATCAAGACTATACAAAGGAACATAAAAATAAAACTTATCGGAATGCGATACTGATCGTATGCGTAGGGAACGAAAAAGCTACGTTAAAAAATACGTATACAGATACAAGTGCCTGGCCTAAGAATAGAAGAAAAAGATTGGCTTTGAATATTTTTTGAGCATCGAATTCCTATAGAGCTCTATAGTTTCTAGTAGAAAAACTGGGAAAGAAAGTTTTTATACGAATTTTTCATCTTATTTCCACGTGTATGTGTATTTCATACCAAAAATGCATCGAACAAACCTTATCGAACTACAGCTTTGCTTACCCAAAATTTTCTCATTATCATAATCATCAATTCATAGTGGTTTCACTTTTTTTCTTCAGCTGGTTCAAAGTAAGTTTACGAAATTGCAAGATCAATGTTGACTCTCGAGCAAAATTCCAAATAAAATTTTTCTCTATTCGTACTCGGAAGATGACAGTTCTTTTAAATAATATCTGAAAAAATACCGTGACAAAATATAAATCTCACAGGTATCCGGGCATTATATGAAGATCATTTACTAAGCGTGAGACTTCGGCTATAGAAGTAAATGTAAAACTCATTTCAAGGATTGAAAAAATCAATACAGTCGGCCTGGCTTAATTGGATATACGATTCTAACACACGCAATATTCGATTAATCGGCATATTCGATATATATAAATTTATTTTATTTATTACAACTGAATTTAAGGTGTAAATGCAAGCTTTTTCTCAAAATCATGATGATGAAATACTCGTTGATTCGGTTGAAGTTTTTTCTGATTCACTGTTATATATAGGTGAAAATACTATTGCCAGTTAAAAAAAAATAGAGAAATATTCCACTATTATAATTTGCTTTATAGAAACGATAATTATTTATTTAGAATTCTGTTGTAATGAGGAAATGATACCAGAAGGTAAAATCAAAGTCAAAATTCCGAATAAAAAGTATGTGTGTGTATGCAAATTCTGAATCCATCACTGAGGAAATTTTTTCTCCAACACCAAAACAATAAATTTCGAGTAAATTAATACAAGCAGAATAAAAGATAGAGTTGAACGGAAATAAAGTGAAATACATTGTGACAGAGGCAATCAATTGTAAAAACGAACGAGAATTTCAAGCAAAATAGTCTAAAAAATGTATTCTTGGAAATATCATTCACTGTATTCATTCATTGAAGAAATAGGGAACTGAACGTTCAAAAAATACTTGTATATTTCAAATAAATTTATACATTATAATATATTTCAATAACTACTGTATATTGCAGATGCAAATTTGCATTTTCTCAAAATTAAATACATCATTTGTCTTTTTTTTTAACAGCTGGATTTTTTTTTATAGATTAATTTAGTAAAGAAAAGACATTCAGCAGCTCTCGCGGGGCCACTGTGCGGTCGTACTGCTGTCCTCTCGTCCTGAGTATCCAGGTTCGAACCTCGTTGGCGGCACAGTGGTGGTCGGCTGAAGTTGGTCTTCTGCGGTTTTCCCGTGAATGCGAGCCGGTCTTCCATTTGAAAAAGTCTCTCCGCAAGAGAGCCGGCAGACCTACAACACCGTTACTAACATATCGTGAAAAGTCAAGCATTCAAGATGGTAGCATGAATGCTAAACAAGCGCAACTCGACAACATAAATACGTTAGGGCTGCACATACATTAGAACACACACTCCGGCATGTGCCGATTCGTTAGGAATTCCGTAGAGGAATGTGTACGAGGTGCATGTACGGTAGAAAAGAAGAAGAAGCCCCCTCGGAGAATCGAAACCCCGTCCTCTCACTTGCCGGGTGAATGCTCTAAAGCCTAGACCACTAGACTACAAAGGAAACGAATATCGCAATCTTTATTTAGAGCTCTGAACTTTATCTTTTGTGCACTGAACGGGACCGTACATGGACGATCGAACCAAACTCAGGCCGAAGCTCACAATTGCCGACTCAGCCGAGGATGATGTTCACTCTCCGCTATCTACAAAGCGGTACTTGCCGAGCGCTCACCAGGCAAGTGAGAGGACATAAGTTCGATTCTCCCGAGGATAGTTGAATTTTCTTTCTATCCTAAATACATTTTCGGATCAAGCAGCTGGTTAAGAAAAATAAATAAATAAAACCTTCGTGTGTGGATAGCGTAGAGTGACATCATCCACGGATAAGTTGCTGTGTGGCGGCAGTGGCAGCAGCAATTGTGAGCTTTGGCCTGAGTTAGGTCCGACCGTCCATGTACGGTTCCGTTCAGTGTACACGAGCTCTAAGGAAAGATTGAAATTCGTTGCCTTTGTGTAGTCTAGTACGCTCAAAGTGACAGGACGTGGGTTCGATTCCCCCACAGGGGCAGTTGAATTTTCTTTCTTTCCAGAATTCATTTTCACATCAGCCAATTGTTAAAAAAAAAGAAGGAAAAAAGAAAAAAGGCCGTGCATTCCTGATCTAAAGCCCTATTGCAGTGTTTTCCAACCTGTTATCGCGGAAAGACTTGCTAATTTAATTTCAATGGAATGAAACATTATTCAATTGTGCAACTGATATTGGCAATATCCTCTTGGGGTTCAAATGAAAAGTGAGCCCCACCCCCCACCCCCCATTCCTTATAGTTTGACTGACCATATTTAATCAAAAACAAGAAATACGGGATACCACTGTCGCCAAAAAAAGAGAGGAGGAGTTTCCCGTGAAGTGAAAAGATTGTGCATCGTTGTAGCATAGTATAAATGAAAATACATGAATGTCCCGTAAAATACGGGACATTCCTGTATTTTAACAACTTTATAGAAAACACCTTCGTATACATCGTTTGGTTCTAGTTGGTGGTGTTTCTCAGAAAGACAGAAAATTTATAATCTTGAACAATTTAAGGTACATGATTTTAGTTTTCCGCTTGATGTGAACATAGTCACGAAGGAAATACATTTTCGTATATTTTTAAGTTTAGTTCCATGTTATAACATTCATCTTTCCTTCGCAGTGAAAATAAAAGAACTATCTTAAATCAAGAGGAAAAACACATTTTGAGTGTACGAAAGCCAAAATACGTTTCATGGGGTTTTGGGAGGAAAACAAATAATAGAAATAAACTGGGATTTCATACCAATTTCCCAAGAGATGCAAAAAAAAAAGGAAAAGGAGAGCAAGGATTTACAAAAGCTTCCCGCATATTTTTCTTGTTATCCTCATTATAGTATACTCGAAGTACTTACAATACTTGGTTACCCTCGAGGGTAAATACGGTTTGTCAAGAGAGAGAAAAAATCAGCACGCATGAATATGCTCTGTTTGTCCTTCGATTCGAAAACATGTTACTGGAATTGTAAATTCTGGCAAGAAAAATCGTGTAAAAATACAAACTACTTAAATTTATAGTATGAAGTTTTTAATGATGCTCATTTGTGTGCACGTGTGTTTGTGAAGCTTTAAAAATGTTTCAATATTCAAACATTTTCTTGATCTGTCTTTCATCTTTTTTCAATGAACTGCAGTAATGAAAGGAAATTTCATGAATGAAATGGAAGTTGCAGGATTTCTAGAGAATTTCACATTTATAATTTCAAGATACATCATGGGGGAAAAGAACGACTCAAAGAATATATATAAAAACATGGTATATATAAATATGGATTTGTGTAGGTAAATTTAACAGCAAAAAGTTCATATAGTATAGACCTATTACTGTAGAATCTCGTTATAACGAATACTGTGTCGAAGTTGGGAAATTCATTTCTAGACAGTATTTATTTCTGCTGTATTTTGTTCATACAGAAAAACCCTTGTTAACCTCAGATGCGGTCACCCCTCTTTTACGGCTAAATTAGAATTTCCTCCCGTATAGGAAAAGTATGCACTTCAAACGATTTTTCTCAGCCACCTCGTTGGGCATTTTGCCTGTTGTGGCGTTGTATTTGTATTTGTATAAACCCCTGATTAACGGTCACTCCTTTTTTACGGACGATTTTTTTTGTCCCACCAATGTCCGCAAAAGAGTAGTTTTATTTTATTATTTTAACATAACTGTGCTGTTTCCAAATATCTGAGAATTTTAGTGTTCCAATGCAAAAAAAAATTTGTATTCACACATAAAAGTAGAGAAAAATTAAATTTTTTATAATTTTTAAAAGTATTCTTTTTTCTGTAAATCAAATCAAATTTTATTCAGGTTAAAACCAAGTACAAAAACATTGGAGGAGAAAAAAACACACAATGTGATCGTAATAGTTATAATTATGTTATACTACAACAGGTATTTTGAACCCGTTGCTCGCGAGCACCACGGCGCTCCCTAAAGAACCCAGAGTGCTCGATGCACGTGAGCGATTTCCTACTCGCGATCAATGTCCCAAGTAAACACCTTGTACAAATTGCATTGAGGGATTGAAATCATCCTGATTACATGCATTCGTATGTCAAACTCCCCGTAAGGGTGCTCTTCTTTTGATGATGGGTACAGGCAGTGCTCGCGGCGAAAAAAAAGGTTAAAGACATATTTTACTACAGTACAGTATACCTGATATACTACACAGATTATTATACTAGCTTTTAGAATAAAAATGGGATAATAACGGGTTTCTAAAAATCATACTAATAAAAAGTTTGTTAAAAAATGAAAACTTTATGCTACACCATAGCGACCAGCATCATTATTTTACTGGCGAACCGTTTAGCTTTGAGGACGTACTTCCGATTAGAAAAAGTATCCAAATGACGTTTATATATAGTACTCGAAAAACGTAGAGAAAGAACAGGAAAAACAAACTAACGGACAACGTTCCTTTCCCTCATTTACGCTGTCCTTTGTCGACGTTTCTTCGTATTTGTGAACTCGAATATCTCGGGGAATATTGCACTTAGAAACTTGGAATTTTTTTTTTGTTGGATTCGAGAGAGACAGGGCAACAACTTTCTAACTGGAAGTTAGAGGACAAAAGAACCGTATAAATATTTACAATTTTTATTTTGTTACACGCTGCATTTTCACTCTCAAAACTAGTACAGGGTGATTTCTGAGCATTTTTTAAACTGGAGCTATACCTCTACGATGGACGGTTGATGAGATGAAGGTTGCATCAGCACTTACAGTATACCCTGCATATATATAAGCACGTGCAAACGCGCTCAAACCGCATTTTAATTTAGTCGGGAAAAATATCTAAGCATTTTTTTAGTGAATACAATCAAATGCGATTGGACACGATCACGAGACGGCGTCTAAACGGTATGGGTCGCCAAATGTCGGTCCAAAGAGTCGCGTCTAACGTTCCTGTTCCGAAAATATGGTACATGAAATGTGATGTTTTCGTTGGATGTATTAAGTAATGTGATTCCGCTTTCGAATTTGTTATAACGAGATTTCGCTGTACTGGAAATACACGTAGATATTTTTCAATTCAGATTCAAGATAAGTTTCAAGTTCCTCTTCAATTCGATTACTTTGTTGATTACTTACCTCGACGTTGATTTAAATCTGAAGTCGGATCAGAATTTATGTTAACGTATCATTTATATACAAGTCATATACGCAACCTTACTTATTTCAGACCTTGTTCACTTTACCAAGACGTTCAAATTCGATTTATCAGATATATTTGATGTCCTCGCCCGAACCAAATTTATTTATTTACTTCTTTCGAAATCCATCTAACAGAAGTTTATCACGATAACACGTCAAGGAACTTGCTGTTATTATTCTTTTGGGAGCCAAGAAAAAAGGATGTTTGGAATGCGTTCCCATATAAATCAAATTACTCTGGAAGTTGAGCATCATAGATTTCTCGAGTTTCTTCTCAATCGTGACAGAAGTATCAAAACTGTTACCAGACTTCTTGGGAAGAGTTCTTCTCCCGTTTCTTTTCCTTTTTTTCCCCCCTTATACAATCGACATCAAGAAGTTTTCTGGGCGTTATCGGGGCATTGAAGTGTGATGACGTTATTTTGGGCGTTTCTTATATATCCCTCGTATGCCACCATTCTTCTAATCAATAAGACCAACGGCTATAATTCCGAAAGATTTACGCACGCCTTACCATGGCTGATATGACTTATTTCTTTCTTTCTTGATCTTTCAATCCCAGAAAGATATATGAAAGACAAGTAAACGGTAATATGAGCGGCTTCCCAATATTTCGTGTCAGAATATGTCACCATAGAGCAGCGTTTCCTCAACCTTTCTGAACCCAAGGATCTTTAGAAGCTCTGGAAGATTTCGACGAGTCATTATAAGAAGTGTGACATATTCCCAGTATTTTACGGGACATTCCTGTATTTTCAGTTATATTATACTACAACGATGCACAATCTTTTCACTCCACTGGATAGATATGTGGTAATTCTGCAGCTCGAGGGCAAGAAACTTGTATGATTAGGATGATCATATGACCCATATTTTACGGGACATTCGAGTAACTTTGTGTGTGTTGTGTGTGATTGTCCTAATCATAACTATTTTATAAAATGCCCCGTTTTTCTCCCTATTTTCAACAAAGCTTGGTTTGGTTTTTGAAACCAAGAATTGAGATTATTCTCATGAAACATAAATTAATGCTTTAAACAGTATTTTTGGCTGCAACTGACACTATTTTTGGCTGTAATTGACAACTTTACTTGGCTTTGAAAAAGAAAAACAATAATTGCCTTAGACAATTTGTTTTAAATTGTAATTGTGCCTTTTGAGAACTTTTTGGCTGTAATTGGCTGCTTTACTCAGCTTTGACAATTTTTTTTTTGGGTGTACTGAAATTGGTAAATTGCATTTGACCTTTTTTTTTTGCGATAATTTGCGATATTCCGTATTATGAATTAAATCTGGTCAGCCCACACAACCTTTTATCGCGATTTGTGTGTGTGTGTGTGTTGATACTTTCTTCAACCGCAGCATTTTTCGCGGGCCGGACGAAACTTCTTGGCGGGCCGGAGAATTGTTCACTCTTGCTATATACTACTTCGGTTATTCTACAATTTTTTTTATTTAGAAGACACCTTATTTATTAGAAAACACTGCAATAGAGCTTTAGGTCAGGGATGCACATGCACAACCTTTACAGTAGGCGGGCTAGATATGTGGTATTTTTGTTATTCGTGGACCAGAACCTAGTACGTATAGGGTGACCATATGACTTGTATTTCACGGGAAAATCTTGGCCGTCCCGGCTTATTTTTTATAAAATGTCTTGTTTTTTATCGTATTTTCACGAAGTTACTGGAATCGTGGACTAAGATGATTTTCATAACTTATGAATTATATAATGTAATTATGACTATCTTAATTAATTATACACATACTGTAAATGTATTCATGTCACATATTTGTCAAACATGCGTTTTTTTGGTGAATTATATTTTCAGGCATTGTGACTTGCTACTAGCTGTCATATCCGGGCGATTTTTTCAGCAATTTTAGCAACAGATAGTACCTTAACAAACTTTTGACAAATTTTTTTGGCTACAATTGATAACTTTACCTGCCTTTGGCAATTCTTTTTTGCTATAACCGGTAATTTTACTTGCCTATGACAATGATTTGTTACTTCTTTTTCTTCTTTGCAATGCTTTTTGGCCGCAATTAGAAACTTACTTATCTTTGACAGTTCATTTTGGCCCCGATTGGAAACTGCTTGCCTTTGATTATTCTTTTTTCTACAATCGGTAAATTTACTTGCCTTTGACAATTATTTTTTGCCTCTTCGTCTTTTTTGTAATTCTTTTTTCCTTTTCTTTTTTTTCAAATCCTTTTCCGGCAACTTCACTTGCCTTTGGCAACTATTCTAAGCTATAATTGGTAACTATACTTTCCTTTGACAATTTTTCTGGCTACAATTGGCATTTTCATTTGCTTTTGACAATGTTGAGGCGATAATTTGCAATGAATCGCACGGATCCGTGTGATGGTATGGATGTACTGACGCTTTTCTACCGGAATACCCTTCGCCGGCCGGGTAGACCACCTTGGCGATCCGCATTTGGCACACGGGCCGGAGGATGTGCACCTCTGCTCTAGATGATTATTATGTTATTATTAGTTTGTTCAAAACCAAACCTCCACTATATCCTAACAAAATAAACCAAACCCTACAATAAAGAAAGTGATTTTTCCCCCAACTTCTCATGCTTAAATCTTATACCCCTTAAGGTTATTTAGAATGAAATTAATTTTAAAAAACTGAGCTTTTTTTCGATTAGAATTGTGAAAACAAGCAAAAATAGATGGATTAAAATGTACCGGTAATCAGTGACAACTTCGTACTGAAGAAATAAAGCTTAAAACCATAGAAAAAAAGCTCACGAACAGCTTAAAGTGTCTTGATTGAATTTAAGGTTAGCTGATAGCTTCCAGATGTTATTATTATTATTTTAAAAGTACCTGTCGCAGAAATGTAAGCCCCATTATTTCAAGCGACGTGTAAAATTTTTAATCAGAGCATTGATTATGATGTTTTCTTGTGGAAATAATGAGTTATGTCATGCATGTGCGTAATTTGAATCCATTAAATGAAGTTCATGCTTCAAGATAAAGCGCACTGAGATAATGAGCTATAATTGGATTGTTGGGTTAAAGGTAGAAACGAATCCCATCAAGAAATTAATTTTTGAGAGTTTTAAAATAAATATAAATTTTATTCAGAAATTTCTAATTAAATTCAGAGAACTTTGTTAAGTGGTTGTCAAAAAATTGAATAGAATGCTCGACATCATTTTCAAAAAGGTCTCTTCGCGTTCTCCTAAAATCATTCTTCCGCTTTTCCGAGGCTTAGTTCTTTCTGTACTAGAGTGTACTGTAAAATTTTGGAGACCATACCTACAGAGAGACATAGACTTGGTTAAAGGGGTGCAGAGAAGAGTTACGCGTGTCCTTGTTGGCACACGGGGCATGAGTCATGCAAATACCAAATCAAGGCCCTCCTCTGTCCCTTTTGGGATATAAGGAGGCTACCTTGCGGCTGGGCCGTGCTGGAGAAAAAAGAAAAAGCCCCGCCAGCCACCAAGACCACGGGCGGAACGACGGCCGGCATTGCGCCACCGGACCTCCGACTCACTAAAGGACTACAAACACTAACACCAAACATGTCCCTCTCTCTGAAACAGACTACCTAGCGACTGGGCCATGCTGGAAAAACTCTCTTGATATTCGGGCCCGGTAGGCATCCCCGGCCCATAAGCCACAGGACCCAACCCCACAGAGGCCCCAATCGCCTCCGACTCACAAAATTCACACCCCCTCCCCCCTTCCAAAGTCATCGGAAACCCCCGCCGGTCGCCAAGGAGGCCGGGCGGATCGCTCGCAAGAGACCGCGAAAACATCTCGAGCCATCCGCTTTCATCACCGTAACTCTGTCCCCAACCATCATTGGCAAGTGGCATTGCGCCACTTGACCTCCGACCCACGCAAAGGACAACAAACACAAACACCAAGCATGGCGATACGATCGAAGTGTTCAAAATTTTCAACGGGATGGATAGGACGGATCATGAATTATTAACATACCGTCAATCGACTGCTTTGACAAGGGAACACCAGTATCGATTGGTATATAGGCCTACAATGACGCACTTTATCAATCATTAGTTCACTCATGGTATAAAAATTGACGGCAGATGGCAGCGCTGCACATAACAAGCATTACACAGAAACAAACTTCACATTATGTTCATAACACGTACACTCATACTCCGGTGTGTACAAATTCGTTAGAAATTCCGTAGTGGAATGTGTACGAGCTACATGTACAGTTAAGAAGAAGCAATCAAATCCAAATGTTTTGGTTTGGTTTGGTTTGGTTTGGTTAAGGCAGCAAAATCGATTGGTAAGGGACGATTCTAAGTTTTTATGTCGCAGGGAATTTTTCCCTAATAGGGTTGTTAATAAATGGAATAGCTTACCGCCAGGAGTAGTAAACTCTAACACAATTGACAAGTTTGAAAAGAAATACGATAAACATGTTGAGGTGAATCGAGAAGCTATCCATGCTTAGAATAAAACAACCATAAGTATTCTTAAGGGGTTTGTATAATATTTTATGATGTGTATAGATATATATAGTTTTTAGTATTGTGTTTTCAATTGGGGGTTGCTGTATTTTATAAATATATTATACATAACCACCGGTGCATCACTTTTACAGTAACACACACACACACACATATACATTTTAACATGTGCGACCGAAGCCCAACATCTTATAAGTGTGAAAGTCGTACAAACGAGGTTCCATTGTATATCGTACCTCCCCATTAGCGGACAAAATTTTTGGTCCCGTGTATGTCCGTTATCGAGAGAGTCTATAGTATTCGGTTTTAGAGAGAGATGGAAAAAGGTTGTACGATGTAAAATAATTTGTCATAGTCTTCACCGTGTAGAAGAATGTCGAAAACATGAACGGAAAACTGGCTGAATGAGGAGATATCAATGTTTCAGGAAAGGAAAACTCACCTCTGCCCTCACGGGGACTCGAAACATCGATATCTCCTCTGTCAGCCAGTTTTCCGTATCTGTTATATTAACAAGGGAAAGTGACGTCTTTCGTCAAATTATACATATATTAGAATGAAGGCATATTTTAGAAGCAATTAGGGGGGGGGGGGCAATGTCATCTTCTCTGTTATCTTACACTTGTCATATTACACTGGTGAAATAAATTAAGAAAATTCGCATATTTTATAGAATTTCATGAAAAGAACTGAACTGAATGTAAAACCACTGCTTCTCGACAAAAATGCAAATCTTATACGTCAAATACGTAAGCGTACACGCGTGTGTAGGCGGAGCCAGTAGAGAAACAGGCTTTATAAGTGCGCGTAAGTTAAGACGCATTTCGTTCGCTAGCACACCTCGGCGAATTTCTTGGTGTTATTTTCCAGCAATCGGTTAATTTCAAATTGTAACAGTAAAAATGAGTAACCACCAACGTTTAGATGATGGAATGAGGTGGCGAATTGTGGAGAGGCTAGAAGCAGGCCAATCTCAAGTCCAGATTTGTAGAGAGTTCAATTTAACGCCTAGCGTCGTGTGTAACTTATGGAAACAGTTCCAGGATACCGGATCCATCGAGAGAAAGCCTGGGCAAGATCGTCCAAGAGCCACGACGGCCAGAGAAGATCGCCATTTGTCGATTATAGCGAGGCGTAACAGGAGTGCTACAGCTTCTCAGCTCTCTCGTGACTTGTATGCAGCCACAGGAACCCGTGTATCATGGGTGACTGTTTCCAAAAGACTTCATGAGAGTGGGTTGTTTGCCTGCTGTTTGCGTCCCGCTCACTTCTACGGACAGGAGAATCCGTTTATCATGGTGCAGAGAGCATAGAGATTGGAGTATGGATCAATGGGTGACCGTTCTCTTCACTGATGAGTCCCGGTTCACCCTAAGCACCGATTCTCGCCGTACGTTCATATGGAGAGAACCAGGGACCCGCTACCTACCCTCCAATGTCCGCGAAATCGACTTTTACGGCGGAGGAGGTTTAATGATCTGGGCAGACATCATGTTGGATGGCCGCACACCTCTCCATGTCTTTGAAAGAGGCACTGTGACTGGTGTGAAGTATAGGGATGAGGTCTTGGAGCCCTATGTTCGCCTTTTCAAGGGTGCAGTTGGCCCTGAGTTCATTTTAATGGACGATAACGCGAGGCCACATAGAGCTCTTCTGCTCGACGATTTTCTAGAGAGTGAGGATATTCGCCGGATGGATTGGCCAGCCAGATCTCCAGACCTTAACCCTATAGAGCATGTCTGGGACGCTCTGGGGAGGGCAATTACAACTCGCAACCCCCCCCCCCCCTCCGGGAACCATCCAGGGAATGAAAACAGCGTTGCTGAACGAGTGGGACCAATTGCCACAGGAAATGATAAACTGCCTTATTTCAAGTACGAAATCACGCTGCGAGACCTGTATATCTGTAAGAGGGGACCATACGCCCCTATTAACCCATCTATTAACCAATTTTTTTGTTTATTCTGCAACCGCTGTTTCATACCTTCCGATTCCAACGAGTGTTACGCACGATCATGCTTGTGTATTACAATTATTGAATGGTTATTTGTTTTGTAATGTATCAATGTATGTACATATCAAATTTCATTAAAATCGGTACAGTAGTTCTAGAGATAATCGATCAAGTCTGCAAATTCTCTTAATTTCTTACACCAGTTTATATACATAGGATGCAACAAACAAACTAAACGAGAATCTTATTGTATAATATAAAATATTCATGGACGAGTCATCTCGCTTAACACCTTGTTACCGCAAATGGGTTCGATAACTTGTGGGCTAGAAGCCAGCATCAGTTTTACTGGTTTGAGTTCACTCACTCCGGGATGGATACGATGAAAATATACAAAACAAAAATACCGTGTGGGGGAGGGGGGATACAATTAGGGATGATCACTCTTGCCATCTCGCTTAGCTCCTTATTCGTTGAGCAACATAAATACGACAATAATCATTGAATAACAAAGAAATCAATCGACAAATTCCTTAAAGAACTTATTGGTCCAGCTTCTTTTTGTTGACAGCAACACAAATCTTTCTTCGTTGTTGAACTGATCTGTCCCATCCACCCATTTATTCTCTTATCGATTGTTTTCACGTAGTTTTCTGTTTTTTTCCTTTCTTTTTGTATCATCTTTTTTACATTGATGACATAAGCTGTAATTGAAAGATTCTTTTGTGTATGGTGTATAATTTCTTTTTTTCTCAACTTAATATAATAATATTTCTCTCAAAACTGTTTCAATCACTTCTACTTAATTATGGCACTATGAAATGATTCATTACTATTATTTATATCAAAATTAAAAAATATATATATGAAAATCGGGTGAAAATAAAAATTACTTTTTTTGGGAATAGCACCATTATTATTATTATTATTATCCCATTTGACGATGTGGAAGAAACTCAAAATTGTTCGACCGTACATGTTTTAAAAAAAAAAATTCATAAAACCTTTCTAAAGACTTGAGTAACCTGCTTATTGCCTTGATTTCTTTTATCAACGCAATATTTAACAACTCTACAGAATTCAATTTTTATGCAATATGATCTTAAATTATGATAATGGTGAAAAAAGCCCATAAAAAGGACTTGAAGTATCTCTTTTTTCGCTTTTAGATAGCGAAGTTAATCCCTGATATTCACTTTATTCTTATTTAACTTATGTCTTCCATTACTGGTTTTACGGTTTTTATTATCATCTTATAAATTACCTCAATTTTAAGAAGTATTATCCATAAAAGAGATTATTAAAGTATCATTACATCATCCGAAGATTAAAGATAGATTGTCTAGATGCAGTAGATTTTCTTTTGTTATCGAGGAGGATGTCTTTTGAGTAGTTTATTTTTTTCCTACGCATTTAATGATTTTATCAAAGTAACATATCGTAACAGCATACGAAAGGGTATTATGTTGTGATAATCTTAAACATATCATAAAAATATTGTGATATTTTTCAGATCGTTGTTGACATCTTAAAATCTGGAAATGCATATGTTATTTCAGTAAAAGAATTTATGCAGTTATTTGACGTCCCTCTATCCATATCAAGGAAATACACTGAAATTGACGTTGGAAATATACACATTTCATATCTCATTTTTTGCCATATCCAATTATTTAATTATTAACAACAATCACTTCAGTTATTTTTTAGCGATGTCGGCGTGAAAGAAGGGAATACTGCAATCTTTTCAAATACGTGCAATTCCTCTAATTAAGCAGTTGCAATTTAGATGATAGCTACTGACATAATAATAATTGCACCGAATAACATAGTGGTTATGTTTGCTTGGTTCCCTATGTGAATAGAAAATAAACAATTATGAACGTGTAACAACATTTCTAATACCATTATAGCAATATTTTCACCGTGTTTTCATCTTACAAACGAATAATTTCGACATTTTTAACAATTACGTATAGTATATTTGATCAGGACAGATGAAAATATTTGCATGCATGGGAATATATCTCAAAATTTTCTCAAAATAATAAAAAAAAAAATGCTTGTTTCATTAACTACACCAATATTTCTCATTCTATGTTTTTTTTTATTCTTTTATATTTGCCAGATAAACAATGTTGTCTTAGAAACCGCTTATTAACATATTAGAAGATTGTGAGAGCGTTGTTAGCCAACAACATGACATATGAGAAGATAGAAATTGGTGAACACTAATCATTCCCAACAACAATAATAATATTTAAAAAAAAATATTTTCTTTCAAATTATATTGATACTAATAGAAAGGCATGGATATAAATCCAACGTTAGACTTCTCCTTTGTTTTCCCTAAAGACTAGGGATTCAAACATGTTAAGTTTCGGTGACAGTTAAAACTAATTCAGTAATTATTTAAACTATGAAAGATTTCACTATATATCTTATTTGCAGCAATAGTTGTTTAGCGGTGATTTTAGAGTATTACCGGAGTATTTCTCGAATTTTTAGGAAAACACTGGGAAAATCGTTCTGAAATTTCGGTTACGTGAACCCTATGCTTCTAATCATAATTTTCAGTGAAAATTTAGTCACGAGAGCATTTAGAGGGCCGACAAAAAATTAAATAAGAAAAAAGGTTCTTGATCAACCGGGGTATGATAAAAAAAAAACTGCAAATGCTTTGTAACTTTTAAAAAAATATTGTACTAATTTTGTGCGTAACCTTGAGTGTATTTCGTTGAGAATAGCACATTTATACATTCACGAAGATATGAATCTTATCCATAAGAGTTCCAATTTCATCGCATGGTTTTTCGCTTATAATATGAAGGGTTTTCAACCAATTCCTATGAAAATCACAGGAAAATTAGCGCTGCACATGAGTGTAGTAGAAAAGCCAGACACGTTCCCCACGTTAATATTCACAACGAACCTCTAGCGACATGAGTGTAGTGTGTGACACCCTGTGTGGGAATTTAGAATGTGACAATTTATTTTTTAATGAGACATGATCGTTTTTAGTAAATGATTTTTAATCGCGCATGTTTGTGCAGGAGAAATATCTATTTTATTTTTTCAGATATATATATATATATATATAGCATAGGCGCCGGAACTTGGAGCCGAGGCCATTTGAGCCCCCCCCCCCGAATAAATTTTGTAAGCAGCTAAGCCCCTCTAATAATTTCTGAAAAAACAATCTAATGCACCCTCCCTCATCTGCGTGCGCCCTCAAGTCGGGACGAACAACAACTTTCAGCCCTCCCAATCTTCACGTCGGTGCCTCCGATATATAGTGCTACTTATTCGTATAAAACTTCCAGTTGGACGTCGTGAAAATGCAGAAAAATATACGTGATACCTAGAGCTGTCATTTAGTTTACTGGCTAAGAGTACTTGGATGATGAGGGATTTTCCAAAAATTTGTTTTTCCATTATTTTCTGTCATTTGATTATTCCGTTTCTTCATTTTAAGATCATACGAGTGTGTTATGTTCAAGCATTTCCGTGACATAGCATCAGACACATGTCTTCGCCCACAGCTCATTCGCACTCGTGACTAAATCTTCACTAAAAATTTTGAATACAAGCATGGGGTTCACGTGACCGAAATTTTAGAATTATTTGCTCAGTATTTTTCCACACAAATTCGAAAAAATGTCTACACATTCCAGAAAAAAGACAACTTTTGGAAACTTACTTCTTTTCTTTCAAACCGAGCACAACTCGGGCCTATCGCCATGGAAATTTAATACTAGTGAGTTGTGCCGGAAGTGTAAGCGTTTGTACCTAACAGTCTGAGTGCGTATTTCAGTGTTGTGTCTGAGTGCTGCTATCTATATTTCAGTAGTGAAGTGAGTTAGGTATAATGATTGAATATTTGTATTTTTTGTAGGCCTATTGCTCTTTATGGCGAGACTTTTTAAAGGGAGAGATCGGCTCTCATTTGCGCTTCGAAGTTGGGAACCACAGAAAACCAACTTTAGCCGACCACCACTGTATGGAGCTCGAACCCAGGTCACCGCGAGTCCGTCGCTATAACCGCTTGACCGTCACCACAGTGGCAGACTTTTGGAAACATAAGTGTATCTTTAATTCTAAGATACAGAATTAGCAAAAAATTTTATATCTATCCTGCTCTAATTCAGTCTGTGTTCAAAGAGTCTAGCTCCAATATTTAATCCCATTTCACTTCTCTATTCAAGATCAGTAAAAAGAAATTCAAATAAATAAATAAATGAATACATATAAAAATGTAATTGGGTTCTGAACAGAACTCTCTCTCTCTCTCTCACACACACACACACACACATATTCTGTAATACGGAAGCGAATAGCGTGTTTTGATTTGCAACATCGTAAAATAAGCAACATGCCTAGAACGACAAAATTATTCAATTCTCTCTTAGTTTCAAAAACTGATGCTTTTCCCGCAGATGGCGCGGGATTACACAGAAACAAACCTCTCTCTCTCTCTCTCGTCAGGTTCAATACACCTACACGTAGTAATAGTAGCATCGTAAAATAAACCATTGACAAGTGGAATGTGACGAGGCTTTTCACACAGACACTTTTTACTAGCAAAATTGATGATATTGCAGTTCATACGTTCTTGGAAAATCAAATACAAATACAAAGCCAAAACAGACAAAATGCCCAACGAAGTGGCTGAAGAAAAAGATGTCCATAACAAATATGGATGTCATATACAGGGTGGGCAAAAAGTCCGTAGAAAATTTAAAAGTTCATAAAAACCGGAAAAACAGCCGAAATAAAAAACTGCTTGCTAAAACTTTAGCATTGCTAGGTCACGGGAATTTTTTTAAGACGGATAAAAAATAACTCAGAAACAGCCAATAGGTGGCACTGACGTGCACAAGTCAAAGAAAAGATGCGCAAATAACGAAAGATGCCTCCAAATCGTTTATTACAGCAGCAGTGTTCCATGTGACCACCACCGCAGGGGATAGCACATTGCGACATTGCGGGCGGGTCACAAATCCAGCAACGGCAGAGTGCAGCAGGTCCGGATGTCATACATGACACCACTCGGCGGATCGCATCTCTCATATCCGACAGATTGGATGGACCGGATCGATACACCCGGGACCGTACCGCCCGTAACAGCGCTACCTATCGGCTGTTTTTTGTAGTTATTTTCTTTTCCTGTCAAAAATTCCGGATCTGCTCTACTCTGCTATTACTGGATTTGTAACTCGCCTGAAATATGTTATACCTCGTGGTGGTGGTCACGTGGAACACATAGGGATGTAATAAACAATTTTTAGGCATTCTGTTTGTTATTTGCGTATCTTTTCTTTGACTTGTGTACGTTAGCGGCACCTAACGGCTGTTTTTGAATTTTTCTATAGATTCTTTCAAATGCATTTGAAAAAATTCTTTCGTAGATCCCTTGAAATGCACTTTATGAGCAACGCATGTGCGATAGATGATATATTTTCTTACACAAATTGTAATTTAATGAGCCCACGCAAAACCAAATTGCGTGCAAAGGCCTACTTTGTCATAACGGGATCTATTTTCAATTAAGTCATAAATACTATATAACAACACCCCCGTTCTTTTTCCTTTTACTCTGTCTTTTACAAAAAACGAAATAACTGGAAACAGGTTGCTAAGCAAACTACTAAAAACACCAAAAAAAAAAGTTGTCGCCAGAGACTTCCGTGAGACTTAAAATTTATGGGCACGCACCAGAATACCCAATGGCGTTTTCCGTGAAATTTGACTCTTTGCTTCGAGATCATAAACTATCTTGTCACTTCATTATAGCTCAAAAAGCCCATGAAATCCATAAATTTGCACATAAAAGCTTTCTCTCGCCTGGAAAGAACTTAATTTCCCCCCCCCCTCCCGCCTTGTTGGGGTGGGGTGGGGGAGAGGGGGGAGTTGTCGCGGCTTTCAATTAAGATATTCAATGACACACACAAAAAGAACAGGGAAGCAAAAAAAACGAAAACAAAATTATTAGCTAAACTATTGTAGGAGAGGCAACACTTTTTCATGTCGATATTGGATCACCGAAATAATTTTTTATTCACGCGAACTTGTTGACAACAGCCAACAAATGAAAATAAGTGTCAGAATGGAATCGAATGGTACAAGATGGATGACTTTTTTCATTTCTCTTCTTAAACATTATATACAGTCGAGTGGGATCCGGAAATTTCGCACCTGGCATTTCGCGTGCCCTGACCGTATAAATGACCGTATGAGTGAGTGACTGTGAGAGTGACCACATGAGTGTGTGATTGACTCCATGAGTGACCACATGAGTGTGTGATTGGCTCCATGAGTGACCAAGCGAGTGTGCGGTTGACTCTATGGTTGAGTGACCGTATGAATGACCAATGGAGTGACCGTATGAATGACCAATTGAGTGACCGTATGCATGACCAATTGAGTGACCGTATGAATGACCAATTGAGTGACCGTATGAATGACCAATTGAGTGACCGTATGAGTATGTGACATGTCAATGAAAATTGACGTGTCAATGAAATAACTCACATAATATTTATACATTTGGGCGAAATGTCGGGTGTGAAATATCTTGGGCTAAATGTCCAAATCACTTAGCCGCTCACTCGGCCACTTATACGATTACTCACTTGATCACTCTTACGGCCACTCATACGGTCATGAGTTTGGTCACTCATACAGTCGCTTACTTGGTCGCTCATACAATCAGGTATGGTGAAATGTCCGGGGCAAATGTCAGGGACGTGAAATATCGGGGGGTTAAAGTTTCCGTTAACCCAGTCGTGTCCATATTTGGGCCAGTTTTGCCAATGGTCTCGGACCTAGAAATAAAGTTTATATTCAAATACAAATACAATGCCACAACAGGCAGAATGTCAAAATTAAAAATGAAATTATGAAAACTAAAAACTATAGATAGATAGATAGAACCGCTCACAACCCCGGACTGATGCAAAGCATCTTACTTCCGTTCCCTCAAAAGAGGCAGAGTTGTGTCGGAAAAGTTAGCAAAGATTTATAGTGGTGGCTAAAAACTATATATACATGATAAAATAATATTCAATGGTCACATAAATATTTATAGTTGTGTTATTCTAAATATGGATAGCTTCTCGATTTACCCCAACATGATTCAATCAGCATGACAGGGCGCTCTGCTATTATGGACAATCAGTACACCGATTACGGTTCCGAACTTCGATGCGCCAATGCGAGCCAATCTTCCCGTTAAAAGGTCTCGCCACAGAGTGCATCAGGTCTACAATGGTACAATTCTTCTCAATCATTTCACTTCACTCATAGTTAGAAAAATTGGTGGCAGATGACAGTACACATAACAAGATCTCCCCGTTAAAAACTCTCGCCACAGAGAGCAACAGTCCTACAAACATTTGAAATATTCAGTCACTACACATCACTCACTTCACTTCTGAGATATAGATGGCAGCACTGAAAAATCATACACAACACTAGATACGCACTCAGACTGTTAGGTACACGCACTTACACTTCCGGCACAACTCACTAGGTAGTAAATTGCCTATGGCAATAGACCTGAGTTGTGCTCGGTTTGAAAAAAAAAAAAAATACACATAACAAGCATTACACAGAAACAAACTTTTCGTTACATTCACAACACGTACACGCACATTCTGGCATGCAGCAATTCGTTAGAAATTCCGTGGAAGAATGAATGAGTTGCATGTACGGTTAAGTGGTGGTTAACTGTACGTTAGATATTATTTTGGACGAATAAAATTATTTCTGAACTGTTTTCAGACTGGTAGTCTTGGAACTTTTTTTTTTTTAATATTTAGCCTGTACTTAGTTAAAACTAATGAACTTGAACATTAAACATCACGGGAAAACTGTTCGTAGGTTAGGGTATCTGTGCTTAACTTTGGACAAACGCCATTAAATTTCGTTTAGGTGCTGAATGTACAACTAAAATTCTCAAATTATCAGAACACAGAGCCTAGACACCCTTCAGAATGTGGGTTTTTTAATTTTTAATTTTAACTTTTCATTCAGGGATTGATTTTTCAGTACAAAATTTACAATTTTCCCAAGTATGGATACTTTACTGTAACCATTGAAAAAAATTTCGCACATATTATCATCGCTGGTAGGAAAAAAATGCATAATTATTTTCACACTGTTTAGGAACCAAGTTGAAAATTATAAGCATTAATTAGAGAGCAGTGTTTCCCAATGTTTTTAATGGCGTGAACCACCTTTGGTGAAATTCAATGCATCGCGGACACTCTGTAGTAAAGATCAATTCTCCGCGGAACTCCCAACAGCGAAAGTCAATTTGGAGAACCCCCAAAATCCAAAATGTATTATTTTGTGTAATTTTCATATAAAATAAGTGATGTAATGAGTTTTTATTTCACAACACTAATTGCGTCACTCATGCAATAGTAGTGAATGAAAATGATGCAGCGGCCCCCTTACAAAGTACTCACAGAACCCCAGGGGTCCACGTATCATAGCTTGGGAAACACTGAATTAGAGTATAATATTGTAGAGAAACTATTTTAAGATATTAAGAAAAAAGAAAAATGGCGAGCTTGTATTTGTGGAATTTTTATAATTCTAATAAAAATGTGCATGAATTTTCGTGTTTATTAAGAAACATCTGCAGGAAATTGTGAAAACATTCATTAGCACATAATATTGTGTATGAGCTGAATCTGAGCTGATGCATTTAAATATAAATATATTCATTATACAACCACATAGCTAATTATAAACGCGAGCTATGCATATAAATTTCATTTACGTATTAAACTTATTTAAATAAATTACTTCGAAAATATTGAAATTACGCAGTACTAACTATTATTAATATTCATAAATTGACTGGAATATGAAATTCTATTTTCAAGTAGCGCTGTAGTACTTTTGTGTTTAGCGAATAACGGCATTATTATTATTAGTTATGTATTACAGTCGAATCCCGTTTTAAAGAATACCGTTATTGCGAAAGTCTCGTTTTAACGAACACCTCTCTAAATCCTCCAGATAGGTTTACATAGGAACAATACAAGAACCTAGAATTCTTTAATAACGAAATTTCGTCATAATGGATTATAACGAAGGGATAAGTTGAGGAAAAAAAACAGCATTAAATGCGAAAAAACCGCTTTCTAATTTGGTTTTGGGGGCACACGGGGACTGTATAAAAGTTATTATTTTTTTCAATTTCAATAACTATACAACCCCTTGAAACGTGAATGACATATCCGAGTACTGCGCGTTGTTTGAAAACTCGAAGTATACCTCTAGGATAAACGGTTGGCCAGTAAAATGTCATAACCCCTGTTTGCTATGCACCCTCTATATTAAACGTAATAGTTAATAAAAATAATAAAAATATATAATTTTCTGTGCAACTTTTCTTGCCGTATAGTAATTGTGAATTTTCTTATTTACTTCTAACATCTGAATAGAGTCAATATAAACTTTAATTATCGAAAATCGTCCTTTTACAAAAAATCGTGCTTTTCAAGTCTTTACAAAATATTTTAGAAATATCTCTCTATATATAAATGTTTATTCATAAGCATCGGTAATTTTTGTGATTAAAATTTTGTATTTTTAAAATTTGTTTCTTCTTATAATCATTATAGGAAATTAAATGAATGTGATTAAAATTTGGACTCAAAGCATTTAGATCTAGCTTTTTATTTGCACAGAAATAGATGGCGTTTATTTATTTGAGTTATTTCAGCAATTTTGAATCATTTATGTTTATTTATCCCAGATTCACGTTCTTATGGTTACACTGAAATCAAGTCACAATAGGAACGGGTTTTTTGTTGACTTCGAATTCTATGGCAAACTTATTAATTAAAACCACCTTGGAGGTAGATTACTAATTAACAAGGAACAACAATTTCATGTCTTGGTTAGAAAAAGGTTTATGTTTGTTGGGATAGCAGTCTATATAATTAGTTCTCAACACTAAGTCCTATCCTGCTTAGTCTATATTGACATAATGAAATGACTAAATTACATATTTTTTGATAAAAAAAGAAATATTTTCGATTTTAAATATTTGTATATATATATATTCGGATATATGCACTACTGCAATATCCATAAATTAATATGAATATGAAATCACGATGAAAACACGAGATTTTATTTACCCTTAAAGTTGGTGCTCACTTTCAAAGATTTGTTTCTTACTTTATAACCAAATACATTCGATTCTGAGTGAAAAATAAATTTGTTATTCATTAAAAATGTCGGTTGAATTAGTTTTCAGATTAAATGAAAGATATTCAAAGAAAATCCCATTTGTTTCAAAATTCGTCCACGTCATAGTTTATGAATGTTTATTGAAATGAATACGAAATATTTAACGGAGAAAATAATAACAGATTAAACTTATGAATCGAAACATTTCCGTTAATAAAAGTTGAAAAAAAAATTGGAATTTGCAATAAATGTTGAAAATATTGGCCGTCTTTTCACAGACGCATAGGCACATTTTGTTTTTACCAGATTGCTCGAGACTTGTTTGCATTAATGATGTTACTTTTGAGTGCATCATCACAAGCAAAAAAGATGAAATCAAAATCTGAAACTATCTATGGCGCAGTTATACATCTATAGAGTCTAAACCTTTGAGACGGGCTGTACAAAAGAAAAACACCGAAGAGTACGAAAGCGTTCGAAAACACGCAAACACCTTTGCCGGATTGGCAATGGAGCAAAGGGTTCACTGATGTAGATATAGAAGAAATTAGAAAGCCAACTCTCATTAATAGCAATTCGAGAAATCGACATAGAGGAGATTAATCGAGCTGACTGCTTCTGAAACGTAAGCGATACACCAAGAACATGATCAAGATTCAGAATTAGAAGGCAAGTTCATTATCAGCAACATGGTAAAAGTTATGGTAAAGTAACATGGCGGTTTCGTAAGTTACGAAACCGCCAGTTAGCCGCCTGACAGTCCAGTGGTTAGGGAGCTAAACTCTGACTGTTGTGCAGGTCTTGGTTCGGGCATGGATGTCTACTAACACTAACAAATTCGCTGGACAGACCTTGCGGGTCTCTTGGAAATACGTGAAGATCACGTTATTTAAAAATAAATAAAGACACTGGATTGTTTCCCATGAAATCGACCCGTCTATAACGTTATTCACGTACAGAAAAATTGGTAGGGGAACATTGTTGTTAAAGAACTGTAACAAAGAAAAAGAATTGGCTAACAGACATAATATTTTTCTTTCAAAACACATCGCTTAGAACTACGGGAGTCCCCCCTACCTTTGCCACACAAACCGGATACCGTGGTTTGGGTAATTCCCGAATTTTCCGTATTCGCGGGTACCCCCAGAGCGTAACTTCCGCGAATACCAAGGGATGACTGTAATAAAATCACCAATCAAGGAAAGTATGATTTCCGGAGAGAATACAATAGGTACTATATATATAGTTGAGAGACAACATCATCAAATATGACATGGCCATAATATTTCTCAATTATTACTATTTTTTTCAGCCACTTTGTTCGGAAATTAGTCTATTTTGAATTTTGCGTTTCTATCTGTATTTAAAATTATTTAATGAATAAATAAATTTATTCTGCACCAAACTTTCGAATAATAAAAGCACTATACAGTGGGTGGTCGAAAATTGCTTATAACGACCATGCGTTATTTCCACCGTTCCATTTTAACGATCGGTACGGTTAAGTACGGTTTTTTGCTTCAAAAAAATGAACAAAATCCGTTTTTCGTTTTTCTAAATTGTCTTTGAACTTGACATTAAGAAATTTGAAATAATGGTGTATGGTATGCATGTAATCAGTTATTGTAATTTTATAAATATTTTCTAACCTCATGCGTTTTCACTGCAGTTGCTTACATGATAACAAAATTAATGCAGTCAATTCGCGATAAGTCGAATTCCGATAACTCGAGAGAGAGGATATCTGTTTAATTCAATTTTCACTCAGCCCCAGAATCTCTTTTTACTTTTAGCGTTTACATTTTCGCTTACCTCGAAGTTTTCATCCTTTAAGTCGAAATTTTCTGAAATGAGAGAAATGTAAAAATATTCAGTAATAGAATTTTTTTAGAGATAGAAGTTAGCATTTAGAGATAGAAGTTAGCATTTAGAGATAGAAGTTAGCATTTAGAGATAGAAATTAGTATTAAGTGACAGATTTGAGCATTTAGGTGTAAGTAGGAAAAAAACATTTATTTGACAGCATGATTACAACACAGCGTGTGGTGCACAAAATAAAGCACAATAATAAGAACAAAATCTCCTGTAATCATTTCTCTTCGTCTAATTTCTGACATTCAACTATGCTACATGCTGTCAAGTAAAGGGTTTTTGCGCTTATTTATTTTACTTTTTTGTACTTATTTTGCACTTATTATTACACTTTATTTTGTAATCATGCTGTCATATAAATGATTACCCCAGTTATTATTGGCCTTTTTGTCCCACTCGACATCACACCTTTCATAAGTATTTTTGAGATTTTCACCGACTAAACGTGTTTTGCGATACCGTGTTCTATGCTAATGTTTGTTCCTCTTGATGCCTAATATCACCTTTCTGAATATTTTGCCATTTCAAGACAACGCCACGTATAATTCTTTTCATTTTTACACGTATGTGTTCGTTTCCATAATATCTAATATGTACCCTTCTAGTTTATTTCTAAATATTCTCATTCAATAATTGGATATAATTAAATTAGAATAACTTATCTTTTTTGAAATTGCTTCACCTCCAGTAGTTTGACATGTTTTACTAATACGATATTTGTAAACAGCACTGTTATTTTAATAATTGTTTCTTTTCCCAGTCTGAAATCGGAATTTAAGTCGAGTTAAAGATAACTCGAAGTTTTGTCGGCAGCTGCTGCACATTCGACTTATCGAGACTTGACTGAAATACAATTTTTTTAGTCCGTCCAAGTATGAGGGAATTTTTTTTAAATCTCGATATAACGACTTCCCGATATAACGACCGTTGTCATAAAAAGCATTGACTGTATTTTGATGAATACTTAAATAGTTTTTCACTTTTTCCGAAGTTTCGGTTTTGTTAAGTATAAAAAAAAGTATTTATTTTTTTTACTTTTATTTTGATATCAAATCCACTATTTGCTTTGCCATTTATATCAGTTCGTGAACTATTCCATAAATGAAATTCAATTTTGAAATACAGAAATGCGTTTCCCAGTACACTTGACAATTTCTATGAAAAAAATATTTTAGTGTAATGTCAGAACATATATTTTGGAGAAAACAATAAGCTTTCTTTTCTCTTTTTTTGAAATAGGGGGATTATCAAAACAGAAAAAAAAGAGCATTCTGTCTTGAACTTAATGAGATTTCTTATTAGCTCTTAGCAGCTGCAGCAGCAACGGTATCTAAGAAAATGCCTCCATGTTTTTACGAATACAGCCCGCTATAAACTTTTATTGGACAAAAGCAGACCAGTTTCACGTTCACAAACACGAGCCCTAAGAGACGAAGAGATGGATAATTTGGGCGTTGTGTCGTGTCATTATGAGGCGAAGTGAAGCTCATATGATGGACGCAATATGACACAAACGCTTTTTCTTTACATATATATTTGTGGGAATACCATTATTTTATATACCTTTATGGAGCTCTTCGAAAACATCAAGTGCTTCATTTTCTCGGTTTTCAGGGACGGACAACGTCTCTGATGATGGTGGAGCCACAAACTCCAACAGGCATTTTACCTAAATAGTCCTGACATTAAGGGAGTGCATTGCGTGAGATAATCCATTCTTTTAGAAAAGAAAAAATTAGTTCTATGAAGTACCAGATAATTAAGTTACTACTACTTATTAATGGAAACTGTTGTGGCTTCTTAAATATTCATGTTCGAGAAAACTCGTTTTATTTTATCATCAAACCCGATTGGGAAAGAATACCAATTGTAGAAAGTGTGGACCATAAATTAAAATAAATTTTTTTAAATTTGTGTATAATTCACTTTCGTATTGTCGATGTAGATCGTCAGTCGTAAACCTTTCGGACCACTGAACTTCCAATTTTGAAAATAATTGTGACATTTCATCTCACAATTAATTCCAGTGGACCACTAACCTCAATTTTGAATTCCACCAATTTTAAAGTTGATTCTCCTGTTAAGTAAACAAACATTTATATAATATTGATGATATATAATGCCCGAATTTTTCCCTGGACCACAAAATTTTCTCAAAGTCTCACATTTTCTCTAATCAGTGCTTTGCGGCCTGTTGGTATAGATCAGCAGTTGACCATATGACCCTCTTGTGATTCTGAGATATTCTAAGAGCGACAACGAGTGGAAAGGAATTCATGGCAGGTGGTTAAAGGAACCACAGAGAACTGTGGAAAAAAAATAGATGTGAGGAAATAAAGCCTGTCATAACAAATAAATAATACCTGTGGTCTAGCGAAGTAGTTCTCAGCGTGTGCGGACCTAGAATAATAATAGAGGGGGGGGGGGGGGTTATGGGTGAAAAGCAAGTAAAATGTAAAGGAGTAAAAAGCAAGTAATGCATCGACAGAGTCACACAGATCTTTGGAAAAAAGTGCGTTCAAGTGAAATATGGTGGGAAAAAAGTGTGACGACTTTCAGAATCCTGAATCATAAAATCAAGGCCAATGCATACACGGCATGGCCTGGAAAGGATATAGCCCTAAGGGAAACTACATGAAGAGATCTGGTATTCTTAATTTTCGAGATTAAGGATGTACATATGTAAGCTGTTACTTCTAGCTTAATACGGGATCCTTAGAACGTCACTTTGTCTAAGAGCCCATGACACACGGGAATAAATAGAACCAGGACAAGAGGGACGCTCGCTGAGTTTCAGGTCTCTGTCTGGTCCAGAGACCACCTTTATATATAAAATGTTTGTTCATCATAAATTGGTAGGAAAAAAAATCAATCCAATAAATAGAAATGTTTAGACTATTCTTATAGATCTGCTAGAAGGACACTCTAGTCCATTGTTTCCCAACCTTTTTTGTTCCATCGCCCCCTTCTTCAGAATTTCCCCCCGAGCGCCCCCACCGCAATCTAACCCATAGAATCCTATGCTATACCCGTAGCTTCTACTGCCTCCATGGAACATTCCATTGCCCACCCCAGAGGGGCGTTAACGCCGACGTTGGGAATCATTGCTGTAGTCCCCTGGGGTCACACAAAGTGAATGTTAATATTTTATGTTTATTTTTACGTATTTTTGTTCGGTGTTACTGTTTTTGTCTTTTTGTACTAATTTATCATGTTGTTGTCCCAATAAATAAAAATCAATTCAATAAATAGAAAGGGGGTCTCAATCTTGTTGATGGTGATGGGAAGTTTATTAGAGATTAGGGCCATAAGAAGAAAATATAGTATTAATTTTTTTTCCAGCAAATTTGTTGGGAAATTTCCTGTTTTGGCTTCTAATTTTGTATTTGCATTTGCATGTTCCGATAATATAACTTTCTATTGCTCATTTATGCGAAATCCTGAAGTGAATTTTCTCTAATTGCTTTCTTTTATAGTAAAAATTAATCTATTTTTAAATCTCAACAAATTGTTGTAGATAGATTAAGAGACATTAGACCACAAAAAAAAGGAGAGTTTATCCCAGGAAAAGGAAATTCGTTAGAAAATATAAAATCACGTTATTTTACTTATTTATATGCGTATTTCCGTTACTTACTTGAATAAGTTGGACTTTTTCCTCGGCAAGGTGCCATAATATGTTCATCCGCCCATTTTAGTGTTAGCAAAAATATTAATGAAAGTACTTAACGCCACAATTAGTGAATGCAGATCTGGAAAAAATTTATTTTTAACTGAAAATTTTAGAAACTCTAACTTTTCAACTAAGAATTACATGCTTAGTCGTTTACTATATGTTCAAAAAGAATTGATCAGTATGCCATTCACAGAAAATGTTTTCTCATGCCTATATAAGACTCATTTATATTATTAATTTATTTACGAGACTCTCGTTCCAAAACAATCACTTCACTAATATTTCCGAAGTGGTGCTATGGTAATTATGGGTATTAATATTTATGAACTTTTAGGACATTCTGTTTTTCTCTCCACTCTCTAACATTGATCCTTCCACATCCAGAGTGATGAAACTTTAACGATTTTCGCTGTTGTTTTTTTTACCTATTCATAAATCGCGTTTTATTATCCTTCGGTCACAAAGTAGCTGTACTAAAGGGTTGGGGGGGGGGGAGAGCCTTTTTACCTTTAGGAATAAAAATGTCTTATTATTGGACCGAAGATAAACGTGATCCATCCTGGTTTGTCAGGCCGATTTATGAACACCGTTTACGGTGACTTGCGTCTTTTTTTTTTCGGTTTCTCTTTCGCTCCTCCTTTCTCGTTTAGCAAATTTATTTCCATCATTCCTCCTTCTTTTCTCCCATATTTTTGCCTTTTCTCTTCTCTTTCTACTTTGGCCTTTTCTTGGTTAGTTTCCCCTTAATACGTCGATGCCCATCATTGACCACGCGACTGACTGATGGTGGCTCATTTCACGGGCGAATAATTTTGCCCCGGTGATGTTTTTCCTACCCCCGCAATAACTAACTAACGTATGTTCGAGGAAAACAAGGACACTTTTCATTGGTTGCTTCTTAAACAAATGAGGAAAACGTCTTCGGAATTTATGAATCGTGTCAAGCTATCTACTCAATTCTCTCCCTTGTATTGATTGCTTTGAAATAACAAGGGGGAAAAATGTCGGTTCAAAGGGATTAATGTTCGATTTTGTGCTGCTTTAGTGGCTTCTAACGATGATGACAAGACGGATATATAATTAGAAATCAATTCGTTTTCTTATCCATTTCAAGAAGTAAAAAAGTTGTTTCAGTTTCCAGATTCTGCAACGGGAAGTTAAATCATTGTTGGCTGAGGTTGTTTTGCTCCGAATTCGATTCGGAAATTCGCCTCCAGCCGACCACCACTGTTCTATCAACGGGGTTCGAATGTGGGTCCTCCCGATGAGAGTACAACACAATGCCCACACGACCGTACAGTAGCACAGTAGAGGCTGATATTTTTTTGTCACTTGACATTGCATTACAAGTGCTGATTGAATAGAGAAACCGCTCTAAACTACTCGACAATAGTTCATCAAAATCCAAAATAAAGAAGAGCTTTAAGAATATCTGGGAAACAAGCGAATTTTTTTTTCCTTTAAAAACTGTCCGGATTCCGGGATTATTAAGCGATCGGTAACATGATTCCGCGGAATCCTGAAATGCTCTTAAGTAGGCTGACCGTATTTCCTCGAAAGAAATACGGGAATTTGGGGTTCCAAATACGGGACATCGCCAATTATTGCCAAAAATGACGAACTTATGAATGAATAAACAAACTTGCCAAATATTGAAGAAATTACGTTAAAAATCAAAATGGCGATAAATAAAGCATTACTGAAAATTGCAGAGGATTTAAATGAATTCCACGAAGTAAAACGTTCACCAAGACAAATGTGAGAGATTAATATCCTTATTTATAATTGTAATTATCATAATATAATTTATGATAATACAATATTAAAATAAATAAATAAAAATAACTTCCTCCTTTGACTTCAATAAAGAATAAAAATTCAAGTAAGCTTCGTGTAAGAAACGGGAAAAACCGGGACACTTTCGCTAAAAAAGTCGGGACGGCTACAAAAACAAACAACTGGGACTGTCCCGCAAAAGACGAGACGTATGGCCACCCTACTCTTAAGCAACCGCTCCACGAGCACCAGTTGTAGACTTATGATCTACGGCAGGGGTCTTCGCAACCCATATCCCGCGGGCCAAATGTGGCCTTGGAGGACCGGTGATCTTATTGAGAAAATAACTATTTTCCATTGAAAAACAAATTGCAGAAAAAAGTGAAAAAAATAGTTGAAGATACTTTCTTTGGCTACTGAAATCTACTGCTATATCTAGAACTGAGAGATATGTATTTTCTAGATCCAATAGTAAAAAAACGCTGCGCATTTGATGTATTAAAAATGCCCTCGTAACGAATTAAGGCGGCCCAGAGCCAAAACACTTTTTTGAGACCTATCATTTTATATTTCTCCAGAGGCAAAATTCGACATCCGAAAGACATATATAATTTCAAAATTTACAGAAAAATGCTGAAAATATCGCTATGAAAGAAATCATTTTAAAATTGTTCAAAAAAGTATTCATAATTGATGAAAATTTATAAAAAACGAAAAAAAATTGTTACAGAATTACTGAAAGAGAAAATGATTGCGGAACTACTGATAGAAATGATTTCAGAATTTTTGAGAGCATTTTCATGAAAAAATTGAATGTATTTTCATGAAAAGAAATTGTGAAGGAAATAATTTCATAACTAATGAAAAATTTAAATTAATGAATCAATCATTTCTGAACTGTCGCGACGAATTTGAGAATTAATGAAAGAAATAATTAATTTAAAAAAATCACATTCGGTAAAAGAAGTTATTTCAAACTAAATGAAAATTCAAATTTAATTATGGAAATAATTTTAGAGTAAAAGTGTTCAAAATAATTTGTGGATCCTTGTTTAATAACCAGAAATACCATAAAGTATAACTTGGTGGCCCGCGGTCTTCATACGAAGTTTTAATTTGGTCAGCAATGTGTACTACTACTCAACCGTACACATTCCTCTACGGGATTTCTAACGAATCGGCACATGCCGGAATATAGTGATTATGCCCTAACGTATTTATGTTGTCGAGTTACGTTTGTGTTGCGCTCGTGGTGCCATCTGTCTTCCATTTTCTGAAGTAAAGTTGGAAATGCTTGAATTTTCATGTTATGTCAGTATCGTGTTGTATGTCTGCCTGCTCTCTGCGGAGAGACTTTTTCACAATGGGAGGCCGGCTTGCATTCGCAAGGCAGCAATGTCTGCAAAGTTGAAGACCCTTGATCCATGGCATAGAACGGCCTCTGTGGGGCATAAACAGAAATAGATGTGTTGTATAATACTTTCCAGTGTCTAAATTTTCAGATGATGAGAGCCATGGAAGATTATGGAAGAAATGTTAAGTGTTCGTACCTTGGTGAAAAAGTCATTTCAGAAGTTAAGATGGTTGCCATTACTTTTTTACTTTACTATACATCTGGGGTAGAGAACAATTTTCCAAGCCGTGCCAGAATCAAGATTATTTTCGATGTGCTTGCCACTGCACGAATTTTAACTGGCAGACCACACGTCCCGTTTTCACGGGACATGAGCATCCTATACGCTCTTGTGAAATATTGTTTGGTTGGTTTCTTATTTTCAGTTGACATTCAGTTGACAAATGTTCAGTTTGACATTCTTTAGCGTTCTGATTGTTTTTATTTTTGAGTCATAATTTCGATTATCGCTCTGTAAATAATATTGTGCATGTATGTATATCGGTGCGAGTTCATCTTACCTACATGATGTTGTGCATAGACACCCGAACCTGAAAACTGAGGGTGCTTTGGTTCCCCTTTCCAATAGCCTTTTTAAGAAGGGCTTGCCCTTTCCCCCACGAATTCATGGATCTACAATGTAATTGTATCACACAATGAATGTCCTCCATGCGGATGATCTAGAATCTTATGTACATGGGACTACCAGCCATTCTGCCCGAACATAAACGTATCGAATACAAAATCCATCACATAATCATTATTTTAAGAGTGCCTTCCCTACAAAATGTAGTTTTGGCAGCCTACATGTACAACACCATCACTCATAAGAGAAGGGTTGTTTAAAAATTTGAGAGGATTTTTCTTTGGTTGAAAAGAAATGAAATAGAATTTATTTAACTTTCGAAAAGCATTCGCGTGGCACTTGATATCACCATTAAGTGCCATTTGTGGTACACGTGCCGCGGGCTAGCAACCCTTTCTACAAGTTTATATTCAGTCCCCCTAGGGCAATATTCCTATTGCGCCTTCAGATTTTTGCACTTGAATCTGGATGAAAGTTACTTGTTCATAAGATTCAAGTACGAATGAAGCCTTTACTCAACAATAAAAACATGAAAGAAAAGTTTATGAATATTTTTGAAAAACAATACAGGAAAGAAAACAACAACAAGCAACTACCGACGGGATTCGAACGCATATGTGGTACTAACACGCAAATAAATTACGTATCTTCCGAATAATTCGATAGACACAAAAAAAAAAAACGAAACGAAACGAACATCATGCCTGCATTTCATCAAAGAGCGCGTGCCAGCTCCTTTGAGATTTTACACACACACACACACACACACACACACACACACACACACACACACACACACACACAGAAAATGCATTCCATTAGATGAACAGCAAAGAAGTGGAAGATGAATGCCTTTCTTTTTCGTGACCATAAATGATTTCGCACTATTACAGCTATAGAAGAAAAAAAGTACTGTGCACACAAAATAAAAAGCTTTTATGGTAACTATGTGTTTTTAAAACATTTACAAAAGGGAGGGGGAAAAAAACACCTCTCAAAGGAGTAAACTGTTGGTTGGTGTTTCATTTTTTTCAACAGCATGCGTTGAGAAAAAAAACTCGGTTAAAAAGTATAAGAACCATAAAGAATAATAAAACGTATATAACATGGTGGCATATTCCACTTTTCCAAGGCATAAATAATAGAGATAGACACGGTGAAGCATTTGAACGGTTCTGAACATTTCATATCTCGTTCAGGAAATATATTTCCTCAAATATTCACAGGGCATTAATACATGTAGTATCGAACCATGTCTTTTAGAGAAGAAATATAAGAAAGGAGCTATGTATAGGAAAAAATAGATTTCTGTGTATTTTTTTTAAAGGCATAAAAAAAGCCCTTTTCCCGTGATTTCACGTTCCTATGAGGAAAAGATACCCCCGTGTAGAAACTTTCCACCCATTGAATATTTTATATTCTTTAAGGGCTGGTACCTAATGCACTTTTTTTGGTACTAACATTTTTTTCCTAAAAAACGTGTTGCGAAAAAAAATTAGTATGGTATATATATCGTTTAATATCATCAGGAAAATATTTATAGGATGCTATTAGGAAAACTGAATGTAGTGTTTTATAAATAAATACATATTTATGTTATTGTTATAGCCAAATAAATATTATGGGTAGAGTCCTATTACTATTCGAGTAAATGTCTTTACGATTCACGGAAAATTCACCTCTGGACTGGAAAATTTCACCCATAGTGATTCATTTCCATACAATTTACGGCAAGGAAAATTAACTCTGGCAGAATTCATTTTATATAATTTTATTATAATTTTACCCCACGAAAAATTCCCCCAGGGGAAATTCACCTCTTTACTGGAAGAATACACAGACAACAATTCACTGCCATATACAATTTACAGCAAGGAAAACTCACTTAGCTGAGCTCAGCTGAATGACGAATATTTGCTGGTCCCACGGCACTGTTTTTTACGGCCGCTCTACCAGTCTTATCCAGGGACCCTGTGTTGTCCTAATTTGTATAATGTGCGTGAATGTTCGTGAACGCGTGTGTAAGATGTTGAGTGAGAGTGGAAAACTCACTTACAGGATTCGACGACGAAAAATTCACCGACAATAGTTCGACACGAATTAGCTAATGATTGAGCGATTAGGGCCGTATTCACCGACATGGTTTAAACCCGTAGTTACAATTTTTGGATAAGAGATCAACGTAGATTGGTTAAACCCCTGAATTTAACCAATCCGTGTCGATCTCTCATCAAAAAATTGTGACTATAGCTTAAACCATGACGGTGAATACCGCCCTAAGTGATAGACCAATGACAGAGTCAGTGACCCAGTGAGAAAGTGAGGGAGAGTGTGAATGAGAGAGTATATATATATATAGTGAGTGAGTGAATGGCACGGTAGAGTTAGTGAGTGCAAGGCCGCAACTAGATACTTTGTCAGCCGGCGCAAACCAGAATTTTGGCACCCCTTCGATATTGCAGTTAAAGAGTGAATTCGGCGCCTCTTCCGGTCCAGAGCTTCCTGCTTCCCCCCTTTAGTTACAGCCCTGGGTGAGTGGATGACAGTAGTGGTTAGTGAATGAGGAAATTACCACTGATTCGCTAGGTGCTAACACGATCTAGTGAGCTGGTGAATGAAAGAACGAGTGACCTAGTAACAAGTGAGAGAGTGACTGACAGAGTGAGCTATTTATAGACTCACTTATATATATATATATATATAATTGCTCATTCACCAACTAATTTTCTCAATCACTGACTCATTTGCTTACTCGTGTAGAAATCAAAGAATTTTGTAGAAACGCGGATTTTTTCCACTCCGATAAATTTTTATGAACACATCAACATTTTCTTGTGTCTTGCGGCACAAGAAGTTTACGTATTTGCAATACAGTCGAATCCCGTTTTAACGAGTACCGTTATAGTGAAAAAATCTCGTTTCAACGAAAATTTTTCTAACCCCCCCCCCCTCCCCCCGACAAGTTTACATAGGAAAAATATAAAAATCTGCAAGAATTCCTTTATAACGAAATTTCATTATTACGAAGTGATTTTTCCGGTCTCTTGGAGTTCGTTATAACGAGATTCGACTGTACTTTATTCAAATTTGTCAAATATACAACGTATATCTATAATTTTTTACGTAAATATGTGATTTGAATGCGTGAAGAGTCTCTATCGTCAAAAATTTTATCTAATTTTTTTTTTTTGCAGAAATATTTTTGCGTAATAGTTTTCTACAAAAAAATGTCCATTAGTGAGTATTTTTTCCTCATTTATTTAGATAAAAAATACTGTATACTGGGTGTCCTGTAAGTTATAATTCGGGTTTTATCTCATCAACCGCTCGCCGTAGAGGTATAAAAAAAAATGCCCAAAATGTGTTCAAAAATCACTTTGCACCAGTTTCGAGAGTGAAAACACCGTGTGTCATAAAATAATCTAAATTTTTATACGGTTCCCCTGTCCTCTAACTTCTAATTAGGAAGTTGTTGCCCAGTCTCTCCTGAGCCTAACAAAAAAAATCCCATGCTTCTGATTGCAATATCCATTGAGATACTTAAATTCAAAAGTTGAGAAAGAACAGCATAAATGAGGGAAAGAAGCGTCGTCCGTTAGCTTATGCTGTTCTTTCCCAAAATATTTTCGATTTTTGATTTCGAATATCCCAGTAAATGTTGCACTTGAAAATGTGGATTTTTCTTTTCTGTTTTTGTTGACCTCAGGAAAGGCAGGGCAATAACTTTATAACTAGAAGTTAGAGGACAGGGCGACCATATAAACATTTAAATTTTTTAGTTCATGACTCAAGGCATTTTTTCGCTCTCGAAACTAGCACAGAGTGACTACTGAATACATTTTGAGCATTCTTTTAAATTGGAACCTAAACTTCTACGAACTGCTGATGAGATAAAGGCCTAGTCAGGACTTGGAGCACACCCTTTTATAGTATTGTCAAATTATTTTGAAAATATGAAGAAAGTTGCCTATGGTGTTTTACAGATAAAAACAGTGCACGCCGCTTATTATTATTATATTGGGACTCGGGATATTTGATAAAAATAACCGATTGCTGTCTATATCCTAAAGAGTTGCGTTGTGGTTACTGTCACGGTTCCAGGTTCAAACCTGAAGAAAAATATCGATAAAAGTTATATTCCTTAACTCAGGCACATGGCTTCCTACCATCAAAATCTCCAAATACATGATTTCGTCAAACCTGATAATTAAAATTTTACAGCGCTGTCTGCAAGCATAAAAAACAAGACTTTTTCTTTTCATTTACCGTTTTAAGATTTTCAATTTTAATGCGGGAGTTTCTTTTCCAGAGATCCTGTAGGTTCTAATTAATTTCATATTATTTATTTATTTTCTTCGTCCGTCGTTGTATCGAGGATGTGAGATCTCGATACAACGATCTCCGTGGACCAAGAAAAATATCGTTGTAGAGGGATTTATCGTTACATCGAATACCGTTGTAGCGAGGTTTCACTGTAGTTGTGTGCTTTACTTCTGATTAGTGAATGCGTACATGTATAATAAGTGGTTCACTTAAGGTGCGTTTCAGATTATTTAAGCTACGAAAAAATAAAATAAATTTTATTTTTCTCAAAATTTTGGAAAACCTTTCGCCACCTGCCCTAGATCATTTACATGACTCCCCCTCCCGGTTGCCACGACCCACAGTAGTTTTGGAACCACTGCTGTAGAGAATGATGCTAATACATTTCACTTATAAAGTCAATGAAAATGCATGCAACGACCTCGGATATAAAGAAATATTTGTATGCGCTTTGTTGGAAAATTCTTATAATTGAAACTTTTCATATTGAGACATTGTCTGTGTGTTATTCTATTGATGTCTAATGTAGAAAAAAGATTTATAGTGGATGCCGCTTATTTCTGATTCGCATCGTGCCTTGGGTGTTCGTTATATCAGGGGTTCGACTATATTTATCAAGCATACTACCGAGAGTGAATTTTTTTCATAATTATGAATTCACCAATTACACAAAGGGTATTATGCCTGTTGTTATTAGACACCATTGAGTCGATTCCTAGTCTTTGTGACTATAGATCATGATAGCTGGTCTGTCATTCACAGCATGTCTCAGTTGCGCTAACTTCATTCCGATGCTTCGCAACAACTCCTCTATACATCTGGTGCTCGGTCTACCTCTTTCCCTTTCTCCATCCATTCTTCCAAGCATTGTCATTTTTTTCTAGAGGGCCTTCTGTACACATTATCTGGCCGAAGTAAGATAGTTTCTGTTTTGTGACTTTAGTTTCTAGAGAGCAGTCAGCTTTGACTTCTTCGATAATTGTTTATTAGTCCCTTTAGCTGTCCATGGAATTCTAAGCATCATTTTCCAGCATCAAAGTTCAAAGGAATCAATTATTTTTCTATCTGCTATCCGTAGTGTTCAGCTCTCACATCCATATATTATTACAGGAAAGAGCAATGCATTTACCGTTTAAATTTTTGTTTTCATTGAGATGTCTTTGTGTTTCGTTATTAAATTAAGCTTCCCCAATGGCTGTTTTGCCCAGAACTACTCGTCTTTTTATTTCTTCTGTGCATGTTCCCTCTTCTACAATTCTTGATCCTAGGAAATAAAATCTTTCCACAATCTCGAAACTGTCGCCATCTAGTTGAAAACTGTGAATATTTGCTGTAGTCATGGTCTCTTTTTTTTAATGAGCCTAATCACTGGTAAAACGATCATATTCACCTGGTACGCTTGCGTATTACGTATAATAGCCGGAAGAAGTGATAAATTTATCAAACCTACCGGGGCAATAGGCGATTTAATTGGTTATTATGCATAATAACCAATTCACGTCACGCACACCCATTAACCACAACATATTGGAAATTGTATATTTTGAAATAAAAGTCACTGTATATAGGCATCATTATAAGCTCCGCAGGTCCTACGAAATTATGTGTGAAAAACGTAGCGCCGCGACGGATGGGAAGTACGCTAGATAACATTAACAATAACATTTTTGATTGTTTCCTCTTAATATTTATTTGGTTACAAAAATTTCAGACTAGTTTGCGGTATATATTCCCCCAACAGGGAATAATCAGACTAATAGCATCTGGTTGCGTTTTCTGGTCACACATCACGTATTCCAGTTGTACATATATGATTGATAAATTCCACGGAGTTGTATATTTGCACTTATTCTGCAACCGTCATCTTGTTGACACTAATCAAATACACGTTATTTGCTGTGATGATTGGTTGAAAGATATTGATCAGAGTACGGCCGATCTGCTCGTTCGGCATCAGATTTCTGTTACGGGAAACAATAGTTGCGGTATCCTATTGAAACCTTTAATCAATGTTACTATATGCGTTGGAATATAACTAGAATTCAATTTAAATGAATGTATATATACAAAATAGTATAGTATATAGTGATACCACGGCTAACGATGACATTTCGTTCCGGAGTTAGGTTCGATAGCCGAAACGTGATGGAACGAAACGAAATGGGTTTCTACGGAAATTGTTTAATTTGTTCTGGAAACGGGGCCCAAAATTTACAGATAAGTGTTTTAAAACACCTAGCAGCGCTATTAAAAAAAAGGAAAAACAGACCGAGAAGGTTAAAGTGAACACCTTTCAAAACTGGACATATGAAAATTTATAAGAAAATGAGATACTGAGATCTTTTTATATGTTACACCATGATCACACACATTTGCTGAAGCTGGTGTTGACGCAACTCAGTCCAGTTCGTAGTTATCAAACATCAATTTGTGACTTGGTGGGGTCATTTCTGTGTCTGATGCATGCAGATGGAAAATTTGAGCTTCAAGAATGCACAGACTCTTCAGTTGGATGTTAAGAGTCTTGCACTGAAAGAACACGTGCTCTGAAAACAAAGTCCAGGCTCTTTTCAATGCATTTTCTATTAGCCGAATCTTTCATTTTACATCGAATGGCTGATAAACTTTAAGAAAGAGAAGTGACTGTACCTCTAGGAAAAGATTCCGAGGTGGGCACGAGTAAATCGGGCTCGAGTAATTCTGAACACGATTGGAGCTCAAAATCAGTTAATACTTTTTTATGTTACCACTTGCAGCCATATAAACGAAAATCTTTGTCAGTCGAATCCATAGTCGTTAGCCAAGGTAGAAAAATCACGAAAATCATCTTCGTCAGTCGAAAAATTCGTAAGCCGAAGCGTTCATTAGCCTGTGTATCACTGTAATGGGTGAAAAATTTCGCACACCTAAATAAATGCAGGCTTACAATGTAAACATAACCCATTTGGGACTGCAGTGCTAGGTGTGATAAAATTGGAAGATGACGAGAGTTAGCTGCTAGAAAAAATATGCAGTGCATTTTTTAAAAACCAAGATGCTGTGTAAGATCATCATGCAATACGAGTGATGTTATAAACGCATTACATCAAAATAACAAACGTTACGTGTTCGGACAGAGGGGAGTCCGTAATAATAAACGACACGAGTATGCTGACAGTATAGTTTGCTCTCTGAGCTTGCCCTTAAGTATACAACTAAAATGAAAATTTCACAAGTTCATATTTACAATATCTAACAAATTCTACAATAATTCGAAAAAAATTATGTAAAAGAAAAAGGGGGGGGGGGGAGATATTTGAATGTCACAGTAAATCAGTTATTTGTAAAATGATGAAGACTGTTACAGGAACGATAGAAAATAGCTCAAACCTAGTAAAATGGTCTTAACCCTATGACAACATCTCTCTCAGGAAACTTTAGGAGCACATATACCTCCTCACTTCTTGAGATCTGGAAAAAAAGATAAAGAACAGGAGTATATTGGTCCAATAGGAGTATTTGAATTCATTAATGAATTAATGAGTGTTTAAAAAGACAACCTAAAACCATAGGCGGTGATTGACTTGAAAGTCTGGGGGGGGGGACAAGGTCATTATTGCTGGGGGGCACGATGATGATGATGTCAGTTCGTATATACGTATATATACATTAGATCAGTCGACTCCACCTTTGATGCTGGGAGGGCAATGCCCCCCCCCTACGCCCCCCCCCCGTATCTCCGCCCATGCCTAAAACTGATAAATAAGGAAATATAGGGTAATAAAGAGGTAAATAGGATAATAAGTTTTCTATTACAAAAAGAAACGGAAGAAATAGGTTCCGATGAACTGTTTTAACAATCAGGAGCGACAAATAAAAATAATCAGGGTTTCGTCTTCTGATTATTATATTTCCCACGGAATTATAATTTTCTGAGTATTAATAATATTCAGTTCATGTTTCTCTCTTACAATTCAAAATATTTAAAATTCACACTCCTCTAATTAAAAAGAAGGAATTAAAGCTCATAAAATTGTATAACTTTTGTTCCTCGTTTGATCTCAACACTTTCCACCGTGGCATAATAATCAGGGATTAAGATACGCACGTGTTGATTGCTGAAGAGGGGAAAAAAAACCGAAAATAAAATTTAAAATTTGTTTCCGTTCATAGTATTTTTCTCCCTTCGAAAAAATATATTCGACCGACGCACGTTAATTAAAACTATACGCGGTAATAATTTCAGAAGAAACCCTTGTAATAAGACTTCCCAAATATGCTCGTTGTTGTCGAAGTATATTAAAAACATATTGGTACAAGCGCATATTTTTATTTTTCAGAAGATAAAAATTACCAACATTTTTGTTGGTTTCTTCCTAATGAAATTTTTATTTAATTCAAAAAACTTTTTCTTTATTCAAACACGGTAAAAAAAAAAAAAAATGTGTGAATTTTCTATTAGAAAACAAACAGAGAAAATAGTATAGTTTCCGATAACCTGTTTCACCAATCAGGAATGATAAATAACAGTTATAGATTACTTTTTTATCAAAAATCAATCTCCAAAAGAACCCTCATTCTTAAATACTGTATATCAATGTTCTTTATTTTAATAACTTCCACACAGGCTCGTTTTCAAGATCAGTAATTAAGATTTCATCTTCTGATAATCATTTCTCGTATCATCATCATCAACAACAACAACCATTTTCAATCCACTGCTGGATGAAGGTCTCCTCTAAATTTTTCCATTCTGCTCTGTCTGATGCTTAAGCCGCCATCCAGTTGACTACTGCCACTTTCCTGATCTCGTCAATCCATCTTGCATGGGGACGTCTTCTTCGGACGTTTAATACCACGGGGGCTACCAATCTAGAATACTTGTGGTCCATCTGTTGTCCTGTCTTCTTGCAATATGTCCAGCTCATTTCCATTTCGAACTTTTAATTCCTTCCATGATATCATACACCTTTGTGTGGTTCCTTATCCAAGTGATTTGTTTTTGTCTCTCCTTCTGATGCCTAGCATACATCTTTCCATGCTTCTTTGTGTTGTCTGTAGCCTTTGCATCGTCCAGCTTGTGAGTGTCCATGTTTCAGCTCCATAAGTCAGTGCTGGTAGCACACACTGGTTAAAAACTTTTCTTTTCAGGCATAATGGCATGTGACTCTTCAGAATTACAGTTTTTGCCAAAAGTGCTCCATCCAATCCTGATCCTTCTGTTTATTTCATTAATGATTCCGTTGTCCATGGGAATTTCTTGTCCCAGGTATACATAGCTTTCTACTTCTATCTCTGTGTTGTTGAGCAAGATTGTCCTCTTCAACTAAAAGGGGGTTGAACATAACTTTAGTCTTTTGCAGATTCATTTTCGAGCCCACCTGAATATTTGCCTTTGCCAATTCTTGTATCATTTGTTCTAGTTCGTCTGGATTACTGCTGATAACAACAATGTCGTCTGCAAAAAGCAGGTTGAGAAATGGTTGAGAAATCCTCCATTTATTTTAATTTCTTTTTTTATTCCAATCCAGTTTTCTGAATACTTCTTCTAAAACAGCGGTACAGAGTTTTGGTGAGATAGTATCACCCTGTCTGACTCCTTTTCCGAGGTCTCATCCCGATTAATGGGTCTCCTCGCATTAATCTTTGCTTTTCCTAAAAGTCTTTTCTGCCTCAACTACATCTGGAGCTTTAACAACAGCAGATGTGAAGACAGAGTCAACCGCTTTCTCAAAATCAGTGAAGACCATACACAATGGTAATTCGTATTCCTTGTGTCTCTCTATAAGTTCCATGATTGTTTGGATGTGATCCATTGTGCTGAACCTACTTCGAAAGCCTGCCAGTTCTTTTGGTTGAGCTTCGTCTAATTTGGATTCAAGCCTATATGTCAGCACTTTGGTGAAGATTTTATGAATTACTGATAGGAGACTGATTAATTGATAGTTCTTAATATCCTGTTTTTCACCATTTTTGTAAAGAAGAACCATCATTGCGTTATTCCAATCTCCAGGCACATCCTATTTTGCGAGACAATTTGTGAAGGCAGCTAGCTTTACTGGCAAATTCTTCTCCTGCTTCTTTAATAATGTCTATTGAAATCCCATCTTCACCTGGGCATTTCCCTTTTTTTCATTCGTCTTATAGCCTTGTAGACTTCCTCTTTCAGCACAGGTGCTACTTGTACAAATTCGGGTCCATTTTCTTTTCTTCCTGCTCCCCTTCCTCTGTTCCGATCCTGTTCTTCATGTTTGTATAGAGCAGCAGTTCTCAACCTTTTTTGACTCGCGGAGCCCTTTCTGGTACCTAATTTCTATGATGGAGCCCAAATGGTCTATTTTTTATTTATTCATCTCGAGCGACCGTGGAACCCTTAGGGAGTGCACCGGTTGAGAACCGCTGGTACAAAGTATTATAAAATTCCTCAACAATACTAATGATTTCATTTTCATCTTTTGTGATGGTTCCATCTTTCCTTTTTAGTGCAAAAATTTCCTTTCTCCCAACACACAGTTCTCGTTTTGCTGATTTTAAGCTTCTTCCAATGCTTTCTTTACAATATCACAATTAAACTTCTTGACATCTTCTGTAATCCACTTTCGTACTGTCTTGCAAAGTTCTGCATATTCCACTTTTGATTTATGGTCATTCTTCTTAATCTGAAATTCTCTCCGGTCTTTCATAAGTTTCTTTGTTTCTTCTATTATTTTCTTTACCGGTTTGATTTCTTTTTCTCCAGCGACTTCTTTTGCTTCTTCTTTTAGCGTAGTGGTTAAAGTTTTGTTCATCGTGGTGACATTTTGTTCATCCTCAGTGGTGTTATACAGCAAATCAAATCGGTTCTTCAGCTCTAACTGCAATTTATATTGATGTTCTTGAAACTTTACCATATCGATGATCGTTTTCTATTTTTGATAAGTTTCGCTCTTTCTATTCTAGTGCTAATCCTTATTCTGCATCTAACCAGTCGATGATCACTTCCTGTATTGAATTTGTTGAGAACACTGCAGTCTTGGATCATATGCTTCTTATTAGATAAGATGTAGTCGATCTCACTAGTTGTTCCAGTTGGGCTTCTCCAGGTCCACTTTCTTTGGGGTTTCTTGTTAAAAAATGAATTTATGATGCATAACTGTTCGCTCTCTGCAAATTCGACGAGTCGGTTTCCTCTGTCAGTTTGTACACCGTAACCATGACTTCCAACTGAGTTTTCACCCATTTCTTCTCTCTCCAATTGTGGCATTGAAGTCACCCATTACTATCTTGATATGATTGTTTCCTTTACTATGCAACTCGTCTAGTTCTTCATAAAAGTCTTCTACTTCATCCTCAGAATAGCTTGTTGGTGCATAGATTTGTATTATCTGTATCCGGTATCTGCTTGATATTTGCATAACCAGCTTTGCAACTCTATCAGATGTACTATCTAACTCAACTATGTGATCTTTCCACTTTTTATGAATGAGAAATCCTACTCCACTAGTTCTTCCATTATCTGTTCCCCTGTAGTAAAATACGTGTCCACTGGCGAGTTCGATTTTCTCCTTTCCTTTTCTTCTGATTTCACAGATGCCTAAGATGTCCCAATTTATTCTTTCCAGTTCTTCCAACTCCTGCAAACGATTTTCTGAAAAAGAGATCGTCCATTATACGTGGCCAAGGTCATCTTATGGCAGCCTAGTCCAACCCAGAGATTCTTAGCACCCTCTGTCTTCATGTCTTGCTGGTCGCTGCCGTAACCAGGGACACTCAGACTGCTGGGGACTGAGGGCCCTAGTTTATTGACAGAGTTCATATTTCTTTTTCAGAGGGTTTTTGGCCGTAATCCTCCACGCTGGCCAGTGCGGGTTGGAGGAAGCCCGTCCACGTCCGTTCACCACGTGTTAAACATGGCTACCATGGCTACTTAGAGGCTGCACTACGAGAAGGTGATGATTGGAATTTAAGCCTCTACTCCTAGTCGATTCCTTCAAGTCCTGATTGATATTTTTCTCTCTTATAATCCAAAATATTTAACACTAGAAGTGCCGGACGATATGTTATACCTATAAGGGCCTCTGGCAGTCATTTTGACTGCTGTTTGTTTTAAGTGCAATAAATTTAATCAATTTAATTTTTACAAAAAAAAAATAACAATCATTATCCCACGTGGTCAATTTCTTAGTTTTGAAGAAATTAAACTTTTCTTAAGCATACATGGTGTCTATAATTTGACTCTGCAACTTTAAATATTAGGTATATTGCTTCATTTTGATGATGCACATCTTCTTATATGTACAACACGGTATTTTTTATGTACACTAATAAATTGTTCGCGCATGCTATGGATGACTGGATAACATGTGTTATTATGCACCATAAATTTGCACTATCGGGGAAAAACTAGGACACCATTAAAATTTCATGCTACAAATTAAGTTATAAAGAGTACACACAATTGAAAAAAATATACATCCTTGTCTCTCTTTTTCATCAGTATTTTCAGATTCAGACCAGTCATTTACGGAGTAAGTGCGCTATATCCCCCATGGGACAGAGATTGGTCGTGTGTGGCTTTACAGTCACTTTTTGAACCACTACTTTATTTTTCGTATACATGAAGCAGGAAATCATAGTTTCCACTGTCAGAGTTTGCATCGTAAGTCTTCTCAGCCTGAGATTTATTGTCTGAAGTATCATTTAACACCGATAAAGTATCATTATTGTTCTAATACATCCACCTTCTAAGAGCCATTTGTAGACACTGTGAATGAACTTCTGTTTCCTAGAATGCTTTCAAAACAGGTAGTGGCATGAAGAGTTATGAAATGTCAAACTAAAACTAAGCTTGCCAGGTGAACGATCAGAAAGAAAAGGTTTTTCAACTTTGATAAAAGAGGCTATATAGCTAAATAAAATATAGTCTTTTGACTGTAGATACAAGAACTTATGCTGTATAAGCCGTGTCCCCGCGAATAGACTTTTTAGATTGCGCAGTAACATGATGCACAACAAATAACATTATTATTATTTTTTTATGGGTATGTCACTCTGAATATATGTTGTGTTGTGTGTGTCATCAGGGAATGACAGGGTATAAACCTGAAAGCAAAATTCCACATCAACGCCAGCCGTCGCGAAGAAGAAAACCTATACAATTTGCATATAGAAATCAAAATGACTGCTCTTGGCCGTTCTAGATAAAAGCATCGACGTCTCCCGAACAAAACCTATAATATCTTCCAATTTTCGTAACTTGAGACAAATACAGAGATAATGAAATGTCACCAAAAATTAAATATGTACGTTAAAGCGTTTTCAAAATCGAAAACAGTGAAAATGACTGCTCCGGCCATTCTAGTGTTAAAGCATAAAATTTATACTCTTCTATTAAGAAAAGAAGAAAAGAATTAAAGCTCACAAAATGGCATTTTTTCCCCCCTATTTTTATCTCGTCACTTTTCATATTCGAATAATAATCAGGGATTAAGAACGATATGCTGATAACAGAATAGGAAAAAAACAGAAAATAAAATTTAAAATTTATTTCCGTTTGGCATGTTTTTTTTTTCGTCCTCCCTTCACAAAAGATCGACCAACGTACGTTAATTAAAACTATACGTACTCGGCAAATATTTTCAGAAGAATTCCTTGTAATAAAACTTCCCAAATATGATCTTTGTTGTCAAGGTATAATGAAAACATTTTGTCTTGCTCCAAGATTCTATTTTTATTTTTCAATAAGAATAAAGATGGCTAAAATTATTTTGGTTTCTTTCTTATTAAATTTTCATTTTGTTAAAAAAAAACAAATTTTTCTTAAATTAGAAATTCCCGTCGTCTTTTTTTGTGGCATTTAATAAAATTCTTTTGCTTTAAAGGTTAATGCTGCACTTGACAATCAATACCAAATGTTGGAACATATTTTTATTTGAAATGTTGAAGAAACCGGCTAGATTCGCGATTCTTGTTTCTGTTTCTTTTAATATGATTATCTAGTTTATGTTTGAAGTGTGTACAGGGTTTGCACAAATGAATGGCAAGATTTTAAAAATTTATATTTTCAGACTTATAACACATAATATAATCTGTGATACATAAAAATAAAGAGAAAACACTCAAACTTTATTTTTTTCAATATCGCTCAATAGATGGTAGCACTTCCGTAGAACGCAATGACTAAAATTGACCGAACCATTCTTTCGATTTTTTTTTCAGTTGCAAATTTCTAAATGTAAGCTGTTTAGGAAACAACCCTTACATATTTCTAATGCACAAAACTTGTTCCTGTTATTATCACCATTTTTAATTTCAGCCACTGCGGTTTAGGAAGTGCTGCCATCTATTGAGCGATGATAAAAAACTTTGAATGTTTTTCTTTATTTCCATGTATCACGGATTATATTATGTTTAATAGTTTTGAAAGTATGAAATTTTTAAAATCCTGTCAGTCATATTTGCAAACCCCATGTTTTAAACTCATTTCCTTATAAATAATAATGAGCACCTTAGTCACACTGTAGTTGTTGCGTTTTATCTTGATGATCACTCATGTGGCGAAGATTAGTAAAAAATATCCTCCTGGATCTTTTCATTTTCTACACATACATACAATACACAACTTACACATACACACACGCCCAACTTGTCCTTTTCCTTCACATACCACCCCTAGTGTAGTAAGTCACCAGACAGTCTGATAGGCGACGGAAACGTTTAATTCTGGACTGGTCTGGTGACGCCGTAGTAAGATGCTCGTCTACCACTATAAAGGTTTTCGTGAGGTCCGCTGTTTCGATCCTGGGAGAAAGAACAAGTTATTTCCCGACGAACCTGAGGCCACCACCGATAGATGGCGCATTTCTGACCCAATTCTATTGGTAGGAAATTTCTGTATGGCAAGAGGTGGTTCAATCTTTAGAAGACAGCGGATCGGATCACATCATTGAGCGATCGGGAACAGCACTACAGGTCACTAAAGGGGATCTGTAAATGTTTCGCGGGTTGCTTAAGTGATCTGGAGTTGTCCCGCGGGTCACTTGAATGCTCTGTAAATGTGTGTGCTGCGGGTCACTTAAGTGGTCAGGGAATGTGCCGCAGATCACTCAAGTAATCTGTGAATATGCTAAGGATTACTCAAGTGATGTGGGAATGTGCCGCTAGCCATTTAAGTGATGTGGAACTGCAACGTGGTTCACTTAATTGATATCGGAATGTGTTAAGGGCTACTCGAGTGATCTGTAAATCCTCCACCACTTGATTAATTTTAAAAAATTTGGTTTGAGGTCGAAAGCCACAACACATGACTCCGAGGGACATATTTGGCCCGCGGGCAATGGGTTGAGCATGTATGCTGTATTTCGATATGATAGTAGTCTGTGTGCTGTGAAGTAATTGTAGTAGTAGTGTATATAAGGCCTATAAAAATAGTATGGGGGTTGTTTTTCGCTTTGTATAGAGCGAGAATCTGAAAGTTTTTTGGTATTTTTTTTAAGGATCATTTAAATGTCAAACGATTGTGAAAGAAAATGTTGAGGCAATGAAGAAATACAAAATTCGAAACATGGCGTGTCATCCGACTATTTGATTTTTGATAATGAGCGAACCGAATAATCCTTTGGCATTTGTGTCGGAATGGTTTGACGGTAAAACCATAGCTTCCCCTTGATAGCGTCTAGTTTCGAAGTGAACCCCACAATGACCTCCACAGAAATTCTAAAAATTGTCCTGGCATCGATAAGATTTCTTTCAAATGGTCCACCAAAAGAGAAGTGGAACTTTCAGTGTATGAGCATATTTCGCGTTAAGTGAACGTGCTCATTATCACGATATCACTCATATCACGAATCAAACTTCGACATAGGACTTGATGTAGAATCAGATGATTCGTTCCATATCAATTCACACATAATACACATAAAACTACAAGTTTTTCTAACGAATCGGCATATGCCGGAATATGTGTTCTGAGTGAATCTATATTGTTGATCATTTTTGTCGCAGCACGGTTATTTTCTGCACACGAGGGCTAATTAGAACGGATCTACAATTTATTGCCGATTCCGAACGGCAGGCTTGTTTTTTATACTCATCGAGAGGTTGGTGCGCTAACCCTCTCGATGGGGGACTCACTGCGGTAGCAATTTTTGCTGCGGTCAAGTCGCCGTTTTTTGTTGTACCCCTTGTCAGGAACGTTTTCTGACAAGGACGAATCGGGTATTATCTATATTGTCTGTACAATTGCGCTTGTTTTGTATTCATGCTGCCATCTGTCTCCCATTTTCTGAAATGAAGATGAAAATGCTTGAATTTTCATGCCATATCAGTACCGTGTTGTAGGTCTGCCTGCTCTCTGCGGAGAGACTTTTTAAATGGGAGACAGACTCGCGCATTTCTGCCTCGAAGCTGGAAAACCGCAGAAAACCAACTTCAGCCGACCACCACTGTGCCGTCAACGGAGTTCAAACCTAGATCCTCAGAACGAGAGTCCAGCACGATGTCCACACGACCGCACAGCAACTCTTCTCTGCACACCCCTCAAACAATTCTATGTCCCTCTGTAGGTATGGTCTCCAAAACCGTACAGCATACTCCAGTCCAGGATGAACTAAGTTCCAGAAAAGTGGATCGCTCTAGCAGAACGCGAAGAGACCTTCTTTAGAATGAAACCGAGCATTCTTTTCGATTTTTTGACCTCCGCTGAACAATATTCAGGACAGCCTAAGCCGCTCATCAATGAGCATTCCCAAATCGGTATGATCCTAGTTTGACCCGTAATGACTACACCATTAAAATCGTAAGTGGAACATGGGTTGTTCGACCCGAAATGAGTGACTAAGCACTCGTCAACGCTGAAAGTCATGCTTCAGACGTTAGTCTCATGCTGCAATGATATTGATTTGCGTCCAAAGCCTCTCCCTATTGCTTTGATTCCCGGTCCCCCCCCCCCTCCCATAAGCTTCATGTCATCTGCGATTTAGCTCACAGTCCCATCGACACCTTGATCGAGTTTATCGATAAAATGTGGGGAAAAAATGAGACCAAGGACACTTCCTTGAGGGACTTCACTTTTGATACATGTTTTTCCATAACCTATCAAAAAAAGCAGTTTGATTCGGAAAAAAAAAAGGTAAAAGTGTGGTTAAGAATTTCCCAATGGTCAATATTATTTAATTTAAAATACGCCGAACATCGTCATCATGCTCTTGTTCCAGCACCGAGGTTACAGAAGGAGACGGGAAAATATGCATCTTTCCTCCGCTTGTTGATATGAAAAGAGCCACACACAGATGTTAAAAATCAAGAGATATTTAGCTATTTTTTGTAAAAATATCAGCCTCTCATCATTCACACACAAGAAAAAAAAACAGAGAATGGTAAGACACAAACCACAGAACACAAAACTGCAAAATTCTCATCGATATTAAGATATCCAATCGAAAAAAAATTATATAAATATATATATATATATATATACAGGGTATCCTGTAAGTGCTAGCAGATATATATATATATATATATATAATGCTAGCACGGTCTTTTATCTCATCATAATTGCACTGTACCAGTTTTGAGACTAAAAATACAGTGCACAAAATAAAAAAAATTAAATTTTTACACGGTCCCTCTGTTCTCTAACTTCTAATCAGAAAATTGTTACCCTGTTTCTCCTGATGCCAACAAAAAAATTTCTAAGTGCAATATTGATAGATATATTCGAATTCGAAAAACGGAGGAAATTTGGGAAAGAACAGCATTAAATGCGGGTAAACGGTTTTTTCCGCATTCATCAATCATTGCACTTCACTGATAGTTAGAAAAATTGATGGCAAATAGCAGTACACTACATACACATAACAAGAATTATATAAAAACAAACTTCACGTTAGGTTCACAACACGCACAAGGAGATTTCGGCATGTACTAATTCGTTAGTAATTCCGTAGAGGGCACCAGTGTACGAGGTGTAGTAGTAGCATTGAGAAGAAAAATTATGTGATAAGTCCTCTTGTGTACATTCATATTATGTTGAAATATTTTTTTTCCATGTTCAATAAATTTAATTATAGTGGATTAATTTTTTCCGGGCAATATATTTGTTATGATTACAAAACCTGGTTTTTTTGCTTGTTTGTTAATAAGATACCATGAAATACTTCTCAATCTCGATTCATTTGTTGTCATTTGTAAATAAAACAAGACGCTTAAAAGAGCTCGAATAATTAGAAAATGGCGGTGAAACGTAAGCCATCTACTTAACACTTCTCTGTTTTATTCCCTAAAATGTGACAAACTTTCTAATGGAAACAAATCTGCGACCTCTCCATGCTTAATCAATATTAGTTTAAATAATACCTTTCGAAGTTAACAGACCTGTAGTAAGGTTGCTAAATATAATAATTATCGCTAAGTACGCGCGGAAGATGATTCTGAAGTGCAGAAGTGGATTAATTTTTAATGGGAGGGAAATTTTTCCCTTCGAACGTATCGGAAATAAAACCTCAAGCATCTAAATATAAGAGGATTTAGGTAAAAGTGAAGGGCGTGGAGTTTAAGTTTCCGTCCTTTTTGGGGGAAAAAACATCGAAATAAAATTTGTCGATGTATATTTAGCAATATGAGCAACGCGTGATCATGATCGAAGTTTCACTCTAAAACTCTTATAACACAAAATAATTGAACCAAAAGTTACTAAATTTGGAATAAATCCTGTTAGTGCACTTACCCTGGTGTGCAAAAGAACCTACGTAGGGAAAACGATTCTCAGTTAAGAATGTGGTTGCAAAAATCCCTCTCGTGTTGAAGATTAAATCCGTATTTAAGAAGCAGACTCTTTTTAAGAACCAGAAGGTGGTACCCCCCCCCCCCCTGGATTCGATTCCCGTCGGTTACCAGAGGACTTTTCTTTTCGCACTCGAATCGGCATAATATCCAGAAAATGCGTATTTCCCTGATGCAAAGTTTTCTGTATTCCCCTTTTTCTATAATTATTTCATGTGTTTCTTTGCATAATTAATGTACAGAAAAAAAACTATTTGCTGAAAGAAAAAAAAAAGAACAAGGATGAAGTAAAATACGAAAAAGGGTAACAAAAACCATCAGTTTGAGAAAGAATTAGAAAATTAAAAAATATAGTATATACAAGAGGGAAAAAAAACTAGGTATCAACTTTAATCCTCACAGAACTTTGTTCAAACAGAAAATGGTCGTACATTATTCATGAACACTTTTCACTTGTATTTCTTATTGCCTAGAGAGATTTTCTGCTTTCAGTGATTTGTTGTGAGTACAAACGAGCCGAGGATGTGCTGCTACTTTCAGTTTCTAGTTCTAATTCCATTGACTTGTTTGCTACACAGGAAAGTATTATGCGCCGAAATAAATTTGTGTGACTTATATCGTTGCTTCCTATAGCGCTGAACTTAATCCATGAATAATGCCGAGTCACACAAAGAAATCTAAGAAAAATAGCAACACAGATTCTGGAAGAGGAATTAAAAATAGATACCTATACAAAAGGGGGTAAAAAAATAATATGTCCAACATATTATTCTCCGTCTTTTCCTGGAAATCAAGGGGGAAAAGAATTTCTTTTCTTACTACTTCTCTTTCTCCGGAAGAATTATCTCATATTCCATCCGGATATGGAATGTCAAGGAGAACTTCGCAATCATCTGCGGCTGTTTCCTAGTCCCGGGACTTTCTTTTTCCTAGGGACCGAAAAAAAAAAAATTGGACTGCTCTTCTCGGTCGTCATTTCCGACGTTCCTGTGACATTTACCTTTCTATTTTTTTTACGGCTGTAACGGTTTCATATCGTTAGCATTCCTCTCGAATATCACGAGCAAACAAAATATACGGACGAGATTAAAAGACCAGAAAATGCGAAAATTGTTTTCCTTCTTTCCTCATCACAGCTCACTAACTTTTGCGATGTCGGAAATAGTCGAGATAAATTTCATATCTGACACATACGTGTTTGAGTGTGTTTTTTTTTAATCGTATTTCCTTTTTTGCGTTTCCATGTTGGATATTATGCGAGAAATCATCTTTATTAGGTAGTCGTGAGCCATTTGGTTCGTAATCAGTTTATCAAACTGCAGCTGTGTATAATGATTCGACGATTAAAAAAAAGTTCTCTCATAAATAATATCGATGTTGGAAAAAAAATATACAAACGGCAGCATTAAATGGTGAATTATTTCATTTTCTAAAAGTATAACTGTTTTTTTAAAGTATTAATCATTTTGTTTTTTGTTCCTTTTTTTTTTTCATATCCCCTTCAGACCAGACCATTCAGTCTTTGGAATTATCAAAATGTTTTTTTTTCTTTTTTTTGCATTTTTGATACTCAAAAAATGCATTAAAAACATTAATGTCAAATTTCAAATTTTCAATATATTTTTGCGAAGAAATAATTCACTTCGTTGAAATTTATTTAGCCAAGATGATGCAACGTATATTTATTTTCACGTATATTTTTTTCCAGAATTTTATCGCTAAATTTTTTGTAATGGATCGCATTTTTTCCGGAGGTACTTTCTCCCGATAACCATCTAAAAAAACCTTGGAAATTCGACTTTAAATGGTGCCCTCTGATGAAAGCTCCCAAAGTTCACATTCATCATATTTCTAACTCAAAACTTACACAATCCTTTAAGTCAGGGCTTAACTTCCTGAGATTGAAAGAAAAAATTCTGCAGTGGAAAAAAAGCAACCCTCACATTTGAGGCACCGGTGAAAGTGTCATGGCCAAATTTACGTTGAGCTCTTTAATGTTCATTTGCGTCTTGTGCGTTGGGGAAAACAATTATGAAAACAAAACAAAATAAAAATAAAAACTACCTAAACAAAACTATTTCAAAATAATCTTTGAATGAGATAATATTTCATGCGCAGATTCATTTATCCATGTAATTTCTAGGTAACACGCATCAAAATAGATCTATTCAATTACATCATGAAAGTCGAAGTCCCGAATCGGCTTTTGTATGGCTTCAATTGCCTTTTCAGACCCTGCATGCATAAATTTGTCGGTTGTTTTTTTTTTAACCTCAGGGGAGTTAAGCCCTTACTTGAAGGATTGTGTAAGTTTCTAGTTAGAATTGTGGTGAATATAAACTTTGGGGGCGTTCATCATAGGGCAGTACTCAAACTTTCAGGGGGTTTCTAAGAGGGCTTCCAGGAACAAATTCCTGGCGAGTCACAAATTCAGCAACGGCAGAGTGCAGCAGGTCCACATACGCAGTTTACAACGGTCAACTGATTGTGGATTAGGAGCGTAAGTTCTTGCATATCTTTCCGTCTCATTTGCATATTTCCACCGATATCACTCGTGACAGCGCCATCTATCGGCTGTTTTTCCCTGTCTTAAAAAATTGCCTTGACCTAGCGATGCTAACCCTGCAAACCGTTTTTTATTTCGGTTATTTTTCCGGTTTTTATCTACGTACTTTTTGCCCACCCTGTATATGAAGGGTAAGAAAAATAAAATATATAGCCGAAAACTAATTTAGAATGGCTGATTAGGCTTTGGATTGCATTATTATCGTCTTGTTTTGATTTCTAATAACATTGGTACTGCTCACACAATAATACGATTTAATTAGTGTTATATGAAAAAAATATGTGAGAGACGAGTACCGAATTATTTCGGGGTAGTTATTGCGTAGTATGCTTGTATTTTATTCTTTTCAAAACGGTAGAATATTCACGAGGATTAGAAAGAAAAATGTTTTCGAAACACTCATTATTTAGGAAAATTTATTAACAGATATTGAGGCCCTCATGAAAGGTAAAAATATTAAGGTTATAGATAATTTTTCTTCCAGTTTTTTTTTTAGTTTCCTTTAATTATATGATAATATGCTTTCAAGAGATTAATAACAATGAATGTTTTTTCTTCTGTATTCTAATCAAACATCGCTTGCATATTTTTTCCGATTTATTTCAGTTCGCATGATATCTTTCGCTGGTTTCTTTTAGGGAAAAAAAATGAAAAATAAGATTCGGAATTTTCGTTTAATTAGTTTCTCTTTATTTATTTTTATCCTGATTTCTTTTTATCCTTCGGATCAAAGAAAAGAAATTACATTGCCTCTCTGACCAAAATTAAGAAATTTTCAAACAGACCTAGAGATGGATTATGCATACGCCGAACCTTTGAAGTAGTTTTATAACTCTTCGAAGTAATAATTAATCGTGATACCTCTTATAATTAGAATCATGATTCAGGATATTTTTTAGTAGCAATTACGCGATTTAAATAATTAACTTTGGTTGGTTCTACTTAGTGTCATGTTTCACCTGAGTTTTTAAGTTCGAATGAATGCTGATAATTTTTTTATATAGTCCCCCTGATAAAGAATAAAATGATGACTTCTAATTATTTTATAAAAAAGCAATGTTTTTATAGTTAATTTACTTTTTTTCTCCCTTCTTACCATGATGAATATTCATTTCTATGGATGTAATGAATTATAAAAATGGAATGAATGAATTGAAATGTATTTTAAAAAATTGGTGAAATTGAAATTTATAGTCATACTCGTTTCTTTAAACTAATAAAAATGTCAAAAAACAATTTTTATTGGCTGCTATTTGCTGATATTTGTTTGAGGAAATGTTTCTCATGAGAAAGTCAAACATTTGATTTGCTTTTTTGCTATGAATATAATATATTATTATATTAATTAATTATTGAATGTAATTTTTTTCCGGAAATTTACAGTTCAATTAATCACAGATAAGTATTGCATTCTATTCCTATATCATCGTAACTTATACTGTAAATAAAGAGGAGTTGGTTTATCTAGACATGGAACAGCATTTGCAGAAGACTGATTCTGTGCATTGAAATTGAGGCATAGGATACACAACAAAAAAAAACATTTTGTAAAACATTATTAAAGTTTTTTTTCTAATTTTTTGTACATAATTTTCACTTCAAAAGCCAATAATGAAATCTGATGATAAAAATTTTATTAATGACTTCAAGAGTAAAAGCCCAATAGCAAGCATTATACATCAGAACTCGTACAATTCAATTACGTCTTTATAATGGTCTACAAAAATATACTTTTTGAAAGCTTTTTAGTTTTGATAAATATGTGATTTTTATATTAATTTCAGTGTCAACTCCAAAAATGTAAACCATTTTTTCCTATCACGTAAGGAGTTTTCACTAAACCACTCCATTTTGGGGGAAATAACTCAAATCCAAATGCAGTATTTTGGAATCTATTTTATCACCGCAAGAATACATGCTTCACTTGTATATCCTAGCTCTCTCATTATAATGATACACCCTAAAATGAATGAAGTATCTTTGACAATGATTTACTATTTTCATTCATAATGCACAGCTTCAATATGATTTGTATTTGGCTTATGCATTACCATTGAAATTAGACTTTCCACTATTTCTCAAAAAGTAGAGCCAATATGGCAAAACCAATGACGGTTTCGGAAGCGGCGCTTCAAAGCCAAAGTCACCCTAAAATTACTGAATTACCTTTGGCAATGATTTACTATGTTGCCGCTGTGGTGGTCGAGTGGTCATAGTGACGGACTCGCATCGTGGGGACCCGGGTTCGAGCCCCACCGTCGCCACAGTGGTGGTCGGCTGAAGTTGGTTTTCTGTGGTTCCCAACTTTGAGGCGCAAATGCGAGCCGATCTCCCCATTAAAAAATCTCGCCACAGAGAGCAACAGTCCTACAAACAGTACAAATATTCAGTCACTACACATCACTCACTTCACTTCTGAGATATAGACGGCAGCACTGAAAAATCATACACAACACTAGATACGCACTCAGACTATTAGGTACACACACTTACACTTCCGGCACAACTCACTAGGTAGTAAATTGCCTATGTCGATAGACCTGAGTTGTGCTCGGTTTCAAAAGAAAAAAAAAAAAACGATTTACTATGTTTATAACGCACAGTTCCATTGTGGTTTTTATGCTGCCTATGCATTAGTATTAAAAAATTGGATTTTCAATTTATTTCAAAAACTAGATGTTATGGAACTTTCTTTGGTATTTTTTCCAGTAATTAACACCCAGGAAAAACTATAAAAAACACTAATTATTTTTATCAAAGCTTTTTTATCGCAGACCTGTGTTATTAAACAATGATTCGACAAATTAATGTTTTTTTTCTCTCTCTTGCGGGTCTACACCAGACACACCTGAGAGGGTGGGTCTTGGTATCCAATGCAAGTGGGACACCCGGGCAGCGTGGATAATGCTTATTATTTTTATCCTCTGAAGATTTCACCCATAGTGTGTCGAAATGCATTCGAGAATTTCGTATTTTTACGGTGTATTTGTCTTTCCGTTGGTATTCTTTTGTGATTATACGGTATCAGGCAAAGATCATTCACTCGTTCATATTCATTGGAGACTTGTGTACTCCCATAATCTATCTTGGCTGGTAGTCATGGCCGAGTGACTTCCACAGAATAAGCGTAGGGTTTGCAGTTGTGATGCAAATGTCACCATATACACTATATTGCCAAAAGTCTGTGTCCTTTAAGAAGTCTATATAGACATTTTATCTCGAATTTCTTAAAAAATACTAGGCAAATCGTTTCGAAATTTCGGTCATATGAGCTTTATGTTTGTGCTCATAATTTCCAGTGAAAATTTAGTTACGAGTGCATTTAAAGTGGACCGACAAAATTCGAATTAGGAAATAAAGGTTTTTGATCAACCCTGTATTATAAAAACTGCAAATGTTTTGTAACTTTTACAAAATATTGTACTACGTGCTCTACTTTTGTCTATTTTACTGAGAATAGCACGTATTTTCCCGAAGGTATTAATGTTTTTCCTAAAAATTCTAATTTTCATTGCATTTTTTTTTGCTTATAAGATGCGGAGTTTTCAACCAATTCTTATACAATTGTTTTATTTTCCCACAATTTGGTTGTCAGATACGTAATACAACTTGTACAAAAATTCCAGTTGAACGTGGTGAAAATGTAGGAAGATATACGCAATACCGTGATCTGTAATTTTAGTTACTTGCTGAGAGTACCTGGATGATAAAGGGATTATAAATAAATTGGCATTTTTCGACTATTTTCTGTCATTTGATTATTTCTTTCAGTTTTTTTTTTGGCATCATATACACGTGTATTATGTCCAAGCATTTCTGTTATATAGCATCAGGCACATGTCTTTGCTCATTCGCATGAAGCTGCGGACCAATTTTTTGAAATAATCAAATAAAATAAATTAATAGAAATACTAATTTGTTGAAAATCCCTTATTATCCAGGTACTCAGCCAGTAACTTAAATTACAGCTCACGATATCTCGTACATCTTTCTGAATTTTCACGACATTCTGCAAGAATTTAAAGTTGCAATATATATCTAGCAACCAAATATTAATTACTGGAAATAATTAAATAGATATTTTCTGCACATGCACGATTAAAAATAATTTATTGAAAATGCTCATATCTCATAAATAATGAATTGTCACATTTTAAATTCCAACACAGGATATCTGATGTGTAGTGCCAATTTTTCTGTGAATTTCATAACAGTTTGGTGAAAACTCATGTTATTAAGTAAAAAGCATGCGATGAAAATTGGAATATTTATAGAAAGTCTTTATATCTTTGTGAATACACGTGCTATTCTCACGAAAATGCAACAAATATTGTGCAAAGTAAGGTACAATATTTTCTAAAAGTTACAAATCACTTGCAATTTTTTTTATCATACAGGGGATTGATCTAAAACCTTTTTTTCTTCTTATTTCATGTTTTGTTTAAATGCATTCGTGACTAAATTTTCACTGGTAATTGTGTGGGAAAGCATAAGGTTCGCACATGACCGGAATTTCAAAATGATTTTCCCGGTACTTTTCTAGAAATTTAAGAAAATGGCGAAAGTTCAAAAATTGCACAGACTTTTTGACATATGATGCAGTAGATGTGTTGATAAAAAAAAAATCACTACTTGATTATAAAAATTCGCGCCAAAGAAAATAACTGATAGCGTTCGAAATTTTCACTGGCTTATGTATTTGTAAATTCATTTCACTTTGGGTACATACATATTAAGCTATTTGAGCTTTATTTGAATTGAAATAAATAAATTACCATTGATGACAAAAAATGTGCTTTGCTCACAAGTTTTACCCCGATGATAAATTTCAAGAATAGTCCCAAGCGTGGACAATTAAAGCAACAAGATGCTTTTAGCTATTGTAATTAGAGATCCCGTTAATGAAGACGGATCTTATATATTTTCAAAACGAAGTAAAATATGTAATTACGATTCTAGCTGCAGATACGCAATTTATTTAATTCGAAAAGTATTTCGTATGCAACAGAAAAAGGCTGAAGGTTAATTAAGTTAGATAATGTATTCTTGAAAATCAGCAGTTTTTTATGGGGAGGGGTGTATATATATATATATTCTAAAGCTCAATATGAGCTAAATTACATTTCTGGGTCAACAAAATGGTAACGAGAGTATAATCGGAATTTTGGAATTTATTCCCCCCCCCCTCATAAGTCTTATGCCGTTTACTTGTACGTGGTGTACGGTGTTTATTGAACTGATTAATGAGGTTTCTCTCTATATCTTGACCTGATTCTTTTAAATTCCTCATATTGATCTGTAAAGAGGTTTTTCAGAAAATGTAAATAACTTTATACTTACGTTGACAGACAATTATATCTAATTAAGCAATGGTTTGAAATTTTATTAATACTTCATTTTGGAATGATTATGTTAATCAAATATGAAAGATATTTTCGTAATTTCAATTGAAGCTAATGTATTTGAGAGTTTAGTTCATTAAATTTAATCTTTTGCATTACCAAATGAAACTATCGTGATATATGGCAACGAGTAGGAAATATTTCTCAATTGCAGTATTTCGACAACTTTCGAGAGTTTATAAATTACGTCATGGCATACACCATTTTCCCACCGCATTAGCCGGCGTGCCGGGAAACTCGGGGGGAACACCAGCATTTTGAATGTTAGGGGTCTATCCCGTTCCCGACATGCCGTGAAAAGTGAGGCTTAACAAGGGTCACAATATGCATTCGCAGCCAATTCAATGAGCTTTTCGAATACAGATATTTAAGAATTTTCCAGAATACGGGACTCGAATTTCCCGGCATGCTGTAAAATACGGGTATGTCTGGCAACCTGGAAAATGCAGGGAAATACGGTATACGGGGCATATGAAAGTCTCTTCATCTTGGAATAACTCGCAAACCGTTAATCCTAGAACCATACTTCTCATTGGGAAAAAGTGTCCAAATAAAGTTAATATGAAGGAATCGTATATTTATGTATTAATATTCTATTTTATAATCTATTTGTGTATTAATAAATAAATTGGAAGAAATGAACTTTTTATTTGGTCTCCCTGTACTCTAATTAGAGAGAAAGTTTTGGCCTCGTTTCTCCTGAGAACAAAAAAAAAATCCTTGCTTTTAACAGATTATATGCCGAAACTCTATTATTTAACTTTTTACGAGAAGAAATTCTGTTTATAGAATCAATTAGTGTTATCAAATAAAGATTTTAAACACAATATATATCCATTTTTCTCCAATATATTCACGAGCAGTATTCCCCAAAGAATACAAGAAATCTATATAGTCGTGTATATATATCGGCAATCCGATTTCATTCATATTCAACCCGAATCGAATTTCCGAATGCATGGACTAATTCGTTTATTTGGGTATAACACAATGATGCCAAATGAAAGGAGTTGAACATACATTCTTCAATTGCATAGAGATGATTATTCACTGAATAAATGCTTTAGAAGTCAAATATATACAGTATTTATATATTGCCGCTGTGGTGGTCGAGTGGTCATAGTGACGGACTCGCATCGCGGGAACGAGCCCCACCGTCGCCACAGTGGTAGTCGGCTGAAGTTGGTTTTCTGTGGTTCCCAACTTTGAGGCGCAAATGCGAGCCGATCTCCCCATTAAAAAGTCTCGCCACAGAGAGCAACAGTCCTACAAACAGTACAAATATTCAGTCACTACACATCACTCACTTCACTTCTGAGATATAGATGGCAGCACTGAAAAATCATACACAACACTAGATACGCACTCAGACTATTAGGTACACACACTTACACTTCCGGCACAACTCACTAGGTAGTAAATTGCCTATGGCGATAGACCTGAGTTGTGCTCGGTTTCAAAAAAGAAAAGTATTTATATATTACAATGACGTACGGGAGATATCGGATATGTTTATGGACATTTGAAAAAACAAAGTAAAAAAGGGAAGAAATTATATAGATCCTATGTATTTTATTATATTAAAACTAACATCAATAAATGATTTTTAACTCTCTTTTAGAAAAGTTTTAGGGGTATACACCCGGTGGCCAAAAAATTAGGAACACACCCTCCTACTCACCACTAATATCGTGTGGGACCTCTTCTTTCTTTGATGACAACTGATATTCTTCTAGGCATAGACTCTACAAGTTGCTGAAACCATCGAGGAGGAATATTACTCCATGCTAACGGAATGACAGCTGTTTATTCTCTCAGATTACAAGGTGGTGTTTCGGAGCTTTTAACAGACCTTTCAACCTCGTCCGAAAATGCTCATTTGGGTTGAGATCGGGTGACTGAGGAGACCATTGGAGCAATTGAAACTCTGAATCACGTTCCTCAAACCAATCTGAGATAATTCCAGACCCGTGGGAGGGTACATTGTCCTGCTTGAAAGTAGCCATCATCATCAGGAAACATTATGGCCATAAGCGGGTGCACGTGGTCAGCAATGATGTGGAGGTAGGCGATGGCATTGACGAAAGTTTCCAATGGAAATAGGCCAAGAGTATGCCAAAAATGCTCCTCTAGAACGTGATTCCGCCGCCACCCGCTTGAAAAGTTGTCACGTGGCATGCCGGATCCATGGCTGCTTGCTGCTTGCGCCACACACGCGGACCCTGCCATCATAGTCATGGAGAAGAAATCTTGACTCGTCAGACCAGACAATCTTCTATTTATCGAATGTCCAATTTCGACGTTCTCTAGCCCACAAAAGCTCTTTTCTTCAGTTTGCAGCGAAATCAGGACTATTGTTGCTCGCCGGCTATTTAAACCAATTCGTTTTAAGATCCGTCTTGTAGAGCGTACGGATATGCCTTGCGGTTATCCTGAATTGTATTGCACTGTAATTTGTTTCGTTGTAGTTCTTCTGTTACTGCACACAATGCGTGTCAGTCGCCTGCCACCTCTTTCGTTCTTCACATAAGATTTCCGTCCACTATTCCGCTTTTAATTTTTGAAAAATTAATTTCTATTAAGAACTTTCAGAAAAAAAATCTGTGGATAAGATGCAGCTTTACATAATTCACACTAAAACATTCCGAAGATTTTTGAACCAATAATACAGTAGATAAATTTAGTAAAATAAAAGTGATAATTGCAAAAAACGGGAGAGAGAACAAATACGTAAATTTTATTTTTATTTTACTTTATGCAGTATACACAAGCTGGCATTGCTGAAATAAAAATCTATATCTACCAAATCCTTATCATTCTTAGTTCTCGAAATGAGCGTTCCTTCAAGAAAGCCACAAAAACTTTACACGCATAATACTTGTTGAGATATTATTCATATAATTTCTGAAATTACGCGATCAATGTCGATGGATGTGGTGAAAAAGCTACTCCGACGACAAGAGCTCCTGAATTTCAATTTCTCGTTGACATACCGTAAAACCGAATTTCCTCTCTTCTAGAAAACTTCACGTTTCTTATCCTTAGAGAAAAGATGCTTTTGTTTTGTTTTTTGTCTTCCTCCTTCCGTGGAGAATTCTCTCTCTCGTTCTCTCTATCTGTTTTATTTTCTTATCTGGTTCTTTTCAAACTAACTCAATGGTGCTTGAAACACGAACCGTTGTCCGTGAGCCCGCATCCGAATTCGTTATTCCGGAACTCGATAAAGCACTCCGCGCACACCGAATGACGCGTTGCTTTGATTTAGTCGATGCATCAAGACTCCTATAAACCATACAGTATAACATCGGGGAAGAGACATCCATGTATATACTGTTTTTTTTTACTCGATCTTCTAGAACATATCCACGCGTTAAAACGAATTGGTAAGAAATGTGAATATCTATTTTTATAAATTTTTATTTCTAGCTGTGAGAGTGTATATTTTCCGTACAAATCTATCGTTTTAGACCGATCTTTCACCAAATTTTGCATATAGAAGTAAATGCTCTTGTACCTTGACCATAATAAACCTTGAAAGACTTGAAATAGTTTTGATAGTATTGCATTCTAGCGGATGTTCTTGGAATGAAAGATATTAGAAATACTTAACCTCACAACTGAATGTTATTTCAGCTTTTTTACTGTGCCCTACACAGAGATTTTGCAAGTAAACACATTTTAGTTACAAAACTGTGCGCTTGTTTTTGCTGTTTACTTAATATTGCAAGTTTAGTGAACTATATGTAGTAATTCTAATCTATACTCGTCTGATGAAAAATTCCAAGTGCTCAATCATACCATGCACTGTGAAAATAAAGTTATTAATATTTTTCACCAATAGCGAAATATCTTGTTCCTTCCAACAAAAAGATCGTGTTTCTTGAACCAGCATAAATACAGTGGAAATTCGGTTAACAAGCTTAATTCGTTCCGCCATCCTGCTCGTTATCCGAATAGGTGGTTATTCGAATCAAACTTCCCTATAGGAAATAATGGCAACTCGGATGATGCTTTCCACAATCATTCATTCAAATAAAAACGGCTTTCAATCAAAAATTAAACACATTAATGCAAAACACATAATACAATAAAATAACCATAATATAAAAATAAATAAACACAATATTCATAATTAAACATACAATACGATCATGTTTGATAATTAACTTACTCTAAACGACGAGAGAGGAGGACTATCGTTTAGGACGATTTACAGACTCACTGCTGTTTGAAAACTTATTCTTTTTACGTCAATTTCCAAAAGAACCTTATCCAATGCGCTTTTTTTTCCCTTTTTAGGATTCCTGGGAAATAGGAAATTGCTGTGTTCGTTGGGCAGATTCATTGCTAGCACACTGCGACAGCTATATTTGGGTGGTTCTTTTCTACAGCGTTTTGCACATATTTCCACATTCTACACATCTCTCTAATGTCATTTTATGAGAGAGAGAGAGAGGGACTTCTTATTTCTCTCTTCCTCAGACGAGATACCTTCCACTAACTCTTGCTTGTGCGTGCAAAAGAGATCCATAACTTCATCTACCGTCAACCTCTAGACATTTTTCACCACTAGTTCTTCAATGTCATCCTCATGCACCTCCATTCCATGGTTTTCCCCAAGCACCAAAGCATACAATTTCTTCCACAAGTAGGGGCCCCTGTTAATCAGCTAGCCCCTCAAAGTCACGTTCAGTATTGCAATCAGCCCACAGTTTTCTCCCGAATTTAATGAAAACTTCAAGTGCTCATGACTGCAATGCTGCTACACCTAGTTTCGTATCGTAAATATTCACACTCGCACGTGTGTTAATTTCCCGAGTGAGACACGCTTACCGAAGACGGTAGGGAAGAATATTTCCGAAATTCCATTACACGTGTGTGGGCGAAAGCAAAAAAAAAGCCATCAGTTCAGTTGTGATAACGTCAAAATAAATAAACAAAGCGCAAATTTTTTGCTCGTAATGCGAATCATCGCTCGTTAACCGAGTCATAATTTGTTTCAAATTTCTGCTCGTTAACGGAAGTTCCACTGTATTTAAATTTTCTTAGTTTACCTTGGAATACTTAACTTACACTACTTTGAATAATTTTTCTTTTGCGTTTTTAAATGCAATTTATATTTTAAAAGTTAGTTCTATATTCTTCTTTCCTACAAAAACTTCAGCTTTCCCAATTTCTTCTTTTCCACACACCTTTGGTTATTTCCTGATCAAATTTGTTGGAAAAAACACAATGTTTTTTTTTAAGGTGTGGGATGCGTCCAACACAATTTTTTTTAATTCTTTAGGACGAGAGGTGAGAAAATATTCTATTCGTTGAAAGAAAATTCAACTGCCCTTCATCATCACCGATTTTCATCACCGATGGTATAGGCGTTATGTGGTCATGTGAGCATCGTGAGATATTCGCATTACGAGGACCAAGGCCGACGGCGGCACAGTGGTGGTTTGTTTTCTGTCGTTTTCCAAGCTGAGGTGCAAACGGGAGTCGATCTCCGCGTTAAAAAAAATCTTGCACCCGCTCCTACAGACAGGGCCGCAACAAAACTCAATTGTCACCCGGGGCAGGAACCCATTTTGGTGCTCCCTCGTAATTTCGAAAGAACAAAAAGAAAACTGCTTTTCCTGATCCATTTCCTGTCGCACCAGATCCTCCTGCCCTCTCCTTGTTGTGGCTCCTGCCTGAAACTGCACAAACAATCCAGCATTAAACTTCACTCACAATTCGAAATACATATAGCAGCACTAACTTCAAGCACAACACTAGATGTACACGCAGACGGTAAGGTATATTGGGTATTAGTTAGGTGTAGACATTGACGTACGCAAAGGGGGGGGGGGAGGTTTGGGGTTCTTGGAAGGAAGGGTGGAAGTTCAAAAAATACGAGATTTACGAGACGCATATTTTTATATTCATGGTCATATTCCTTACGCATAACATAATTCCTACTGCAAATTATGCAAAAATTCCCTTTGGTTTTAGCAAACAATATGAATAATGGATTCATATTCTTAGTTGCAAAACGGGGAATTTTTAAAAGAAAATTATTTAAATTATTCTACAAAAACTAAAATTGTTTTTGGGGACTATCTCTACTGCACAATTTTCTGTAATAGCGTCAACGGTGAATTCAACGACCACCTTCAAAATACAGTCCACGCCGCTAATTGTGATCACTTCGGGTCTCGGGGTTTCTGATAATAAACAAATGATAACTATATACGTGAAAAGTCCCATTTACAAATACGGTGGCTATATATCCCGTTTGGTCAAACAAGACGCATGGTAAATGAGTATTATTGAAACGGGACACAACTCTGTTTTTTCTTTTCCAAATACAGTCGGACCTCAGTATATGAAAATTCTCGTATCGGAACAAAATATAAGCTGCAATGTTAAATAAACATTAAAAAAAAAAACCCTGATGAGATTTTTCTGGTGCTTCCGTGAAAATGTTTCGACAAGACTTAAATTAAGACGTTGTAATAAACAAAGACGTTGTTTAAATGCTTCCGAAAGTGAAAAAATTGCAAGAAAAATTCGAAATATTGGTAAATGTTAGCTTCATATTGCTGAGATTTCCCGTTATTGCGGCATTAATGCATCCACAGGCAAAATATCAAAAGATAGTATTAAGAAGCATCCCTAGGCTACATTTTACTGATTTATCCTAGAAGAATACTCGAATTTAAAAAAAAAACAAAAACCAGTGTTTCCCAGAGTGGGCAACATCACCCCCTGGTGAGAGATGGAATTTTTCAGGGGTTGATAGAAGCTACGGATTTAACATACGATCCTGTGGACTCATTTGGGGGATGAGAAAAAAAAATTTCTGATGAGGAGGGGGCGATGGAACAAAAATTTTAGGAAAATATACGGTGTAGATCTTTGATACCTCATTCATATTGAGAAGGGTTGCATAGTTATCAAAACACTAAAACTAATTCTTTATGTGGAGACACCTTGTTCTCAAACGGCCCCTTCTCCTCTCTTCCCCCACTTCTACTTCTTCCACACACAAAGTAGATACGGAATATACAAAATTCCTAATAACTAAAAGTTAATGGTGTGGGTTATTCACCCCCCCCCCCGCGAATAGCTAAGGATGACTGTAGTTGGTTGCCAAATGTGTTCAATCATTCATTCTTTTTTCCCAATTCTTTCCTCCCCCCTCCTCTTGAGGTAAAATCATGCATTTTTGTTATTCAGCCTTTGTGAGGCATTAGAATGCAACTGTGTAATGTACAGGGTGTTTCAAAGAGAATCACCTAATTTGAAATGCGTATATTACAGAAAATATTGAACATAGACACTCAAGATTAAGTTTATATTACGTGGCTAATCATAAAGGGTTTTCACAAACCAAATTAAATGTATTCAATATGTTTACCTTGGGGTCCATGGCATATGTCTATTCGGTAGTCAAATCGTCCCAAACTTTTGGAGCAGTTTGCTTCCACGGCTGCTCTTACGCGTATCTTCAGTTAGGTTAATGTGTAACTAGAAGGGGAGGCACATAAACGTAGTGTTTTATAAACCCCCATAAGAAGAAATCGCACACTGTGAGGACCGGCGATCTTGGAGGCCAGTGATGTTTAACTGAATCGTCCGGTCCCGTACGGACGATCCATCATTTAGGAATGCGATTGTTCAAAAATTCTCGAACGTCCAAGCTCCAGTGTGGTGGTGCCCCGTCCTGCTAGAAAATGAAGTCATCCGAATCGGTTTCTAAATGTGCCACTGAAGCGGCGGCCGAAGGAAGAGCGTTAGCGCTACCTGTCGGCAACTGCACATGGAACTCGAAATTTCCCCTCTTTCTACCTATACATTATTCGATCAAAACGAATTAAAAGCAGATTTGTCACGATTTTTTTTTAAATCGGATGATTATTTTTAAAACACCCTGAAGATCACGAATTTTACGATATTTTTTTTAATATTATAATGTTTTACTGATCTTTTAAGAAAGTCCTTTGAATCTAGTCAATCGAAAAAAATTGATCAAGAACTAACAGAAGGAAAGGGAATGTTTTTTTGTTTTCATAAATTTTTGCCTCCATATTGTGGAAAAACATTGCAAAAGCAGCTCCATATGGGTCATAGCGAATCGATTACGACATGAAGTACGGAAATGTTTAATGAGGGGGGGGGAACACCTTCTAGCCTCCCACACATAGTCTTAACTTCTGGAAACGGTAGCGCCCGAGTGACGCAGTGGTAAGATGCTCGTCTTCCACTATGCAGGTTACCGTCAAGGTCCACAGGCTTGAATCCGAGCAAGAACATCAGACGCAAGTTTTTTACCAACTGGAGCGACCACCGATAGATGGTGCTCTTTCTTTCAACCCAAACTCACTGGTTGAAAATTGTCATATATCGATATATGACCGGATTGGTGTGCGGTAAAGTAGTAGAGTCTCTCATAACAATAATTTACTGCAAGGGTGCTCAACCTTTAGGAGAGTGCGGTCTACTTCAGTGGTCTGGAAATGTGTTGCGGGTCACCTGAATGATTTCCAAATGTGCCGCCAGCAATTTGATTACTCCAGAACTGTGCTGCTGGCCACCCAAGCTATCTGCAGACATACCGCGAATCAGTTAACACTTTATACCCTGACGGTACTTCAAAGTACCAGGTTGAATAATTTGTTTTGAACCAACCGTTTCAAAAACATTACTTTTTTTGTTCTCAATTAATACTCAAATGAGCTACCAAATAATTTACATGATAACTATTTATTATTATCATTACATTTACTTTTTTATTTTAATTTATTATAATTTTCTTCTTATTCTACTTTTCACAAAAGGTCGATATAAAGGATTAAGCGATCTGGGGATGTGCCGCAGACCACTTAGGTGCTCCAGAAATGCGTCGCTGGTCACTCAAGTGATCTGTACATTTATCGCGGATCACTTAAGTGAATGTACCGCGGACTACTTAAGTGATCTAGTAATGTATCGCAGTCACACTTAAGTGATTTATAAATGTATCGCTTAGTTCATTTTTATAAAATGGTTTTCGTTAGATTGAGCATGTATAACTAACAGGAAAAAGTAAGTTTGGCTAAACTTTAGCTTCAAAATGAGCAACAACAAAAAAATTGGACAGGGAAAAAAAATTGATAACATTATCCGAAAAATCCCGATAACAAAAACAAATTTTTTTCTCATCTTATAGTATTGATCCGTTCCGTTCTATGAAAAATTGCTAACAATGACCGAATGATAGCATTATCCGTGATTCCAATAAGTGGCGTCGGCTGCACCTTGATTGACAAAACGTTTCTCGATTCAAAAATCATTTCCATCCATATCGATTATATTCATCAGTAACTTTTTTGATTATACGAGCGTCGAATCCCGATTGATACAATCGCGTTTAGGTGCATTCTAAGTTTCATACAAGTCCGAAATCAATTTCGAACTTCATTAGAGTGGGTTTAATTAAGCATAAGATTAAGTGGAATTTCAGATTTCGCGGTAACTATTTTCGATTGCTGTATTTTACGATAGGATTTCGTACCTACAGTTTAATCTCATTTGAGAATTTATATAATTTTCCCTCCTTGATTGCATGCATAATTAAGAGAGGCTTTCAGAGATATTTTGCGTGAAATATAAAGGTTCATTTTGGATTATATTAAAGTTTTACTATATATATTTATGCAAAAATCTCGTATATACGGCAACATCTATCACGGGATGCAAGTCTCCTTGAGGTGTGAGTATTATTCTGGTTCACCGTTTTGAAGAATCCAGATAATTACACACCACGAGACGATTACTCACGGAAGTGAATAATTCACTGGAGCGCATGCTCTGGTATTCAAGAGCTTCGCGTTATATTACGGCCCGAAGAGAATTTTCATCTTCCCCTTTTGAAGAAATTAAATACGTTGCAAACTTAATGAAATCGACTCTTTGCTTCTGCAATCATGAGAGAAATTTAAATTCCGTACGTCCTTTTGTTGCGACTGAGTACGCAGATACATGCATGTATTTTTCGGATGCTTCGTCTTCGGAACAATGACGGATTTAATTTAGTAATAAGCACAAACGGAAAAAATAGCTCATATTATATCCAAGATGTATGTAAGTGACAGGCTCCTTAAAACTTTCTTGAAGATGCTACATAACAAGGAAGAGTAAATAATCTTTTGCCTTATACAATCGCAACTGGAGAAGAACGAAAAATGCAAATGAAATACGAAATTCCCGATACATTTTGACCCACTCTGGGTGACGTCTTCTCAGAGGATGAATATAATACAGGGTGGTTATAAATCACAATTGACACTACTCAACTTAATTATACTGACACTACTCCGACCGGTGTAGAGTCCGCTGTGGTTGACGTATGTATATATGTATATCCAGGGAATATGTTTGTGTGTTAGTAGACATCCATACCCGAACCGGGATTCGAATCCAGACCTGCACAGTCAGAAGCTAACTCCATAACCACTGATCCATGATTCTATCGATTGTTATATATCTAAATATACCCTAAATATACTGCCACTACTCCGACTTGTGCAACGCCCGCTCTGTGTTGAAGTCTTATTTCCTCGAAACTTGGTTTCTACGTTATTTGGATTTCGGGGGAAGGGGGGGGGATATCTGCCATCAAAAGCGCCACTTTTTCACCTGGTGGTAAAAAATTGTACTATTTTTTTATTGAATCTTTCTTTTCCCCCCATGGTTCATATATCCTATATACACCAAGTTTCATCAAAATACCTCCATCTGAATGGGCGCTACATGCTTCGGAATAGTATCAGTTTATTTATAACCACCCTGTAATATTGTAAAAATGGCTATTACACAAATGAATTAACCGATCATTATCAGGTTGGACTATCAAGTGGTTGTTGTCGTCGTTTTTTCCCCAGAGAATATAATTATGAGTGTGTTTGCTAAGTAATTATTTTTCCGCTAGTTATTGATTTAGTCTGAATTTTTTTCTTTTATATATATATATATATGTGAAAAAAACATTTCATAATATCGTATCCCCGTGAATTTGTCGGCATGACAGAAAATGAGAGGGTGAGCAGCGCATGCCGGGAAAATCAAACCATTTTTCCTCAGAACTACTTGACTCTCTTTAATCCGGTGTAATTTTCTTTTCTTTTTTAATTGTCTAGTAACCGTCTGCAACTGGTAAATTGAAATTCAGCTCTTCTTAATGTGACTAACCTTTTCAATAGAAGCTGATCTTGAAGGGATTTCTTGGAATATCATTCATAACATGAACGCAATGATGGATGTTCATTAAGAGAAATTTATCATCAATTGCAACATACAGCAATTTTGAAACGTATTTTTTCCGAGGTAATCAAAAATAGCAGTCGATTTATACCGGGTGTATAAGCCCACTTGCCGCAAGTTATTGGCGAACAGTTGATCCATAGGCATACTTCCAATTAGAAAATGTATCCAAATTTATTTGAGATTTTATAAATGTATCCAAATAGGGTGTAGAACTCAGATACGTCACTCATATTGAGAAGGGTTGTATAGTTATTGAAATAAAAAAACTTTTTATACAGACACCCTGTTCTAAAAACCCTTTAGAAAGTTGTTTCCCTGTCTATCATGAACCGAACAAAAGAAATCCCCATTTCCAAGTTCAATATTCGCCGAGATATTTGAATTTTAAAAAATTGCAGAAAATGTGGGAAAGAACCGCGTTAACTAACGGACAACGCTTCTTTCCGTCATTTATGGTGGTCCAACTGGTCTCGCTCAATTTTTCTGGAATGCCGTAGCCGTTTTATGAGAGAGAATACGTTGGAATTGAGAGGAATTGTTGAAGGTGGATTGTTCCTCGGTTGTCTTTAGAAATGTCGGGTTATGGAGGTTACGGTGAGGTGGAATTTCAGTTTGAAATTCCTGGATATTTCGTGTTTGATGTCCTGTGTGAGATTTGAAGGAAGCGCTGTTGACTGCTTGTGAAAAATTCGTTTTGGGGTTAACTGGGCTCTTAACTGGGCTCAGCTCTTTCGGAGGCTGTGCCAGTGCGGCGGTTGCTTTCTCCACTTGCAACTTTATGGGGGATACTGTGTGATTTTAATTTATAATTGTATAATTCACAGTGATAAAGATTGATTGATCGGTATGGCTCTCTTATATCATCTTAAAATATTTTAATATGTCACATAAGGGAGGGGGTATCGATGGAAGATTGTTAAATGAGGTACTAATCCAGTATTAGGTAATCGTAAACAATCTAAAACAACCGAATGAATGTTTATATACCGCATAAACACGAATTTCTCACCTTGAAGTTAATTATCAGACATTATAAAAATTTATCGATAACATCCAAGAATTATTTAGAAACGATAACGTTCAATAGAAATTCAAAAAAGTCATAAATAGCCTCGAACCACGTTCATAATATGCAGTAAAACTTCCATAAGTCATCACTCACGTTATTGAAAAATTATGACGACTTAAGCGAGGTGCCGTCAGTTTCAATGCGCAATATTTTGAAAATCGTATAAATTCAAAGTGATATGGTATTAAATAAAAATAAGAATCAAAACCAGAATATATATTTAAAAAATTTGTAGATTAAAAAAAAAACAGAATTTCAACTTTTTAAGCATTTAAATTATGCTAAAATACACTGGTACACTTATAATTTATACCAGTAAATTTTAATTTAGACTAATCAGTGTAACTGTTTGAATACCTATCTTTTCTCTACAACAAAAGTATTTCACATTAATTTTACATGTACATGACATTTAATTTCAATGCTTTGAATTCTTCGTCAGTATTTCATGACACAACTACAAGGTAATCTCGAATAGAGGGACCACTTTTTACATGGGGGGGGGGTCCCTGGGGCAGGGAAAAACAGACATTAGAAGGCCTCAATTCGGGAAAAAATATCTAGTTTTCAACAAAAACATTGTTTAAATTTGGAGCCCCAAATAAGTGAGGGCCCATGAAGAAATTACGTCCAGCTCAAGCAGTCTCTAACGTTTTAAGAATTTTTGTTTTGTTAGTCGGTGTATGAACTTCCTCAGTGTAACTTTCGTCACTTCAGCTGTTCCACTTTGGTACATAAGGCTTTTTATGATTACTTTTGAACATATGGCAATAAGCTGTTATCAAGCTGTTTCTTTAAAAAGCACCCATAGAAATCATTCGTTCCTCTCTCTCACACTTTTCCATGTTAAAAGATAACCGGAACTACTAACACGTAAACGAGGTTTTTTATGAATATTTGTTGTCTATGAAAGCTACTTCACCAAACACCAACTCTGGCCATATCGCTATAATGCTATTTATTGCCATTAATGAGATGGGTTGGAAATTAAGGCACTATCTATTGGTGGTCGCCTCAAACTCACGAGGGAAGGTATCTTATCTATACACTCCCTCGGGTTTGAACCTGGGACCATGACGGCAATCTTCAGCTGGAGGGGACCGAAGAAAAACGACGATTTCACCGGAGTGACGACTTATTAGGGTGACGACTTAACAAGATTTTGCTGCACTTCATCAGTTGCAAAGTTCCGGCAGTTTCCTATGAACAGGATACGATACGATCTCTTCCTGATGTCTTTTTCCATTCATAAAATTCTTTACCATTCATTCTTTTAGCATTAATTTCCGATCAGGAATCTGACGTTTAATCTTTTCTATTCTCTACTTTTATGAGATTTTATAAATCACTGAACACACACACACGTAAAACTTCAGCAGCTCTCAAAAAATGACACTGAGGAAGAATATAAACTCTTTCTAGATAACAAAAAAGCATTCAACTTGTACCTATTTTTTATACTGCAATGACACTAAAATATTTACTTTCTAAAATAATAAAAAATTGAGAGAAGAAATTGGTATAATGAGTTTTTTCACCTTGTATTTGTCATATGTATTTAAAAATACACAAAACCATAGCGCAGTGTTTCTCAAAGTGTGAGTCTCTAGAGTCCTAGGCGCGTCGCCAATCATTATCAAGGGTATCAAGGTGAGCTGAAGACATTCATATGAACGCTGGAAAATATCTACCAACCTATTCTGGGTGCGGTACATGAACCATGAATTGGGCAAGGGATACGTGGGCTGCAAACGTTTCAGAACCATTGCTAGGTATAACAAGCATTCCCTAACAAATATTTCGATTTGTTTGTACGAGAGAAATACGGAAAAAGTTATTTCGTGAAATTTAAATTTTATCCTGAGAAGGCGTGGCACTTACTTTAAAAAAAAAAAAAAAACGCTTTCTTTTCATGCTGTTTTTGTTCCTCTTTTTCATCATCAGTTCTTACGCCTATACAGCTCTTACGTAAAGGAATGCGATACTTATACATCATATTTTTTGTGCGTGCAAACAATTCTTTCTTGAAATTCTCCGAGAATATTACCCTACAGAAATGCCAGTGAACTTTCACTTGATAAGTACAGTACTTATTTTTTTCTTAAATTGAATAAGAGATTTTATTTGAGATGCTTTGGATTCTGTTAGAAATATTTTTCTTTTAAAAAAATGTACATTTTGAATTTCTAAAACTTCGCCAATTTTTTTTTACTTTCACTTTCTCTCGAGCAGCAGGACAATCAGAGAACTTTAGTCTGAAGTTATTTGTTAGAGGATGGAAACGGAAAAAAGAATATCATTATATATATATATATATATATATGTGTGTGTGTGTACAGTATTTATCTTTCTTTATCTTACGCTTTGCCTTTTACGGTAAATGTTTCAGATGGCCTGTGTGATATCTTCGCTTTCAAGATAAGCCTCAGGCTTTTTATCCTTTTCTGAAAACATACATCAAACACTGATTCCTCGCCCTCTTTTTTTTTTGTTATCCTTATATATATAATATATATTTTTTCCTCTGTTCTTCACATTTTTGTTATTTTATTTTGTGCCATGTCTCTTTTTCGCACTTTGTTTATTTTATTTTGCTAGTTTTTCCTGCTACGTTTCCGCAGCATTATTTGTTGTACCGACACTAGTTTATTGCGATCTTGCGTGACTAGATTGTTGGTACGAAGCTGCTGTGATTTTGGATAAGTTTATGCTTTTGATCGAGCTACAATTTTGTTTTTAGATAAATTTCCCGTTGTTATGGAAAGAAAATACTCTTCAAAATGTTATTTAATTTTTATTATTATTATTTATTTGAAAGGAAAAGAGAGGGAAAAGCTTCAAAGAAGATTGATGAATGATATTTAATGCAATGTGGGAACTGTAACCAATCAAACAAGATGAAAGCTCTGGAAACTTTTATTTTTTAAATTTAAAAAAAATTGATGCTTCGTTGCGATAGGTTTCTATCATTTTACATTGCATTGGTTTTGACATTTTTATCGAGTTTCAGCTTTGGCTAGATCTACGGGTTGAGTATCCGTACTTATTGCGTGAACAATCATTCATAGGAAACTCTAGAGCTTTATCTATCTTGTTCTGAGCGAAATTATTCATATTAATGCTTTTAAGGGTCAAATTTGATGATACAATTGTTGGTGGTTCTATTTTCTTCGGATATTGTTTTCTGAATGTCTTAGAAAATGATTCAGCCTATATTTAAGGTATGAAATTGCGAAATATCAAAAACCTACCCAAACTCTAGTCAGTGAAGTTGTAGTTTGTTCATTTTATCCGGTGACAGTTCTAGCTTCGCCAAATCGGATATTACATGCATTATGTTACTTCAGCAACCCCGCTCTCTTAACGGCCATCCTGAAGATGCGGTCACCTTTCTTTCACGCTGCCAAATAATGATTTCCCGAGCGCAAAACCCTGTTTGATGTATGTATTTCGAACTGTTGCTTAACGATCACACTCAGACACTGCCACGGTCACACTATTTCCATCGTTCATTCCATTGGGGCAGAGCATGCATGGGTTTTAAACTTTGCGGAACAGTGGGGTTCCGTGACAGTTCATAGATTTTTACTCCAAGACAGAAGACAACCTCTTTCCATTCGTGAGCACTGCCTGTGCTTACCACTATGCCGTGTCATAAAAAGAAGAGCACCCTTATGGAAAGTTCGGCATACGTATGCCTGAAATCAGTATGATTTTAATCTTCAAAACAAAGTGTTTTGTTGGGATGTTGCCGCTCATTCCCGCACATTCCCGCATGTACCGATTCGTTGGGGGTTCCGCGGAAGGGGGGGGGGGCGGGGTGCATGTGTGGTGTAGCAGTAGTAGGTAGGGCCTCCAAAAAATGGCTCGGGGATCCATGATGTTCTTAAGTCAGCCACCTCGTTGGGCAATTTGCCTGTTGTGGCATTGTATTTGTATTTGTATTAATAATAACCAGGACATTTTCAAAATTCTCGTTTGTTGAGCATTACAGTGTAAAATTGCAAACTAGCAATGCATTACGAAAATATTGTCTCACTGCTTCTACACGGAGGCGCAAAAACGTGTAAAGCATCGGAATGGGAGCCGTAATTGTCAGACGTCCCGTGTATATATATGTGATTGAAGAGCGTATGTCATGAAGGCTGGGATGCGTTACATTATACACTAATAAATTACTGGAGGGAGGGGGGCTTAAGTATACTCTTAGTACTACATTATAACCTCTATTCTTCTACAAACAGTTGATCCTCGGTTTATGAACTTACTACATATAATTCGTTCCGGAAGTCCGTTCGTAAACCGAATTGTTCAGAAATCGAAATAGTCTTTTTGCCCCCATAGGAATCAATGTAAAACTGATTAATTCGTTCCAAGAACTCCGAATATTTTTAATGGGAATTTTCACAGCAGTGCTTTGCGCTCAAGTGCATAACGTAAAACCAATTGAAATCACATCAGATTAATAATAAAAACACCTTCCCCAGAACAGACAATCCTAACCTTAAGAGAAACGGGCTTATATCCCATATTGGAGAAAAAAAGCGGGGCCATGTCTGGTTTTCTTAACACAGCAAAGGAATTTTTTTAATGATTTTAATTAATTATTCAAACTTATATGAATAAATTCCAATGGATGAATAATAAAAATGCAGAATTTTAGCTCAAAGTAAAACAGTCCCGTTCCAGACTATAATTAAAAAAAAATGGAACAATTGAACATTTTACAACCAATTATGTGGGAAAGAAAAACAGAGTTGTCCCGTTTTGTCAATACCCTTTTAACATGCATACGTCTCATTCTACCGCACAGGAAGTACGGTCACTGTTCTTGCAAACGGGACTTTTTTTGGGGATATAGTTATCACTCGGTAATTGTCATTTGAGTCCCCGCGTCCCTTTGTGGTCACATTAAGCGGTGTGGACTGTATTTCCAACACGGAAGTTTTTGAAACTTGAACGATATTCTATGCATTATTCATATTCGCGCTATCCAAATTTAATAACCATTTCTTTTCTTCTTTTGTGACATTATAGACGAGGAAAATCGTAATTTGGTTCGATTGAGAACCTACTTCCAACCGATCCGTTTCTGATAATGATTAATGTCTGGATCATATTGAAATGCATCGATGCATCGTCGGATCGTATTATCGTCGGACCGTTATCAGAATGGAAAATCCATTTTATGACAAATTAAAGATTCATCAGGATATTCTTCCTCCTCACATTATTATAGCGAGTTTCTGTCGATAAGAGTAACGAACGGCAAGAATTATCGAACAATGAGTTACCTATAATTTCCCCCCCCCCGCCACCCTTTTTTTTAATTTTCTCCTTCAATCTACTGAACTTCGGGAGCAATGAAATATGCAGGATCGGAAGGAGGAGGGAAAAGAAGCATATGTGGGATTTATCCCGAAAAAGAATGGGGGGGAAAAAATCCGTATATGCTTTTCAGTTGGGAAAAGTGGGCGGGGGAGGGGGGGGAGATGATCTCGCTTCAACGACCCACTGTGAAATTTACGATCGAAACTGGTTGAGGGCAAAGCAATTATCCGTAATTGGACTACTGCCTAGCGCATATCTCATCTTGTTCTCTTTTGTTTTTCCCTTTCTATCTCCCATCTCTTATATTATAGGATCGAAGATTCGATCTCTTTTTTCTACGGCATCGATTTGATTAATGTTTAATCCTTCGTCTTGGATGTTACGCCACGAGGGCCATGCCTCGTAAAAATTTCAGTTATCTCCTGATTGAAGATATATAGAGTATATATATATATATATATATATATATACAATATTGTTACGAAAATTATGTAAATAATCATTATTGATCATGTATTACGTCATATTTTTCGCCTGTGAATAACCATTAATGGAATTCTCTGTAAATATCGCCAATCTGGCACGTTTGGCGACGGCTATAAGTTAGCAATGTCGAGAAATGTAAAGATGTTACGCGAATCGTTGAGATTGTTCTAGAAGATCTCTTTTGCCTATATAAGTGGCGCCACTAAAACGGAACTATACGGTTGTTGAAGTTGCATCGCGAAGAAGAGACCTAAGGGCGCCCGCCATTCAAGTATTACGTCAGCTTCAATGGCGGGGGGGGGGCTTTCCGATTTGCTGACTTTTGATGACGGGGGGGGGGGGGTGTTTGGAAAAGGCTTACTTCATCAACCACCCTTTATGAAAATATAGAATATTTTAAATGACATCTTATACTAGGTGCGCCAAAAACGGGAAAAATCTTTCGACAGTTTGTGGGCACCTGAAGTAGCAATCTCCCTATTGATAAGTCCCCTACAGAGCCACTGGTGATCTCTAAGTGTTTCGCGGATCCAAGTGATCTGGAAATGTGTCCGAGCCGCTCAAGTGCTCTGGAACTGTGTCACGCATCACTCAAATGATCCGTAATTATGCTTGAGTGATCTGGAAATATGCCACTTGAGTCATATGGAAATATGCCACTTGAGTCATATGGAAATATGCCACTTAAGTTATATGGAAATGTCACTTGTGTGATCTTAAGCTGTTCCACAGGTCACTTAGGTTCAGTTATTTGTAAATGTCTCGTAGTTCGTTTTTACAGAATTAGGCCTGAGGTCACGGGCCACATCCCATACATGTTCAACCCATTACCCTAGGAGTTATCTGATGCGGGCCCGTGACCCCAAACATAATTTTGTGTAAGTGAACGCAGCGGCACATTTACAAATCTGATCTGTGTGTGTGACCAGTGGTGAGGTTCCATATCATTAGGAAAACAGGGGACCATCGTCTTCTTCACAAATCACTTGATCATTTGATCATTTTTGTCGCACCACGGTCATTTTACAAATCACTTGATTGACCCGAAGCATATTTACAGATCACTTGAGTAATCCGCGGCAGTTTGAGATCACTTAAGGGACCCGTGGCATAGTTACAGATCAATTGAGTTTCCCACGGCACACTTTTAGATCGTTCAAGGGGCTGCAACACATTTACACAGGCACATTTTGAGTGCGCTATTACAAATTACTCAAGTGGCCCACGACACGTTCTCAAAACAATGAACTAGCCCGCACTCTCCTAAACGATGAGCATCACCCTTACTCTAAATCAATTCTGGGGGTGCTTTGACCCATTGTACAAATTTCCGTGGGTGCTCAAGCATCCGCAACACAACCCCCCCCCCCCGCCCCCAGCTCCGACGCCACTAGGCATATTGACATCTGGGATCTTTCTTCATCTAATTTTCTCAATTGCTGTCGGAAGTGTTCGAACCCACGCGCGTTACACTGTTCGCTCCTGCGTACTAACCGCCTTGCTTTTGTGCGTGTAATTTCACCTTCGAAAACTAAATTTGAAATTTATTCACTCACTGTCTCGAACAACCTGGTAAGTTAAGGTCCATTTCTAAGTGGGCCATTTATGATCATTATTTCTATTAACAACGAAAACTTCGAAACTAAAAATAATACAGGTCTGAGAACAAATGCTCGCGAAAATTGAGTTCCTCTTGGTAAACAACCAGTAATTGATGCTTTTAAGCTTATCTTACAGTTAATGCTTTTCAAGTCATTTCATCCTGTAAGGAATCTCCTAAGATATCCAATTACTCGGGAGATATTTCATTTTTCGATGAATGAATGAATCATCTGAGAGTATTTCCATCGCAGCTATTTTTCTTTTTTTGATAAACAGGAAATAAGCGTAGATAACAAATAACGATAACAGTTATGAGACATATTTTTCCTTGTGAAACAAACATACTTCAATGCGTCTGCGCTGCTGCTCACCTTAAGCTCGATAACTCATCTTGTTTTCGTGTCGATCCGAATCGTTCAATTTATATTAATGTTATTATACAAACAGCAACGGAAAAACGATGGAAATATGTGTTTTGAGGTGTTTCCATTCCATGTAAGTCTTAAGTACAGTATCTATTTTGAGAAAACTTCTAACATATTACTTTAATACAAGTGCAGTAAATTGAAACGATATTACATATGATTCCATTTCAATATTTTGCAATTGTTACTTCCGTTGAAATATTTTAATATACATATTTTTTACTATGTGAACGTTTTTATACGTGCGATATGGAAAACGAAATTTAAAAATCATGTTTGTTTTTTGAAAAACCCTTTTTGAAAACATCAAAAATCATGTTATGAGGGAGAAAATGAGAAAATTCCTGAAAAGCGAGTTTGATATACCGTATAATTTTTTTCAACCAAAATTTTCCTGTGAAAGTTTTTTTTTTATATGTCACTCCTATAATTAAGTCAGTTCAGACGTGACTCGGATGTTAATAAAAGTGTTCAAAACGTTGGCGAATTCCTGTCAAATACACAATAGGTTTTTTTTTGTTCGTCTTTTATTTCTTTCAAGTCTAAATTTCTTTTTGAAGTGTCATCCAAAAACTTCACTCTATAAATTATATAATGAAATATTGCACGTTAGTGGTTAACTTTCCCGAAGTGGATTTTCTTCAATGTGCGATCCATTATTGAAAACGACCAAGAGTATTGTAGAAAGGTTTTTTTTGTTAAGTTTTTCAGGAAAAAAATAATTTCAGAAGTTAGTCGTGTGTTTGATGATGGAGTGTATGCATGTAATTTTTTTTCTATTTCGGAAACTTTTAGAGGAAACGCATTCCAATCAAATGCATTCTAGAAATAAATATTGATCGATGAATTGATCACACACACACAATCAAATTAACTCTATAAGAAGACGACTACGTACAGGTGTAGATTCCTAGACGCTTAATATTGGAGGGATCTCCATTTAAAGCACGAAACCTAAAGAAAACGACTTTATTTCACGGCACATTCGTAAAACACAACCTTCCATGACGCTTAAGCAACATTCCAATTCACACTCTCTTCCCAAGCGGAAGATAGTCTCACTTTCCTTTAACAACGCATAAACAAAACGAAGCGCGCCATGTGGTATAACACCATAGAGAATTTGTAAAAATGTTCCATGCTAAAATAAAATAGATTCGTTACAACTCTTTAAGTGGGAATTGTCGAATCATTCACAGGAGAAAAATTTTGAGGGGCCATATATTAAGCAAATGAATGCTATTATATGACAAAAAAATTATTGCCAATATCAAAAAAATATGGAATGTCACACTTCAGGGGAACACACTATATTTATATGATTTACATAGATTTGAATAGTATAAAAATGTCATTTATTGTTTGCCAATTTACTTTTCTACCGTGGTTGAAAATGCACATCAATATGTCTCCGTCACACAGTCCCTCCAAAATGCAAGGGTCAGAAATCGCTGTTGGTTGGTTTGTCAAGAAATAGTAGGAAACAAAGCGGGGAACATGTTCTGGTTTAGTGGTGGTGTCAAGAAATAGGAGACAGGTGTACCTTTGAGCGATTCTATACTGTTAATTACAGAAATTTCACGAACAGCTCACAAGCAAAAATCGAATGTTTAGGAGTAGTTTCTTAGAAGCATCAATGCCGAAACGAGCTCAAAATATAAAAATGCCTTTACTTGAAAAATATACGTTTAAGAAATTCATGTCGTTTTTGAGAATGACGTTGCCAAATAAATAAAGTGTTAGCAAATAATTATGTCCAACAACTTGTTTTTGTAGAATGGAAAATAAAAATGCAATACACTAGCTATAATACTATTGAACGACCGACGTTCGTTGACCCAAAATTGCAGAAAATCAACCACGGCTATAAAAAATATAGTAAAATTATTTTACTATATTTTTCTATATTTCTGCTACTGATGAAGGAATTTTATATAGTTCCGAAACGCGTATAGCCGTGGTTCCTTTTTTGCAATTTTGGGTCAACTAACGTCGGTCGTTCAATAGTATTATAGCTAGTGTATTGCATTTTTTTCCATTCTACAAAAACAAGTTGTTTGACATAATTATTTGCCAACACTTTATTTATTTGGCAACGTCATTCTCAAAAACGACATGAATTTCTTAAATGTATATTTTTCAAGTAAAGGCATTTTTATATTTTGAGCTCGTTTTGGCATTGATGCTTCTAAGAAACGCCTAAACATTCGGATTTTGATTGTGAGCTGTTCGTGAAATTTCTGTAATTAAAAGTAGAATCACTCAAAGGTACACCTGTGTGCTATTTCTTGCAAAAGCGATAGTTAGATAGTTAGAGTCGCACACAGTTCTTTAATCCTTTCCGCGGCAATCCTGAAATATCTCGTCTAACTTTATCCGCTTTATTTCAGTCACCCCGAGATATTTCGCCTTCTAAAGAAGCAATGAAGTTGTTTTTTTACAATAAAAAATGTTTCCCATCCCCCCCCCCCTCCAACCAATCAACCGCAGTGGGTGGAGTCAGCTCTTGTTCACCCTTGGATAGGAAGAATGAGCGAGAAAAATAGAGAAATAAACATACGCTCAATATAAAATGATGATAGAAAAAAAAGTATTTCTCTTCCTAGAAAGTCACAACACATGGCAGGTGTTTTGTATCATAGTCAGGGAAATAAATGCGATGGGCGGAGTAAATTTTCTTGTTGGGGGTGAGGAGAGAGCAATTAGCGCAGGCTCGCACAGTCGAAAAAAATTCTTCTTAAAATACATGGCAATTTGAGAACGTTTCGCAATTTCAAATGTAGCAGCTATAATGCGGATCAGGAAAATTCTAAAATCCGCTTGAAGGGTTAAATGTAGTAGATGTTATCAGAGGTTACTTAGCTCACAGTGGTTCTCAACCTTCGGAGATTTACCGCGGCCCGGTAAATCTCTTTTGCGTAAGTGAAAAGAGATAACGTAAACACGACTAAGGGGCCGTTCAAGTATTACGTAAGCAAATTTTTAGCCTTTTTAGACCCCTTGTCAACAAAAGTCAGCAAAATGCGGACCCCCCCCCCCTTGTCAGCAAAATTTCGTCATCAGCTCTGCCCCTCTGAATCCAACTCATATTTTCATAAAGGGTAGTTGATGACGTAAGCATTATCCAAACCCCCTTCCCCCTTGTCATCAAAAGTCAGCAAATCGGAACCCCCCCCCCCATCGATGATGACGTAATACTTGAACGGCCCCTAACGAGAAATTAATGGGTAAATGAAACTGTGCGAATCACTCATGGCCCGGTACTGAACCGCGGCCCATCGGTCGACAAACACTGACTTAGCTGGTTTTGAAGAAAATGAATTGGAATTTTAAGGTCTTGAATTAAAGGGAAAAATAGAGGTGAAATCTTCAGAGAGAAACACGCTTTTTCCTTTCTTCAATAACTTACGATAATAGAACGTTTCGAAGTTTTAGGGGGTAAAAACTAATGTATGAATTAATTTATTAAACCATTGAATGAATATACAGTCATCAAGAGAACATTCACGAAAAATATTTCGTTAATGAATATCCAATGATTTCTGCATTTCGAACCTTGTGAAATGATTCAAATCCTGCCGAGAAGATGGATACATCGAGCAAAGATATTACATAGAACGGATAACATTTGGATTCAAGTACCAAAGTCTTGAATTAATGGGAATGATAAAGAAAAATGTGGCAAGAAATTCCAAAAAAACAGTAATTTTTTCTGGTTTTGCGAGAAACATTTCCCTTAAGATTTTCTTTATTGTTTTTTGGCCCGTTTCTTTTTTTGAATTCCGAACGTATGCGTTTTGTTCTCCCCTGTACATTTATTTCGTTTGTTATCACAGCTTTGTAATTTACTTGGATAATAATGGACCCGTAGCTACAAATACGGTCATAAATAACGGTACTCGAGAGTTGTAAAATAGATTCACGATCGTAGATATATACTTAACGTCACTTTATCTCCGCATCGAAAACCATAAAATCTGGCATTTACATCTTTGGGAGTGAATATCCGAATGTCGTCATCTAGCTTGAGAAATATCGACGAAACCCATATAAAAGCGAATCGCAATCGTTAAATCGATACGAATGAAAGCACGAGGGTAGTGTTAAAATTTGACTGCCAATGATCGTCATTTACGGGGAAAACTTTTGAGCAATAGTTTCTCGTCATGGAGTAGTACATAATAAATATACACATTTCAAAATTTATCAGAAAGTTTCTTTAACATTTTTTTTTCTTCAAATTCTATTGATTACAGTTATGAGTATAGCCTACATTATTTTTTATTACTAAATCCTAAAAATAAATTTTCTGTAATTCCGAAGAGCAGTTGAGGAGGTTATTTTCATGAGGAAACATTTCCACTTTTCTTTTTTTTCATAAATGCACTTTTTAACGGTTTATGAAACTTTGGGGATAAGCTCTATCAGATTATGCAACCGGGATTAGTAAAACGGGAATATTTTTGACAGAAATTACAATGTAAAGTTAGTCGTTTTTATGAAAAGGGAACACACATCTTTCTTTTTCATACACACCTCTGTATTTTTCATCTCTCGATAACGGACAACCATGGGACCGAAAATTTTGTCCGCTAACAAGGAGTCTTCATCCGATACATTGAGTAAGTTATACAGTAAGCTTCATTGAGTTCTCCGTCGATATAATTCAAAATTGTGTTCGTCAGTTTGGGGTGTTCGTTATGGAAGGTTCCACTGTAGAATGATTGTGTTTCTTATGTTATTGACGATAGGGCGGTACGAGTACCTTCCTGGGCTAGTTAAAACCTTTTTGAATCAACAGGTGATGTAGAAATTTCCAATGTTTCAGACTTTGGCCAGTTAAAATTTTAATCAAAGGTAACATTTCCATTCACATTTTCTTTCGAAACGGAACATTTCCAAAATTCAAATGGGGAATAACTCTCTGAATGGTCATTCTCAAATCTCTCCCACTTCAACATGCCCCCCAACTTCTTCTTCTTTTCTTACTTCACCACAAATCTTTTCCACACTTCTTTCAAAATGCCAGGCTACGGTCTCCGGCCCTTATGTGCCACACGTGCAATTTTTCTCCCTGGTCATTGGGTTCAACTATACATTTTAGTCAAATGGCTTGTACGTTGCATCGAGTTGATGGGAGTCTTCATGGGGAGAACGACGCGAATGGTTTGATACTTGCGAGCATGGGGCAAGGGGAGCCATCACTATAAGTCTTTGCTAACTTTTCTGATACAACTTTGCCTCTTTTTGAAGTAACGGAAGTAAGGTGCTTTGCATCAGTCCGTGGTTGTGAGCGGTTCTATCTACAAGTAATATCTATCTCTTGAATGGTGATCAAGAAACATAGAGAGAATTTAAATATTCTTCCACCTTTCCTATATGCTACCTTTTGGGGTTACTTTCTACACTGCTGGCCACCGTAAATGCAACACCCTGAAGGAAGCATGCAAATAATATGAAATTTACAACATGCATTAGCGGAGGTGAGATATGCAAATGATTAGAATTTCAGCGGAGACGCACATCACGCGCGCCTGTGGCGCCACTTCAAAGCGCTATTTAAGGCTTGGAGATTTCGACGATTTGAAGTACGGCAATTGTGTTTTTCTCGTGGTTTTTTCAAAAAAACGATCAATTATGCCTCGTAGAAAACAGCGATCATCTTTTGATCAAGTATCCGAGTTCGACAGAGGAAGGATAGTGTCCTACCGAGATTGTGGATTATCTTTCAGGGAAATCGGTAGTCGTGTTGGACGAAACCAAACAACTGTAATGCGGATATGTGATCGTTGGATGCAGGAGGGTACGACGGACCGACGTGTTCGATCGCATCCACCTCAGTGCTCCACTTCACGTGATGACAGGCGTATTGTGCGTATGGCAGTGACGGATCGCTCAGCCACATCACGAACCATAGCACAGCACATTCAGTCTGTACCGCATCATCCTGTGTCTGCGCGTACCATTCGACGCCGTTTACAGCAGAGTGGTCTGTCCGCAAGACGTCCATTGCTTCGTCTACCCTTGACGCAGAACCACAGACGTCTCCGCCACCAATGGTGCGATGAAAGAAGGATGTGGACGGCACAATGGAATGAAATTGTCTTTACTGACGAGTCACGCTTCTGTCTGCAACACCACGATGGTCGGATTCGAGTCTGGAGACGCCGTGGAGAGAGGATGCTGAACAGCTGCGTTATGCACCGCCACACTGGTCCTGCACCGGGTATTATGGTATGGGGCGGTATTGGATATCACTCTCACACTCCTCCAGTACGCATTGCCGGTACTTTGAAAAGCCAGCGCTACATCTCCGAGGTGTTGGAGCCAGTTGTCCTTCCTTACCTTCAGGGCTTGCCCACAGCCATATTTCAACATTATAATGCGTGACCACACGTGGCACGCATTGACCAAAAGTTCTTCGTCAATCGCCAGATTGAATTGCTTCCCTGGCCAGCTCGCTCTCCGGATCTTTCGCCGATAGAAAACATGCGGTCCATGGTTGCTCAACGATTGACCCAGATTACATCCCCAGCTGCCACACCAGATCAACTTTGGCAACGCGTGGAAGCTGCTTGGTCTGCTGTACCCCAAGAACACATCCAAAGTCTCTTTGAATCAATGCCGAGGCGTGTGGCAGCGGTGATCTCCAACAATGGCGGCTACTCTGGCTACTGATTTTGGCAGGAACCACACTTCACAGAAGTCTATAAATTTAATCATTTGATGCTTGGTCAACATGTTATCTACAAAATAAATATTGTTGCGATATGTCTTGTCTTTCTTGGTGTTGCAATTTGGGTGGCCAGCAGTGTATTTTTGTAAAGAAAACGTATTCCGGAAAAATAAATTTTCCTATAAATAAAATTTAGCAAAAGTGGAAAATAAGCTCCTTCAGAAAATAAGCTCCTCAGCTACCCAATCGAAAATAGAAACAGCACTTATAAGGATTTATAATTTTTTCCCTTTTAAGAACGCCTCAAACCTTTTATCATAGTCATAAAGCTTTACAAACTATACTCTAGTAGAAATATTATTAAAGATATTTTCTCTTAATTTTGGTTATTTATTTCAATATTTTGATATATAATTTTGTGTATGCTTGGCGACCTACACCAAAACATCTTTTTGATATCTTTCATACGTATTGTAACAGGCAAACTATTGACAAGGATGTATAGTAGTACTTTTTATCCACGAGGATCGTGAAGATCAAGATTTATCGAGAGACGAAGACATTCTAAAGAGTTCGATTTTAACCTTCAGGGTGAATGGTTGTCGGTTTCACATGTTATCGTAGAGATGCTCTGTATTGAAGTAGAATAAAGGGATTTTCCATTTTCGCCGCTCCTCACACACCCCCACCGACCGTCACCGTATTTCCTTTTATACGCATTTTTTGTAAATTTTCAAAGAATGCATTACTGATATCTTAAGCGCACGATAAAATAGCATGAAATCATTGCATATGAATTGATTCAAAATAAAGAAAACTGGTTAGCTCATTAAATCGGGGAAAATATATATATCTGAGATTCATATAAGCTCCGTTTATAAAAAAAACTATTAAATTTTTTTTTTATTTTAAATATTAAATTTAATTCTAAATAAGATTGAATCAATGAAATTTCAATCTTTTGCCTCGTTTGATAAAATGGACTGTTTTCTTTATTTTGGATCAATTTTTATTCAATTACATTGAAGTCATGCCATTTTATCATGTTCGCAATGTGTTAACATACACAATAATTTTTTTCTCTTAATTTTACAAAAAGTTATGTACTAGAGACAGTGCCGTAACTGGGCAGGTGCAACAGGACAGGGCCCACTTGGAAAGGGGGGTGCCGAGAATGGGCCTAAATGTAAATTCTTACACAGGGCACAGGAATGGCTAGTTACGGCACTGACTAGAGATATGTAAACCATTATTCTGCCATGGCATTTCATATACATCGAAAATATGTGTATCGAATTTGAAATAAATCAATGGTAAAATTATATTTTTAGTGATATTTCTACTAGAGTTGTGAATTTCTGAAGCTTTTTGACTTTACAACCCTCTATGATTCACCTGTGATTCATATTTAATTATGATGGTAAAATATACAGTTTACCTTGATTTTAATGTTAACTATAAACAAATAAAATCTTGCTTAGCAAAGTTAAAAAGTTTACACTTTGAATTTTATTCTAAATCACCCTCAATATTTGATGCGATTTTATAAATCTCGGAACACGTAAACTCAGAAGCTCTCGAGAAACTACACCGACAAGGAATCAACTCTTTCTAGATAAAAATATTATTATACTTATCTAGCCTCATTTTGTATTGAAATGACATTAAAAGATGTATTTTCTAAAATACCAAAAAAATTAAGAAAAGAAATTGGTATCATGCTGTTTTCTTTGTTTCAAATATCATTCCCATGTATATTTGAATACACACCGGGCCATAGGAGGATAACATTTGTCTTTTCAGACAGTGGAGAGGTTCACTGTCTTTAGTTATTCTCACCTCGTTTGCTCAATTTACTGTATTAATCTAAATTTCGCCATCTGGCAAGCTATTAAATATTCAGTTTTTTTTTTTTTTTTTAACCGAGCACAACTCAGGTCTATCGCCATAGGCAATTTTCTACCTAGTGAGTTGTGCCGGAAGTGTAATTGTGTGTACCTAACAGTCTGAGTGCGTATCAAGTGTTGTGTATGATTTTTCAGTGCTGCCATCTATATCTCAGAAGTGAAGTGAGTGATGTGTCGTGACTGAATATTTGTACTGTTTGTAGGTCTGTTGCTCTCTGTGGCGAGACTTTTTAACGGGGAGATCGGCTCGCATTTGCGCCTCGAAGTTGGGAACCACAGAAAACCAACTTCAGCCGACCACCACTGTGGTGACGGTGGGGCTCGAACCCGGGTCCCCGCGATGCGAGTCCGTCACTATGACCACTCGACCACCACAGCGGCTAAATATTCAGTTGTGAATACACAGTGTAAAGGTTCCTCTGGGGAATTTCTAACTAAATAGGAACATGCCGGAACGTGTATTCTGAGATATTGTGTGTGGCCCTAACGTATTTATGTTGTCAGGGTTGAGCATTTCTCGTGATCTAGAAGTGCTGCCATCTGCCGTCTATATTTTGAGATGAAAATGGCGGATGCCTAAATTTTTGGATCTTCGTCAAATGGTTAAATTATTGTGCATTTACCTACACATTTAAGTGATAGTTAAAAAAGATGGACATGATTATCATTCTCCCTATTTCAATTGATTTTAATCTTTCCAAAACGGGGATATTTATATTTTTGTAGGTTGAATTGATAGATAAACACAGTGTAACGTAGGCAAATAATTATGCATGTGCAGAATTTCTTTTATTTATTAGAACTGAATTTAACGCTGTAAATTCAAGTTTTTTCGTTATTTTCTTGTTTCATGTTTCAAAATAATTACGAAATAATGACAAAATAAATATTTATTTAAAATTGGTTTTTGACCTTATATTTGCCATGCATATCCAAATATCACGAAACCATTAGAGGGTTAAAATATATGAGACCACTTAATGTTTAGTTACTTATCACTTAAGTCTTTTTTTAACTATTAAAATAACAAAATACTCACGCCAAAAATCACATTATCCATTCGATGAATAGTTATTTAACAAAATAATAAGTAATTATTGTAACGATAATTATTTAACAAAATAATAAGTAATTATTGTAACGATAATTATTTAACAAAATAATAAGTAATTATTGTAACGATAATTATTTAACAAAATAATAAGTAATTATTGTAACGATAATTATTTAACAAAATAATAAGTAATTATTGTAACGATAATTATTTAACAAAATAATAAGTAATTATTGTAACGATAATTATTTAACAAAATAATAAGTAATTATTGTAACGATAATTATTTAACAAAATAATAAGTAATTATTGTAACGATAATTATTTAACAAAATAATAAGTAATTATTGTAACGATAATTATTTAACAAAATAATAAGTAACTTTTAATAAACAGCAAGTAGCTGTTGTCAAAATGCAGACACAAAATACGCGCATCATTGCGCGGTATTGTCCACACATAATGCATATTAAAATAATTAATCCAGTTGAATACCATGAGATAATTGAATCAAACCCCATTTTAACAGATGGTGAATTCGTGTATGATCCCAGCCAATTAAATTATAGACGCATGCTCCAGAAACCACTTCCAGCTATAATGATAAATAAAATGAAAATGCATCTCTTCAGAGCATATTTTATACGTTTCCAGAGAATGTGTATACATAAAATAAGAGAATGGAATCTTTTATTAAAAACGAAAAACCCGAGGCTGAACATTTCATTCCTCTCAGTTTTATTGTAGAGATCAGAACGCTGGACGTAATGTATGCATGTTTTTCCTAATTACGGACATTTTCGGTTTCTTCGGGCTATTCTCTGGATTTATACATGCACACAGGCAAATACCAAATATTTTGATTATTTTCTCATTGAAGATGTGCCTGAACATTCTTGTTCCAAGTTTCCTTTCACTTTCTTCCTAGAGATAACAACGCATTCAACTAATTAGTTTTGATATGCAGCAAAAACTATTCATTTGAATATGAGTTATACCTTACATTGCCTAGAAATATTGGTTGTGATGAAATATTTTGTTTCGAAAAAAAAAAAGGAATTATATATGTTTTTTAGTTGGAAAAAATTAACGTATTACAATGAACAAAATATTGAAATAGATTGATAGTTTTTCATGAAGTTATTGTTCCTGTGAATATTAGTTTTTACTTATATTTTTTTATTTAAATTATTGCAGTGTAAAAATTCGTCAATTCTCGTGTTATGTGTATATGTTACGGTAAAGGTGATAAATCTGTTATTATGCATAATACCCGGTTATTACGCATACTTACCTATTGTATTTTATCACTTTTACCAGCGAATTTGCCCATTACTCAAGCATCGTTGTTAGTAAACTTGATAAATATTTAAAATTCATCGCTTTGTCTGTGATTATGCGTAATATTCTAGTGCAGGAGTTCTCAAGCGGTGTTCCGAGGAGCCCTTTGGGCTCCATGCGTACTTCCCAGGGGCTCCGGGGACGATCGAGGAAAATAAAATGAATCAGTGAATTTTATAAATAAATAAAAAAATGAGACCTCGGGGGAGCTCTCCGTCATTGAAACTATTAACTAAAAGGGAATCCGCGTGTCAAGAAAGGTTGAGTAGTGTAATTGGTAAATTTGATAAATATATAAAAAAAATAATTCCAAATGAGTCTAGTATGCGAGTGACAAATATATTCGGACCCCCGATATAATAAGAAATTTTAAAATCGTAACCTGATAAAATAATACATGTTTGAAATATCATGTATAGTATACCATATAGTAAAATTTATTATGTTTACCAACGATGCGACGCTTGGGTAGGTATAGTTGATAGATTTAGAGAAATGTATCGAACGTACCAATTTTTTTTGCATTTTTAATTGGGTTGCTGTATTTTAGAAGGATATGACATCCATATTTGTATGGGCATCTTTTTCTCTGCCACCACGGTGGGCATTTTGCCTGTTGTGCCCTTGTATTTGTATTTGATATCCTGCAAAAACTATTCCTAATATGTGTTATATCTAACATAGTCTAGTAATATTGGTTTGGATTAAATATTTGGAAAAAGCTATTGTGTTTTTGTAAAAAAAAATAATATAAGGTGTGAAAAACGGAGAAGAGATATTAAAATAAAATTATAGTTTCTTGAAATTATGTTCCGGAAGAATAGTTTCTAACTATATAATGGTTTTAATTAGTGCAATGTAAAAAGATACTAATGCTCGTATTATGTGTATATGTGATTATAACAATACAGTAAATCCTCGATAACTCGTCACTCGAATTTTTGAGAAATTGTGACGGATTAAGCAGAGCGTCGACATAAGCAGAGTGTCATCAGTTTCGAGTGCGATACTGTGAAAATTGTATAAATTTTATAATCTTATAACATTTATTCAAATACAGAAATAAAATTACAATAATAACAAATTTATAAATTATAATGGAAAGAAACGAATTTTTTTAAACTTTTATGTGCTACCTAACTTATCATGGTTCCATACTCAGGTATACTTACGTTTTACACCAATTAATTTTTTTTTTCAATTTAGATAGACGGATCAGAGCAACTGTTAGAGTAATCAATTTTTTTCCTCCAGCATATTAAAGCACGTCAATTTTACTACACATTTAATTTTAGTGCTTTAAATTCTTCAGCAATAGTTCATGGTACATAAGGTAATACCGAATTCAGGGACTGATATCGACTTGAAATTGCAATGGACAGGGCAGAGCAGGCACATTAAAAGGCCTCCTCCAGTTGGGGAAAAATTTCTGTTTTGTCAACAAATATATTTTACTCAAATTTGAACCCCTCCCCCCAAAAAAAGTTGAGGCTTTTGGAAAATATCTCCCTCGGCCATGCAGAAATCCGGTTCATCTTGAACAGTCCCTAACGCTTCAAGAATTTTGGTTTTTCCAGTCAGTTAATGAACTTCCTTTGTCTTTCCTAACTCGAGATTTTCCTTTTTGATACATAAGGCTTTTATGGTCGCTCTGGGACATATAACAATGCGTTTAATCAAGCTCTTTCATTAACGGGAACCATAGAAATTATCTGTTCCTCTCTTTCAAAGTTTTCAATAGTGACGAGTAAATCGAAATTAACGACGAGTAAACGAAGGTTTCAAACCATTATTATTTATAAAAGCTAGATAGGGGGGACGGAAGAAAATGAGACGACTTAACCAGAATGACTACTTGCCGAGATTTTACTGTATATGTGTTACTACCAAAGCCCGGCCAATTCGCAAAAATGCCAAATAGAAAATTGACCCAGACAACCTTAGAATTTCGGGCTTTGGCCAGACAGTTCGCGAAGCGGCTGGTGATACCTCGGCAAAGTCCGAAAAAAACAGTGATTCAGTTGCCGTATTTTTGTTGTTTTTAAAGAATTACGCTATCGGAATTCAAGTCCGAGAGGTTCGTCCTCTAACAGCAAACGTGGGACGGGGGTAGCGGCAATTGTGAGGAGTGTGGGCACGGTATTATTAATATAATTATTATCTTCATATTGATTCACACACGATACAAACCATATCACAATCACGATGCGGAAATATTTTTTTTTTATTCCAATGTACATGCTATGGGGTTGTCATCAATGGGGGGGGGGAGGGTTTCCGATTTGCTGACTTTTGATGACAAGGAAGGAGGGGGTTTGGATGATGCTTACGTCATCAACCAACCTTTATGAAAATATGAAATATTCTCAATGACATCTTATTCGGTGCGCCAAAAACGTGAAAAAACCTTACGATAGTTATTGGTCACCTGAACTAACATTCTACCTATTCATAAGTCCCCTATAGAGTCATTTTAATGATTTATAAATGTTTCACGGATCCATCTAGTGCTCTGGAAATGTTTCCGAGCCGCTTAAGTGCTCTAGAACCACGCCACATGTCACTCAAGGGATCTGATGATGAGCTGATGACGACATTTTGCTGACGGGGGGGGGGGGAGAGGGGTCAGCGTTTTTCTGACTTTTGCTGAAAACGTGGGGGAGGTCAAAAAGGGCTAAAAATTTGCTTACGTAATACTTGAACGGCCCCTATACAGTATATAGTTATGTATCATATGTTGACAAAAAAAAAATGAATGAGACACCTACCGGATCATCTTGCATCAGCAGATCGAACATGGGCCAGGGATATCCAGCCACTTCGCTAATTGGCCGGCTAAAGTGTGAATCATTTCTGCAAATTGGACTTTGGCCAAACCTTTCAACCATTTCGCGAATCGGAAGCACTTCGGGGTTTCGCTAAAGCAAAATGGATATATTTTTTAAGCGAGTAATAAATTTTGTTATTACTCGAGAAATAATTCTTGTGTTAAAAAAATTTAATGTATCAATAATTTATATGATAGTGAAAATTTTTCTGATACGTAAAAAATTGTCTCACACTGACACTCGTATCATGTGTATATCTTATTGCCACAAATACAAATATACAAATACATGGCCACAACAGGACAAATGTCCAATGAGATGGCTGAAAAAAAGGTGCCCATAACAAATATGGATGTCATATGTTTCTAAACTCAGCAACCCCAATTAAAAGTGCAATTATATAAACTAAAATATTTTATATATATATGCACGATAAAATATAACATATACTACACTATCTTTAAAAAACTATTTATGGTAATCTTATCTAGGAACGCCTAGCTTCTTGATTTACTCCATTTTATACATTTGTCATAATATTGATTATGCACTTGTACATTTATCGCATTTCTTCGGAAACTTATCAATTGTGTTGAATTTACTTCCCTCAGGCGTAAAATATTCCATTTATTAACAACCCTATTAGGGAAAAATTCCCTTAGTCACCACAACCTCTGGAGTTATCCCTTACAAAACGATGCTACTTTACCGTACACCAACTTCCAACCAGTGGATTTGGGTGGAAAATGGAGACACCATCTATCGGTGGTTCCTCCAGGGTCGGTAGGTAAAGAACTTATTTCTGATGTTTATGCCCGGATTTGAACCTGTGGACCGTGACAGTAACCTTAGTAGCGGAACACGAGCTTCTTACTACTGCGCTGCTCGGGAGCGCCAAACGGCACTAGTGTCCCCTTGTCAAAGCAGCTAAGTGACGGCGCATTAATAATTCATGGTCCATCCCAAAATTTTGTACACTTCGATCATATCCCCCCGATACCTACGTTCCTCCAATGTAAGCATATTCAAGTCTCTCTTCATAATCTAAGCCCCGTATGCCAACAAGGACACGCGTAGCTCTCTCTTCTCTCTGCATCCATTCAACCAAGTCGAACGCCACTCTGTAAAAATTAATTCAAAATAAAGAAAACTGTTTGAGTGATAAAAATCAAAATGGTTTGAGATCCATTCATATTACGGAATCTATGAAAAAATTTAAGATTTAAAAAAATGTTTATTTAATTTTGAATATATATATATATATATATATATATATATATATATAATATTGAATCGATAAAATCTCAATATTTTCATCATTTTATGAAATGAACAGTTTTTTAGTTTCAATTATATTTTTAATTCAATTGCGTTGATTTCATGCCATTTTATCATGCACATAAGCTGTGTTGAACGTGTTTTTTATTTGAAAATTTGCAAAAAAAAGTATGTATTAGAGATATGTAAAATTTTGTACTGGCATAGGATAGCATACACAATATATGTGGTAAAATTTGAAATAAATCAATGGATAAAATAGCATTTGTAGTAATATTTCTACATAAGCAAGTTTCTGCCGTGTTGAAACGGGAGATTCCTTAAAGTGTTGAGATATAACGAGTTTATATCAACTCAAAGGTGATTATTAAATATCAGTAGTTAAGATATGAGACAAGCGGATTTAATAGACCGAAATCATTTTTTAATACTAATATAACTATTTATATCATTATCCCACAAAAAAAATGAATCATTGCCATACTCGGCTCACGAGTTCCTCATTCGATTTGAGAGTTGTTTATTTAGCAATGCAACAACAGCGTGTCAAATTAAACTCGGAATCCCCTATGGGAGTTTAGCAGTTATTTACATATTATCTCGAGGACAGGCAGGCGTTGTTCGTATTTGAATTAATTGAAGTCACGCTCTACTTATCAGACGTAGATCGACGATCTCCAAACTTCATAGAATACAAATAACCTCACTTATTAACATCAAACACCTGTGCATGTTCGAGTGTATTCATCGCCGCCAGAGAGACGAAAGAGAAACTTTGTTCTCTGTCTCTTGGGAACGGTTTCATTTTAACAAAAGCAAACTTTACCATCCCTGATTGAAGGGGGTGATCATCGAATGTACATGTGTATTAACGACAAGGTATCCTAATACTATGTTATTAAATGCGAGAAAACACATCGTGGTGCTAGTTATATTGATACCGAAGACGCGTCATTTTTATTAATTTCTCGCTGGAATTCTGTTGGGCTTATTTATTAATTAATACTCCGAATCATCTTCGTCTAGAGGATTTTGGATAAGGTACGTTGTGTACGGACGTGTGTATGTTGTGATCTATATATCTATATATATATATGTGTGTGTGTGTGTGTGTGTGTGTGTGTGTGTGTGTTGTTTATGTGGGAAATGTTAGATAAAATAATTTATTCAGCTGTGAGAAACTGAATATTGGAATATTCAATGGAAGTTGGAATTAGGTTTTGAGAATTAGAGACAATTTTCTGATTTATTGAAAACAGAGATATAATGATATTACAAATTTTGATCTTTTCAATTGTTTTTAATATAGCATAAATTTTTTTTCTGATTAAAATGTTTGAAATGTAACTACTGCAGTGCATTCCCAAAAATTTAGTTAAATTTTTTTTTGTATTTTTGCTGATAATGATGATGTATGTATACAGGGTTATTCAGAAAAGATGGGGAAAAATTTGAGAGGTGATACTACACACCAATACAAACAATTGTCATCAAAGAATGCATGTCATTTGAAACGCAAATGCGCTAGCGCGTTCAGGGTACATGGGTTCAAACCCATCCCCAGGAAAGCTACAGACTTTTTATTTAAATCGCAATTAGTGAAGTGGTTAACGTAAGGGGCTCTAACCCCGAAGGTTGAGGGTTCGAATCACATTTTTTTTACATTGGATGAACACAGGTGTTGGTTCAAAATTTTCAACGGGATGGATAGGATGGACCATGAATTATTTGTACACTGTCAATCGACTGCTTTTGCAAAGGGACACCAGTATCGATTAGTAAAGGACAATTCTAGGTTATGGTGTCGCAGGGAATTTTCCTCTAGAAATGGAATAGCTTACTCCCAGAGGGAGTAGTAAATTCTAACACAATTAACACATATAAAAAAGAAATACGGTAAACATGTTGGGGTGAATCGAGAAGCTATCCATACTTAGAATAAGACAACCATGAGTATTCATTATGGGCATTGCATAATATTTTATCATGAATATATATTGTTTGTAATTGCATTTTTAATTGGGTTGCTTTATTTTTGAAATATATGGCATCCATATTCGTTATGGGCATCTTTTTCTCAGCCATCTCGTTGGACATTTTGCCTATTGTGGCCTTGTATTTGTATCTATTTGTATAAGTTAAATTTCGTTATCTCATAATTTTCAAATATTAACTGATTGATGTGAGTTGTTTTGCAAATATTTTTGTCAGAAAAAAATAATTTTTCATATGTTGCACATACGTTAGTGATACAAGGTTATTTCAAGAAATATGATAAACTACATAAGCATTATATCTTTATTACGCCGGTAAAAGATGAAAGAAAACTAATTACTAACTTTATTAATTGCAGTGAGACATAAAACAAACTAATGTGAGACAAAAACTTTTGCAATTCTCGATTCTAATATTATTTTATAACATATTTATTATGTATCTTAACTCATTACAAACAGTAGAATTTGATTAATTCTGATAATTGGAACTTGGTTTTGGATAATTCCAACTTTTACGAACTCCCCATGTGTTTTCTGTGTAATTTGATGTTAAAATTTCTCGTTAAAATAGAGGTTTTTTTTTTCGAATGCATTGAATAATTCGAAGTTGGAGCGAAAAAAATTATGAATTTTGTATGAGCAGATTTAGTTTGGAAAGATTCTCAAAGTCGGACTTTATTTTATTCAACGAAGTTTAAAACAACAAATTTCCAAAAACAAAAGTTTCTGTTTTTGCCTACTCTTTTTTGATAATTGCCCATTTTAGCATTGTTCGGCTGGAGTACATCGAGAATGTGGACCCACTTGATACCGATCATATTACCCTTTGAAGCAAGGTATACCATTCAAAATCTGAATTTTTTTATCGTCATCAAGGCCGGGATTACACTATAAGAGTTTCATAAAAGTTGAAAAATGCAACCAATAAGAGCATCGGTAACATTCTAGCAAATGCAATGAATCACCTCATTGGTTGCATTTTTCAAGTTTTATAAATGAACTTTTATGAAATTTTTCTAGTGTAATTCCAGCCTAAGTGTATGTAAAGTATCGGAAACTACAACTTGCGTAAAATACGTAAATGTAAGTATATTTCCTAGATAGCACAAAAATGATAAGCGAAATTTGGGAAACCATTCCGTAACGGATGATCATGAACTGGTTACATGAATCAGGCTTTGAACATGGTCAAGAAATTTCGCAATTACGGTGATTCCACAACAGTGGAGCAATGTAGCAGCTAAAATCAATAATATTATAATTATAAATGATTAAAATTTGGAAAACAATTTCGTAACTGATGATAAAATTTCAATACAATAATAATTACTGTATTATCGATAATTATCATCCTTTTTGAACGTTGATGTTTAATTGATATTTGTAGTCAGTTTATAAATCCAGGATAGATTAAATAGATAATTTTAATTTTGGATAATTCGAACTTTTTTCCAGTGACGTCAGACTTCGAATTAACCAATTTCGACCGTATTTATTATCTATTGCCATTACTTATAAAAATCATGGAAATGAAAAATAAAAATAAATGTCAACGTTTTTAAGGTTATAAAACTCTGTTTTGTCATTCTTTCATTAAATAAAGTATATAAAAAAAATTAAAAGTCACAGAATAATGACTTCCAATGAAATTTGATCAAATGCGAAAGATGTCTTTGAATTCCGAAAAGAAGTATATAATATAGAAAAAAACCAAAATGCTTTTATATATTTCTAAAAGATTGAAGAAAATCCTATGTGAAATTAATTTCAATGAATTCTCAAAAAATGCATTGTATATTTAAAAATTCTTTCTGTTTCTTTCCGGATACGTTTGCTATCATTAAAGAATTTTCTACAAAAAAAGTTTTTTAATCTTGTTGACTTGCAAGACTTTTTTTTAAATCAATGTCGGATAAAATTTCATCTCATTAGCATCTGGAGAAATTTAAAACGTTACAGAAAAAACGAAATTTAATTTTTTTTGTGCATGTGAATGCATGTGTATGCTTAGATTGAATCATTGCAGTCGTTAAGATGGATGAAAAATCACATTTCTATACTGAAGCAAAATAATGGAAGGTAAGATTTAAAAAAATCGATAGTTTCTAAAAATAAAACCAAGCATTTAAAAGATATTTTAGTTTTTAGAATTCTTTATGAAATCTCTAAAATTTGAAAAAAATATATTATACAATTTTTTCCCATGAGAACTTCATTAAATATTTTTTTCCAGTAAAAAAAGAACATTTCTCGCCCTCATATAACTCTTTAGCACAAAGCTAACTCGCTTTGCATTTTATGCGAACTATAATTATACAAACTGGATATTTATGACTTTACGCTAACCAATCCATGCATTGAATAAAATTTGTAAAAATAAATCTAAAATTTCGAGATGAAAAATTTTACACTTATTGGAATTCAAATTGTAATAGAGAAGAAATTCGAAGGAAACTGAAATTGCAAAAATAAAAAAAAGGAAAACTGAAATTGCAAAAATAAAAAAAAGGAAAACTGAAATTGCAAAAATGAAAAAAAGGAAAACTGAAACTGCAAAAATAAAAAAAAGGAAAACTGAAATTGCAAAAATAAAAAATAAAAATAAGGAGCACTGCAATTGCAAAAATAAAAAAAAATAAGAAAAACTGAAATTTTAATAGTAATGAAATTTAAGAAAAACTCAAACTACAACAAGGCTATCCGAGTAAAATTCAAATTGAAACAGAGAAGAACTTCCAGAAAAACTCAAATTGTAGCAAAAATAGAATTCAAGAAAGACTCAAATTGCGAAAACAATGTAATTCAAGAACTTATGTTATATACAAGAAAAAACACACAAAAATACTTTTATATAATTCTATAAGGTTCATGGAAAACTTAATCTAAAAATGCACTGTATATTGAAATCTTTACCTAATTTTTCCCGGATATGTTTACTGTCATTAAAGAATCTTGCCAAAAATATTTTTTTATCTTGTTGACTTGCAAGGTTTTTTTTTTTTTAATCAATGTCGGATAAAATTTCATCTCATTAGCATCTGGAGAAGTTTAAAACTTTACAGAAAAAGCGAAATTCAATTATTTCTGTGCATGTTTGCTTAGATTGAATCGTTGCAGTCGTTAAGGTGGATGAAAAATCACATTTCTGACGCAAAATAATGGAGGGGAAAATATAAATAATCGATAGTTTCCCAAAAGAAAACCAAACTATTTTTAAGAAGACATTTTTGTTTTTAAAATTTTTTCATTCTGTCTAAAATAAAAAAAAATATATTATGCAATTTTTTTTTCATAGAAAACTTTATATATATATATATATATATATATATACTTTTTTTTCTCAGTAGAAACATAGTTCGCTCTCATATATAAGCTAACTCTTTGCAACCTATGCGAACTATAATTATAGGAACTGAATATTTATGACTTTCTCTACGCTAACCAATCCATGCATCGAATAAATTTTGTTTAAAAAAAAGTTGCAAAATTTATAAGATGAAAACTTATAAATCTATTTTTATGCAGCATTTCATTAACGAAGCCACATACAAAAAAGCACTAAACCACATCAAGATTCAAACTCTAGTCATAGTTAATTCAAAAAATTATTCTTTTTCAAACAGCTTCAAGATGAGCATTATATGTATAGAGAAATATTTGTTGCAGAAGAGAATTAAGAAAGATCAAAAATTTGATCTTCGATGAGCTAAATTTGTAAATACCAGATATCTAGATTTTTTTTGGAAAATTACAAGACAAGAAAGGTTTTTCACAAAATACTCAAGAAGTAGCTTGAGGACAATCTGTTGTTCTCGTTGAAAGAAGTTATTTTCAATATTAGTCCAACCTGGAGCACCGGGAAAAACTGCTGTTACCAAAGTACATTGCCGAAAATTGTTATGCATTTAAGAGCTGTATGTCAGCATCAATAAGGGGAGGGGGGAAAGATTAAGATTCGCTGATTTTTGATGACAACGGGGGGGGGGGGGTTTAAACGATGATTACGTCATCGACCACCATTTATAAAAATATGAAATATTCCTAATGGAATCTTTACTGGGAATGCCAAAAACAAGAAAAATCTGTCCCTAGTTTGTGGGCATAGGAACTAAAATTCCCCTTAGGGGCCGTTCAAGTATTACGTAAGCAAATTTTAGGCTATTTTTGACCCTTCCCCCCCCCTCCCTTCTAAGCAAAATTTCGTCATCAGCTCTGCCCCTCTGAATCCTAAAGCATATTGTTGGGATCAGAGACGTACGGACACAAGGGGGGAGGCATAGGGGCTAGTGCCTTCCCCCCGACGACCAAAAATTTATTTTTTTAATGCAAAAAAAATTTTTTTTTAAATTGAAATTTCGGAAGAAAATACCTTTACATGTAATTATAATCAATTTCTGTTAATTTCAATGTCATTTGAAGGCTATGAACTCAAAATTTATCTTTAATAAATTCATTGCAACCCACCCTCTAAGTCATATAATGATAAATCTCATAAAGGCCCTTAGCCCGCGGACCAAATATGGCCCTGGGGGTTATCTGATGCGGCCTGCCCTCTTCAAACGTAATTTTGTAAAAATGAACTAAGCGGCACATTTACAGATCGCTTAAGTGTCCCGTGGTACAATTCCAGAACATTTAAGAGGCCCGTGACATATTTCAGATCATTTAAATGACCCGCGACACAGTTCCAGGACACTTAAGCGATCCGTTACACATTCAGAGATCCCTTGAGTGACTTGTGACGTAGTAGTTTCAGATCACTTTAGTGGCCCCCAGTGCGGTTCTACATCACTCAAATTACCCGCGGCACATTCTCAGAATATTTAAGTGATGCGTCGCACAGTTCCAGAGCACTTAAGCGGCCCGGACACATTTCCAGAGCACTTGGATCCGCGAAACATTTAGAGATAAGTGGCTCTGTAGGGCACTTATCAATAGGGGGGAGGATGTTACAAGTGCCTACAAACTATCGAAAGGGTTTTCTCGTTTTTGGCGCACCGAGTAAGATGCCATTAAAAATATTTCATATTTTCATAAAGGGTGGTTGATGACGTAAGCATCACCCAAACCCCCCTCCTTGTCATCAAAAGTCAGCAAATCGGAAACTCCCCCTCATCGACGATGACGTAATACTTGAACGGCCCCTTATTGATAAATCATCTCTCTAGTAGACCTTTCTCTACAGACCACTCCCAACGTCTCAATTATGGAGGGGTGTGTGTAGGGGCTCAACTTTTTTTGTCCATTCAGCGCGTCGCATGCGTTGGACATAAGCCGAGGCATGCTCTTCGAACGGGAGAGGGAGATGTGTTTTACCGAGGGTGTGCATGGTGTTCGGGCGAAAGTGTCTACATTCACGCTGTTGTCTATGCTACAATTTTTTATGAATGGCGGATCGCGCCACCTTCTTCCCTCCACCTCTGTGTCCACCTATGCTCCTGTGTGATGTGGACGAAAAACGAGCTGCTACGATTTGCAGGACAAGCAAAGAATGTAGTAATCGTGAAAACAATTCTGATAGAAGCTATAACCGCGACTGGTTTATTGAGGTGGAATATTAGAAAAGATGCAAAAGTTGCGTGCATTTATTTCCTTTTCTCTGAAATGCTTTATTACGCGTGGTGTAGGCCCACCTTGCGTTCGGAAAAAAATTGGTAATCATTGGCTAGAGGAGGGGTCTCGAACGTAGAGTTTCTCGTAAAACCCTTGATGATTATAATGCTGTTTAGTAGAACCCTTAATAATAATGAAGCTACTTAACGGAACTTAAACAAATTTTTGAATATTTATCCAAAAAAAAATTATCCATCATAGCCACAGAGCAAAATGAAAGAGGGCTTCGGCACCACCTCTTAATCAGTGCCGAACGCGGGATCGTCCTTGGGGAGGGTACAAAAATTGTCTTTCCATGCAATTTTATCAAGTTACCACCCTTCAAAAAACATTTAAATTAACGGAAAAATTGGTTAAAATATCACATATGTAAAAGGCATTTTTCCTAAAGATATTTTAATTTTTTTGAACCTAAACATATTGAACTTTTTTTTTGGTTTTTGGGTGGATTAGGAAAAAGCACGGTTCCCCTATCCCACCCATGTTTAGGGGGGGTCTCTGCTCCTAATATACATATTTATTGTTATATCCGTAGAACCCCTATTCAACTGAAGTCCCAGCATGGTCCCCTATGGTATGGGGGGGGGGGGTAAGGCTAGCAGAGCTCCAGTCCGGGGCTTGGGATTGTCCTCATAATTTTTGTTTTTCACACTAAATATTCATAATAGAGAGAGGGAGCCCAGTAAGGGACTTGCCTGGGAGTCAACCAAAGACATCAGCTTAGGAGTACTACTACTAAACTACACATGCACCTCTCGTCCACATTCCGTTGCGGAATTTCTAACAAATTGGCACATGTGGGAATGTGCGTGTATGTGTTGTGAACCTAACTCGTGAGGTTAGGTACGGTGTAATGCTTATTATGTGTATTGCTGCCATCTGCCATCGATTTCCCCAACTATGAGCGAAGTGTAACGATTGAATAATTATATCGTCACATGCCTGTTGCTCTCTGTGGCGAGACCTTTTAACGGAGAGATCGACTCTCACATTCGCTCCTCGAAGTTGGGAACCACAGAAAACTATCTTCAGCTGATCACCACTGACGACGGTGAGGTTCATTAACCATCCTGGACTAGTAGTGTGATTTTCGCCATTGTTGTATATTTTATTATTTTTTAAACTACTTAGAGTTTAATATTATCCATATTGGGTTATTAATCTAGGGGGAAAGAAAGCTTAAACAGACAGGAAGGTAATTAAAAAAACAGAAAGTCACTTCATCAGCCTGTTAAGTCGTCATTCAGTTATAATTAATGGGTTTTTTTAACATTAATTATTCATCATATTGCATATACAGGATGATCAGCGAATAAGCCCTTATTTCAAAATTAAATATCTCTGCAACAAAGATCAATAGAATTATGCGGTAAACGGTACGTTTATTAGCAAAACTGTAAGAATGTTGTACAGAAATTTCGAAAATTTAGTTTTTTTTTTTAATTTTTTAAAATTAAAAAAAAACAAAAAAAAACTGGAGATTTTGGGGTTCCGAAAATCCTCATTTGTGTGAAGAGAAACCACCGCATTCGCCTAAAGTTACTGCATGGGCTGCGGTATGCGCCAGAGGCATTATCGGCCCCTTTTTCGTGCGAGAAACGATTACTACTGAACGTTACGTTACAATTTTGGAACAATTTGTCAGTACACATGGCGCATACCGCAGCCCATGCAGTAACTTTAGGCGAATGCAGTGGTTTCTCTTCACACAAGTGAGGATTTTCAGAACCCCAAAATCTCCAGTTTTTTTTTTTTTAATTTTAAAAAATTAAAAAGAAACAACTGAATTTTTAAAATTTCTGTAAAACATTCTTACAGTTTTGCTAATAAACGTACCGTTTACCGCATAATTCTATTGATCTTTGTTGTAGAGATGTTTAATTTTGAAATAAGGACTTATTCGCTGATCACCCTGTATTACCTATCCTCATTTTTAAATGTAGCGTCAACTTTATTAGTAAATGCAATTATATCTTATTAATAGAGGTTAGTTATGATTTTGTAGCAGGTGGAGTCTCCCAGATATGACCATGTCTCCTCGTTTTATTAATGATAATAAACAGATTTCAAGTTTAAGCTGTAATTCTATCAACTCTGCGGTAGATTAGTGTTGATAAACTTGAAGTTTGTTTATTATCATTAATAAAACGAGGAGACATGATCATATCTGAAAGACTCCACCGCTATATGATCAATATTTATTTACAAAAATTTGATATTTTGTAGTTGATCTAATTGTTAATATTGAATATAGTGAAAACAAGTATGTTTTACGTTTGTTACTAATGTTATAATACTGTACTAAAACGTCAACTGTTAAAGTTTTGCAGCAAATTTGTTAATTTAGTTTATATTATTGCTTAAAAGTATTTATTAATACCGTACATATATATTATTTTGTTTTTTCATGCGCTCATTATTATTCATTAATTATATTTTGAAGGATCATTAACGGTTGTGATTCAATTTTATAGGCAGCAGAAAGGGGTCTCAGCTAAGTGACGTTTCTCAATACAGACGAATCCCGTTTTAACGAATGCCGTTATAGCAAAAATCTCGTTTTAACGAACACTTTTCTAATCCCCCAAATAAGTTTACATAGGAACAATGCTAGGTAACCTGAAATTAACGAAATTTCGTTTTAACGAAGTGATTCCTCCGGTCTCCTGGCGTTCGTTATAACGGGATTCGACTATATAATTCTGTACTGCATTTTATAGTTATTTTCTAAAAGGCATATTTTGGCCGATTAAATTTTCTTTTTAACCATTTGTTCGTAACGGAATGAGAAATATTATATTTTGTTGTTATTAAATGTTGGTATGTAACTAAGAAAGACATAATTTTTTAACGGTTAATAAGGTTTACAAAATATATACAGACGTACACACAGAGTTTCTGCTGCGCAGGAAAAAAAAACGTCTGTGCAGGTGAAATTAAAGAGAATGTGCCTATACTATCTGGAGAATAAAAAAGGGCCCTTGGGCACCACCGAAATGAAAAAAATTGTTCAGCCAGCAGGGTTTTTTTTCTCATTTCAACCTTATTTTCTCACGAAATTCAAGCAATTTAATGGGACTGCATGATTTTAGGGCATCCGATGACCCCTTCGCTGGGTAAGGTTTCATCGTTTTGTGGCCTGTGGGCTATACAAATTTTGCCGCGATCCATTCATCCATGCTAGTCTATTGTTCTCGACTATTCATTACCCCAACTCAGCCGTCCCGGACTATAGCCTGCTTAGCCCCCCCCCCCCCTCCCATACCGTAAATATGTCTGCGTGTCACTATCCTTCGGTCTTTCACGTGCTTTCACACCCTCTATAGTTCACTGTTTTCGTCCCTCGTTCAAAAGGTCATTCTTTTGGTTTCTCACATGTTTGCACACTGCTTCGGTCACTCCACATATTCTCTAGGTTCGTTAGTCATTCAAGTGGTCTGGATATTTTTAAATGTGATACTACCTCGTTAAAATTCAAAACAAATATCAGCTTTGCGAATACCAGCAACAAGAAAGTTTTCTTCTTTGATAGGTATCCGGGATATTTTTAAGGATTCCGTGGTGTTCGGCTATGCGGAACCCAAAAAAAACCTGTCACGGAACACCAGTTGGAAACGTGGGCTAGAGCCAAGACCACAGGCACATCCGCAATGATTCCATTAATCGCATCGACAGCTAAATAGAAAGGAATCACTGATCAACATCTCTGGAATTTAGAGAAACCGTGATGAAGAAGACGAGCTCACAATGCTCGGTACTTCACACCAACTACATCGACAGCAATCTCTATACCACTCCTTTAATTAATGCTTTACTTAAACAAGTAATTAATAAACTTGAAGACGAACTAAAAATATAGTGTGTTCAGCCTATGTGCAGGATCGACCTTTGGATGGGGCACAAAAAGCTTAGGGGGTGGCCGCAACGAAATTCTTGAAGAGAAATTTTGAGTTCTTAGCCATAAAATAGCATTGAAATGAACAGAAATTGATTATAATAACATTCCTCTCGATGTTTCAATTATTTATTAAATATTTTTTTGCATGAAAAATAATAGACGAAATTTTGCTGCCAAGGCAGGGGTCGTGGTTAAAAACGGCTAAAAATCTCCTAACGTATAATGCTTGAATGGCCCCTTATGCAATTTATAAATGCTATTATTGTTATTATACATTTAAGAGAGTTCTATTATTTTCATGCATTTTTTTAAAGTGCTATTATTTTTGTGCATTTAATTACTGTTATGCGTTTAAGTAATTATTTTTACGCATTGGGGGAAAAAAAAATTCGTGGTACCCACACTTGTCGTAGGAGCATTCTGTTACCTGAATCGCATTTTTCGATCGCTTCAGGCACTTTTTTCAGAACTCTATTACTTGGTTGCCAAACGCGAAATTTCTGTTCGTTGTTGTTGCTGTTTAATTCCTTCCTAGTGGAAACAAAATATTTCGTTCCTACGCCTCGTCTAGTTCCTGATGATCATGTGATTATTTTAACTTGGTTATGGCAAATGCTTCATTTTTTTACGAGATATTCCCTTTTTTTTTATCGTCCCGAATTTTTTCATAGGAGTGTTCGTTGTTTTTTTCTGCCAATAAGTTTGCTTGAATTCGTAATCGTTGAAATGCCAAATCATGGATGAGAATATATTTTTTTATGATTTATCTATGTATATAAAAATTGGTTTTCTGCTATTATAACTAGTGAACTATATAATCTGTATAATTTACATAATCTACGATAGTATGATAATTATAGTTATAAAAAAATCATCTCGCATATTTTTCGCGTTCGACGTTTTTTTTTCGCGAAATATATTTCACTTCTCGCTTCCCACCTTTAGCGATTTTGGTAGCCATTATTAGCGATTTTTCCTGACACTAGTCGATGTCGTGTATTTCCACGTATTTTTGTATGGTGATTTCGCGTATTTTTCTGGCGCAAAATATATTTGCCCTAAGCGTAACTAATCGCAACTAAAAAGAGGTTTTCCCTAATATGTGATTTATTGTGTGGTAGTGTTTTCTATTTCATATTATCTGTAGTGATTAATGATACGACACAACTATTTTATTGGTTCGTAAGAATATGTAAATAATTAATATCTCTTTTCTTCTTTAGGATGAAACATGCTTGAAACAAACGTCAAGGACAAAATAATGTTTTCGGCGTCACAAGTTTTTCAATCGAAGACTTCGAAATATTCTCTCTGAAAGAAATGAAAAAAATTTAATTTTTGAAACTATTTGCTACGAGAGATAATGATCACAAATCAAGTAACAGAAAAAAAGTGAAACTTTCTAACGAAAATTCCTATTCGAACAGACGCAAGATGAAGCTAAAAGTGTTTATGACTGTATCGACGAATGGTTTCGTGAAACGTTTCTAACCAACATAGAATTATCTAAATTACCGCAGCGTCAACAGTTGCTGCTCGAAAACCCAAAATATTTGGTTGTGATTGATAGACGAATAAAGAAATGGTGAAAACGGGGGATAAGAAAAATTTTAATTGATTTATTTGAGGGGAAAAGGCTATTTTAATTGCCCTATAAATCGACATTTCTAGAAATTAATTTTCTCAAATATAAATTTCTTTTACGAGAAAAAGAACCAAATAAAAGAGATTTCAGCTATTCCTTAAGCTACCAATTTAAATAAAATATATTTTTTTCTATATTGAATAACTCATTTCCTTCATTTTCTCATAAAAATTAAGAAAAATTAAAACTAATCTCCTTAGAAGCTCATAACAAATATAAAAGTTTGTTGAAAATATTGCTTAGTTTTGAAACTCAAATATTTGTTACATACTTAAACGATGATGTTATCCTAGTTTCAGGTTATCAAAGTGAATCAGCGTAACTTTTAAAAATTTCGATAGAGTAAATTTACATTTGGCGAATCTGTTTTATAAAACTGCTAATGAATTTCCCGTCGGTTAAAAGCGAAACACTATCACTTTTAACAGATATCACTTTTTTTTCCAATGTTTAAAGGGTTAGTTTAAAATCCAGCTTGAATTAGGATCCTTATGTTTTAATTTTTCTTCGTCCTTAATTTTATTAGCGTTTAATATGAGAGATGTTTTCAATTCAAAAGTTGGTCCAAATTTAAATATTTTTATAGTTTGTTTAAGCAAATATATACCGAAGTAGTCTAATGGGCAGAACGGTACAGCGGCTCTCGAGAAAGAAATTTTTAGATGTTTTAAATTACCACCCATTAATTTTAAAATATACAAAAGCAGCTCTTAAAAATTGCTGTTGAAGTTCATAAGAAAAATGGCAGATTATTTAACATCGACGAACAAAACCACGCACGTTCTCTGTGAATTCTCGAACACATCATCCTTACAGAGAAATGCTGGGAACTCGTGTGCGGACGAGTACGCCATAGACAATGGCAAAATGTACTGGGCGCTGATGATGATTCCTCTGCCGTTGGTTGCCGTATTCGGCAATATACTGGTCATCCTCAGTGTTTATCGTGAAAGGACCCTACAGAACGCTACGAACTATTTCATTGTGAGTCTTGCATTTGCCGATCTTCTAGTGGCTGCTGTGGTGATGCCATTTGCTGTTTATGTATTGGTGAGTAAATATTATATATTCTTATTTAAAATACAACTTTAGGCTTTCGTAGCTCACGTAGATAAGAGGTAAATAAAATTTCAGGACCGTGGTCTTGGAAACGTTTTTCAATGACGTTTCTTTAATCACATCTGTGTCGAGTATCCACAGATCCAGTCAACACGATTCAACTGAATCTATTCAAACCTCTAGCACAGGGTGTTTTGAACTTTGTCTGTTTCGAGTAGACCGAAGTGTGACCAAGGCTCTGAAAATTTTTGGTCCCTGGCCACATACTTCGTTCTGCCCCGCCCCAGAATGAGGTGTATTTTATATTTTATCCCCTCGCACGCTTTTTGCAGATTATTGCTCGTCTTTCTAAACTTATCTTGCTGAATTTATAAAAGAGGAAAATAATCACTCGCCATCATGTACTTCAGAATTCATTGTGATATTAATTATACATAGTAGGTGTTGTACAACAACTCTCTGTAACTATGCTTCAAAAAATGTTATATATAGAAAGGGGGGGGCACGTGCTTTGCTGTGTCTCCGGGGCTCGAACCGAGGAACAGACTCTGGTTCCACGGAACATTTGTGCCAGTAAGATGAAGTGCCCGAGTGGCATGGTGGTAAGATGCTCGTCTACCATCGTGAAGGTTGTTGTCAGGGTCCCGGATTCGAACCCAAGGGAGGATATCGGTAAGATATTTCCCTAACGAACTCGAGGCGACCACCGATAGACAGCGCCTTCACTTCCAACCCATCTCACTAATGGCAGTAAATTGCAATATAGCGATATGGCCAGAGTTGGTTTTTGGTGAAGTAGTAAGATGAAGGCCACGGACTACTTTGCAGATAACGTAAAAAAATGTGTTAATTGTTTCTCATCCAAGCTCGTGGAAACCTCCACCCCCCCAACCCCCAGAAACTTCTACGAGGCACCTTGAAGGAAAATGTGCCAAATTGCTAACTATAATAAAAAACATTGTCAAAGGAAATTTTAAAAAAAAGCTAATTATAAACATAAAACTATCAAGAGAAAGCAAAGTTGTTGTGAAATGCATGTATTTATCTGACTAAAATTAATTATGATAACTGGTTGATCATCATATAATTTATTATCTCAATCCTTGATTTCAGTAAAACATAGAAATTCGAATGAGATTCATTGAAAATCGGGGAAAACGGGCGATTTTATAGTCGATTTTATACGTCGAGGAGCCAGTCAAAATTGCAGGAATATCCCGTAAAATACAGGTCAGATGGCCACCTTATATATTCCAGTTTCTGGCCCACCAGTGGCAGAAATACCACATATCTATCCTGCGGACTGAAAAGGTTGTGCAACACTGTTGTAAATAGTTCACATTCATTTTTATTCAAACAAACCTTGTTTTATTGTTTTTGAAATGAAAACTCCGTTTGGAAATATTCAATGAATACAGTAAAACCTCGTTGAGTCGTCACTCATGTGCCATATTGTGAGAATTGTGTAATTTTCAAGTAATATAAAAAATTTATTAAAATATGAACTGCAATTACACGATATTGACAAAGTTTATGGATTAGAAAAGAAAAAAACGAAATGTTTACATTTTTGAGCTTTTATTATTTTAGTTATTATGGTAAACTGTACTTATTAGTTTAGTAATTCATGACACACACACACAAACACAAGATAAACGCAAACGCAGGGCTGAATTTTGACTTGATGGGGCATTGAACAGGGCAAAGCAGATACTAGAAAGCCTCAACTTGGGAAAAAATGTCTGGTTTTTCAACAAAGATACTTTGTTCAAAGAAAAAGCAGGCCGGATTGGGAGAGATCTCTCTCTTTCTTTCTCTTTCTCTCTCTCTCTCTCTCTCTTTCTTTCTCTTTCTCTCTCTCTCTCTCTCTCTTTTATTCTCTCTCTCTCTTTTATTCTCTCTCTCTCTCTTTTATTCTCTCTCTCTCTCTTTTATTCTCTCTCTCTCTCTTTTATTCTCTCTCCCTCTCTCTTTTATTCTCTCTCTCTCTCTCTCTCTCTCTCTCTTTTATTCTCTCTCCCTCTCTCTTTTATTCTCTCTCTTTTATTCTCTCTCTTCTATTCTCTCTCTCTTTTATTCTTTCTCTCCTTCTTCTCTCTCTCTCTCTCTCTCTCTCCTTCTTCTCTCTCTCTTTCTTCTCTCTCTCTCTTTTCTTCTCTCTCTCTCTCTCTTTTCTTCTCTCTCTTTCTCTTCCTCTCTCTCTCTCTCTCTCTCTCTCTCTTTCTTTTGTTCTCTCTCTATCTCTCTCTCTTCTCTTCCCGATTTCCCAATCTCATTGTAGTCCTACTCCCCTGTCTGACTTCCCTCAATCTTCTACCACCACCCCTTTAGATCTCGTGCCCCGAATCAAATTCCCTTGTAGCACCTCAGACAAATCCCCTCAAAATTGGAACTACTCTGGTGAAATAAATTAAGAGAATTTGCATATTTTATCGAATTTCATGAAAAGAACTGAACTGAATGTAGGCGGTGCCAGTAGAGAAACAGGCTTTATAAGCGCGCGTAAGTTAAGACGTATTTCGTTCGCTAGCACACCTCGGTGAATTTCTTGGTGTTATTTTGCAGCAATCGGTCAATTTCAAATTGTAACAGTAAAAATGAGTAACCACCAACGTTTAGATGATGGAATGAGGTGGCGAATTGTGAGGAGGCTAGAAGCAGGCCAATCTCAAGTCCAGATTTGTAGAGAATTCAATTTAACGCCCAGCGTCGTGTGTAATTTATGGAAACAGTTCCAGGATACCGGATCCATCTAGAGTAAGCCTGGGCAAGGTCGTCCAAGGGCCACGACGGCCAGAGAATATCGCCATTTGTCCATTATAGCGAGGCGTAACAGGAGTGCTACAGCTTCTCAGCTCTCTCGTGACTTGTATGCAGCCACAGGAACCCATGTATCAAGGGTGACTGTTTCCAAAAGACTTCATGAGAGAGGGTTGTTTGCAAGAAGACCCGCTGCTTGAGTCCCGCTCACTTCTACGGACAGGAGAATCTGTTTATCATGGTGCAGAGAGCATAGAGATTGGAGTATGGATCAATGGGCGACCGTTCTCACCGATTCTCGCCGTACGTTCATATGGAGAGAACCAGGGACCCGCTACCTACCCTCCAATGTCCGCGAAATCGACCATTATGGCGGAGGAGGTTTAATGGTCTAGCCAGGCATCATGTTGGATGGCCTCACACCTCTCCATGTCTTTGAAAGAGGCACTGTGACTGGTGTGAGGTATAGGGATGAAGTCTTGGAGCCCTATGTTCGCCTTTTCAGGGGTGCAGTTGGCCCTGAGTTCATTTTAATGGACGATAACGCGAGGCCACATAGAGCTCTTCTGCTCGACGATTTTCTAGAGAGCGAGGATATTCGCCGGATGGATTAGCCAGCCAGATCTCCAGACCTTAACCCTATAGATCATGTCTGGGACGCTCTGGGGAGGGCAAGTGCAACTCGCAACCCCCCTCCGGGAACCATTCAGGGAATGAAAACAGCGTTGCTGAACGAGTGGGACCAATGCCACAGGAAATGATAAACTGCCTTATTTTAAGTATGAAATCACGCAACGAGACCTGTGTATCTGTAAGAGGGGACCATACCCCCTATTAACCCATCTATTAACCCATTTTTTTATTCATTCTCCAACCGCTGTTTTATACCTTCCGACTCCAACGAGTGTTTCGCACGATCATGTGTGTGTATTACACAATTATTGAATGGTTATTTGTTTTGTATTGTATCAATGTATGTACATATCAAATTTCATTAAAATCGGTACAGTAGTTCTAGAGATAATCGACCAAGTCTGCAAATTCTCTTAATTTCTTACACCAGTGTATTAATGCAAGAAGCATTACCAATAAAATTCATTCTTTCGAATCCATATTGTTAGTTCATAATCCCAATTTTCTTACAGTCACTGAAACCTGGTTACATAGAAATATCAGCAGCTCCGAATTCTTACCTCCTAAACTACCTTACGTTTCGTAAAGATAGAAACACCCGGGGAGAGGGCGTTTCCCTCGTCTATAACAGCTCCACTCTTCTTGAAATTTCATTGTACACCAATCTTGAAATCGTTGGTGCTGAGTGGCGTTGCCCTAACTACACTCCCATTGCAATATTTTATCTTTACTTACCACCCCCCCCCCCCCTCCGCCCAAAATCTTCATTGTTTCGTTGAATTGGAATCAATTTTAGATAGATTTTTTAATTCCCACTTCCTAATCTAAGCTGACTACTGGAACTTACCCGAAATTGACTGGTACAAAATGGAGTCCCTCTCGGGTAACCATTATATTAATAATAGAGTTAACTACTCGATTAACGTTCCTTCACAAAATCCTTCATGGCCATTTTCATATCGACACTTCCAATTTTCTAACTCCAGCTTCATATTTTTCAAAAAGAATTAACCGTTCACAAGAATTGAAACCAATCTTTGCATCCAAAGATTGTTTCAAATTTTGTTTCTTTCCTCGAACAATAACCGATTGGAACAACCTCCCGTCAAACATTATTGATTGTACAACAGTTTCTGATTACCTTTGTGACGTCAATCGTCTCTGTCAAATTTCACTACCGCATTCCCTTGTATAGGCCTCGTCCAAGAAATATTGTATAAATAAATAAATAAAATTATAAGCCGTAAATTAGTAAGGGCCTATGAAGAAATTACACGCAGCTCGAACAGTCTCTAACGTTTTAAAAACTTTTTTTTAGTCGTCATATGAACTTCCTCTGTGTAACTTTCGTCACTTGAGGTGTTCCGTTTTGGTACATAACGCTTTTATGGCCACTCTTGAACATATAGCAACGCTGTTGTCTATATCTCTCTCTTCAAAGGGAACCATAAAAATCATCTGTTCTCTCTCGAACTTCTCTCGAGCTAACCGAAATTAGTGACGAGTAACCTAGGGTTTGATAGCAGTATCTATGAAAAACTAGACAGTACAGAAGAAAAGTGACGACTTAACCGGAGTGACGACATATTAGGGTGTCGACTTACCGAGGTTAGTTGTAGTTGTTAAATTTAACTGAAATACACTCAAGGTAAACAAATCTTTCGTTTCCTGTAATAGCTTTAGTGAATATTTACTTTTAATTAATTATCATCCAGGAAAAGCCTCGAGACCAACCGCTGCTCCAAGTTTTAGATGATGACATTCATTTCTGGGCGTCGAGTGTTTCCATTTTAATCTACATTGATCTTCCAGACATCTAGCGGGATACTCATTTACCGAACACAGAACTTAAGGACCCTTTGACTCGCAACACTAAGAGCTTACTACCTCTGCACAAGTCTTATGAAGTGATCACAATAAGCGACTTATATCCCTACCATTTATTCGTATACCATTTTCAATTAATGCTTACTTTTCTAATATGAAATTTCCATCGTCATAAAATAATTGCGATTTCTCTTGATAATTCTGTATCGAAATACTTCTATCCTTTCTCTGTAAGACGGTCTTTGCGATAATTAATCCGAAATCATTTCCAGTATTTCCGAACAGTTGGAGAAAATATTTGAGATAAGGGTGATTGATTTTCAAAGTGGAATTTCCCGGAAAATTGTTTTTCCCCCTATATTTGCGGGTAGTACTATTCAAGAGCGAAAAGTGTCGGAAATCAATAGAAAAATTTTGAGAACTTCTATAGAAATCCTTTTCAATGGATTCAGTCGATACTTGTCTTCATGATGTGCACCAGGGATTTCCCATACGCTCGAACTAGATAATAGATAATTGATTTTATGCATAGTTGAGCGTCGACAATAGTCCATTGTTTTTCCTGGAAAAAGCAAACAGAAATAAGCGTATTCAAAGGGAAAATCTCAACCTGGAAATTTGTGCAAACGTTTACGTTGCTCTCTTTCTTTGTGTATTTTAATAGTTATTTCTTTTTGAATCGTTTAAATACAAATGCTGCATATTACAACAAGTAAAAGAGGCTCGCCGGGTAATGCTGGATGTGCCTGGCGAAATAAAATGCAATTCGAATTGTGGCAAAAATAAATTGAAGTGAAACTCAAATCTTGAAAAAATATAATCAAAAAGAAACTTTAATAATGACAAAAAAATTCAAATTACAGCAGTGAACGAATTCAAGAAAAATGCAGAGATTCAAATAAAAAAGAAATTCAAATCATTATATAGAAGTAATTCGAGATCTCAAATTAAGACAAAAATAAATTTTAAAAAAAGATTATACGAAAATAAATTCAAGGGAAAATTAAAATTGTAATAAAGAAGAAATTCAAGAAAAACTCAACTTGCAACAAACAAAATACAAAAGAACACAAACAGTGATAAAAAGAAATTAAAAAAAAAAAGAACTGAAATTGCAACTAAAGAGCTAAATGGAAACCCAAATCGTAACAAAGGAGAAACTGAAATTCAAAAAAATTCGAATTGTAACAGAAAAGAAATCGAAATTTCAAAAAACTGAAATTTTGACTTAATGAAATTCAATAAAAACTGAAATAGCCACAGAAAATAAAATCAAGATTTGTAGCTCAATTTGTAACGTAAAATAAATTCAAGGAAATTCACAATTGCAACCGAAAAGAATGTCCAAAAAAACTGAAATTATAACATTTGTTTTTTTTGTCTCAATTTATAAATACAAACATATAATACACACCTCAAACATATGGTACACAAATACCAATTTATCATACACAAATACCAATTTATCATACACAAATACCAATTTATCATACACAAATACCAATTTATCATACACAAATACCAATTTATCATACACAAATACCAATTTATCATACACAAATACCAATTTATCATACACAAATACCAATTTATCATACACAAATACCAATTTATCATACACAAATACCAATTTATCATACACAAATACCAATTTATCATACACATTAAAGGTGCTCAATATGTCCACCTTGGGATGCACGGCATATGTCTATACGGTAGTCAAATTCGTTCCAAATCTTTGCGAGCATGTCTGCATTCACTGCGAGTGGATTTCTGTGGACTACGTGCGAAACTGTCGGATGTGTTTCACATTTTCGTCTGGCATGTGGGGACGGCCAGGGGATTTCATTTTACACAGACAACCCGTGTCTCGGAATTCTTTATACCATCGCCTAATGCTCTGAACGGTGGAAAGTTCAGCATCACGGTATTGTCGACGAAAAGCACAATGAACAATTGTTACGGACGAAACGATTTCTGTTGTGCAGTCGCCATCTTGACAAACACTGAAGTGGCGGCCGAAGGCAGAGCGGTAACGCTACCTGTCGGCAGCTGCGTGAAACTCGAGATTTTCCTCTTTCTACCTATACATTATTCTATCAAAACGTATTAAAAGCTGAATAGTTATGATTTTTTAATCGGATGATTCTTTTTGGAACACCCTGTACTCTTAAAATACATTCATCAAAATGGTTTCGTAATATATACATCTAACGAGTCAAATATTATATGGTTTATGTTTTTATTATTATTCAATTGATTTTCAGTGTGAAAAGTATTTAATATCTTAGTGGGCAGTGTAGGGAAAGCTCTTTTTATACAATGTCTTATTAGGATTTGGCACTTGATAAAAACTTGATTATATCTATTTGTAGTTCCATTTTGATCTCTCGTTAAATATTTTCAATAATTTATACATAGTCTACGTACATAGACACATTACTATGTACGATTTTTTTTCCATTTACCGTTTCTATTTTTAAGCATTGCATCTCGAAAATTCGAGTACTAGTGGTACAGAAGAATACTTGTATTACTTAAACAAAATACATACATAAACATAAACTGTCTCTAAAAGATAGGAAAAGATAACTCCTTCATTAGCTTTGGCAGTGTCTCCATTTGAGTTTGTCAATTTTAGGTGATAGTGTTAGATACGTATTCAGCGTTTGCGTCCCTCAGATATTTTCATTAGTGTTCGAAGATACTGTTGAGACTGGAAATTACATTGTTCGATCTCATTGTCCTAGGTGTCTCTTAGAGCGTTAGAATCTTTGTTTAACTCGGTATCCCACCAAACTAATGTTACTTAGTTAAAAGCATAGGAAATATAACAGAGAAAAAATTGAAATTCTTAAAAACTCAAATCGTGGCATAAAAGAAATTCAGCATAAACTAAAATTCTGGCATAAAAGACAATTAATAAAAACTGAAATATCCGCTGAAAATAAATTCAAGGAACACTCAAATTTGCAACTGAAATAAATTCAATAAAATTCACAATTGCAATCAAAAATAAAATCAAGAGAAACTGAAATTATAATCAATAAGAAATTAAAAAAAAATCAAATTCTAACAGAAGAAATTGAAGAAAAACTCAAATCGCAACAAAAATAAATTATTCCTTTTGCCATTACTTATGTATGATTTATTTTTCATCTCTATTCTTAAGCAGTATATGGCAAAAATTCGAATACCAACTGTACAATAACGTTACAACACAACGGTATATATTCGTACTACTTTAAAAAGAGAAGACATTCAGAAAAATAAACTCTCTTAAAAGATAGGAAAGGATAACTTTCTTCATTTGCTTTAGTGTCTCCATTTAAACTTGTCAACTGTAGGGATAGTGTCAGATACGCACTCAGCGTCTGTGTTCCTTAAACATTTTCATTAGTATTCGAAGATAATGTTAAGACTCGAAATTCCATTGTACGATTTCGTTATACATAGTACGTCTCTCTTAGAGAATCTTCGTTTTTCTCAAGCTTTTCCAGCAAACTAATGCTACTTATTTAAAAGTGTGATTAGAAGGCATAAAGAAATTGCGAAGGTCCAAGGAAGTCGTGAGTTTAATTTAGCCTGTCAGCTGTTTAATTATTCATTCTAGGGCTTTTTCTCTTCATACCGTTCGTTTTTTCCCCTATTTCACTCTTTTGGGAATTCCCAGGAGACGAAGAAGTAAAGTGAAGCCAATAATGGAGTAATTTACTGAAACAGAAATGTGCTCTGGAAGTAGAAATAATTGAAGATAATTACTTTCTTTCACGCAGTTAGATAGACCTAATTCAAACGAAATACTGAAGAAATCGAATCAGGGCGTCTTTCTGTTTGGAGGATCTCGTTTTCAAGCTTTCAGACTGAAGTCGTTTGCATTATGCCTATAATTATTCACGTGTCATAAGAAATAAACTTTGTTTCCCGAAATTTTTCTAGTGTGGGATGGCGCGGTCGTTTCGTCAGCACCTTCTGTGAAAAATTTCTAGTACATTCGTTTTTTATCCATTTTCTGGCAACTCCGTATCCTTTCTCAGTCTCAGTCGGTATGCATTATTCAAAATTGTGAATAAATTGAAAATTGGTGGTTACAAAACCTATAACATTCTCAGTGTATCCGTGAGTTATTATCCCACCGACTCCATACAATATGCGGGTAATCTAAATCAATTCCTCACGAATTTTCAGCCATCGTATCATTTGCACTGCTCAACAACAACAACAACAAAAAAAAACTTTTTCAAGTTACCAAGGAAATTTTACGGTTTTAAGGGTACATATATTGGCGCTACTGATATCAAAACTGGTATTAGTTTTGCCGAATGTGCTTTAGTTAATCAGATAATTCATATTCTCCACATTTCGATACAGATTGCAGCCACTAAGTTTTGCGGGGAAGTTTTACTTTTAATGTTTTATTAATTTTCCTATTTTATTTATTTATTTTTGTTACATTTGAATCATGATTAAACATCAATGACCTTTAATTTATTAATATTAAGTTTATTATTGATTTGAATTTCCACACAGTTTGAATGTGATTTGTATGCTGCTTATGTATTACCATTGAAATGTGATTTTCACTTTATCTGAAAAGTATAGTTATTTTAGCAAAACCAAACCACGATTTGAACCAGTCACCCTAAGATTACTGTGAATTATCATTGGGAATAAAATCAGTTTGGAAAAGTAGACCAACTTTGTCAAAGAATATTAAGATGTCACCAACAAATGTGATAAGGCTAATATACGAAAAATACAAAAACTTATGACGGAGTTTTTGTATTTTCCGTATATTTGCCTTATTCGTTGGTGACTTCTTAATAATAAAATCAGTTTCGAACACATAAATACGTTAGGGTTACGCGAATGATACACGCAATACGTTCTTGTATATTCACACACCAGAATTTTAAATTTAATTTTTTTAAATTTTTAAATTTAAATTTCATTTTATATAAGAGTTAAATCAATGGCATCTCAATCTTTTGCTTCATTTCATGAGCAGAACAGTTCCCTTTAATTTGAATCAATGTTTTTTAATTACATTGATGTTGTTATTTTATCATGCGCGCAAGCTGTTTCTAATGCATGTTTCTGAAAATTCGTAAAATATCAAGTATTAGAGATATTTAAAACTTTATACTGACATAAGATAGCCTATACAATCAAAAATATGTGTAATTTTTAAAAAAACAAATCAATGGTTAAATAGTATTTTTAATTATATTTCTACTAAAGCATAGTGTTTCACCATGTTAAAAGGTATGAGCCCCCCTTAAATACAATAGTGTCCACAACTTGGATGCGTGCTTTCAGTGAGATTTACAGAAATTCGGACGCTTAACAGTTGAAATGCTAGCGACATATCTCAAAAACTGGTATCTTTGTTAAGATTTGAAAATAAAGAGAACGAAGATGAATGGGAACAGTTTTTTTACGTTATTTTATCAACCATAAGGCTCTCGTTCATATGTGATACTATTTTGTTACTTCTCAAACCATATCTTCCATTTGTTAGATTATCTTCACTCCAGAAAACTGATTTGCATATCGTTAACACTGAATGAGAGAGAGAACAAAAGAGAAAATAAAAATTAATAATACTTCCGTGAAGAAAAAATGTAATTCTGTTTATACATAGGGTTATCAAAGAAACAACGCGATGATGTAAGGGAAATAAAGGGAGCTCCAAGTATTTCTAGTATGACATATCTCGTCATACTCCTAATCTCTCCTTGTATGAGGAGAGATTAAGAATTTAGCTACATCTTTAAGCAAACAAATTTGCTGAAATGTTTATGTAAAATGTGAGAACATATTGAAACAGTCACACTTGACAGAAATTTATACACAAAAACAAAACACAAATATTACAATATTTCAATATACAATATTTTCATAAGCAATAATCGGATCCAATATGGAAACTCTCAAGGAGTTTACATGAGATTCGCGAGGGGGAAACTTCTTGAATTGGACTGAATCGTGACTATGAGGTAAGTAAAAGTGGGTTGTATATGGTGAACTGAGGAATTTTCTTTTCTTTATGATTAACCTGATTACACAGCTGTCACAAATTGTGTTCCTCAAGGAAGTGTACTTGGGCCGCCTCTTTTTTTTTCACTTTTTATCGATCAACTCGATCAAAGTATCGATGGGATTGTTAGCAAATTCGCAGATGACATGAAGCTAATGGGGGGTAGTCGGGAATTAAAGGAATAAAGCCATAGGAAATTGATCCAGATCAACTTAAACAGGATTGCAGCATGAAAAATGAATGGAGCATGACTTTTAGCATTGTCAAATGTATGGTTGCTCATTGTGTTTCAAACAACCCACGTTCCATTTTCGAGTTAAATGGTTATATTAATTAATCCGGATGCAACTAGGATCACCGATTTGGGAATTTTCATTGACGAGTAGCTTAGGTTTCCTCCGAGTGGCGTGGTGCTAGGATGCTCGTCTACCACGATGAAAGTTGCTGTCGCGGTCCCAGGTTCGAACCCGAGGGAGGATATTGATAAGAAATTTTCCCTAATGAGCTTGAGGGACCACTGATAGACAGCGCCTTCATTTGCACCCCATCTCGTTAATAGCAGTAAATTGCAATATAGCGATATGGCCAGAGTTGGTGTTTGGCGAAACAGCTTAGGTTTTCTGAACATTATTCAGCAGTGGTGAAAAAGCCGATCAGAATACTTGGTTTCATGTTTAAAAAATTTGTCTCCGCGTTCTCCTAAAGTCATTCTTCCGCTTTTTTCGGAAATTCGTTCACCATATTTAGTTCGTTCCTGGCCTGGAGTAGGGAATACGGTTTTAGAGACCATATTTCCAAAGAGAATGGATTTGGGTGCAAAGAAAAACCACGCGTGCTCTTGTTGATAAAGACTCGATTCATTTTTATTCTTTTTTTATTGGAGGAGCGTGGGTGCCAGTCGATATGATCGAAGTGTTCAAAATTGTCAACGGGTTGGATAAGATATAATAAGTTATTTATACACCGTCAATCGATTACTTCGACATTGAACACCAGTGTGGATTGGTAAGGAACAATTGCGGTGTTGCAGGGAATTGGAGACACTAAAGCAAATGAAGAAGTTATCCTTTCTTATCTTTTAAGAGAGTTTATTTTTCTGAATGTCTTCTTTTTAAAGTAATACCAATAGCCTATATACCGTTGTGTTGCAACGTTATTGTACAGTTAGTATTCAAATTTTTGTCATATACTGCTTAAGAATAGAGATGAAAAATAAATCATACATAAGTAATGGCAAAAGGAATAATTTAGCGATTTGAGTTTTTCTTCAATTTCTTCTGTTACAATTTTAATTTTTTTTTTTAATTTTCTTTTTGATTATAATTTTAATTTCTCTTAATTTTCTTTTTGATTGCAATTGTGAATTTTTTTCAGTTGCCATTTGAGTTTTTCTTGAATAGGGCTGTGAATAAATGGAATAGCCTACAAGAACGAATTTATTTGTTATGAATGAATTCTAATAATACAATTCACACGTTCAAAATAAATAGGATAAACATATGTATTGGTATAAATCGAGAAGCTATCCACACTTTGATTAGACAGCCATAATTTTTTATGGGCAGTGTATTATATTTTATATTAATTATTATTTTTCGAGATAATTGCTCTTTCATTGGGTTGATGTTTGGATATATTTGAGAGCAAATTTTTATGGGCATCTCTGTTTAGCCACCTCTTTGGACATTTTGCCTGGTGTAGTTTTTGCAATTGTATTCATATTTGTATGGGTTCATTATTAGTCAAACTCTTCTTAAAATTTAAGTTTGTATCCATCTCTTGATTTAGTAACATAATGGTATATATCTGGGGAAAAACTGCCATAAAAACTTCCTTTAACACAATTGACACGTTTAAAAAGAAGTGAAATAATCATATTGGGACAAATCCAGAGGCTATCCATACTTAGATGAGACAACCATAATTTTTTACGGGCAGTATATTTACATTTTATCATAATTATTTTTTTTTTATTGTTCTTATTAGGTTGATGCATTTATGATTTAGTTTAGATATATATACATTCGACATCCACATTTTTTACATCTTTTTTCAGCCACCTCGGTGGGCATTTTGTCTCCTGTGGCGTTTATATAATAGGCATCGAGTTTTAAAAAGTGGTATAAAAAGAGCAAATGTATTCAAATTGTGCAGGAGTTAGGAATAAGTTACTTAGCCAATGTCGGATGAAATTTCTTGCACAGGTTTTCATAGATAACATTAATTGAAGCGCGTTATCATTGTCTAATATTGTATGGTCGTGCTTATGATGATCTTTCTTCGAGGTATACCGGCTCTTCTTTTCTGTTTCTTCTATTTTTTATTATTTGTTTAGTTTCATTAAATTTATCCTATTTTCTACCCCGTATGCTCAAAGTTGCACATTTTCTTTACATGGTGATATTCGAAATTGCTGCTGGTGTCTAAACGCATCTTTGATTACGCAAACGTTTCACTTTCCTGCTGATACATATTCTTTTCTTCTTGTCAGAAATACGAAGAGATTGTAATACTTGATAAACGTAAACAATTTCAACGCGACTTCAAATTCACATATATACCATTTATTTACATAAGCAATATCACTAACACGTATTAATTCGGTAGAATTGTTCTCAATTATATTCCACGATATTCTGCAGCTACTGCAATGAATATAACATAAATCACATCGCATGATAAAATCTAAATCAATTTTCAAAAACTAAAACAAATGTATGAATCGAGTTTAATATGAATTGGGAAGATAATTCTTTATCTATCACATGCTACTTAATTCCACCAAAAAGAAAAAAAAAGGAAATTAAAAAAAAAAATCCAATTCGCCCAAGGCTGAGTATTTTAATTAAATAATTATTGAATCCGATTATAAGAATAAGTACTTAAAACGAAAAACGAGCAATGAAATTACTTTTCTAGAGGTTTTTAAAAATGTTGGGATTCGAATCTTTACTTAAGAATACAACTACTCAAACTTTCGACCTTTTTTTTCTTTCCCCCCCCCCTCGAATTTGGTGGAAATTCGTACCATGAAGTTAGTTCTATTTTTGAAAATTCTAGAAAATTCAAATTTTAAAAAAGGTATATGTACTTGTTTAAAGTTCAACAAACCACTCGAGATGTTATTTGAATTTGTACTCACTTCACTGAACCCACTTACACTCAAAAGGTATACGCTCTGCTGAATTTTCCCGTTTTCTTTTAGCTTGAATTTCATTTCATTCTTTTTCCACGTAAATCAATATTTTCGAGTAAATGTTATAAATAGCATCCGACTTTTCTTTTAGCTGCTGCAACAACTTTCTTTTTTGTCGATTATTCAGCCTAATAAGCAAAATTATTTCATGTATTTCTTTTCTGCATGGCTTTTTGTTCGGTTCGTTGGTTTATAACTTGTCTGCAGATCCGTTGTAAATATAGATCAGTTCATTTTCTAGAAAAAACTAATTATTTTTTGAAAAAAAAGTGGAAAAAATAATTTATTTCGTAAACTGTTATATGGCTTTCAGTCATGCAATATGTTATAATTTGAATTATAATTCAAATATTTTTTTTCTTTTTTTGCAATTAAATTGTATTTGATTAAAAACGAGCATTCCGTGTATTTTGAATAAAAAGTTGTACGGATTTTGAATTTTTAAATACGGGCTTTTCATACAAAATAAATACGGATATTTGGTAATTCTATACACGAACATCTTTATTACAGTCTTTTCCTCGTTTTGTAATTTGAGCTTGTATTTGTAAATAGTCAATATCCGAACTTCTGAATGTTTGAGAACATTTTTCCTCTTTTGAAATTACCATTGAGTATGGTCACGTTTTCATGCAATTGCATTCTCCACTCTTATGGTCATACTTTCAATCAGTTTTACGTAACATACAATAATATTCCGTTCATATTTTGCGCCATTTCTCGTTCAACATGGAAACTGTGTGGGATATGGAATCGCTGTTTACCCTTAAAACGGATTTCTAAATTCCTCTCATCCACATTATAACCGCCACAGTAGAAATATCTAAACTCTCTATAAAATGCCAAATGATGAACAAAGAATTCCATAATCGGCAAATTTCTGCAACTGTAGAACGAATTTTAAACTCCAATCAGACAAGGTTGGACTGAAACTCCATTCTCCCCCGCTTGCGATGCTTTAAGGTGCCCATATTTTAACGATACAAATTCAGGACATTGCCAATTACCACTGCAAAAACAAATTTATTCCCTGGACCAGATGTTATCGAGAAAACAAAGAAAGTCATTTGCAATGAAGGTATTTCCTCGGACTCTAGCTAATGCTATGTTTTTAGAATGATTCGACAGAGTATTCTCAGATATGGTCATGATACTATGCGGGAATGACAGAAAAATCTCCATTCGTGTTTAAAAATTAGCATAATCTCCTAAAACTATTTTTGTTAGCGTACATATAAAATTGTAATTTTATTCTCCTCGTGAAGAGATACGCCATTTGTCAAAGATACTCAAGAATTCTGAAATCTCATCGGAAAGATTCTTATGCAAATTGCATTCATCTCTTATCCCGTACAATGGAATAAATTAAATAAACTAATCCCATTACGTATATCATGGATTTTCCAAAAAAAGGAAATAATTTTTAGAATGCTAAAGAAATATCCATCAGCGGGAATTCTGAAAAAAATTGCTTTATATTCCTTCGAAATTGGATCTTCCTGTATTATGTAGATTATTTACCTCTTTGATTTATTTACCTCTGCCATCATTTTTGTGATTATCAATTTGTTACAATTTTTACTGGTGATGTGCATGAATGGACTATGTACCTACTCATGTATACAGTATACAGAGTGATTATTTAATCCCCCCTTGCCGCATTTCCCTGGAAAACCGTTGATCCTAGAGATGCATACTTTCAGTTAGAAAAATCATCCAACAACGTGTTGATACGTCAATCATCTGATACGTCATTGGTGTTGCGAAGGGGTTGCATAGTTATCAAAATATAAAGAGTTAACTTTTTGTTGGGAGATCACATGACCTCAAAAATCCAATTAGAACGTTGTTTTCCTGTTTCTCCTCAGACCACCAAATTCACCTCAGACCCCAATTATTCAATTCAATTATGTCAGCGAACACTGCACTTGGAAACGTGGGATTTTGTTTATTGGCCTCAGGAGAGACAGGGCAACAATTTTCTAATTGGGTTTTTGAGGACAGGGTGTCCGCACGAAAAGTTTATTTTTATATTTCAATAACTATACAACCCCTTTCAACATGAAGGACGTATCTAAAGCCGGTATTACACTATAAAAGTTTTGTAAACCTGCTTTTATAAAACTTGGAAAGTACAACCAATAAACATATCGGTTGCATTTGCTGGAATATAATCGATCAGCTTATTGGTTGAATTTTTCAAGTTTTATAATACTTTTACAAAAATTTTAAAGTGTAATCCCGCCCTCTGTTCTAAACGTTATTTGGATATTTTTCTAATTAAACATATGCCTCTAGGATCAACGGTTCGCTAGGAAAATGCGGCAAGAGAAGTAAATCACCTTGAATAGTTGATGAAGCTGCAAGAAATGGTTATGTTCCCCGGCGACACCCGAGTCCTGCTGGGGCAATGCGATTACATCACCTAGTCTGGGTGGGTTTTTCTCGGTTCCTATCGCTATCGCATCATGCAATTAATTAATTACAAGTATGTACATACGTATTCCTTAAAAATGTTCATAAATAGCTATCAGAGTACGAAAAGAGACCTAAAATATTGACAATTAATTATCACAAATTACGCACGCAATACTGACACAAATAGGTGTTCCTAATTTTACATATATTACGTCAGATTTTCACATGTTTTGAACACAAACCTATTGTAACTAATTTAATTAAGTATATTTTAATTACATGAATAGAAAATATATTGAAGTATTTTTTATATAGTTTTTAAACAGTTGTTTTTAAGAGGTTGTAAAAGTGTAAAAATTATTTTTAAAAAAACGTATAAAATGTTTCATGATAGTCATCGTGCATTTACCAATTGAATTTCAAAATTGTTGTATTGTAGATTCTTGCAACTCGTGTATAAAATTCCATTTCCGTTAGCTTTCTGAGATGCACGCAATGCGAAAATATATATAATGATTGATTCATATTTTCTATAGCATTCAGAAAATATCTGATCTCTTACCCATGCTAGGAAAAATTATCTTAATAATCATAAGGAAATTTGATGTTCTCCAATAAAGATAAGATTACACGATATTTATTTTAAAGTTTCCATATTTTACGAATTAAGAGAAGTATGAAAAAAATTATATTGAAAACTGAGAAATTCAAAATATAATAATTATTATTCCCTTTTTAGGATACATCATCAGGTTTTCTATGTTAAAGTGGTGAATAAAAATGCAGTTCTTACCCTATTCAACAATTTCAGCACTAATCAAATTTATGGCTACGCATATAATACTCATCAAAACTGTTTATATAAACTGATTGAGATTCAAATGAAATATTTCCATAAAACGTGTCATAAAAAATAATTACTTTTCTCACTGAAAAAGCTGCATTTACTCTTCAAGTTTACTGAAGAGTAAATGCTCACATTACTCTTCAAAGTTTACTCTTCCATCTTTTTATTCAGAAAGGATTACATTCCGTCGAAGCATACGCACGTGTTTCCATGTTTTTCTATTATTATTGAAACATGACAAATTCTGAACTTGAGAAAAAAAACCAGCAGAAATTTGATTTATAATTTGTTTTTCTCTTTGTGTAAGAAACATTTTGATTCAATCTATACGTGCGATATTCTGTTCTGCATTTGAACTATAAAAATAAAATTAAGGTCGGCTGTGCCATAGACGACTGTGTCAAGTTCTAACGTGAATACGTTTTTTGTGTCTTGAATCGTGTGGTAGGCTTTGTCTTTGGAATAGCTCACAAACGTTACCAATATCGTCTATTTTCGTTGTGAACTGTTCGAGAAATAGGAAAACAAACTGTTACGAATCAGGGCATCGGGCCTGGTGCCCAGACGGGAACAGATATTGAAACCGGAATGGTATCATTGAATGCACCTTTGCAATGTGCATCTGACGATGTCATTGTTTTTGACTTGCGTTGGGTACTTCCTGAGACACGAGGGTTTAAAGAATTTCGTCGAATTGAGCGTCACTCAACTCTTTGAGAATGCTCCCAGTATCATCAGATGATTTAAAAGACGTATTCATGCTGAAATTTCTCCGCTTTGGTAAAAAAAAAATCGAATATATATAATGCTGGATTTCATTTTTAAAGAAGGTAAGTTCACGTTCTCCTAAAGTGGTCCTTCCACTTTTAAATGGCTTTGTTCGTCCTGGTCTGGATTATGACGTAAGGTTTTGAAGATCATACAGAGGGACCTAGACTTGGTTGAAGGGAGCTCAGAGAAGAGCTACGAATGCTCTTCATGGCACACGGTGCTTAAGCTATGAAGAGACATTTGATTTTTTTGAATATGTTTACGGGGTGCGGTAGCCCGGTCGATAAGATGCTCACCTAAAGTACCAAAGGATGTTTAGAGGTGTCGCGAGTTCGATACCTGGTTCTTCCTTGTCAGAAAACTTTCCTGACAGAGGAGTACAACAAAAAAACGGTGACTTGACCGCAGCAAAAAATTGCTACCACAGGGAGTTCCCCCATCGAGGGGTTAGCGCACCAACCTCTCGTTGAATATAAAAAACAAGCCTGCCGTTCGGAATCGGCAATAAATTGTAGGTCCCGGTCTAATTAGCCCTCGTGTGCAGAGAAATGACCGTGGTGCGACAAAAATGATCAAATGAAAATGTTTACATTAAACACAGGTGTCGGGGGTAATATGATCGAAGTTTTTAAATTTTTCACCGGGATGGATAAAATGGACGATGAGTTACCAATACATCATCAATGAGCTGCTTCGACAAGGGTCACCAGTATCGATTGTTAAGCGGTTGTGGTGTCAAAGGGGGTTTTTCTCTAATAGGGTTGTGAATAAACGGAACAGCTTACCCACGGAGATAGTAAATTGCAACACAATTGACACGTTTGAAAAGAAATACGATAAACATGTTGGAGTAATCCAGAAGCTATCCCTACTTAGAATAAGACAACCATAGTCTTTTTTATGGTCAGTGGTTTTTTATTTTACCATAATTATTAGTTTTATTTTAGTGTATATTTGTTTTTTGTGATAATAATTTATTTTGGGTTTCTGTATTCTTTTTTTTTTTAATGTTTGACAACCATTATTTTAATGAGTTTTGTTTTAGTTACCTCGTCGGGCATTTTGCCTGTTGTGGCTTTTGTGTTTGTATTTCCATTTTTATTACGGTTCATAATTTTTGCTGCCCCTTCAACCGCTGCTAAAAAGATAGAGGAAAAAAGAAAATGTCACAACCTTTGACATTGAATATCTCGCTAAACTTTTGTCGAGAAAATTTAAATTTCATTTTTGTTTGTCATATTATAGCAAGGGCGAAGTTTTTAGATATTGGAGGCTCTATAGGGAAAATATAAAGTAATTTTTTTTTAACTTTTCCAAAAAATTAATTTTCTTTTAATTTAAAATTTTTTGTTACATCCCCGTAACATAAATACTTACCTCATTCAAATATTGCAATTTTTTTTAATTAATTTTTTCTACGAGAAGAAAAAACCCGGATAAGGACTTTCTGGACATGCCGTATACCGTAGGTCCATAATTTATCGGGCCTTATTATATTTTACTCGAACGGTTGTGGCCAATGTTATATGAAAATATACCGTATATACTCGTGTATAAGCCGAGTTTTTTTGTGGAAAAATTCGTTCCTCAAGTGAGGGCGGAGGGGGGGGTCCGTCTTATACTAGGGTCAGTTTTTGATGAGTTAATATCGACCACCCCCCCCCTTCCCCCCCCCCCCCGCAATCAGTAGTAATTTATTGTAGCAGAGCGTTCGAGAAACCGGCATTATTGATATGGGATATGTTCAAACCCCACAGAACTGATAATGTCAAAGACGAGGCAAAAAAATCGAAAAGATCATTGGTTGGTGGTGGCTAACGTTGATTGTACAGCCTTTAGATGTGAGCATCAACAAGCTTTTCAAAGACTATTTGAGGGATTTGTGGATCGAATGGATGAGTTCTGATGATAAAGAAACCAAAAAAAGTGGTGCTTTGAAGAAAACTGTCATTCGCCTAGTGTGCCAATGGGTACATGAGGCGTGGAATTGTGTTTCCACCGAAATTACCATCCGATCCTTCAAAAAGTGTTGCATCAACAATACCATGGTCGGAACTGAAGATGCTATCCTCTTTGAAAGTGAAAATGGCGATGACAGCCCAGATCAGGATAAAAACGAAGATGTCGCATCCCCTATGATGATCTGGTGGATTACGATGAGCTTTTAGACTTCGAAGAAACGGATTAATACGTTTGAATCATTTTCTATTGTAAATTTCCGTAAGATATTCATTTCGCATGAAAATATAAGAATTTTTTTGTTCTCTGAAATGCGTGGATTTTTTTTGGGTCGGCTTATACACGGGTTTTCAATTTATTGCGGTTTTGGTGGTCCTGAAGTCGGGGGGGGGGGGGAGGGTCGGCTTATATACGAGTCGCCTTATACCCGAATATATACGGTAATTTTGAAGAGTAATTTCCTTTCTCTCCAAAATGTTAAGGGGTATTTTGTGTGAAGGAGGTATTTTTTTTTTATCAGCGAGAAATCTCTATTACAAAATCCTAAATTCGAAGGAGTATTTTCAATCCTCAACGAAATTTGGAGGAGTAAAATTGAACTTCGATGCGTGAATCACGCAATCAGATGCGTATTGGCACACGCTGATAGTGACGAATACACAGAAAGGTCTTGTACTGTAACACACCGCTGTCTGGAAATACACTACCGAATGCATATTTCTATAAATAAACCATTTTTTTTTAATACCACTCCACGTAAATGTTATAGTCATTAAGTCAATGTCATTACCTCTTCAGTGGATAGAAAATAACTCTAAGCACCGTATAACAATTTCACTTTGGTATTGATCAAACGTTTATACATTTGGAACCCGGAGCACTAAAAATAATAGCGGTAATGTCGTAACTCTTGGTTACACACGAAAGTATTCGCATCACCGTCATGCAAAGAGTGTTATGGTATGTATTATCCCCATTGAATTAGATATTTGCTGAATGCGTTTCGCCGATTAATTTATCGCGGGATGGCGCAATAAAATTCCGGAACAATTCGTAACTATTTACGCGAAATTACTTCGATTATTCTCGTCCTTGGATTCAATAACATTCAAGATGGAGACGTCTTTCTTTTCTTACCGCCTCCGAAAAAAACGCAGTTTCTGGAAATAAGTTCTCGTACAAAACACCGTCTTTCTTTTATATAATCTCTTTTTCTTTCACCGGATATATCTAAAAAAATATTATTAATGGGAATAAAAGGGAATATCATGGAAAAATGTCATCCACATCAAACTCCGTTAAGCTTTTATTTCGTCCGCGGCTATTTGTTATTTGCTTACTTGTCTTTTTTGTTTATTCTTCTTTATCATTTCCCCAATTCTTCTGTTTTCTTTATTTCTTGCAAAAAAAAACCAAAAAAAACAGGGGCTTCGTCTTCAGATTATATCATTGACTAAATGCCTTGAAATATTATAAATAAATATAAAAAGACATACGCGACGTGCAGTAATTGGCTTTTCTACATTTTTTTCCCCCTCTGTTGTTACTTTTTCCCCTCGGGGATTTTTGCTAGTGTTGGCAACATTTTTCCAATCAAAAAAGTTCTTTTCAGCAATTTGGCAAGATGCTCGAAAAACCAGATGAAGATCTTGATGGAATCTTATACTGCTGATTTTTTTACCCCGCCTGACACAGTAACTACCAGAGCAATAGCTAAATGTTCTTGAACCCCCAAAATTTCAACAAATCCCCACAAAACTGAAACCAATGTATTTCATTGTAATTGTTGGTGGTTATATATATGTATACAGGGTGCATAGCAAACAGGGAGTATTGTGGCATTTTACTGGCTAACCGTTGATTCTAAAGGCACACTTCGAATTAAAAAAAGGTTTTCAAATAACGTAGTGTATTCAGACATGTTATTTGTGTTTCAAGGAGTTGTGTAGTTATTAAAATAAATAATTAACTTTTTATACAATCCCCATGTGCTCCGAAACTCAATTACAAAGTTGTTGCCCTGTCTCTCCTGATGCCAACAAAAAATTTCACATTTTTGAGTACAATTTTCACTCCGATATTTTAATTCGAAAAACGGAGGAATGTTGAGGATAAATAGCTTTAAATGCGGATAAAATGGTTTTTTCAGCATTTAACGCAGTTTTTTTCCTAACTTTTTATCCATCCAGTTGATAATTTTAAACATTTCAATCATATCTTACCTCCCCCCCCCCACACCCGACACCTGCGTCCTTCCAATGCAAACACATTTTTAAAAAATTATGTCCCCGCGTGTCATCAAAATCCTGCGTGGCTCTTCTCTACAGAACTCCGCTTGGGCGCCTGTTCACCATAACCCGTTGTGACCGATTTTTCAACCACAATTCTAAACAATTCAGCAAGTTACCCATAATCCCAATTTCGTGTAAACGTTTCAAGAGTTTACCACGTTGAGTCCGATCAAATGGCTTCTAGAAATCCAGGTACACAGCATCTACATTTTTGCCCTTACCCAAAGCATTAGTCACGTGATCATAAAAGCAAAGGGGTATTATCCGATAATACATTATTCTTGTCTATCCACTTCGCCAATTGCCTTTTGATAATAATTCCACATCTTTCACGTGAATTTTGTTGAGGACTTTTTCCTCCCATACCACACCGTTAATTTGTACATCGCTTTCACTACGACTGACGTGAAATATCCATTGTAAGCACTACATATACCTACACTGCTCTTTATCCTAGACCCTCCAATCGAGAGGGAGGCAAACTGCCCCCATTATTGACGTACCTGATTTTGTGTCGGGACCAATGTTATCTGTCACCCTAGATTCATTTTTACTATCCCTTTATTTTTACAATATATCCCCATTTTTACATCCTTTTTACTATCCCTTCAACAACCTTCTTTTTTAGTAAATGATGACAGATCACCTCTGCCCCTTTTAAATCGCATTTGTCTTTTTTCATGTAACTTTCACCTTCATACTCTTTCTGGTATTCGAAAAACTATCATTTTTTCTTCGCTTAACATGAAGAGGATAAAGAAATTAATTACTTCAACACAACACGTTATTTTTCGCAATCATCGTACAGAATTTTCAGGTACTAAAAATAAACTATGGTTTTGAAAAATTTCTCTAGTAATATGAAAGTCCATATTATTAGAGAATATTGGTCCATTGATTTTTCATAAGGTATGCATTCTACCTATGAAAAATTAATTTGATCTAACTATGAAAAATGAAGTTTACAATAAGCATTTTTTCATTTCATTTCATTTTTCGAGATAAAATTCAACAAACATTCTAGAAAAATATCAAAACATAATTTCCATTTTCTAAAATTCTATTTATCACAGCAATAAAAGTAGAATTAAGCAGGTGTAAATACTTCACCTTATCTTACATTAGCTATTTTTGAAAGAACAATGTCATTTGAAACATGAAGGTTATTCTAATTAGGATAGGTCACAAATTTCGAGGATGAAGAAATTAGTGCTCCTTGAAAAATCGCGCGGGATTCCAAAAAACATTGCCAAATACGTTCAACAGTTTTACTAGCTTTCTTTAACATTAATTAATAATAATATCCTTTCTTTTATCAAAATTGGAAGCCTAAAATGCAATTTTGCCAATTAGTCAATGTAAAATATGAGGAGAAAATTATTTAAAAATGGAGAAACGTGGAACTGTGTTTAACTCTTTATTTGGCTGTGCTGCTTTCGTGCCAAAAAACATGGTTTTCTGATATTTCTTAATGACATTTTTATGTTTAGAGCTCGTTTCGGCATTGATGCTTCCAAGAAACTCCAAAACATTCGGGTTTTGCTTGTAAAGCTACTTTGTGTAAAGTACAAAAAAGTGTTGTTGTAAACTTCTTTGCAGGGTGAAACAACTTACTGACGACTAACTCATTAAAATGTTTTGCTGCTAAATGCATATATTATAAATGCATGGCGTTCTTAGTACCACATTAAAAATACTAATAAATGCATTCTATGGTGGTACTAAGAACGCCAACTCAGAAGAGATGCCAACAACGCAGTGCAAACTTGGCGGCGCCTGATGATACGATTCTGCTACCTCCCGATATAACGATAACCTATTTACAACGATATTTTTTTTTCTTGGTCAACAGAATATCGTTATATCGAGGTTTCACTGTGAACGACTTTCGACTTTCACTGCGACGAGTTTTTTTCGCAAAAATAACAGTTTTAAAAATAGTCGAAACGAATTTTGTCATATACGTTGCTCACAAATGGAAGAAAAGAAAAAAAACTCGAATCAAAATGGTATATAAGAAAAGATTACAAAACTTCCGAGGATTATTACAAATCCCGACAGTTTCTCATTTCATATATTCAACGGCGTTTGCGACATACGAACATTTGACGACGCAAAACTTTGGTCGTAGAATATTCAAACTATCTATCTCTACCTCTTCAAACGAATGTCTCGTCTTGTTTACAAACGTATCTACGAAGCTAAACAAATATATTCGACATACTTCAAAGGAAAAAAATAACCAAGTTCTTTGTGGCCTGGGAAACAGCACTTTCCTCGGGATGGTACTCGGTATCGCTCAAACAGCACTCGAGAGCATTATGAAGTTTTCGTTAAACATAGGAAAGAGAGGGAACTGAAACTACCACCAAATACTGTGCATCGCTTAAAAATATCGAAGATTGAGTGCCCTTAGGGGGAATAGATATTGGAGAGCACAAGGAGAAGAATTGTTTCTTGCATCATTTGCGATAGAAATAAAAAAATTCCAAATATCCAACAGAACTTCTTTATAGCTCTTCAGTTTCCATTGCCGAGCATTCGACATCGAATGATAGAAAACATAATAAAGATAGGAAATGATAAGATACAGAATTCATAATATATTTCCACGAATCCGTAAACATTTTATGAGGGAAGTGAAAAAAATATTTTCATTTCCTTTGGAAATAAAACACAGTTTCTCAACCTATAGTCTGCGGATCGACTCTGTTCCACGATGATGGCACTGGTGGTCGGTCCACAGTCAGACTGTAATTTAATTCTGATTGAATGAAAAATTATTCAATTTTTGCAATAAATGTGTTATGGTAAATAGGAAAAATCGGTTATTATGTAGAATAACCGGTTATTGTGCATACTTACCAATCATCTTGATAAGTTTATCACTTTTACCGGCGAATATGCATTATGTTGTTGTTAAATTTGATGAATACTGAAAACACATTATCAGTTTTACCGGGTATTATGCATAATAACCAAGCGTCGTTGGAAAATTTGATAAATACTTGAAATTTATCGCCTTTATCTGTGATTATGCATAATACCTTGGTGAATTTGATGAATATGAAAAAAAAATGCAAATGAGTTTAGCATGTGCGATAAGTATAGTCGGACCCCGATATAATAACAAACTTTACGATCGTAACTCGATATAATGATACAGTACATGTCTGTTGTGTGTGCGTGCGTGCGTGCGTGCGTGAACTATCATGTATAGTACATTTATATCATATAGTACGATTTATCATCTTTACCAATGACATGAATCTTGAGTAATTATACATAATCGCCGGTAAAGGTAATAATTATTTAGTACTTATTAAATTCACCGACGACGGTAAAAGAAATAATCACCAGTGAAATCAATTAATTAAGAAAATTTAGCAAACTTGGCAAAATGCTTGGTAAGTATTCGTAATAACTGGTTATATTGTATAATATAATCGCATTTATCACATTCACCGTAGCAGATATAAGTAATACCTCTTGCGGGTATAACTCAAATTGTTATTGAATTTTTTTTCTTATTTACTTATTTTCACCGGCCCTCAAATTATTCATCCTACTAATCCTTTTTACTTGCAGTTCCCAAATTATTTCCTCAAACTTATTTGCGTTTTCGGCGATGCTCGAATTATATGTTTTTATTAATAATTATTATTGTTTTTCGTCCCGCCAAATTGTTAAACAACTTTCATCGGCCTGAAATTGTAAAAGGATTCAAAAATATATTGGTCTATTGTACTTCATTCAACTCGCCAATAGACGATTACGCACACAGCTGCTTACCGATCGCAGGGTGTACACAAAGTACAGGGTGTCCCATAAATGCGTAAATTGTTTAAAAATTAATGAAAACTGAAGAGGAATTGCTATGTTTGACGGCAGTTTGTGGAAAAACTTATTCTCACGAAGGGGGTAATTTTATTGTACAGAAAAAATTAGTTGGAATTTTTGTCACTAGAGGGCGATGCACGAAAGAAAATCACTAAATATTCAAATTAGAATCTTACGATTAACAGCTCATTTCTGAATTTTTCTACTGACGCTTAAATAAAGTTTTCATTGTGATACTGGCATTGGTGGATACAGCACCATTGCTTAAGTTGTTTGTACTCTCAGCCACGAATCATCGGCTGAATTTTTACTAGCGTTTCGGATACGGAAGAGATTGGAGAAAGGTTCTGGTCCAGTCACTTCTGAATTCATTTCGTGCAGCACTCTCTATCGACAAAAAATGTGAATCATTTCTTCTGCGCCAATAAAAAATCCCCCCTTTGTGAGAAGGAACTATCCACAAACAGCATTCAAATATACCGCTTTTCTCAATTTTTATGAATTTTTAAAGCATTTATAAATTTATGGGACACCCTGTAGTTTAAGGATATATTCATATTACGTTGATAACAAATACGCAGATTTGAAGGGAGAAAGTTACACTCTACAACTCCATTTCAAACTTCTTATCTTCTATAAGTCACAGTTTTAATATGCCTCTAGCCTTACATAGCGTGAACAGGGGAAAAAAAATTTCTCATTAACACAGCAGTGTAAAATATGTCGAATTTTTCCTCAGAGACCACCCACCGAATCAAGTGAATACCTAAAACGAAAAAGGAAAAGCGAAGAGCAACCACTGTGATATCACCGCAACCACCCAGAAATATCGGATATCGAGTGGCCTTTTGGGAGAAGTTGGATGATGGGTGACCGTTTCTGTGCGTGATCCTGAGCTGAGACCACCGAGCTCATCTAATGTCCCTTGTTGTTTTGACTATGAATGATCGTTTCTTCTGACGCTTCATTTCTCATGGTGCTCCTATTTTTATTTCTGCCTTCCTCTATGCACCAAAACCTAACTCTCTTATAGGCTTACTTCCCCCAACCCCAATATTTCTCTTCCCACAAATGTGAGTGACTTTCATCATCAAAGGATAAAACTTTGCTTAGGAAAATATTGCGAAGTACGTAGCGCGTTATGAATTAGGGCTGGGAATCGTTTACAATTTTTAACCGTTTAATCGGAAAACTTTTAATCGATTAACGGAATTTTAATGGACTATTTTTTTTGTGAGTGTACTACAAGGTGTCCTGTAAGTCCTAATTCAGCCTTTACCTCATCAAAAAATCGTCGTAGAGTGGTATGGTTCTAGTTCTAATTTAAATGCTCAAAACGTGTTCAATAATCACTCTGTGCTAGTTTCGAGAGTGAAAATAACTTTTCTCATAAAACAAAATCTTAAATTTTTAGACTGCCCCCCCCCCACTGTCCTCTAACTTCCAATTAGAAAGTTGTTGCCTTGTCTCTCCTAAGGCCAACAAAAAAAGCATCCGTATTTCTAAGTTCAATATTCGCTCAGAGATTTGAATTCAAAAATCGGCGGTCCAAGTTGCTACGAAGTCACCATTACCGTCATCAAACTCATGCGCTGTCGCCAAAAGACTGGGTTGGCGCAAGGAAACCTGTCCTCGAGAAGAGAGCGAGAAAAGGTGGGAAAGAACAGCATAAATACGGGTAAAATAAAATGTTGTCTGTTAGTTTACGATGTTCTTATTCACATTTTCCGATTTTAGAATTCAAATATCTCAGTGAATATTGTGCTTGGAAACATCGAATTTGTTTTCTTTGTTGGCCTCAGGAAAGGTAGAGAGAGAACTTTTTAGCTGGAGATCAGAGGGACGATGGAATAAAGATTGCGATTTTTTTTTTTTTTTGTTTCATGTACTGCATTTTCACTCTCGAAGCTGAGGGAGTAATTTTCGAACACATGCAAATACAAAAACAACGCCACAACAGGCAAAATGCCATGTTGAGCATCTTTAAAGTACGACGATACGTCTACGACGAACGATTGATGAGATGAAGGCCAAATTAGGACTTACAACAAGGAACCCTGAATATTGCTTCATATATTTTCTTGAACAATTATTTCAACACATGTTATTTACAGTATAATTTCAGAAAATAAATTGTATCTTAAATTATATTAATATTACTTCCAAATTATTTCTAATCTATATCTACATTCTGTATATATTTTTATTGTTATAAACTACACACATGTGAGTGAGAATATTTTGCACCATGCTTATAAAAATAAATTTCATTTATTTCGTGCACTTATTTGCCCGATGTAAATATATATATAGGGATATGTAGATTAGAAATTAAGGCTGTGTGCTCGCTTGAAGCAATTCAATACACTGAACATATTTTGTAAAAACAAGGAATTTCTTCTGTACCTTCAGGTCACTTCAAGACGCGAATGAGAGCCGATCTCCCCGTTAAAAAGTCTCGCCACAGAGAGCAACAGCCCTACAACGCTACAAATACTCAGTCATTGCACTTCACTCACAATTTTGAATATAGATGGCTGCACTAATTCACTCACAACACTATATGCGCACTCAGACTGTTAGGTATACACACTCACACTACCGGCACAACTCAGTCGGTAGTAAAGTGTCCATGACGATACACTAGAATTGTGCTCTATTTGAAAGAAATGAAGAGAGTTTCAGGTCACTGATTTCGAAACTATACTTTCGATTATACTACATAAAAACTCCTCCGGAATGGTACGTGTCAGGAGAAGACCTGATTCTTCCAGGAATACGAAGAACTACTGTTCATAGAGGATACAATGAATTTCGATCCTATGTTCTGAAACTCAATTTGAAACTGAAACCATCAGTTTTTGTTGCATCGACTTGTAATTCACCATGCCGAGAAATTTCACTCAAAAGATTCATTCAAATATTTTTAAATATGGTCGCTTATCTAATATGTTATACATGGTAGCATATAATTTAAGACATCTTAATCGGTTTCTTCAAACTCATATCAATTTAAATTCTAAACTTTTTTATGCAATTATTAATCGGATTGATCGAGTGGATTAACTCGACTAAAATTTTCAACTACGATTAACAATTTATCGATCTACCGTCCCAATTAATCGATTAATTGGACTATCCCTATTATGAATTAATATTCTGACTCTCATTAAGGAGTCATTAAATTTAACTCTTCCATTCATAATATTCCCTGGCACAAATTAATATATATCGACGTGGATTTAAGTATCTTAAAATCAAAGTCATAATTAAATCGACGATCTGATGCATAGCTAATACATTTTGTAGAAAATCTCGTTTTAGACGTATAAGTACTTTACGTAGAACCTACAAAAAATAATCAAATAAGCCTATTATGTGTTACTCTCTAGTTAGCTCGACATACTGGGACCATACCCGACAAATCTATGCTCTTGAATACATTCGAGTGAATTCCTTTTACAATCTATGCGTTCGAATCGTCGTTTACAGTAATTAATTATTCAAATTAGGTTCCTTGAGATTCCCCTTAAACGCACTCGCCTATTAAGAGCTGGTTGAACTCAGTTCTGCTGTTGCGTCGTCCTCTTCTATGTTCTCTTCTCCCTACCTCTATCTCTATCTCTCTCTCTTCAATTTAACTAACTCGACATTGCTACAAATACACACACATATACACAAACGGAAAATCAATGCACACGCACAACACAAGGAATTCAGACAGTTTCCGATGGAGACATGCTATTCCGGAGTTGAAGGATTCTCTCTTCAATTAATTAGAATAGAAGATGGCCACCCTGTGTGTGTGTGTTCCAGGGAAAGAGCAGCCCCAGCTAGATAGATAGATATCAGAAGCTTGCATGCATTGTATAAAATCGCAAAAGCGGATCTTGAAAAGATCGGATTTTTCTCTCAAAGACGCAATCATTGGTGCATAAACATTCTAAGTTTCTGTGGTGTATATGTATGTAACGTATCTTTGGCTAACCATTGGAAATGGAGGCTCGTTTGTAGAGATAACTGCTTCGTTGAAGCGCTATCGCGAATTGAAATGCGAAGTTATTCATACGCAATAATTTCAGAGAAGCATTGATATGTCTCTTTATCCTGTATTCAGATGACGTTTCGATCTTTTTTTATTCCGAAATACCGCGATTATTGGATCTGTAACACGTGCGCATTTGATGTTTTGGAAATATTGCCAGTTATTTCCAGTCGGCAGCATCAATGGATATTTTTTATAATTTCTGATGAAATTTCATACCTATGTTGTTTATTTAAGTTGTCTGAAGAAGATCGGAGATGTGTGTGTGAAACGTTATTCGTTACAGATCAGAGCCATCTTAACTGAACTCATAGCCGCTCAGAGGACTCGTGAGATAAGGAATTTGGTACTATGACTTCCGAGAGTACGTATGTGAATTTTTAGGCACATACTTCCAGCTCGGGAGGGAGCCCCCCCCCCCCCCCAGAACATCACTTTGAGCCCAAGTTGTTCTTAAGACAGCTATGTTGCGAGTCGCACTTTGAAAGACAACGAGCTAAAATAACGGTCTGAGCTCCTGGCACATGTTGTAATTACCAAGGGAACCGTATCATATTTTGTTTTTATGTGCAATATTTACTTTATTGAGTTTATACATAATATATATATATTTTTGCCCTTTTTTCAATATTTTTTACTATCTGTAATACCGTGTTTTCTTCATATACTGTCTATCATCTACTATGTATACCTCAATTTATCTGTCTCTCCCCCCCCCCCCCCAATTTAACTAACTCGACATTCCTACAAATACACACGCATACGCAAACGAGAAATCAATGCACACGCACAACACAAGGAATTCAGTTTCCAAAGGAGACCTCTTATTACGGAGCTGAAGGATTCTCTCTTCAATTATATGTAATTAGAATAGACGATGGCCACCCTGTGTGTGTTTCAGATCAAGAGCAACACTAGCTAGATAGATAGATATCAGAATCTTGCATGCTTTCTATAAGATTGCGAAAGCGGATCTTGGAGATCGGAATTTTCTCTCAGTCTCAAAGACGCAATCACTGGTGCATAAGCATTCTAAGTTTCTGTGGTGTATATGTATATAATGTATCTTTGGCTAATCATTAGAAATGTGGAAGCTAGTTTGTACAGATAACTGCTTCGTTGGAGCGCTATCGCAAACTGAAATGCGAAGTTATTCAGACGCAATAATTCCAAAGAAGCACTGACATGGGTTTCGGATGTCTTTATCTTGTATTCAGATGACGTTTCGATCTGTTTCATTAAGTCGTTGTTGGAGCTGTAACACGTGCGCATTTAATGTTTCGGAGATATTGCCAATAATTTTGAGTCGGCTGCATCAATTGGTTTTGTTATTATTTCTGACGAAATTTCATAACTCACCAGAAAATGGGATGACTTGGGTACGAATTTTGGACATTTTCTGCATTATCTCTTTTATAAATGATCATTTTTACCAAAAGTTGCACTAGAGAGGGAGAAAAAGACGTTTATTCCAAGGATAATTGTTTCGCAACTTATTGTAACGGAGAGAAATGAATGCAAAGCTGTACCCAAGTCATCCCCGTGATTATTCGATCATTTTGGTACCCCAAGCCATCACAATGATTATTCAATAACTGCACTTCACTCGGAAAAATTGGTGGCAGCACTACGCATAACAAGAATTACACAGTAAAAAATTTCACGTCAGGTTCAAACATGTACCGTTTCGTTAGAAATTCCGCAGAGGAATGTGGACGACGTGCATGTGTGGTTTAGTGGAAGTCAAGACATACTTAAAAACTGGCTAAACGTGAAGAGATACTGATTTTTGGAAACATTTCATCTCTGCTGCTACCGGTACTCGAACCCGAGTAGCAGGTTGAGTGCTCTACCAACTAAGCTATAGTGACAGACCGAGTTTATTCCCATTGAAGCGCATATACACTGAAGTGCCAAAAGTCATGGGTCGCCTCTAAATTTTGGCCCGCGAAACGTTTCCAAACCAATAAAGTGGCCACACTCCCGGAAAGGTTGAGGACCCTTGCTCACTAATTGCAGCCGCCTCATATTTCCATGTCTTCTTCCCAGTGGACAACCATTCCTTTCTTGGAAAATTCAGTGACAAACAGCTGTCAAGTGCTCTTGAGCTTGCTCGACTTCCCTCAGCACTCAGTGCCGAAGACGTACAGCGTATTATAGTATTTCTATATCCGAGTTGCAACTTCGAATGTTGGTCTTTTACGCAATTATAATTGTGGTTTCGCCATCTCAATTGCAGTCTCGCCACAGAGAACAACTTGCCTACAAACGGTACAAATATCCAATTATTACACTTCACTTCTGAAATATAGATGACAACAATGAAAAATCAGACACAACACTAGATACGTGCTCAGACTGTCAGGTATACACACAATTCTGGCACAACTCACTAGGTAGTAAATTGCCCATGGCGATAGACCCGAGTTGTGCTCCGTTTGAATAGAGGTGTGTTTCACAACGTCCGTTTGGATAAATTGCAGTTGACGTAACCTGCTCCTAAGATGAATGTTTTGAAATCAATCACTACGGGTGATCGCACAATAAACTCTGGTGAACGACCGCAACCACCAAAGAAAAATGAATCGAAAGAGTTTCAAAGGCGGCAGAAGAGAGGAAATTTTCGGAAAAGATATCTCTCAAACACGGACGGAAAGTGCTCGTCTCTTGGGCGGATGGCTGATGCAACCCAAGAACATGACAAACCGTCTCTCCAAGTTACAACGTGTCCAGTGGAAAACATGATTGATGGACTATTTTATTTCCCTCGGGGTACGAGAGAGAGAAAGATATCTACTAGAACCCTAGTATGCAGGAGGTTATTAAAGAGGGAATGTGAAAGAAGAACTTCTTTGGACTCGGAATAGGTCCTTCATCTTCATACTCCGAGTTCTCAAGAACCTGGGGAAGCTTCACTCCATGTTGAAGATACCTTCATTCAGAGAAAACCTGAAAGTTTCGCGAGTCTTTCAAAACACATCAGTATGAATTTGTATGACAGGATTTTGAACACCTTTTGCTCTATTCAGGGGGGTTCTTCCATTCACAAGGTTCATAAAAATTCGAAATTCTAGAGACTACCAATCTAAACAAAATATGAATAAGTATTAATTCATTACTGTGAAATTAAGTTTTCATTGTTCATAAAAATTCCCTAAAATTGAATATGAATATGAGTTTTAGTTATACAATGAATGTATAACTAAAATTAAATTGCATCATAAAATAACGATTAATATTATATTATGGTGTGAATTTAAATAATTAAATTCATCTCATAATACAACGGTGGAAAAAAATAAATTCACTAGAACTAAATTTTCATAATTCTTGAAAATTACATCATATGAAACAGTGAATGAATTTACATCATAATATACGAATGAATAATAACTAAAATTAAGCTTTAATCATTCACAATAATTCAGATCATAATATAACGATATAATTCATTAAAATTTAAGTTTTCATCGTTCGTTAAAGTTACTTCATAACGTAAGGGTGAATGAATAAATTGAGTTTTCACCATTCATAAAAACTCACACTATAATGTAATAGCAACGATATTTTTATATATACTAACGTCACTCCCTTTAAATTTTTTCATGTAATACACTGAAATGCTAAAAGTCATGGGATACCTCTTAATATCGTGTGGGACCTGCATTTACCCGGCGAAGTGCAGCAATATTAAGAGGTATCACATGACTTTTGGCACTTCAGTGTATATTTTTGAGTAATTTATTTCCAAATAAGAACTATATCTATAATTATTCATTTTATTTCATAACAAAAATATACAGATTGAATCTCAATAACTTTTTTTACGAAACAAATTTTACGAAAGATGAAAACTTAATTTTATTGGATTTATTCATTCTTTAATTACGATGGAAAACTAATTATATAGAAAAGTTGTAATCGCGTATAACAAATAAAAAAAATTATTATCATATAAGTACCAAGATATACTTTAGAACAAGAGAATAAATAATAACTGTACTCAAAGGAAATCCACAGGGAAAAACGTCGAAGTCGACTGTTCGTTCTTCTCTTGTGTATTATACGTTATAATAACATTTTAAAATTCCAAGTAAACAAAGCAGGCACGTTTATTCGGAATTTAAATTTACGATTTGAAACTTTTTAATGGATTCAGTGAATTTATTACATTATTTTTCGATGTTGAATCCTTTTTCATAAAATTTAAAGAAAAGAAAAAAGCAAAACTCGTAAATGAATTGGTTTGGAAAATACTAGATGTGTTATACACAAGTGGTTTTCTTTTAGAGAATCTCCTATTTTTATTTCTATTAAGTTCGGTGTTCGAATTGAAATACATTCGATTAATCTTTTAAAGTTATTTTCCTATGGTAGGTAAATTCTTTTTGAGGGGTTCCCCGTTGGGAAGAGGAATTGAAATAAAAGAACGCTCTAAAATTGTTTTTGAGAAGAATTTCCTCTGATATATACAAGTTTCTAAGCAATAGTTTTTTAGATTTTATTTAGTCATAATTTATCCTAAAAGTTTTGAAAAATTTCTAAAAATGTTCTAAAGCAATATATATATATATATATATATATATATATATATATATATATATATTTGAAAAAGAAATGTGGTACATGATAAATGTTTCTTTCAAGTTTATTGAAAGATTGCGAATCCCTGTCTGTGTATTTTCTCATGAACACGACATAAGGTAATGAATCTATACAGAACATGTTATGTAATGGTTTCGATATGTAAGGATAGTGAATCTCGTGAAAAATTGCAGAAAAAAAATGTTTAAATAGATAAGAACATTCCATTACCATTTTTTCCCGTATCAGAGACTACAGATATTTTAAGAAGAAATTCAAATGACTTGCATTTGCATATGAATGACCGAAAATTTAATGACTTTGAAATGAATCAAGGTTATAGTGAGATCCGATATTTTCCTTCTTGTCATTATATCTAAAAATATTCTGATGATGTAAAAATATTCTTTAGATTCATCCATAAGGAAAAGTTTTAAAGATTATTTTTTACTTGGCCTCGATTAATCGGATTTTAATGGTTTTTAATAACACTCAACGGTCTTTTAATGAAATGTATTATTTAAAATTTTTTTTTACGCTCATAATTATGATTGAAGAGCGAATAAAATTCCTTTTTCAGAGTGATACATCATTTTAATTGGTTGATAATGATTTATTAAGATGTTTAAATATATAAAGGTATTTTTTTCAAGAAATAATCTGAAACGTCGTGAAAAAAATAAAATCTCAAATTTTCCTTGAATTATTGTTCGCGTAGAACGAGATATCGAAGAGTAGACTTGATTTAGACATAATAGTCCAGTGTTCTTCAATCACTGGTAGTCGCTACGTAATTTCGAAAATTTAAAAAAATAATATACTGTGTAAATTTTTTATTTTTCATTTATAATTGTCCGTCATCCAGTCTGTGTAAATATTTTTTTCCCTATTCACATTTTTAATTTTTTTCCTCTCTGCAAATTATTCTCTACCTATTTATTCATTTTTTTTGCCAATTCGCAAATTATTTCTCCTATAAATTTATTTTTTGCCGGCCCACAAATTATCAACCCCCCCTCCCACAATTTATTTATTTATTGCTGGCCCGCAAATTATTTCTCATTTATTTTATTTTAGTCATTTGTATTTATTGCTGCTCCGAAATTTTAAATTCCCCCATAGATTTATTTCTTGTTGTTCTGCAAATTATTTTTCTCATTTCTACAGGCTCGCTAAATTATTTACCTATTTTCACATTTGTTTTGCAGCCCCTACATAATTTCGAATTTACAAAAAAAAAAAAAAAAAAAATTACTATATCTCTAATATTCTTTTATTTCTGTTCTGCCATCATCCGGTCTGAAAATTATTATTTTTCCTTTTTACTGTATTTATTTCCCGCCGGTCCGCAAATCATTCTACCTATTTATTTATATTTGGCTAGTCTGCAAATTATTTCTACTATAAATTTATTTACTTTTTTTTGCCGGTCCGCACAAATATTATTTCTATTTTTTTTTTAACTGGTTAACAAACCTGTCAGCAAGTGTAAAAAGGTTGAAGAACACTATTCTCATCTTATGTTCGGATCTGTTTCGAGAACTAGCCGCTTTTAACGTGCTTTAAATAATATAAATTCCAATCTTTTATGAAGTTCATGACAAAACGGAATTTTATCATTAATATCCTGAATTGAATTTCCATTACCTATAGCAGACAAATAATATAACAAAACCTTTCGTATTTATATTATAAGTGAATATTTGACAGCATAGTTTTGATATGATGTTCGAGACCTTCAAACGGATCCAAGATGATGTAAAGACGTTCCCTCTTGGGCTCCTTATCGAAGAAAGTGCGAGAGCAAATGACGCTTGCTATCACGCTCCATAGCTTTTCACGCTTCCTGAACCTCTTCTTCTGGTTCTCTTTTCCACTTTCTTTCACATATATCCGTCTCTGGCCTATTATTACACTAGCTCGGATTTACACGTTATACTTTCACTCTGAATCCCTTTTAGTCGTGCCATATACTAACCTTACATTGCTTCCTGTAAATACCCCAATCGTGCGAGAGATTATATGCTTCTTTTGTTCAAGATGACAAATATTTATATTAGGCCTATAGAGGGCAATACTGATTTGTTTTAAAGTAGGAAATGTAATTTTTTTTATTTTGTAGATCTAAAAAACATACAGAAAGATGACTGGATAAGATTTATTCTTTAGTGAAAATAAAATTTATGCTGATTTTTAATTTCACTTAAAATTCCTGATATTTTCGTGTGTTTATTTTCAAACATATATGAAAAATTGCTTTTTATTGAATTTCAAATGTTTAGATCTTACTCAGAATTCTAGCACTGCCTATCATCATTCCGCCAAATTGAGACGAAATTGTTCATTTGGCGAGTGTCTATCCGACCTTTTAGTGATCTAATGGTGTGCTATGACTTATTTACAGTGACTAAATGACACGTATTTCCTGGGACATACATGTTCACTTAATTTTGACTATTTCAACTTTTTTGTGCAAAAATCCCCACTCGTTTGACAGCAACGTTTTTTTCACCTGAATAATCACCATATCTCAAGATTTTATATAAAAAATCATTCCTTCGAGAATCCTGATAACAGAGATTATGATGTTCTCTTAACACAGGAATGGAATTAACCTCGAAACAACACAGTTTAATATCGCGTAAACGAACACGATCCTGCCTAATGGTTTAGAAGGCGTTGAAATAGTTTCCGCCTAACGAAAAAAAAAAAACGTGTAGGAACATCGCGTTTGTTTTAAAGTACTATCATTATGTAGCCTCAGAACAAAAAATTATTCCGAACATTTCTTCAGCCCTTTTTCTTGTTCCGATGACGTGTAAAGAGAGGTTTTCTATGTTATCGAAATATCCTGTTTTCTCTCAGGAGCTTTGATTGAATGAATCCCGTTGTAATTAATTGGTGCTTACCATGGAAAAACTTCGATTCGCCAGAGAGAGGGAATCGAAGAAGAGAGAGAGAAGCACAAGGTCCTCAATTAGCCCGGAAACGTCGAGTTGATTTCCTCTGGGGGTAAGGTTAAGCGCAAGATCAGAGTTCGTAACTTTTGCCTGATTGAAATTACGGTGATCCTCAAACTCTGCAAAGATCTCCTTTGCGGTGGAAATAGACAGGGCGCGTGTACCCCGTAAAACACATTGTTAATCAGCAGCTAAGCTTATGTAAAACACGTCGAATTAATCAGGAAATGAAACGAGATCAAAGAGAGAGAGAGAGAGAGAGAGAGAGAGAGAGAGAGAGAGAAAGAAAAGAAAAAATTATGTGGGAAGAGGAGAATAAATTATTTCCCCGAAATTAATCAGATTAAGATGATTAAGTGATAAATTAATTTCGGTGCTAAGACACGTTTTTAAATATTTTCCTTTCATTTATTTATTCGTGACGCATCCACTAACTTTTAGCTCATTCATTTATTTGTTCTTAGCTCATTCACTTATTTCCACATCTCATTCATTCATTCATTCATTCTTAGCTCGTTCGCACACTTATTTCGACATCTCATTCATTTATTGATTTATTCTTAGTTCATTCACTTATTTCCACATCTCATTCATTCATTCATTTATTTATTCTTAGCTCATTCACACTTATTTCCACATCTCATTCATTCATTTATTCTTAGCTCATTCACACTCATTTCCCCATCTCATTCATTCATTTCCACATCTCATTCATTCACCCATTTCCACATCTCATTCATTCATTTATTCATTCATTCACTTATTTAAACATCTCATTCATTCATTTATTCATTCATTCACCTATTTCCACATCCCATTCATTCATTCATTCATTCATTTATTCATTTATTTATTTATTTATTTATTCTTAGCGCATTCACTTATTTCCACATCTCATTCATTCATTTATTCATTCATTCACCTATTTCCACATCCCATTCATTCATTCATTCATTCATTCATTCATTCATTCTTAGCGCATTTACTTACTTCCACATTCATTCATTCATTCATTCATTCTTAGCGCATTTACTTACTTCCACATTCATTCATTCATTCACTTATTTCCACATTCATTCATTCTTAGCTCATTCACTTATTTCCACATTCATTCATATTTTTAACTCATGTACTCACTTGTTTTTAACTCATCCATTAATTTATTTTTATCCATATTTTAACTCATTCATTAATTTATTTCCAACTAGCTCATTTATTTATTTATATTTAAAACATTGGTTTCACTTTCACCGCCTTTGGCATTTTCAAATAAAAACAATTTTTACGAAAAAATTATAGAGAAATAAAAGGCAACAAAACCTCCCCATTCGTATATTCTTAGAAAACGTATGTATTTTGTAATCATATAATAAATAAATATTTATATATTTATTTAATTCTGGTCTGGTATTTTCACATTTTTATTCAGTGTGAAGAAATGAATGGATAGAATATCTTGAACAAGTTTAGTTTTTCTTGGATAAAAATCTGTTTACCTAGAAAAAGATCGTTAAGATGTATATGATTTTTTTCCCTCTCCTTCATTCAGAATCTGAATTTTCTTGTTGAGGAGAATCATATATCGTTAAGATGGGGTTTTTTTTTTTTCCTCCTTTATAAAACCTGACATTATGAAAATATGTGATAAAATATACATCAGACACATAAAAGGAAAAGTCTTTAAAAAATTCCCAGCTCTCGAAAGCCCGTAATAGGGTCTCTCAAAAGCACTTTTCCATATATGGATAATGGGGAGAGATTACGGAAACTCTTTCAAGTTATGCCCAGAAGTGTCTGATGTTAGAGATTTTTAATGTATGTGCTGGAAAGTACTTAAAATTCTCTTATGGAACGTGTTATTTTATTTTAATGGTGGAACCGGAGTGTCGATATAAGATGAATAATTAAACTCGAATTATGTAGAGTTTTTATACGTCTGGAATTTATTAAACAAGTTCTTTTAAATTTTCTTCTCATCATCTGCATAAAAGATTGCAGATTCAATAAGAGTCGGAAGTCGAGTCTGATAATTTCGGTTCAGTGATTAAATATGCTAGTCGTAAGTGCAAATATTTTGATATTATCACATGATAGCGTCTTTTCAGTTATTTTGATATGAGCTCATAAATTTTTATCTGAAAACTTGCCATAAAAATGACAGGCGCTCTCGAGATTTGATAGAGATAAAATGAGAATTCGATTTCTTTTTATTCGAGTCTAGACAGCAATGACGCTTTGAAGACACATCCACATTATAAGAATTTATCATTTAACCTACTATTATTGAAGCATAAATTACGAATGTCTGGAGTACGTGCTAGACAATTGCACAGAAATGAAATTGTGTCCGAAATGAAAATATACAACTCCGAATGATTTTGACCTGCTCAACATGAATATCACCGTGAAAAGGTTTTATTAACTTTTGTTTCTGAGATATTGATATGTAAAGCGTGAGAAAAAAAAAATGCTTTACGAGCGGTATGTGTAGACAATAATATGAGATTGCGTTGACATTAAAGTACATGATTCACATCCTGCTAAACACGAATACCACCATGAAAACGTTTTATCGGCCTATTTATCGGATATATTATCAGGTTAGAAATGAATGGAGTTTGTGTTTCTATGCATTTTTGTTGTATTTTTATGTACAGTGAAATACCGATATAACGATTTTCTACGGAACAAGAAGAATATCGTTTTAGTGGGATTATCGTTATATCGAGAGGCAGCAGTTTAACATTAGATATATTCTAAGACAGATAGACATTTCTATGTTAGACTTGAAAAAATATCGTTTTCGAGAGATTTACCGTTATATCGAATATCGTTAAAGCGAGATTTCACTGTATATTACTGAAATATTGTGTCTATATATTTGCTATGTTTCTACAATATTTATGGTTTTTTTTGTATATTTATTTTTTCTATTGTGCTTTAATGTATTGGATACATACTATGTATGTATTAAATTTGCAATTACAATGAAAATCGGAGCTAATCCAGCTTTTTTATGGCAGTTTTTATTATTATTTTTTAATTTTCAAAATTTGTTGCCTAGTGTTATTTGAAATGTTCTCAATTGCAATTTATAAAAACTTAGTTTATTTTCTTCAACTAGTGAAGACGATGAAAAGATTTCATACCTATCATGCATTTTTCGGCATTATGCATTGTTTTGAGTGGATAAATGTTCAAAAATTTAACATATTATATCATGCGTGTGTGGGCGTAACATTTTTACCCTTCAAAACTAGTAACGATGAATCCCAAGTATAGACTTTTCATTCATTTATTTTTCAGACGTTTTGAACAGTGAGAAATTCATTGCCTATCTTAAAAATCGTGTTGTACTTATTTGCTAAGCTTCAATACCTTTCGAATCAATAATGCAAACAACACAGATGCAGATTTGGAGATAATAACTTTTCAGTAAAATATTTTCCGAATTCGAATCCTATTCAAGATTTATTTATTTATAATTATTTTATCAAACACAACGGCATGAAAAGTCTCTTAGACTCTTTTGTTTTTCTTTACATTCCTTTCTTACCCGAGAGATTAAGAAATTTTTCCCAAGTTTCTACCTACACACATCGAATAGTTGAGGAGCTTATTTTGAAAAGGGAACGTTTCCACTGTTTTTTCCGAAATGCTCCTTTTAACGATTTATGAATCTTTGGGATTAGCTGTGTCTGATTATGCAACCGGAATTATTGAAACGGGAATATTTTTGGTAGAAATTACAATGTAAAATTAATCATTTTCATCGACCTTTTTCCATATACATCGCTATTTTTCGATCTCTCGGTAACGGACAACCCTTGGAACCAAACATTTTGTCCGCTAACGAGGAGTGTCCGTTCATACAATGGAAGATACACTGAGTCCCGTCGATCTAATTCTAAATTGCGTCTGTCAGTGTTTTTTGGAATCAGCAAGTGACGTAGAAATTTTCAGTTTTTGAGACTTGTTGTGTGACCAACTCAAATTTTAATCAAAAGGTAAAATTTTTTTTTCCACTCACATTTCATGTTGGTCAAGAATCATAGAGAGAATTTAAATATTCTTCTACCATTCCTAAATGCTGCTTGTTGGGATATTTTCTAATTTTGTAAAGAAAACGTATTCACGGGAAGAATGTTTTTTTACTCCTACTGTGTAAATATAGCAAAAGTGTAAATGCTTGCTCCTAAGTTATCCTAAAACAAAGGATTTTGAACCTTTAGGAGAATACGGGCCGCTTAATTAATTTGAAAATGTTCCACGGGTCACGTGATTGAGTGATTTGGAACAGCGCTGCATGTTACTATAGTAATCTGTAAATGTGCCACAGGTCGTTTAAATGCTTTGGAACTGTGCCGCAGGTCACTCAAGTGATCTGCAAATGTACTGCAGATCAACTCAAGTAATCTGAAAATATACTGCGGGTCACTCAAATGGCCTGGGAATGTGCCGCGTGCCATTTAAGAGATGTGGAACTGCACCGAGGGTGACGTGATGTGAGAATGTGAAGATCGGTTCATTTTTAGAAGATAATCTTTGAGGTCCAGACCACATAAGATGACTCAGAGGGTCACATTTGGCCCTCGGGCTATGAGTGGAGCATGTGCGTGTCTCAAGCCTTAGAAGTTAAAGCATTGATTCGCAATACCTTATATTCATTTTACAATATGTTTACGTATAATTCGTTCCACGTTCGAAATCGCAAAGCAAATATAATAAAAAGTAATGGACAAATATGTCTAAGGCTACAATATTATCTACTTGTAATTAATACAAATTCTAAAAAATAATCTGGCGTAATGTGTGAAACTTTACTCAACGTAATAAGGAAAAGACTCATTACTGACGTGAACACATGTAATATTTATAAAAATTAATTTGTAAAAAAAATCCAGCTACACAAACACAAATACAAGGCCACAACAGGCAAAATGCCTAACGAGGTGTCTCTCTGAGGGAAAGATGCCCTTTCTCACATAATTTCTCTTGAATTAATCGTTTTTCAATGTTTTCAACCACGGAAAAAAGTTCCGCATGTCAAATGTGGCCCGCGGGTAGACCCTTGGCTTAAGTAGAAGAGCGTTATGGAGTACTTATTATTAGCTAATGTATGAAATGATATATACGTGTATTTATGTTTTCGTGGAGATAGTATTAATCTATTACAGGACATTAATACGGAATTACAACCTAGTTCTTGTTTGTTATTTTACGAAAATGAAACATTATACGATTAAGTAAATGATAATAATTTTATAAATTAATCCTAAATTTAATCGCGTAAATAAAATATGAAAAACAAAGCATATTTCCTTGGAATTACCACTGATCGATGAATTAATTATAGTGATAACATAGATAGTTATTTGCCTAGCATTTCTCGGGATGCACTTTGCTGTAATTTCGATAACAACGAAATCTTAAGTCTTGAAAGAATATACTTATATCTACGCACATGATCTTCATTTCGAGCTCGCAAAACAAATATGGTTAATATTTGATCTCATTGTTTCAACGTTTACAGAGACAAAAAATAAAGATTTAGTCCATTCAACTTTTGCATCGCGATATGACAAAGGGGAAAGAATAAATAAATTTAGCTTTCGGAGAAATCCAACGGAGGCTCGTTAGAGCAAATAGGGATCATAAATCAGGCGTTAATCGAGTGAGAAATGGCTAAGCGAGATTAAAATAAAACAACAACGACAAGGAGAGAGGTATTCCTCCGAGGGTTCAATCTCCGGAGAACGATAAACTCCTAAAGATTCCGCTTTTAAAAGCTATTTTCACAACAAAACAAAAAGGATTGATTTATTTGATCCGACTAATATGGCGATTAAATAGAAAAACGAAAGAAAAAAAATAGAATGAATATATTTGTAATGTATTATTATATCAACCCCTTAAGACCGAAACTGGGAAATTCTATCGTAGGATAATTATCGTAAAGTAAGCTTTGGAAAGTGCTGTCGTACCTCTTTTTGGTCTTTCGCCCCTCCCTCTCTTTCTCACTGTACACCCGTTAGATACCCTGTTGATGTGTTTAACCCCTAATTAATGGGATCAGTGCTGAAAAGATGCTTGAATGGGTCTTCGAGAAATATATGCGAGAGGCTTTGGAAATTGCTGTAGCCTGGAGTTTTCGATTAAACCCGGAACAATGTGGTCTCTACTGCAACGGGTGGGGGAGGGGGGAACAAAGCACTTAACTTGGATTTAAGGCATACAATTCTCAACCCATGGCTCATGGGCTAATTGTGACCCTCAGAGCCAACTGATATGGCCCGTCACCTCAAACCTAATTTGTTAAAAGTGGACTAAACGGCTTATTTCCAGATAGCCTGAGTGACCCGTGGTGCGGTTGTTTCGCGTCGTGCAAGTGACCCGCGGCACATTCCCAGAACCTTGAGTGCCCCACGGTATATTTACGGATCACTCAAGCGACCCGCGACACACTCCCTGATCATTTGAGTGACCCGTGACATATTTAATAGTGATTCGCGGCACAGCTTCAGATCACTCAAATAGCCCGTGTTACATTCACAGATTACTTAAGTAACCTGTTACTCTGTTCCTAATTGCTTAATAGTGTGGCTTCCATGAAAAATGAATAAAGAGGGTCCTTTCTCTTCTAAAAAGGTCGAACACCCTTGATTTAAGGCAAGGATGCTCAGCCTTTAGGAGATTGCAAGTCACTTTAAACTGGAAACGTGTCGTGGGCCTCTTAAGTGATCTAGGAATCGGCCGTGGGTCACTCAAGCGATCTGTAAATATTCCGGGGTGTTACCTCGAGTGATTTGAAAATACGGGTGACTAAAATGCTCTGGAATACTCTGTCGTTGATCATTTGAGCGATCTTGAATGCGGGGTCACTTCAGGGGGCCTTCAAATGAGCCACGAGTCTCTTAAGCGATCCAGAACTGGGCCATCGACAACTTAAGTGATTTGAACCACACCACAGACCACTTAGTTGCTCTGGAACTGTGCCGCGGGTCATCAAGTGATTCGTAAATGTGCCGCTTAGTTCCTTTAGTTCGTTACTTTTAGGACACATTTTTCCCGAAGACCACCATGAATTCAGCATGTATGATTTAAGCTCTTCACACTCGAACCAAAAGCGACTATTAATATGATTTTTTTGATTGATTTGTGTTTATTGTACGTCAAAATGCCCTTCAAAAAGAAAACGAAACCATATTAATTAGCCATTTGAGTATGGTATACATGTGTACCCCAGATCTTCAAAAAAGAATCACTAAAATCCATTTAAAACCGGTGCACGTACACTATGTCCCAAAAGTTTATGGAATCTTGTTTTTTTTCGATATACCTTTTGTAATACAATGGTGTATTGAAGTGCAATTTTTTCTGTAAAAAGAAAATCATTTTTTTTAATAATATAAAGAGCATTTTTCACAAAATAATGGAAATTGTGATTTATAATCGTCAATTTGTTAAAATTGCGTGTCCCAAAAGTTTATGGAATAATCACATGCATTATAATTTCTGAAAAACACTTTAAGAGATCAGTGACGTAACATTGCGTCCAAACACCACTGGAATAAATTGAAACAAGTTCTCTCTTTTTCTTTCCTCACCATATCGAAGCTTTGTTGCAACCCTGTAATTTTTTTTTCTCTTGATTTTTTTGTATACCCTGATAGTGATTTTTTCCCATACAGGATGCATCTTTCTTAAGAGTGAAAGAAGGAACAGGTAGGAGGGAGAGTGAAGAGAGAAATCCAACTTTGCACCACATTCTCTTATGAACTTATCTATTATACTATTTTTTTACTCTTTTATTTTTTTTTTCCTTCCCTTTCTCTTCCACACTTTTTTCCTTCTTTTCCTTTTTCTAACGTGCGGTTAGGTTAGAACAAGGTTACCATATTTATCGCTGATTCATCAAATTGAGAGCAACCGAATTTCTTGCCAATCGCTTTAAGTGATTAGGGTCTAATTAAGAACTGACAATTTTTCCATTATTTTGAACGACATCAAACAAATGATCTTCCATTAAAAGAACTAAATTTTGTAGGAATATGTGAGGTCCAAATTATGCCATTCATTTTCTCTGGCATGTTTCGAAGCGTTCATCGAGCTGAACTGTCGCTTGTTAGAATAAACTTTATGAATAAATTGCTGAGATCAGGACTCGTCGGTGACCAGTCCAGTGGAGTAGCCTGAGTGTCGTGGTGGTAAGATGCTCGTCTATGGTTGCTGTCACAGTCTTGGGTTCGAACCCGAGGGAGGATATAGATAAGATATTTTCCCTTACGAACTTGAGGCGACCAATAGACAGCACCTTCATTTCCAATCCATGGCAGTAAATTGCAATACAGCGATATGGCCAGAGTTGGTGTTTGCTGAAGTAGTAGTCCAGCGGAGTCTCATTTTTTGAAATAGGTTTTCGCAACGTTGAACACATGTATGGGAGGATTCCAAAAAAAAGTTCTGCGCCCCCCCCCCTTAAAACGTTATGAAAAAGAATGAAATTATTTCTTAGGCCTTCTATGTACTTTTTGCGTGTCCGGCCTCTTATCTAGAATTACTAGATATACGTGTCCATTGAATGTGGAGGTCACCCATACCATCACAGAACCTCTGCCCTGATGTCTGCTGAAGTATAAGCTTAGCTTTTCCCTCAGACGGTGACAATAAATTGTAAATGCACCGAGAGACATCTAAATTACACATCTTAATTTACATCTAAATTAATCTACGTGGTTTTGAGTTCACTTTAACCTCACGAAATGTGGTATGTGATGCTTTGAGAGGGCTAAATGCGGTCAATTTTTCCATAAGAGCCATAGAGATAGTTTTCTTTTTATTTTTCTTAAAGCCTTAATTTATTAGAGGTGTATCGAAACCAGAGGCCAGAGAAATTTCACAACAAACTATTATGTGGATAGATACCATTCTCTTAAAATCAACCTACCATCGAATGAAGTCGTAAATCGAGTACTTCGAGAACGTGATTTCGGATGGATGGTAAGGCGTCTTTCTGGCTAAAACGTGATAAATTATGCTTTTGTAGCGAGTTAAACCCTTTGAAAAATATTCAATAGGCTTACTTTGCAATTTTATCTCAAAATTCAGTTAGTCTCGTCCACAGAAAGCTGCGTCACTTTTGCCGTCTAGCAAACAAGAGATTCTCTCTCACACTTAATGCGTTTAAGGGTTTCAAGTCTTGCGTCACGATAACGAGTTTCAAATTTACATGCATTCAATAGCTTCTAAACGTCTGGGACACGCGATATATTTTTAACAAATTAGCGATTATAAATACAATTTTTATTGTTTTATTAAAAATGCTCTTTACATATTGAAAAAATGTTTTTCGTTTTCTGTGAAAAAATTACATTTCATTACACTTCGTACTACAAAAGTTATACAGAAAAAACAAGATTCTATGAACTTTTGAGATATAGTGTACGTGTGCTTTTGGAGCAAAGAGTATAAGGCATCAAATAATCCAAAGCGACATCGATAGCAAAAAAATGATAATAATTTCGGTTATAGATATGTTATATCAGTTGATACAAATACAAATACAACGCCACAACAGGCAAAATGCCCAACGAGGTGGCTGAGATCTCATCTATCTCGTTGTATCTTCAGAAAAACTCAATGTGGCTCATAAAAGTTCTCTCTTCCCGTTTATATTTCTTAGCAAACATTCCTAAAATCAGACTCGAACCCATCCATGGAACGAAAGAAAAAGAGGGGAAAGGGATCATCATTATAGAAATTGGATTCTGTTTGTTGTAGGCTAGGACTTGACAAAGATACAGATCTATTTGGGAATCTGATAACGTATAGAATTTGAAATCGTATCACGAACTAATACTGGCCGCAAAAAAAAAGTTAGATTTCAAAAAACGTCAAGAGAGAATCTCTAGAGGGATTTTATCTTATATATCAGCGTTTCCCAATCTATGGTCAGTGGACCAGAGGTGGTCCGCGACGATGGCATAGATGGTCCACAGGCAGACCTGATAATTCAATTCTCACTGAATGAAAAGTTATTTAATTGTGATTAATACAAGTAAGACCATTTGGGTTCAAATATAAATTGTATATTCATATTTAGGGTTCACCGTATCTCATCAAAGGAAATGCGGGAAATTGGGATCCTATGTACGGGATATCACTAATTGTAGCCAAAATATGGAATCAACGCCAAATTTGCTAATTACTGTTAAAATGAGTGAATGCAAAAACATATGGCTGCTACAAGTCGTAGCAGTAAACAAAAATTTGTTAGACGAAAAAAACGTCAAATGACTGGATGACCATATTTTATTGGGAAAAATTTTGCGGAACTGAGATCCTAAATATTATAAAATACGGGGGCGTTGCCAATTGTCATCCAAAACATTGCCGTAAGTCTGCAAAATCCCCAGTTGTAGATAAAATCGCTGAAAAATTGAGGGAAAATCGTTGAATCTAACAAATATATATATATAAGATAAATATATCTCTCTCTCTCTCTCTATGTATTTATCGCCATAATTATCATAATAATTTACGAAAACGCTGTTTATTCACGATTTTAGTGAGCATTACTAGTACTTTCGTTGAAAAACGGGACAAATGCGTAACAAAATTGGAAAAAACTAAAAACACAGGAATGTCCCATAATACGGGACATAAGTGGTCCGTTGAATTCTTTCAGACATTTTACTGGTCCTTGGTTTCTGAAAGGTTAAGATACTACTACTACTTAACCGTACATGCCCGTAGTCATTCCTCTACGGAATTTTTAACGAATCGGCGCATGCCAGAATGTGTTCTGAGAGTATGTGTGGCCCTAAGTATTTATGGTGTATAATTAAGTTATGTTAAGTTGTCTCTTGTTAAGTTGCGCTTCTTTGGTGTCCGTGCTGCCATCTGTCTTCCATTTTCTGAAGTAAAGGTAGAAATGGTTGAATTTTCATGTTATGGCAGTATCATGTTGTAGGTCTGTCTGCTCTCGGCTGAGAGAGGTTAAGATACTGAAAGGTTTAAAGATACTTGTATATGTATTATTTTGGCTCCTTTCAAAATGGAAAAATTCACTACTTATTTCCCATAAGCAAAATAGGCCTAAATGAAGAGTCTTACCAATTGATAACTTGATTATAGACCTATAGCTTGATATAAAACAGGCATCTTCACCCTGATGCTCACAGATGCATCAAGAGTGTTCGATGCTTGTGTTCGATTTGGTGTTCGAGAGCATGCTATCTTTGACTTATGAACCATGTGAGTTTCACTAATGGATTTATTTTAATTGTCAGCATACGCTCTTATTTTTATTCCCGTTAATTGAAACGATGAGCTTACTTTCAAAAAGAGAACATTTCTACTTTTGCTAAATTTACAGTAGAAATAGAAGTGTTTTACAAAAGTATGAAATAGTCTAACACAGGTAGCATATTGGAATGGTAGGGGAATATCTAACTGCTATGATTCTTGATCAACATTCAAACGGAACATTGGAAATGTTACGTTTTGAAAGAAAATTTGAGCTAGTCACACAACAAATCTGAAAATTTTGAAATTTCTACGTCACTTAAATTGATTCCAAAGCGTTTTCACTAGCCCAGGAACATATCTTACATTACTGTCATTAACATAAAAAACACGATCATTCTACTGTAGAACCTCCCATAACGGACACCCCCGTTAGCCGACACTTCCACTGACGGACACAATGGTGAATTACATCGACGGGACTCAACGTATCTTACTTTGTATAAACGGATACTCCTTGTTAGCGGACAAAATTTTCGGTCCCATGGGTGCCCGTTATTGAGAGATGAAAAAATACCGAAGTGTATAAAACAGGTGAATAACTTCCCTTTTGATAGAAACGACTAACTTTACATTTTTTATTTCTACCAAAAAATATCCCCGTTGCATAATCTCACAGAGCTTATCCTAAAGATTTATAAACCGTTAAAAAGGGCATTTGGAGAAAGGGGAGGGCAAAATGTTCCCTCTTGAAAATAAGCTTTTCAAATACTGTGAAAATCTTACAAACAAATAAGAGAAAATCTTAATTATTAGTAAATATAGTTCAGTTCACGAAGTTTAAGTAATAAATGTTTTGGATTTCTAAATTTACCATTACTCAATAGAACCACAAAGTAACATTTCGATCCGGATCTATATTTTGTTCAAAACAGGTCAAGACTTCAGGATTACCCAGAGCTTAATGCAGATTTGTGAAAAATAAAAAAAAAATCCACGAATTTAGTTAAAACGTCTAGTGGCAATAGCTTAATAGAAATAAAATCAATAGACTACAAAAAAATTTCTTTATTATTTTCATACATTTTAGCTCCATTCTATATAAAATCCATGTTACAAAATGACATGGGCAAGAAATGCTATTGCACGGATAGAGTCCAACATCGTAAACTCTTGAAGCCTTCACGTGGGATTGTGATTGAGGCAAATTGTTGAATTGGTTAGAATCGTGGCTAAGAGATGGGTCACAACGGCGTATTGTAAACGGGGAATTTTGCGATTGGACAGTTGTGAAGAGTGGAGTCCCTGAGTGAAGTGTTCTTGGGCCTATACTTTTAATACATTTTATCTATAAACTCGATCAGGGTATCGATGGAATTGTTAGCAAATTCACGGATGACTTAAAGATAGTGGGGGTACAGGATCAAGCGATAGGGAGATACTCCAGGTGAACATGAATATGATTGCAGCATGGGCTAATGAAGAAAGCATGACCTTTAGTGTTGATAATTGTATGGTTTTTCACTTGCGAGGCAGTATTACTATCCCGGATGCCACTATGGTCACTGATTTGGGAATTCTCATTGACGAGCGGCTTAGGTTTTCTGAACATTGTTCAGTGGTGGTCATTATTACATTGGAGGAACGCAGGTGTCGGGGGTGTATAATTTCTCCCCAGTGCGACCCAACCCGCAAGGGTAAAAGGCTTATATCCCGGGAGGGACAGATCCTGGGTCGTGACTGGTCTGTCGGGGGTGTATAATCGAAGTGTTTAAAATTTTCAACGGGATAGATAGGATGCAACGTGAGTTATTAATACACACCTTCAATCAACTGCTTCAAATGGGGAACACCAGTAACGTATTTAAATTTCACAATCGTCAAAGTGGTGGTAGGCTGAAGTTGGTTTTCTGCGGTTCCCAACAGGCGCAAATGCGAGCCGATCTCCTCTTGAGGTCTCGCCACCGAGAGCAACAGAACAGTGCAATTAGTCAATTATCACACTTCACTCATGGTTAGAAAAATTGACGGGAGATGACAGCACTACAAGTAACAAGCATTAAATAGAAAAAAACTTCACGTTAGATTCACAACACGTACACGCACATTCCGGCATGCTTCAGTTCGTCAGAAATTCCGTAGAGGAATGTGTACGAGTTGCATGTATGGTTAAGTAGCATTAGCATCGTTTAGTAAGGAACAATTCCAGGTTATGGTGTCGCAGGGAGTTTTACTCTAATAGGGTTGTTAATAAATGATTATTAACTACCCTATTAGTGTAAATTCATTACCTCCGGGGGTCGTGAACTCTAATACAGTGACACGTTTAAAAAGAAGTACGATAAACATAGTGGGATAAATCGAGAAGCTCATACATACTTAGACTAAGACAACAATAATCTTTTTTATAGGCAGTGCATCATAATAAAGTGCTAATTGTATTAGTTTTTCTTTCGTGAGTATGCTTTTACATTGGGTTACTGTATTTTGGTTATATTTGGCATCCTTATTTTTTATGGGCGTCTTTTTTTCAGTTACCTCGTTTGCCTGTTGTGACATTCGTTTTTGCATTTCCCTTTATCTGATTTCCACCACTCGCGTGTGAAATTTCTTTCGTTCGAATATATTCAAACTCCAATAACTTTTTTGGATGTATTGTTTGTTTTATCAAATTATTCATAGAAGAGAATAATTCAGAGTTTTGAATCCGCGTATTTTCTAGACTTATTAAATTTTTTGCAATTTTTATTTTGTGTCTGGTTTTTTTTTTCTCCCCTTTAAAACTTCCCTGATATTTTTGCAGTTTTCTTCTTATAATCAAATCTTTCCCAATTTTAACTGCTTTTCTAATTCCCAAGCATTCTAATCATTTCACGAGTCTGAAAGAATTGAAATAAAAAGAAAGCAATGGAATCTTAGAAGTATTTTGCAAAAATTCTACTTATGAGAACAATGCCATTAAATAAAGACTTTTATAATACTTAATCGGTCCCGTATTGCACGTTGAGGGTGAATTAAAGTGCTTTCGTGCTCAGACACTTGGGAAATTTTTCATTCTCGTCTCAAAAAAATAAAATACAGTGTTTAGATCGTGATGAGAATCATCAAACATCGCAAATGCATTCTGCCACGCAATTATACAGACGATGTTGGAAATTAATGCAGGTTTTACCAGTAAATAAAATTAATACCGTGAACGGGGTGAACGCTGGCAGTATGGGTGTTACGTTAAAAGTGATAAATGCGGTTATTATACATAACAACCAGTTACTATATATATGCATACTTACCAAGCATATTGGTAAGTTTTATAAATTTTTCTAAATTTATCACTTTTACTGGCGATTATGCGTTATGTCCAAGCGTCCCATCGTTGGCAAACATGATAGATTGTGCTACATGATAATTCATACATGTATTGTATCGTTATGTCGCGATACGATCATAAAATATGTTATTATTTCGGGGTATGATCGTAAAATATGTTATTATATCGGGATACGATCGTAAAATTTGTTATCACATCGGGGTACGACTATATTCATCACATACACTAGACCACGGATTTCCAACTAGTATTCTGCGGAACCACGAGGTTCTGTGAGAGCTTTTTTGGGGTTCCGCGTGATCAACCGTCACGGAACCCTGGACGCGGCGCAGGATGGTGGGGGGGGGGGCCCCTGCCATCCTCGAGCCAGGTCCCCCTAAACTAAGATCTCTTGTGGGGCCTCTTCTATAGTGAATTTATATTGTAAAAAATAACAAAAGTAATGTGATTTGTTCCGGGCCCCGTGCCCTACCAGCCTTCCCTCTTTAGGGGATGGTGGGTCATAGTGCTAACATTGTGATTTCGTGCTCAGGAGATATTCTCCGGCAACTGAAATGAGAACACCCTTTGATTCGATGATTAGCATCATGATCATTTCAGTTAAATCACATGGCGGAGTTCTTTCTTGTAAGGGAACTCTTATTGTGGTGATGGATTGTAGCATTGCTTGGACCTATCTATCATGTGTTGAGACGGCAGTAGTGACACTTTTTTTGGATAAATATTCAAAAATTTGTTTGAGTTCTGCAAAGAATGATTTAATTATCATCAAGGGTTCCGCGGAAGAACCTTACAGCTATCAAGGGTTCCGCATGAAACTCTACGTTGGAAAGCCCTGCACTAGACTCATTTGGAATTTTTTTCCATATTTATCAAATTCCACAATTACACTAGGACTAGGGTATTATGCGCAATCGCAGACAAAGGCGATAAAAATTTCAAGTATTTATAAAATTTACTGACTACGCTTGGGTATTATGCATATTCGCCGGTAAATGGGATAAATTCATCAAACTTACCAAGACTATAGGTAAATGTGCATAATAATCGATTTTTCACATTTACCGTAACATGAGTATTTACAAAATATACATTGGTATGTTCATGGAAGCTCATACGCACTTCCGTAACCTCTATATCAAGGGTGTTCAACGCATGCACACGTGGTCCCCAAAGATTTTGCAGTGACCGGCTGACGGAAAAGCTAATACAGCTGTAGAATTTATACAAATGCTAAGAAAACCTCTCTGAAAAAATTACTACGGAATTGGTGAAAGAAATACAGTATAATTTCAAAATTACATTTAGAAAATATTTCAAAAATAATTTATAAATAAATTCTCATTAATTCAGAAGTATTTTCGTAATTAATGAAAGAAATAATTTCAGAATCATTGGAAAAAAAAGTTTTAGAATTATTGAAAAATAATTATTACATAGTTATTGAAAAATAATTCGAAATTATTGAAAGAAATAATTTCATAATTATTGAAATATATAATTTCAGCATTGGTGGAAAAAGGTATTTCACATGAAAATTCACAATTAATGAAAAATACTTCCAAAACTATTGGAAGAAATATTTTTAGAATGAATGAAAAATATTTGCAGAACAATTGAAAGACATGATTTTAGATTGAATGATAAACATTTTCAAAAGTATTGAGGGTAATATTTTCAGAATGAATGATATTATTACTCTTTTTTTTTAATTAACAAAAAAATTACTCAAACATGCACAAATAGAGACAACTGGTCATACAAGGTGAACATGATTGTCGCATACCGGATGATGGATTTTCATATAAAAAAGTATAATGTGTGAAGAAGAAAAAATACCTATATATATACACTTATATATAAACACAAATATAAATTTGGGTAGGGAAGTTGATAAGTAAATATTAAGTAATAGATGGGTGAAGGGAGAATGAAAAAAAAATTAATAGTTACATCATTGGGGGCAACGAGTGGTGGGTGCATTTTAAATATCAAAATTAGAGACAATTAGTATGATTTGAATAATTGAGCAATTCCGAGCTCCGCTATCCATATAAAGGTTTTTTAACAGCTAGGTGATGCGAAGATATGGGTAGGAAAGAGAGAAATTTCAGCTCTTCTCACTTGCCGGGTGAGCGTCCTAGATCACTAGACTACAAAGGCAACGAATATCTCGATCTTTCTTTGGAGCTCGCGTAAGATAAGTCGCCATCTGGTGACAGTGTCATCAATTGTGAGCTTTGGCCCGAATTAGATCCGACCGTCCATGTACGGTCCCGTTCAGTTAATTTCAATGGGCGGAGAGTTATGATACTTAGGTATTAGATAAGAGGAAATTAATATTTTCAATATTTTTTGTGAATAAGAAAATGAATATGTGGCATACGCCTAGCAGAAGATCGAGTGGATATTAATGGGAGGGAGTATTGACGTTTATATAAAGAGAAGCAACAGGGATTCATAAAAATAGTACCTCAGTTAGGATTTCTGTCCTTTGGAAAAGAATGATGGTAGGAGTATAATAGAGAGTCATTAGAAATTAGCCTTATATTATAATTTTCTTCTGAAGTAATTTTATAGGTTTTAAGTTAGTAAATAATCACTCCCCCCCCCAAATAGGTAGACCGTATAATACGTATGAATGGGGAGTAGTAAAGGGTGATTAGAAAAGAACGAGATTAACAGAATATTTTAGCAGATAAAATATTTATGCATTGTCAATCTCAATTTGATTTGTAGATTATGAACATGGGATTTCCATTTATATCAGAGTCAATATACATATCCAGATATTCCATGGTAGTCACTTGTTCTAATTTATGACAGTTATAACCAGTGAATGATATTATTAAAAGAGATATTTTCAGAATAAATGAAAAATATTTAAAGAATTAATGGAGATTCACATTAGATAAAAATTATCTAAGAATAGATAGGGAGAGAGAAATTCAGAACTAATCAAAATTCATATTCAATGAAAAAATGATTTCAGAAGAAAATAAATTTCTCCAATAATATCGGGTTCTCTGTTTAAGTCGAGCCCCCCCCCCCTTTGGCTCCACCCGTTAAAATACCATGGTGTGAATATAGATACCGTTGGTAGGGCATAATGTAAAATATTTTCTATAAATATTATATGTGTATGTGTGTGTGTGTATATATATATATACATAATAAACATTTATATATATACATAATAAATATTTATATATACATAATAAATATTTATATATATACATAATAAATATTTATATATATTAAATATTATATATACATACTATAAAAATTTTCTATATATGTTATAAATCCGTAATGTCTGAATCGTTGAAGACTCCTGCTCCATATCTCTCTAAGACGATTTGGATTTTGATTCCTTTGTTTTCTACTTTCTTATCTGTAACAATCGATCTGAGAACCGTATTTACATAAACAGATTCTCAAAATTCGATTCTCATGAAAAATAATATTTTTCGCGACAGAAAATAGCAAAAACAAATTATCGATTTACTAACCCTACAACCTACCCCTAGATTTTATTATGCGTTATCGGGAAGGAGAACTAAGACTTGAATCTACATATTTGACTTTTTTTTTCAGTTATTTTGCATTAACGTAGCATATTTATAACTCACCCACCGGTAGATACTCGTATTTCTTCGGGGGAAAAAAAATTCTCGGATCTGAAACGGAAATACGTGACAGAAATATTTTTATTGGCTTTATTTCTCCAAGGAATAAATAAGTAATACGAAGAATATTAAATCCGAAATTTCAAAATTTCTTACAAATTACTTTCTCGTTCTTGATCTTGTATTTTTATATCGATTCAACAACTATTCCAGAATAAAATAAAAATATCTATATCATCAATTTTCAATAATTCTCAACTTATATTAACTTTTTTCGCAAGTCAATCTATTGATGAGATCGAAATTTAGGTATGAAATAATATGTAAATTCTTCCACAGATTTACATATTGACTTGAGTATACCTTTATTATCTATTATTAAGATGGAAGAAATAAAATGGCTAGCTATCGTAGTAAATTTATATGAATCTAGAATACATTGAATTAAACTGCATCAGTTTAATAGTTATGAGATATTTAAACGTTTGAGGAAACTTCATCACTGAAAGTCCTGATAATTCTTAAATTATTGAAAGAAATATTTTAAGATTCATTGGAAAATAAATACTTGGATAAGACAACCATAGTTATATATATCTATATTTATTTATTTATTTATATTATATTTTAGTGTTTATCAGTTTTTTTTGTGGTAATCTGTTTGTTGGATTAGTGCATTTTAGTTTTAATTGACGTCAGTATTTTATATGAGCATCTTTTTCAGCCAAAAAATGCCTCCTTGAGCGATTTTGCCTGATGTGACCTGGAATTTGTATTTGAAAGAGATATTTTCAGAATTATTGAAAAATATATTTAAAGCTATTGAAAGAGGTATTTTCAGAATAATTGAAAGAGATATTGTAAGAATTATTGAAAGACATATTTTCAGAATTATTGAAAGACATATTTTTAGAATTATTGAAAGACATATTTTCAGAATTATTGAAAGACATATTTTCAGAATTATTGAAAGACATATTTTCAGAATTATCTGAAATATCTAACACTAAAATATGTATGAGAATTATCTGAAAATATTATTTGGGAGCTAAATAAAGGAAAAAAATTTTCCTTTATTTAGCTCCAAAAATATTTAATTTACTTCCTCAGTTAATAAAAGAACAATCTTCATGTACATCTTTTTTTACCAATTTGAGATCTTGGTTGTTAAATCCAGAAGATTTAAATTATCTGTTTGATATTGTAATGTAATCTTCTTTTATCTTGCATACGCTGCTAAATGCCAAATTTTTTTGTTTATCAATTAAATTCCTGTTGCCACTTATTTCTTGGAATTATATATATATATATATATATATATATGCGTGTGTTTTTTTCTCTCGTTATTATTTGTGCCGACAGATATGTATCGGATATTGTTTTGTAGGCGCTCACAAGCTTGCTTAGCCCCTAAATTTTTTGTACTGTGTTTTAAAAATCTTAAATAAAGGGAAAAAAATTAAAATATGTTTAGAATTATAGAAAAATATATTTAGAAGTATTGCAAGAGGTAGTTTCAGAATTATTGAAAGATGTTTTCAGAATGAATGAAAAATATTTCCAGAGTTAATGAAAAATATTTCCTTGAATTTTATTGATAAAAAATAATTTAAGAATTGATGGGAAGTCAAGACTAATTAATATTCATATTTAATGAAAAATAAGAAAATAAAATTCTCCAATAATATCGGGCCCTCTGTTCAATTTTCATATCATTTCATAATATCTATTTGTTGTGAAATTTATGTTTTTTGTAGTTAATTACATTAATTGCCCATTAATTAATTTCTATAAATTCTTTTATTTTTTTAAAATTCTTTTTTGGCCCATAGTCAGTTCTGACACTTCTTGAAAATTAATTCAGAAACCAAATTAAAAATTATCATTTTTTGACATTTTTCTCAAGATTCGAGAGGAAAAAATTCCATGAATTGTTTTTCATTTATTAAATTCCAGCCGGATAATACATGTTTTTAGCACTTTCCGACGTCTTTTATGAGACATGCGCATGACAGTGTCAAATCTGAACATAGCATGCTAATAACGCGAGGTAGGAATGTAAAAAAACTGCAAAATATTTTGGTGGAAAAAGAAACTTTGGCATCGCGAATTTCAAACGGCACATTTTCAGAGAAGAGAAAGCTACAGGGCCGTCATTTCAACTTTTTCCAGGGAGGGGCAAACTTTTGGCGGGGGGGGGGGGCAAAGAGCATGTACTAAAGGTACGCATATATATATATATTTGTATATATATATATACCATTTGTAGTGTATTTTCAAAAGCCGGGGGGGGGGCGCCCCCGCCCCCCTTAAATGACGGGCCTGGAAAGCTAAACATTCAAGTGTCAAAACAAAATGCCGGTGTGGTGTGATTCATATTTTTCAAAAGTCAATTCGATTCTCATCATCATTTCAATTTTCCTGAGAAATCAGTCAACATGTTACAATTTTTTATTGCCATCTCGCACCTCCCCCCCCCCCACTCCGATTAAGAACCACTAATCTATATCACAAATTTTCAGTAATTTTCAACTTATATTAACATTTCTCTTAAAGTCAATATATTGAGATCGAAATTCAGATATAAAATAATATATAAATTCTTTCTCGGATGTAAATATTGACTCTCAAGTATAGCTTTATTATCTTTTATTCCAACGAAAGAAAAAAATAAAATAAAACGGCTAAAGAGAGCTATCGCGTATTAAATTGATACGAATCTAGAATACATTGAATTAAACTGAAACAGTTTAAGGAAATGAGATATTAAAGCGTTTCAGAAAACTTCCTCACTGAAATTGTGATTGGAAAAGAAATTTAATGATTAAAATCATTAAATGAAATGATGAATTTTTAATCAAAATGAAATTTTTTTTTTAATTTTATCAATTGATATTATTAACTTTTTCTCTTTTTTTAATTTTCTTATATTCCAATTATTGAACGTTTAGGCTCCAGATACTTATATAGTCGTGTTTAAAAAGCATTGAAAACTATTTTTTTTAATTAGTTGAATCAATATAAATTGTACTAAATAATAAAAAAAAATGGAAAATCCTATAATATTTCACTTTTTCCACCGGATATTATAAATGAAATTCGCAATTTAATAAGGTTCGTTTCTAACAAAAGTGACGGGAACCCAATTAAAGTTTTAATATCCGTTTTTCGAGGAATATTGAAAAGATTTGGTTTCGTAAAAAAAATATGTTTTTCTTTCATTTATTTGTGAATAATTTTGTTTTCTTTTGCATTTGCGTATTTTATGTATATGTATATACGTAAAATACATTTTCAAGTATCAAAAAAAGTATTTATTTAATATTTTTTTTCATTCCGATTTATTTGCTGAATTAAAATTTGACAACATCTCTATTTAATCTCATTATTATCATATGTTATCACGTTAGTTAAATATTTCATTGAAATCTTGTTATTATTAAAAAAAAAATTCACCGCAGTCATTTTTCTTTCTAATTATACGTGATTATGAGAAGTTTGTTTTTAATTCCCGTGATAGTAAAATACTATTGCGTTATTTCTTGTTTTTGATAATTATTTTTTTTTTGACTAATTTGTTTTTTTCGTAATGTGAAAATTATGTCAAAATTTTATTACAGCACTATGAATGAAAAAATGTATTTGGAAAAACTGTGACAGTGAAAAATAATTAATTTTTTTTAATAATTGTGTTATTATACAGTAATACTATAAAAAATAGCGGATTACTCAAAAAAGTCCTCATTCATAATGAATATCCACGATCTCCTCAAGAAGGGTTACTTGCTCTGAGCGACCAAGAAAGAAACGTGCTCTGATGATGTTGTTGTTGTTAGGAACCATCGAGTCGATTTCGACTCCTGGTGACTATAGATCATGGCTCTCCAAGCTGATCTGTCATTCACAGCATGTCTCAGTTGTGCTAGCTTCATTCTAGTGCTTTGCGACACCTCTTCTATCCATCTGGTGCTTGGTCTGCCTCTCCCTCTCGTTCCCTCCATTCTTCCAAGCATTACCATTTCTTCTAGTGAGCCTTCTGTGCTCATTACATGGCCGTGCTCTGATAGACTAATGTAAATATCGTCGTGCTCTGAGTGACCGAATCCTTTTCCATTCCTCACTTCAATAATAGGGGCTTTGACTTTTTTAGTTAATTTTTACTCTTTTTCAATTCGTGTATCAAAGTCTAAAAACCTCCCGAATGGAGTGCTTTCATTTTTAATTTTTTCGCTACATATACACAAGTTATTAAGCTATATATGTAGTACTCGTACTCACTTATAGCAGTAAAGCCACTTCCTGACTCAAGCTTCTAAATCGAATCATTCGTATGTCATAAATTCGAATTTCGAAGAAACCTTATGTAATCCATCGAGGTGAAAATAAGAGCATCCAGCTAATCACCGCCAATATGCGTCTAATACAATGATTTCCGAATAGTATACCCGCTACACTTTTGATTGCCACAAAATTAGAGACAGGCGTATGTGTCATGGGAAGTCTTATAAATACAATAATATCATTACATTCAAAATATCACAATTACTTAGCACTATAGTTGCCACGGAGTCTTCAAATACATTTTGATATTCAGAATAATATTAAGAGTTGAACACGGTGAAATTTTTTGCTTATACTGAATTCTGGAACAGAACTTCTCTTCAATCTCTTCTGCGTTCCCAATAGTAGTTAGTAAAGCTTCAGCCGGCTATTCGTGGCTAAAGTAAAACAATTTCACCAGTAGTACTTTATACGCTAATGCCTACATCACAATGGAAACTTTATGTAAGTTCCTGTAACAGAAACATTTCGAAGTGGACTGTTGATCGTATGCCCTGCATTTTATATGACTCTGATTTGCATATTTCCCCTTGATTTGCTTTCGTTCAGCATCTTCTATCGACAACATTTGAACTAAGTTTTCTTTTCTGTACAAAACAAACCTTCTCTTCGTAAGAATAATTTTCTCGCAAACTGCATTCAAATATACCAGTTCCTTCAATTTTTATGAGTTTTTAAATTATTTTACCAATTCATGGGACACACTCTATACAAATCTACATCACGTGATGGAAGATATCAGTTCATTCCGCAATAATTTAACAATAAAAAATTATTCGATTCAAGTGCAAACTGCATATTTTTTCCCGCTAAATGAAAAACTCTGAATGCCATCGGACATTAATAAAGTATAAGAACGGCATTAATCCAAGAGAAGTGATGCATGATACGGATGCCATGAGAAGATGAAAAAATGAGGATGGTTACACTCTCTCTCAGGTTTATCTCAAAGGAATCCTAGACATTTTTCTTTTCTTTTCATCAGAAACAGAGGTATCGCATAGCAATGATGATTAAGGCCACTGACTCATGAGAGAATACTATTTCGAACTTTTTCGCTTTTCCTCTAATATATACATGTATTTACTTATTTTTTCCTTCTTGTCTTGATGAAGGTAAAAAGGATTTGTTGCTCCGGTTCATAAAGAAGCTTCGAGAGAAGGCAATGGGAACTTCTACTACTTTTTTTGAATGTATCCAGCTTCATATAATCCTTACATACTTTACATACTTTTCACGAGGCTTGTTCGAGTAATCATGTTAGGGTTTCTAGTATATCCATTTATTTCAGAAAGGAATAGAAAAGAAATTCCTCTTTTCAGTTATAGTTGACTTAAATATTTCAAATAAGGAATATATTGGCATTTTTTGCTATAATTATTGATTCCTAAATTTGTTAATCGATTACTGCACTTACGAGTTTGTCCGATGAAAACTAATGGCGCATTCATATAATGACTAGAGATACGTGAATTTCTTTCACAAATGCAAAGTCCGAATTTCGCAAAAAGAATATTTCAAATCGGAAAAATTCCGTATTTATTCACAAAAATAAATTTTTTAAATAAAAATTTTGCATTCATCCTTAGATGCATTTTTCAAATCAAAAATTTTGCATTCATCTTTAGATGTATTTTTCAAAGGAAAAATTTGGCATTCATAACTGAAATATATTTTTCCAAGAAAAAGTTCTGCGATCATCTGCAAGAAAAAATTCTCATCAAAAATTTTGCATTCATTCGCAAAAATGAATTAAACTAATAACGCAATTTTTATAGTTTAATTACTAAGGGAAGTATTAAAGCACTGTACTTAGTTGAAAGCTCTAGAATTTAGTTCAAGTGTTCAGCAAAAAGTGCTACCCATTTTGAAGAAATGAAATTATCAAGATTTCGCGGAAAAGTGAAAAATCAAATTTTCGCACTTATTCATCAGAACATCAGAAATGGCAAATTGTGCATTTATCGCATCTATTTCGTAAATACGAAAAAATTGCGTATCCCTAATAATGGCATTTAAATAAAGTGATATGCTACCCCCCCCCCCCTCCCCCAAATGGTAAAAGAAATGTTTAATGAAAAGAAGTGTTGAAAAATAGTGAAAAGAGCACGTTCTAACGTTCTATATTTTTCTCGGATTTCTCCGCAATTGATTTTGGCCAGTTAAGTAACCAATGCTGGGCCGTCTTCACGTATGGGGCTCTATCGAACGCGTTCCATAAGGCTCAGCTTCGTAATGAACTTCATGTTAATTAAGTTAATATTTGATACGAAAATTTTATATTCTAATATCATACAGTAATATAAATTAGGATGACTGGCATAACCAGTCTCAAATCCGTAGCGACAAGGAGGGCGACTAGAAGGTCCAGTTGGGTGCCCCAGATATTCTTTTCACCCGTCATCGCATAGTGTTGAGACAACTCTGGGTCAATGCCCGAATTCTGATCGCCACAAAATGACTATTCACTTTTCAAACTGGCCAGACTTTGGACGCTGTCCAAAACAAATATATATCGTTCGTTTTAAACAACTTTTTTGACAATCCTTCGCGCAATTCCATTTTTTGCGAACAAAATAAGTTTTTTTCACGTAAAAAAAAAGTTAGCGAAACGATACATTGTTGTTGATGAACTGAAAAATACGAAGGAGACAACTTGGGATACCATAGTTTTTGTGTGTTTTCTGTCATATTTAGGTACTTTAGTCTTAATGGGACAGGTTTAATCTTTTAAAAAGAGAAAGACCTAAGGTAAATACCAGATCGAAAAAAGTTGAAAAATCATTTTGTTCACCAAACATATAACGTCATTACCCTTATAACAAAACCACAGAGTAAGTTCTCTGGTAAGAAAATATCACACATTCAAAAAAGGAACAAATGAACTTGGGAAGTAGAAAACTTGAAAAACTTTAATGTGTGTGGCGGCTTTGGCTGACACGAACGAACTAACAACAAACATTAAAATGTTTGAAAAATTAGAGGAAAGTATAGCAAGCAATCTCAGCGAACGCTAAGAGGTTTTACAACTCTTTTTATCTCATCACGGTGCGGATATGTGTGTCCAGACTTAAACTGAAATTTCATTAACATCAGGAAATGAGAACATATTTGATTCACCCATGTAAGTTCCACAAAACTGATTGTGAGCAATTGCCAATCTGAACTAGCATCTATCACCATTCCTATTAATTTGTAATTCCATGGAATGTGCCTGACATAGGACTATGACCCTAATTTACTCAAACTGGACCTTTTTCTACTCAAGCTGGCTGTAACCAGGGCCACAACTAGGCAGGTGCAACAGGTGCACCCGCACGTGGCCCACTTTGAAGGGGGGACCCAGAGTGAGCCTAAATGGGCCCAGAAAGGGGCCAGAAGGAGCTTAAATTCAAATTCGTACGCGGGGCACAGGAATGGCTAGCTACGGCCCTGTCTGTAGCTAATAATAATAGCGATGAAAAAGAAAGATTGAACCGGCATTCTATAGGGAAGACTACCTAATATTGCCCTAAATCCGAGAACCCCCCCCCCCCCCGCAGGGTCTCTAAACGTAACTGTGGTCCGGACCTTAGTAGTTCATTACAGAAACTTGCCGATTTCCAGGAAAGCACATTAACAACTTTTTTTCAACCGAAGCACGTTCTACACTAATGAAATTATCATGAAATGTTTAACACAACAAGCAAACGTGATGATCAGCTTTATTAACCATAATGCAACAACCGTCAGGACTGCCACCCAATAAAAACAAAAAAATTCCAAACCGATCCCTCAAGTTTAGTCGTTGTCCCAAGTATGGGCAAGTACGGACTGTAATTTTTTCTAAATTTTACTTTTTTGAATTTATAATACAAATACAGGCTAAATGACGAATGAGGTAGCTGAGAAAAAGATGCCCATATCAAATATAGTTAGTTATATAACTAAATATAGTTATAACAAATGAAGGTAAACAGATGCGAACAAAAGACGTGAATTCAATATTAAAGAATTAGATAATTTTCATTAAAAAAAGTGTAAATTTATATCAGTATTTACGAAGATAAGAGAAAACTTAGCGATATTTCTCGCCTTTGAAATTAAAAGGTTGGGAATCATTTCAAATCAATAAGTGGGTTCTAAAAATATCGAAATCAATTACTTAGGTGAGATAAGAACTATTTATGTTTTTAAATACAAATGTTCTTGCTACGAATAATACTTTAGATTATAAACGCGCTCTCAAGAATAATTTTTCCAAATTTTTTTCTAAGGTTTTTGTGAAAGTTGAAGGTAAGTTCAGTGGCTTTACGAATTCGTTTCAACTTAATTTAATTATAAAATCTCTCTCTATGTACACTTAATATTCCTTCAAGCTCTATCGTCGAAAACAGAACCCAAACCTTCTGTTTTCGATTTCTTGAAGCAGTTGCTGAATTAGGATACTGCCGATCGTGTACAAAAGAATTTAGATTCTCAGCATGGGACGCGTTCATTGTAAATTCGAAATCGAATCAGAACTTACAATGACACTCGGAGACTTCCGTTTCGAATTAACTTGAAAGCATCGGTGGGAGAAAATTCGATCGATGTTCAACAGAGATCTCCAGGAATCTACGTGAATTTATAATCACGTGTGTGGCTGTTGTGCTTTCTTTGACAAGTCATATCCTGAGTATAGACTTCACAACGCGCGTGGCAGAATCAGAATTCATGTATATATTTCGCGATACATCAAAAGAGACTGGATTCTGAGGTGAAAGTGAATTGATGTCGAAAGTCAGTCGAGGAAATTCTATCTTTTTCGTTATTTACATTTTGTAAACTACCTTGTAAGGATGATTTAGTAATTCAGAAACTTCTTAATCTTGATATGTATTAATTTCATTAATAAAAATGTAAAAAATGTAAAATTTTCTGACAGTGTAAAAACGTGTCAAACTTACAAACACCTATTGCTATGTATTCCGACAGGAAAAACGCAAAAAGAATTAATTCATTTCTTTTTTAACAACTAATAAAAAAAAATACGTAATTTCAGAAATTTAATTTTTAAATATGGGATTTCAAAAACCATATTTCGAAATGCGTACGTGATTTCGGAAATTTTATTTTCAAATGCATTATTTCAGAAAATTTATTTTCGAACACGTAATTGTAAAAAAATAAAAAACTTTCAATACCTTATTTTTTAAATTCTTAAAACTTCATTTTCAAAAACGTAATTTCAGACAATTTTCCTCAAATTCATAATTTAAGAAATTTTATTTTTAAACACGTAATTTTAGAAACTTTGAATTTTAAGACTTTTTGAATTTGAAGACCTATTTCCCAATACGTCTTTTGAGAAACTTTATTTCCCAATACATCATTTATATACGAAACTTTATTTCCCAATACATCATTTATATACGAAACTTTATTTCCCAATACATCATTTATATACGAAACTTTATTTCCCAATACATCATTTATATACGAAACTTTATTTCCCAATACATCATTTATATACGAAACTTTATTTCCCAATACATCATTTATATACGAAACTTTATTTCCCAATACATCATTTATATACGAAACTTTATTTTCAAATATATATACGTAGTTTCAGAAACTTCAACTTCAAATACGTAATTTGAGAAAATTTATTTTAAAATACGCAAGTTCAGAAACCTTATTTTCAAATAAGTAATTTCATAAAATTCATTTCAAATACGTAATTTCAAAAATTTCATTTCAAATACGTAATTTCATTTCAAATACGTAATTTCAGAAATTTCATTTCAAATGCATTTCAATTCATTTTAGAAATTTCATTTCAAATGCATTTAAATTCATTTTAGAAATTTCATTTCAAATGCATTTCAATTCATTTCAGATAACGTTATTTACAAATAATTAATTTTAGAAACATCCCATTCCCGTTGGTGTGAGATACCGGGTACTATAACCTCATCTTATTGATCATAGTTCCTCAATTAAAAAGGTTAATTTAAGCCAAGGTGAAGAGAAAGCTTAAGAACTAACGCTGCAAAAGATAGACGCGAAAAAGTTTAACCATTTGTCCATGTGTCTTCTGATATCAAGCATTTTATACTCGTGTTGTTTCAAATACATAGTTTCAGATAATTTTTCAAATACATAGTTTCAGATAATTTTTCAAATACATAGTTTCAGATAATTTTTCAAATACATAGTTTCAGATAATTTTTCAAATACATAGTTTCAGATAATTTTTCAAATACATAGTTTCAGATAATTTTTCAAAAACAATCTCACAAACATTTTCAAAAACAATCTCACAAACATTTTCAAAAACAATCTCACAAACATTTTCATAAACAATCTCACAAACATTTTCAAAAACAATCTCACAAACATTTTCAAAAACATAATCTCAGAAAATTTATTTTCGAGCACGTAACTTCGGAAAATTTCTTTTGAAATTCGTAAAATACGAAATGTGTTACTCCCAGCAATTTCTACACCCCAGCTTTCTTTACGGAAGTTTTCGCATAAATATTTTGCCGGTGAATAAATGAAAACTATGACATTCCAAATGTCTAGTCTAGTATATAAAAAACATTGTTTCTGATGATAGCTTGGGAAATCATGAAAATTTCTGAAACTTTCGCTATTCTTCGTTTCTCACTTACTTTCACCACTTTCTCACCGTTTCTTTTTTTTAGCAAATATATACTCCTTGCACTCTATAAGAATGTACTCATTCTCCCCTTCTTTTTGAAATTGGCATTTGCATGTGAGACTGGCCATTCTTCGACATTCATCTAATTTACAGCGTGACAATCGAAACAGCTGAACGTGACAGCCTCGATTTTTTATTTCTATCTCTTCCCTCCTGTATATAGCCTCTTTCACAGCTTATACATCTGGAATAAATCGGTCTTCTAGATAAAAAAAAAAAAAAATATGGAAGACCTATTTCGTGAGAACGTCTAACAACAGAAGCATTGAAGTGCTCTAAAATATCGCTGGATATAACACTGGCCCCATTTTCGGTGACGTTAGCAAGCAGCGCTTTAGAGATTTTCCACGTCTTTCTTCCCTTTGGACGAATTTCTACTAGAGTGAAAAAATAAAAAAAAATTTCATTTCTTTTCTTTTTTTTTTCAAAAGTGGTCTACGAGCAAAAGTGCTTCTATTTCCAAGCTTACATGCATCAAAATCCCTCTCTTCAAACCGATTTTTCTCCACGAAGAACTTTTTTTCTTTTCCTTCAAGAATCAGCGAAAAAGTCTCATCCTTTTTGGACGGAAAAAAGCCGAAATAGAAGTTGAGTTTTTTTTGCTTTCGAAGGGTTAGGCATTTTTTATTATTGTTATTATTATTATATTATTATCGGACGAAGAAACTACAAATCCTTTAGTGTATAGAGGCCCCTCTCCTTTTTTTTCATCTTATTTTCTTATATATATATATATATATAAATCTATATAAGCCCCTTGGGTTCAAGCTTCGGTAAGAAATTTCACATTCTTTTGGTTGTTAATTTTGTTTCAAGGTATTTGAGAAATTTTGGTGAGTTGGAAAAAGTTCCTAGACATTCTTATCTGATGGATATCCTTTATGTATAGGTGTGTGATGTATGTCAACAAGTTCTCTTTCACTTGGTTTTTCTCCTTTTATTTCGTTTCTTTCACAAGTTTTTTAAGGTAACGATCATTTAGTTTTCGGTGTGTGAACCGTTTTCGTTTTGATTCGAGAACTTTTCTCGTTTCTTGGAATTCTTCCGCTGTGAACATCTGTGCTTTTGAGGTTATTCGAATTTTATTTTGTATTGGATTTGAGAAAAAAACTACAGGGTGGGCCAAAAGTCCATGATGCATTTTAAAAAAAAAATCGATAGGTGCATGAGAGTGAAGTTCACGGTAAAACGATTGTTATGGCCAAGAATTTTAGTTACTTTTTCCCCTTCCCCCTTTTTTTAGAACAAAAATATTTCTGATTTCATTACGAAGAAACTACAAATTTTTTAGTGTGTAAAAGTCCTTTCTTTTCATCTTATTTCTTTTATATACATATATAAATCTATAGCCCTAGGGTACAAGATCCGGCAAGAAATTTCACATCCTTTTGATTGTTAATTTCGTTTCAAGGTATTTGAAAAATTTTTGGCTGGGGTGGAAAAAGGTTCCTAGAGATTCATATCCGATGGATATCTTTTATATGTAAATGTGTGGTGTGTATACATTCCATTTCGTTTCTTTAGTTTTAGGTAATGATCATTTAGTTTTTGGTATGTGTGAGAGAGAGACCCGTTTTCATTTGATTCAAGAACTTTTCCCGTTTCGTGGAATTTTCATTCACTATGAAATTGTTAACTTGGACATCTTTCTTCTTGTTTGAGGATTATGCGGATTTTATTTTGCAAGAGACCTAGAACATAAATGCAAGGTGGGCCAAAAGTCTGTGATATACCTTTCGAAACTATATATCAAATAAACCAATTGACGTATGAGAGTGTAGTCTGCAGTGAAATACTTATCACAGTCAAGAATTTTTTTTTTCTTTTGGAGATAGAATATTTTATACTTTTAGGCATTGTATCAACTGCAGCAAAAATTCAACGCAGAAAGTTGCGTTACATAATAAAGTTGAGTATTTTATTTTTAACTTGCCACAACCACATTTGAATGTATGCGTTGTTTCATGTAGTAGCTTCAGCCTCGTCGAAAATATATATCATATCAGTCTGTGCATATAACATTTTATTGCAATAAAGCCTCGATTAATTGTGTGAAGAGTATCTTCGATGGTCCGCTTAATGTAAACGTCAATACGTCATTCATGAATTAGATATTGAATCTTATTTCTCACATTGTTTTATAATTGTCATTATTACATATTCTCTTCATTAAAATTTCCATTGTTAGTTATTCTCGTTATTAAAATTGTCCTTAATTATTATTCCCATAATTAATTATCTTATAGGGGTGTCATACCTATGGTTAAAAGCCTTAACATTATGCTCTAGTAGAAATACTACGTATCATTAAAAGTAATATATTGATTGATTGATTTTAAAGTTAATACATATATACATTCGATTATATGTGCTATCCAACCTAATATTTAATATTTTACACATATCTCTAATATTTATTTTTTTTTTCAAATTTCCAAGCATTAAGGAAGGGAATGTATTATTAACACCGTCCCGCATCATAAAAAGGCATTAAATTAATGTAAATTAATAGAATGAAAATAATGGAAACACTGTTTCTTTCATCAATTTAGGCAGAATGTTTGATATACTTATCATAAATACTTGATTTATAGCAAAAACATTATTTTAGACTTCAACTTTTTTAAGTTTTCTATTAAAGTTTAATTTAAAATAAGATTGTATCGATGAAATTTCAATACATAACGCTTAATTTGATATATAAACTGAACAGTGTTCTATTCATTTTCAACCAATTTTTATTCAATTATAATGATTTCATACTATTTTGTCATGCGCGCGGAAGGTGTTAATAATGCTTTTTTTTTATTAATGGCTTTGAAAACTAACAAAAAACTAGTATTAGGGATATATGAATTATTATGGGGGGGGGGCATAATATAGCATATACAAACAAAAAGTATGTCTATCAAATCTGAAATGAATCAATGGCCAAATAATGTTTTTAATGATATTTCTAATGAAAAATAGTTTTTTTAGGATTTTTTTTTATGATGATGTAAAAGGTATTAGACTCCGCGGGTAAAAATTCGTAATCATGAAAAGCATTATACACCAGACTGCGCTTTCATACGCCGATTGTTTGATTGTGTATTAATTTTTAAAAATAAGTTATGGACATCGTACCTACCCTGTATTACATCCGGTCGGAAACGATTACTTCGAGACATTCATCTCTCAAAATAATTGTTTGTTCACGATGCTAATTATCCGGGGTAATCACTCCGCTTGTCATGTTAATAGACAAATAATGCTAAGTTCAAGCCAATGCAAAGAAAATGTCAATTTTCTTTGATTATCTTTGTAATTTTCAATGATTATCAATTTTCAATGATTATCTTTGTAATTTAATTAAGAAGCACTATATATATATATATATATATATATATATATATATATATATATATATATATATATATATATATATATATATATATATATATATATATATATATATATATATATATAATTTAATTAGTGCTTCTTAATTAAATTACAAAGATAATTAATAATTGACATTTTCTTTTCATTGGCTTGAACTCATCATTATTTGTTTAACAGATATTCTAAAAAGATTTCATAGAAGAAATTCTAATTCCAATCAGAAAGAAATACCTCACAGATTCATCGAAGTTCAATCTCAGACTTCTTAATGGCATAGAAAATCAACAAAAATTCCGTTGAAATGTTTAGAAATTTCGGAAAAACAGACATCTCTATTTATCCTCTTGACATTAAGACAAAATGAATTAGAACAAAATCTCTATTTTGTTTTACGTGCATACGAATTATATTTGTACGTATTCAATATCATTAACTGCGTACTCAATTATTCATCGTGAGCTGATTAGAATCCTCTTATTTTTCGCAGTACCAATCACTCGTTTCGAGAAATTTAGAAAAATTAGTTATCAATTAGTGTAATTATACGCTATTCTAAAGGAATATTTGATTCCTATACTTTTACAATCGGTGGCAATGCAAATGAATGGCAATCTGTACGTGGCCTCTTTCTCACAAAAAACGAGCAAAAAAATTAAATTTTCCATAAAATATTCTCTAACAAAATTTGAGTATGCAAAGACATAAAACATTCAATAATATGAACTGACACACGCTGATATTTGCATCGACATTTTTCTCTGGTTGTAGTTTCATAAACTTTCCTTCCGTACGTATATACATATTTCTGAAACTGTTTTTAAACATGTAGTTTAAAACTGTATTTTAGAATACTTAGTTTCGAGAAACTTTATTTTCGTATACGTTTGTTTCCTAAACTTTTTTTTTCTCAAACACGTAATTTCAGAAACTTTATTTTCATATAAGTTCATTCAGAAACACACTTTGCCTCCAAACACGAAATTTTAAAACTTGAATTTCAAATATGTAATTCCAAAATGTTTATATTTGAATAAAATACATTTGAAATCACTGGGTATTTGTTAGTCTTGTATTTCTCGCCAAGGGTTATTTCTAAGAAATATCTGGCGATTTCACCGACAATTGGCAACATTTTTGACGTGAATGTGATTTCTTACTCAAATTTCCCATATTTTGCTCAATCAAACGTTGTCACCCCTAATCATGATGAAATAGCAACTTCAGGCACAGTATTTGAATTTGAGCAGCGTCTGAATTAGATTTTTCGTCGAGAAGTCTCTTGAAAACGTCATCCTCGGTAAAACGACACCTTGGTTATAACTTTAAAAATTCACGGAATCTTCGATATCGTAATAATCAAGTTTGACTGTTACTTGGATATTTTTTTTATATATCTAGTCCGTATTTCTATAGTCTAACTATCGTATTGTACTTCTATTTTGTTATTTTTATAAAACAACATATGCTTAAATTTAGTTTCGCTAAGATTATAAGAGAGCGAGCCAGTCTCTGAAAATTCGATTCCCTCTTATCTTACACATTCGATCTTTCAAAAATCCAAACATGTAGACGCTCACATAAAAAAAAAATAGCATTCTTCTAGTATTTTTTACCAAAAATACGGAAGTTCCACCGGTAAAAGATGGAGAAAAGCCAGTGCGTTCCTTTTTTTTTTCTATACTGTATTTTCTGAATCCTATGTTAACAAAACTTCTTTAAACCTATTGTTATAGAAGAGAGAAAAAATGGACAAAAGAAAAACGGTTTACGCCACTGAACTGAGAATAGTATTAACTGCTGAACTGGCAAGAAAAACATGATGCTCGAGAAGAGAAGGAAAAAAACATTCCAAAATAGTATTATTTACTTTTTTTCCCCCTCCATCTCATGTTAAAGAATTTGAAGATAAAAACATTTTTTTGAATAATTTCTTTAGTCCTTTCAATATTTTATCATATTTGTTTACTGAATTATTTTATTTTTATGTGCAAGAGAATGGGAATTTCAATAGCTTCTAGTCTTACTGGATAAAAAAATTTCCAAAGTTGATAAGAACGGTGAAAGAATAGTGATTAAAATAGGTAAAATATATGAAATAAGTGGATGCGTTTGATAGAATTAAGCCTGCACTTTTGAATAAAACTGTTCGGAAAATGAATTACAATTTTAACAAATAGATGGCACTACAGTAGTTTTATTTAACTACTTTCTGTTGGGTTATTTGAAGGTCATTTTTTATTGGAAAAGTCCTGAAACACTGCGTCAGATTGAACTGTTCATCTGTAAGGCATATGTACGTATCCATTGCAGTTGGGGCATTGTTCGAAATGGCTCTACACTCCACTCCTCACTTTTGTCATGTCATTGCTAAGCAAGTCGAATGTTTCAAATCCATCGTTTCGTGGTTTGATACGTGTTTGTGAAGGGCAATACTACCTACTGTTGAAAGGGGGGTCACCATCTACTAGCCAAAGTTGTAAACAATTCTCAAAAGCAATCGTAATTGCAAAATTTTAGACCTGCCAATTCAACGAACAACTTGTATCATCTTTCTGTCTATCACTGTTTCCTAGTTATAACATTTCATACCGCAAAGAAAGCGTATAAGATCGAAAGAATATTTCGTTGGAATAACGAGGTTTGTCATAGAGAGAAGACCACAGTTTCAACATAGCACGAGCCTTTTCTGGAATATCTTTTCAGATTCCATAAATCTACGATGACCGGTGCCTTTGTGTGGAGCTAAAGATTCACTTTTCCATTATGCAACAGTGTCCAAGAACACAACACTGCATTTTGACCCAGTAGAAGCTTCCAGAGCATTTCTTGGGTAACAACATGTGTTAAGAAGCAAAAAAAGTTGAAAGACCTCATCAGATATCAAAAGAATAATGTCGATGAACTTCACAACAAGAAAAGCCGATGCGTAAATGGCCACTCTCCCGACTCATATGTAGACCTCCCAAACTACTCGCCCCCGCGTACGCAATCCCGAGCATCTACGGCACGGAGATGGACACGGTCAAGATCTACAATACTACGACCACAAACTGGAGTGGATAGGAAAAACAAGTAGTGGCAAAGAAATGTAAATCGTCATGATAATCATCAATACCAACGCCTGCTGTGATCCATCCTGGGAATATGATTTTTGTTAAAGTTGCATCCTAGATGATGATTCCTGACAGATTTTGACGATCAAACAGTCACTGACAATTCAAGTAAATGATTTCAAATTAGATTAAAAATTATCAATTCGCAAATTATCAATTCAATCAGCATGACAGGACGCTCTGTAACCGTCATGGACATTCAGTACAACGAATAACTTGATTTTAATGAATCGTTATACAAGTGTTAATAATTTGATCGATCGCCATCTCACATAATTTTGACGATTTACTTTTTATATTTGAATATTCAATGAACAAAAGATATTTCAACAATACCCGTGTCTGTAAGGGCAATGGCTGATATCGACGTAAGGCGATGTAGTTTGGGTGCCTCCTGGCTTCAAAGTTACGTCACCTCGAAATTATTGAGTCTTTTCTGAAACCTCCCCGGTAGTACTTTAAAACTATTATTTCCACACGTTATGTCATAGTTCACATCTTAGTGAACCAACAAAAAAAGCAAGTTACAGACACGCAGAGTGAAGGAAATAACTAGTGATGCAGATCCATTTCAATGCGATCAATCGGTGCACAGGGAGTTGCAGTGTTGACCTGTCTGTGCCTTATCCTCCGTGGAGTCAGACAAAAGCATAGATGACGGACAACTGTCGATAGGGAATGGAGAATGCTTGTATTCTCTATGGATTAGCTGAAAGGAAAGTGGAAGAAAAACAATAAAAAGAAATAGGGGAAATCACCTTATTTATTTATTTTTAGTAGTATTTCTCTGACCGTTCCTTCTTGCAATACTGCTATATGGAGCGGTCCCTTATTGCGCCGATATATGTCTACAGCCGATCGTTCCAGTAGGCAATGTTGCGATAACTCGGAATTATTCTTCCCATGGGGGGTGCTTCGTGGCCATTTGATCCGATTCCTACATAGCTTTTTCCGTATTTGCTATTTATTTATTTATTTTTGTCTTCTCTTGCTCTTACCATCCTTCTCTTTGAGCTGAAAGGGAGTACTTGATATAAGGATTGAAGCACTGTGCAAAGCACTAAGTATTGCTTGCTCGGGTAATTATGTTATTTACATCAATAATGATGATCAGGTAGAATGATTAAGTGATCAAATACATAGTACTTGCTTCAACATGATAAACTAAATGTTTTCTTTCGGCATAAAAACTCATGATTAGATCAGGGACGCATTTATGGTTTTGCCGCCTGGGGGCAACACGAATTTCGCTGCCCTTTTACCATTCTATTCTAATTTTCTTCACAACTCACAAGTTGTGTCTGTAAGACGATGACCAGTACCATACTCTTTTGGTCACTCCCATGCTCACACACACACACACACACACTCTGTCACTCTTTTAGCCATCTGCATGCTTGCCCACCGTTTTGATCACTCATATGCTTGCATGCTTTTATCGTCGCTCACGTGCTTGCACACTTTTTGTCACTCACTTACTTCCACACTATTTTGGTCACTTACACACACGCTCTAGGAGGTCACTCTTTGGTCGCTCACTGAAATGGTTCATTTCTCTATTGCAGGTCATTCTTTTGAGCATTTACACCATAGTTTTCCAAACTTTTTGTTCCATTACCCCTTCATCAGAAATTTTCTTCTCTCATCGTCCCCAACTCAAGTGAACCCATGGGGCCCTATGTTAAATTCGTATCTTCTGTCGCCCCCTGGATCATTACATCTCCCATCGGGGGCGATATTTCCCACTTTGAGAAACCCTGATTTACATGCTCTAAGTGCTTTTGGTCACTCGCATGCTTTCGCATACTCTAGGTCACTCGCTGACTTGGTCCCTCACTGTGCAAGTCACTCTTTTGATCATTCATATGTTTACTCACGCTCTAAGTCACTCTTTTGATCATTCATATGTTTACTCACGCTCTAAGTCACTCTTTTGATCATTCATATGTTTACTCACGCTCTAAGTCACTCTTTTGATCATTCATATGTTTACTCACGCTCTAAGTCACTCTTTTGCTCACTCACGTGCTTGCAAACTCTAGAGGCCACTCTTTTGTCCATTCACTAACCTAGTTCCTTGCTGTCTAAGCCGAGGCGAATTTATCGACGTTTCAAATTTTGCCACCCTTCTCTCATTCAACAAACTTTTTTGACCATTCATTCCTCAAATTTTCCGCCTTTCCGAACTTTATGTCCTGGGATGTATCCCACTTAATCCCTTCCCCCCTCCGTACATACGGCACTGGATAAGATAAAAGTCTTGACTAATCTGAGCAGCGAGATTGCCACGGAGACTAAAAACTTTGTCATTGGTGCCTAAAATTCATACGTGCGATTACTGTGAGAACGACGCAAAATTATTTAAATATTCTACCAGAAAGGAAAAATTTCAAAGAAAATTTTAAATTTTTCAGAAATTTCGAAAAAGACATTATTTTAGACCTTTTCCTTTTCTCCTTGAAAAAAATATGCTTGTGTCCTAAAAACATTACGTAGGGTCGTAAATTATTTTTCGATCTATCAAGGACTGGATTAGATCACTCTCGTTCGAGAAAATACTGGTTTTGTTATGCCCAAAGGAGGTCTCTTTATAAGCTTTGGGAAAAGACTAATGGTGAACGGGGAATTTTCTGATTCGGCAGGTTTCAAAAGTATAGGCCCTCACGGAAGTGCCCTTGGGCCCATCCCCCTTTTCACTTCTTATCGATAGACTCGATCAGTGTATCGACGGGGTTGTTAGCGAATTCGCAGATGACGTGAATCTAGTGAGGCTAATGGGGGTAGTCGGGAGTCCAAGCGATAGGGAGATGCTCCAGATGAACTGAAATATGATTGCAGCACATGGACTAATGAATGGAGCAAGCATGGCATCTAGTGTTGATAAATGCATGGTCGCTCATTTTGGTTCGAACAACTCACGTTTCACTTACGAGAGTTGAATGGTGTTACTATCCCGCGCGGATGCAACTAGGGTCACCGATTTGGGAAGTCTCATTGACGAACGGCTTAGCATTTCCGTGAATTCAGTAATTAGGTATGCCTACAAAGATGGCCAAACAGAAGCTGGGTGAGTAAACAGGATGGCCATGCCTATACTCGTATTGCTTCTTATCGAAAACTCCTCAAAATGAGTAATGTCATAACGATGTAATTTGTATTGAACACGATCCACGTTGCGTGATGCAAAACACCAGATTCGGCTTTTGCCAATAAGGGGTGCTGTATATTTATTCTATAACTTTCTCCACCTTCTAATTACGCCTGATACAGTGGATGTTCGTTATAAATAATGCCATCATTCCGTGGAAAATGGACATTATATTGGGATGTCATTAAATCAAAAAAGTTTTAAAAAATAATAATTTCTTAAGAGAATTATTATTTGGACGGAATAAAAAAATTGCATTATTTACGCAGTTGCAATAAAAATGCATTGGGTTAGGAGATGCTGAAGATTGGGTTAGAAATTGCAGTACAATAGAATCTCAATAATTCAGCACATTCCAGACCAGGGTATGCCGGATTACCAAAATCGCTGCATTACTGGAAGTCAGTTGAAAAAGCCCACTTAACAGGGTAGGATTTCCCCATAGAGTAGACAGGCTGCAGCCTAGGGCCCCGAGATATGCAGAGGGCCTCAAAAATCTCAAACTGTTATTTTTTGGTTACATCTAGAATTTAGTTACATCTGTGACTTTTACCCCTTGGGTCAGTAAGAGTTGGACGTATAATGGGCCTCATTACCTTCAATAGCCTGGTTCCCATCAAGCCTAAATTCGTCCTAATATATAAAAAACGTACACGCAAAGACATGATGTGGCATGTTTTCCCTTTTCTATGCTCGAATAAAATCCTCCTAAAAAACATCAGATTACTGGACGGGCCAGACTAGTTCACGGCTAGATTACCGCGAGATTACTACATGGGTTTCCATCAGGTGTTTCATGCCAGATTTCTTGGAGTTCCGCATGGTAAAACGTCACGGAACCCTTAAAAGTCGCTAACCCGGAGAGCTTTCGAAGGCGAAAACTTAGTGTCTTGACAAAACACTCGATAAGGTGTCTTTTAAAAAAATAAAAAAAATCAGCAGATTAAAAGAATAGCATAAATCAGGAAAAGAAGCGTTGTCCGTTAGTTTGTGTGCTGTGCTTTTCCCCAACGTTCCTTCAATTTTTCAATTTAAATATTTCTGAGAATATTGTACTTAAAAATTGACCTTTATAAAAATTTGTTTTTTATATTTTGATATTTGATAACTATACAACCCCTTACAACACGAATGACGTATCTGAGATCCACACGTTATTTGGATACTTTTTCTAATTAAGGGCCGTTCAAGTATTACGTAAGCAAATTTTTTGTCCCCCCCCCCTATCAGCAAAAGTCAGCAAAACTCTGACCCCCCCCCCTTGTAACCTAACCTAATCAGAAACCGGTCATCAATTTCAGTCCAAGAATCACATCAGTTTTATTTTTTATTTGATAGGTGGCAGCAGTGGTTCCAGTTCAATGATGCTTTATATATTATATTATATTACATTACATTACATTAGTTTGGACGTTTGGAGTCGGGAAGTGTTTTTTAAATGCGCAGAGAAAAATTCCCTGTATATTTTTTGCATAAACGGTAGCATTTTATTTTCGTCATTACATGCAGGTATCGGGATATTAAAATTCTGTGCGCAGAGTAACAACAGGTTTGTGCAGGTGAAATAAAAGAGAATGTGTCCACTATCTCAACGGAATAAAGTTTTTCCTTTTCCCTCGAGCATCTCGGGGCTCACTCATGGCCCCCCCCACAACCCTATAGCCAGGCTCCCTAGACAGAGATATTTTGGGGGCCTGTTCTACAATGAATTTATAGTGTAAAAATAATAATAATATTTGTCCCGGGTCTCCGTGCTAGAGCCCTGCCATACCGTTGGATGTGGGGGGGGGGGTCATAGTGCTCACTTGAACCATTGAGAATGTGTGTTCGATCTGGAACTCAGAATATATTCACCAAAAACTCAGATGAACACCCTATGAACAGCATCACGATTATTTCTGAGTTCTTGTAAGGGAGCTTCTCTTCTGTGTGGATGGTTATAATCAAACCTCTTGATTCATCATTGTGCCTCTGTATTAACTGACAGGGTTACAACTTAGTGCCAACGCATAGGCTTTAGGGCTGTATTAAGACCATCATGGGCATCTCGGGCAAGTAATGCTCGTGTGCCCTATCCTGGTTGAAAATTACAGCCTACCAGAATTCATACTTTCTCTTGAAAGTATACTGCCGGATCTCAAATGATCAGGATATTGTCATATGCATCCAAGGCCCGTGGGGTGAGGCCTATGCCCATTAAAAGAGTTCCCTCTTATCAACTCCACAAAATGTTAAAAATTCCCATTTTCAATTATAAAGGAAAAAACATCTTAGAATAGTTCATTTGAATTCTTGTTGCAGATGGCAGAAAACGTCCAATTAAAACACACATAATCCTCTCTTTATAAAACTCAAATCAAAAACCAGAATCTAGTTCATAAATGTCATTTTCCGATTCATCAGAATACAATAAGTTGCAAAAAGGATATTTTTTGGAAATTTTTATCCATTAGAAATGAGAATTCCCGGATTACAGAATTCACGTGCACTTTACGGGACACCCAGGGTTAATCACCTTTTGAATAAATACTAAAATATACTAATTGAGTTACGTAGAACAGCCTCATTGTGATCAAGGTTTCCACGAGTTAGAAAGCCCTGGTTTACTGTAATTGATTTCATGCACGCATTTATGCACCAAACGCTCCAATATCAAAAACCAATGTCGAACACAATTTTAACAAACGAAAAACACGTTACAATGGAACACGTTTGTAATAATATACAATAATAATAACACATTATCGTTATAACGAACTTCGACTGTATATTGGAATCAGCTCTCAATGACACGGTGTGGCGAACTTAAATATTAAATTGAACGCCTCTGCCCTTCTCACACAACGTTTACCGGTTTCTAATTTTGCTACCTTTAAAACTTATTTTACTGATGCTTATATATAAAAGTCAGGTTGGCAGGTTTGGTGGTAACTTAAAAAAACACACACACACATCTCGCTCTAGTCTGATTTCTTTTCTAATTACAGACATTGATCTCTCCAAACAGGATGCAAAGATAATATCAATTAAAATATTCTAATTTTTGAAATCTTTACAGAAGGGCATCGAAAGATGAACCGAAAACTTTGCAAAGATTATTACTAAAACAATATAACATGAATCGATCCGCACAAAGAAAACAATCCATGGTTGCTCCATGGAATGAATAAGACAATCGATAGTAGAAAATCGAAACATGAAAGTATAGTTATATTGACTTTAAAATCCCATTACTTTTCAAAATGAATTGTCGGTAAACTATAATAGCAGATGCGGAAAAACTCATATTAAATCTAAACATTTTTCTTGCCACAAAATTCCATCAGATTATCGGTGCTTTCAAATAAAAATCAAAAAATAAGGATCTGGAGATTTATGGAGAAAAGTACTTTTTGGTTATGAGATTCGCTAGTTAAATGCTAAAATATCTCATTTATTACATTTCACTTTTGCAGAATCGCTAAAAGCTACGAATGATTTATTTATTCACACAAACCAGAATGATAAATAACTTTGAAAAATGATGCAGCTCAAATAATAAGAGGATTCATAATGAATGATTCAAAAAATATATAATGAAACCAGATATTCTACCGGAAATATTCGAAATAATTTTGAAATTCAATTACTGTTGTTTACTTGTCACAAGACGGGAAGAAACGAGGGAATTGGGGTATTATTTCAAATATATTTTCAGCTGAATTCGATACATTTATTATTATTTTTTTTAAGAGTTTCATATCTTATTAATTTTTCAGTTTTGTAATTGAATATCATCTACCAGTCGAAAATAATTTAAAGATTTATGATCATTGAAGTTTTTGAAAATTTTGATGAGAGCTAAACATCATTCCTCTTTTATCTTCTATAGTAGAATTATTTAATTAATTTCAATTTTATTTAAAAAAAATTGATGTAGAACTTTTGAGAACTCCCATTAAATATATTTTTCTCTCAAGTTAGTAGTTATTAGTGCCTGATTTTTTTAAAAATTTCAAATTTTCAGTTTTCAAACTAATTTATGTACTTTAGAAGCTATACAATTACTTCAGATTCTCAATTGTGAGAATTAAGATGTAGCAATTTTTAGAATTTAATATGTTTTCAAACAGTTCTTCAATGAAATAATAAACCATTTCAGATAACTAAAAACACTATAATCTTCTACTCGAAAAATTGTGCAAATTTAATTACGTCTGCCAATTACTGACTGTTCTAAGCATAAAAAGTTTTGCGGAAGCTGAATAAAGATATTAATGAGCAGCGAAAGAAGTCAGGACAAAATTGACTTCATTGTTATTATTTTTGTCTAATTAAGGCTGACTGCAGAAGATTTATGAAACTAGTTAACGCATTCTTAGTGATTGGTAATTGTTTAAGATCAACTTTTTTTTTTCCTTGAACTCTACTATAACTTTTTTTTTCTTTAACACTAGACTTTCTCCAGGCTAGAACCTAAAACTTCCTTTAGGGCAGGGATCTTCAACACATTGCTCGAGGGCCGACAGTGGTCCTCGGAGCTACTTGCCGTGGCCCGCTTACCAGCTTTTGGAATTAGTAAAAAATAATGAAAGGTGATTAAATTAGATAAATAATTTTATTAAGCCACTGATTCCTGTAATTCCCTGAGAATTACAGGTTATTGCGGCATATAGAATGGGGATATAGTTTAGAAACTATGGTTTAGAAACTATGATAGCTGTGAAGGGCCTAGACCTTGTAGACATTACAGAATCTTGGGCAAACGATGGGGATGAATCCTTCTTACACATCTCAGGAAATGATACATTTTTTCAGAAATAGATCTCATAGAGAAGGGAGATGGAGTTTAGATTTACGTGAAATCATGTTTGCAGACTCGAGAGTGTCACGTTCAGAGTAGCGATATTTAAACTACATGGGTTGACCTTGAAAAAAAAAGCATTATAAGCTTATGGTAGGAGTTTGTTATAATTCACTGAATAAGGATTCGAACTACATCGTCAAACTTCGTGAGGAAATTTCCTACATGTGTAAGCATAAGTGGGTTGTCATACTAGGGAATTTCAGTTTCCCGCGTATCGATTAAGAGAACCTATGAGCTAGAGATCAATAAGAGAAAAGCTTTCGTAAGTTGATGCTCGCTAATTTTTTGTATCACAAGGCGCTAGGGGTACTTATGTATTTTGGATTTAGTTCTCACTCGTTCCGAGGATCTTGTTGAACATGTTTCGTTGGGGGATTAGTTTTCTTCTAATGATCATCGTGTCGTCAGTCTTCTCTGTAACTTTTCTTCTGGTAAAGCTGATAACAAAAGAATGGTTCCTTGTTTTTGAAGAACGAACTTTGATCTTTTGAGATAAAAGTTAGCGGGAGTTTTCAAAGACCGGTTGAAATCAGCTGGTGTTTTGTGTGAATGGGAACATTTTAGGGCAAAAATATCTTCTGTTTACACTAGTAACGCTGTGCATTTAAACTGCACAGCGACCACTTCAGATAGCGTTTCCTCAACTAACAAAAGTCAGGCGTACCGGAAGACATCGTAATGCCTGACTCTGAATTTCATTATCGAGTAAGTTATCACCTTACCATCTCCTCTGCTAATTTGATTCCTCTCCCACTCAAAAAAACTTGTCTCAGACTGTGCGAAGGATTGGTTGATCACAATGTTCTTCTTTAGAAACGACATAAAATGGCTTACGAAATAATGGTACCTCTGACATCAAAAAAGGCTCGCTGCAAACTAGCAAAATGCAATGGCTGGCCAATAACCAAATGCAATTGCCCAATGCAGTTGCTTCCAACTTATACGTTTATTTTCTGGTCAGCGACTATAGTGAATCCTTTTCTTTGACGACGCTTGAAGAGATAAAAAATCACTTCCTTCTCAAATATTTTTTTGTCGCACACATACATTTCACGTTTTAAATTATATTTTTCATCGCAACTTCGTGAAAGGAAAATCATTCTAATTCACATTGCATGCTTCCCAGCAACTAACATGTTCACAATATTGGTCTATGGAATGCCAAGTCTGTAAGACCTCTGCCTAAATTACCAAAGAACATTCAGAGATTCGGGTACTTCGTGAGAATTTCTGTTATAATTATCAAATCATAAACAAAAGTTTGTTTTATAATGCACGTGCACGCACCATGTAACCATAATTTAAATAGAGTGAAAACTCACTACAACGATAAATCCCTCTACAACGATACTTTTTCAAATCTTGTTTGGAATCACCTATAGTCTCACATTAAGTTTTTCCCGATACAACGATATCCTTAATTACGATAAATCTTTCTATAACAATATTTTTTGAGGGTATCTCGAAACTGCTACAACAGTATTAAAATTTGCTCAAAATCACCTCCAATATATTATTATGTCTCTCACCAGTGTTTGCTCTTTCGGAGGTGTCTAATAGCATCGATATTTTGCACTATATACCTTTTGAAAGTATAAGGTCGGGATTACACTATAAAAGTTTGATAAAAGATCTTTTGCAAAACTTGAAAAAACATCGCTCGAATGTAACCAATGCTCTTAATTGTTGCATTTTTTAAGTTTTATATAAAATAACTTTTATGAAACTTTTATACCAAAAATTATCATTATTACCAATTTACATACAAACTAGCTACAATACCCAACGCTGCCCGGGTTTTCTTCAATGAGGCTTTTTGGATCACGTGATATCTCCCTCTTTCTTTGAGGAACATACAAACCGCGTCCAATATGGCGACTTACTGCACGGCTAATGAAATAAACAAATCTAGATTTAAAGAAACGTAGAAATTAATATTTTTCTTCCCTTTTTAAGGGGCGCTAGGTATTTTGATCCCCCTCCCCCGCGAACTTCAAGTTATTCATCTCTGCCTGTTTCTGCTTCAAAAAATTCTTAATTAAAGATGTGGAATTTCTTCGATGTACTTTACGGGCCTATAATTAATTTTAAAACATCCTAAACTACGTGAATTTATGCAGTTGAATATTAAAAGACAATACAGACATTTTCATTTTCGAGAAGATGTAAATAAAAATTTGAAATCAATGTTATTGCATGGATATCCAACTCAAAAGTAGGTCCGGCTAATTACTTCATATTTGATATATATATATATATATATTCTGGGCTTCGTATATCTCTAAGCAAAACTGAATATTTCAAAAATCGGGAATTCAATATACACTGCTGGCCACCGTAAATGCAACACCCGGAAGGAAGCATGCAAATAATATGAAATTTACAACATGCATTAGCGGAGGTGAGATATGCAAATGATTAGAATTTCAGCGCAGACGCACATCACGCGCGCCTGTGGCGCCACTTCAAAGCGCTATTTAAGGCTTGGAGATTTCGACGATTTGGAGTACGGCAATTGTGTTTTTCTTGTGGTTTTTTCAAAAAAACGATCAATTATGCCTCGTAGAAAACAGCGATCATCTTTTGATCAAGTATCCGAGTTCGACAGAGGAAGGATAGTGGCCTACCGAGATTGTGGATTATCTTTCAGGGAAATCGGTAGTCGTGTTGGACGAAACCAAACAACTGTAATGCGGATATGTGATCGTTGGATGCAGGAGGGTACGACGGACCGACGTGTTCGATCGCATCCACCTCACTGCACCACTTCACGTGATGACAGGCAGTGCGTATGGCAGTGACGGATCGCTCAGCCACATCGCGAACCATAGCACAGCACATTCAGTCTGTACCGCATCATCCAGTGTCTGCGCGTACCATTCGACGCCGTTTACAGCAGAGTGGTCTGTCCGCAAGACGTCCATTGCTTCGTCTACCTTTGACGCAGAACCACAGACGTCTCCGCCGCCAATGGTGCGATGAAAGAAGGATGTGGACGGCACAATGGAATGAAATTGTCTTTACTGACGAGTCACGCTTCTGTCTGCAACACCACGATGGTCGGATTCGAGTCTGGAGACACCGTGGAGAGAGGATGCTGAACAGCTGCGTTATGCACCGCCACACTGGTCCTGCACCGGGTATTATGGTATGGGGCGGTATTGGATATCACTCTCGCACTCCTCTAGTACGCATTGCCGGTACTTTAAAAAGCCAGCGCTACATCTCCGAGGTGTTGGAGCCAGTTGTCCTTCCTTACCTTCAGGGCTTGCCCACAGCCATATTTCAACAGGATAATGCGCGACCACACGTGGCACGCATTGTCCAAAGGTTCTTCGTCAATCGCCAGATTGAATTGCTTCCCTGGCCAGCTCGCTCTCCGGATCTTTCGCCGATAGAAAACATGTGGTCCATGGTTGCTCAACGATTGACCCAGATTACATCCCCAGCTGCCACACCAGATCAACTTTGGCAACGCGTGGAAGCTGCTTGGTCTGCTGTACCCCAAGAACACATCCAAAGTCTCTTTGAATCAATGCCGAGGCGTGTGGCAGCGGTGATCTCCAACAATGGCGGCTACTCTGGCTACTGATTTTGGCAGGAACCACACTTCACAGAAGTCTATAAATTTAATCATTTCATGCTTGGTCAACATGTTATCTACAAAATAAATATTGTTGCGATATCTCTTGTCTTTCTTGGTGTTGCAATTTGGGTGGCCAGCAGTGTAATTTTTAAAATAATTGTTGTGGCGGAGAATCTCACTAAATGTACGTATTTCTACAAAAAAAAATCGGCAATTTTAACTCTGATTTCTATGGGGATCATCCTTTGCCTGACCCTCAAAACGATGATTATGACGTCTATTCAAAAAGTCTCATTACTGGGAGTATTCAAAATGTGGCAAACCATTATAAAGGCATAAACTACACTCATACCCATAAATTGAGGATATTGCCAGCTCCGGCAAATAAAGGTTCAGAAACAAAACAAACGTTACTTATTCATAAAGCCCATTTATTAAACAAAAGATAAAGAACAAAAACGATGGCGTGTGTATGATACCATTCATAAAAACTACGATTTTTGCTCCCTGGAGCAATTGTAAAAAATATATCCTTTACAAAAACTTACTATTACATGGTTGGTACGATGTTTAATACATTGTATGTCTCCCATGCGGTAAAATACAGTCCGTACAACGCCTAGGCATGCTGAGTATCAAATTATCGATCTGATCTTGGGGAAGATCACTCCACTCAGCAAGCAATGCTCTCCGAATTTCCGGTGCACATGTAGGAGGTGGTAGACGGGCAGCAACTCGTCGGCCAAGCATGTCCCACACATGCTCTATCGGATTCAAGTCAGGTGAGAATGCTGGCCATTCCATATCGGTGAGGACGGGCGTTGTCATCCATAAACACGAATTCTTCGCCCATGGCACCCCTAAAAAAGCGTACATGTTGTTCCAGAATGATGTCCCGATAAATTTGGGCTTTCATGGTTCCAGTTTGAACATGCAGATCTGTTCTGGAACCCAGTATAATTCCACCCCAAACGAGCAATGCTGCACTACCGTAACGGTGTCGTTCAATGATGTTGTCTTGGCGGTAACGGGTACCTGGCGTTCTCCATATGAAAGTCCGACGTGAATCACACCGCAAGCTAAACCTGGACTCGTCGGAAAACATCACACAAGCCCACTGTGACGATGTCCACATTGCATGTTCTCTACTCCAGGCTAATCGCTGCCGACAGTGAGTTGCCGTGAGCGGAACACATCTGACAGGCCTGCGAGCATATAGACCAATATCTCCCAAACGTCTGTACACGGTTTGCCTTGAAACTGTGGTACCCGTGGCTGTAGATAGCTGACGAGACAGGTCGGATGCTGTGCTCCGTCTGCTTCTTTTGGCAGTTACTGCCAAATACCGGTCTTCATTCGGCGGCGACCTGTACTGTAACGTCTACTGGCATTTCCGTTATCTTGGAATCGTTGCCAAAGCCTAGAGATGACACTTTGGGCAATTCCAAGTTCCTCGGATACTTCCATCTGAGTACGCCCACATTCCAGGCGGCCGATAATTCTACCACGTAAAAAATCATCCACATGCGTCCTCTGTGTCATAACTACTATTCGCTTATGGCACTGAGCACCTTACAGAACTCTTGTGAACAATTTTACTTCTTTGCCACCATTCCTTATATACCCCCCTCTTACACTCTCGTCATTGTGACGTACTATCGGCATCATCTGGTGGCTTCCTGAAATTTGCATATCATTCTTGAAGATGTGTGTTATAATTCTACAGGTGAAATTTTTACTTTAGATTTCGATTTCCGTGTGATTCTGAATTATCCTTGATTTATGGACATGAGTGTATTATACATATATACTGGCCGTGTTGAAGAAGTGACAAAAAATTGTAAAGGCATATACACGTCTGAAACGCATTGCTGGAACGCCTGTGATAATTCTGCCTATTCTTATAACGATAACCTCTCTACAACAGTATTTTTCTTCGCTTACAGATTATCGTTATACCGAGGTTTCACTGTACATACTTTCTATATAGGCCTATTTATTTATTTTACATCGCATTCAAGGATAAAACAAGTTGTTGGGGATGAAAAGTATTTATTTTGTAGAAATCATATAAAATTATTTTTTTTGGACCTTCTCGTGCGAGAAAAAATTTTAGGTACTTCTAAGACAGTTTCGTCTATTTTCTGGTATATTTCTATTTTATTCTTTTCACCCACCAGTGACAGTTTTGCTTCAATCAATCATCCGACACGAGAAAATAAGATTTTATACAAAAAAAACCATCAGTAGGATCGAAAAAAAAAGTTAGAAACTTCCAGATTACTCACAAGTTTTATGAATTTTCTAGACTTTTTTTTATTCAGATCTAATGTTCAGGTTTTTCTTAATTCTTGAGATTAATGGTTAGTGCAAATTCTTTCATATATTTCTCTACTCTCTTCTTCTTTTTTTTACCGTTATATTCTACTGGAGATTAAATGTACTGAGCACAGTGAATATCAAAGACACCGAAATTACGTAATTACTATGCCCCAAAAGCGTTTTTTTTCTCATTAAATGATAGTAGTATGGAAATGAGATGCTTTCCTTGGACTAACAATTTCTTATTGTCTCCTTTGCGTTTATATTTTTAAATATATATAATGAAATAACAGATATAAAAAATAGCCGACCGCTAAATAAAATTGTTTTCTGACACCTTTGAAAAAAAATGTTTTTCTTTTCCACTTTTTTTCGGTTTAATCTTGACATTTCCGTTAATTAGAACTTTTCTATCGAATAACTACAAAAGAATCCAAAAACAGAAAGAAAATATCCAGCGCTGGAAGTGAGAATTTTCAACTGATTAAATGGAAAATTTAATTTGAGTCTCGTAAAATGGTGGTTTTTGTGATCAATTTCGAAAAAAAAAAATGATTAAATTAATTTTTTTAGTGAAATTAACAAAATTAAAAACCCGTGCTTCCTTTTTATTAGGTAAATACATCTTTGATTAATGTGACCACGTGACAAGAGTAGAATTTTGCGAAATGATGAATTTTAAATTATTTCCCCTGATGATTTATTAAATTATTTCACGCTTTAGTTGTAAAAAGGTATGCAAATTATTTCTTTTTAAGTTGTTATTTTACGAATTAGTAATAATTTCGGGCAAAATAAACCATTAACATTACATTATTACAATTATTAACATTAAACAAATAAAAATTTTAAAAATCCATAGAATTTAATTTGAACAAAATGTTTTCATAGGCTTATCAATTATTCCCAAATATGTCACAATCATTTCGGAATTCTCGTTAAACTATAAAGAGAATTCAATCATTCTTCAGATGATTATAGACTTAATTGACTGTTAACCCTCAGCATGCTCCCATTATCCAGGGATGATGAGCGTAGCATCGTGCTTCATCATCTTGAGATGATCTGAATTTTTTTTTTTTTCAATGAAATTTTTTAACATGACGTATAGATGGCGTACGCATTTTACGCGGACTACTTCACCAAACCTGGCTATATTGCAATTTACTAACATTATTGAGATGGGTTGGAAATGAAGTCGATGTCTATCGGTGGTCACCTCAAGCTTGTTCGGGAAAGTATCTTTTTCTATATCCTTCCCTCGGCTTTGAACCTGGGACCACGACAGCAACTTTCACGGTGGTAGACGAACATCTTACCACTCGCCACTTGGGCCATTTTACGTGGACTGTCCGTGGCACCAGTCTGTGCTTTTGCTTGCCCGCCAGTGATTCTTCCTAACATTAATTTATTTCTGCTTCATACATTGTTCCTCCTACTTATTTACTTGTCGCCGGTAAACAAATTATTCCCCTCATTTATTTATTGCCGGTCTGCACACAAATCATTCCTCCTATGTATGTATTTCTTACCAGAATGAAAATGGTTTCCCTTATTTATATATTTTTGCTGGTCCGCAAATTACTCCCATTAATTTACTTTCTGCCGGTTGGAAAACTAACTTATTTTCCCATTTTCTCGGATCCGTGAAATTTTTCAACTGTTTTAACCGGTCCGCAGTTATGAAGTGGTTGAAGAAAATTGGACTATACGTCAAAGAGCTTTGTAAAAAAATAATGGACCTTGTAAAGATAATGTCACAGAAAAATTGAAAAAAAAAATCACAATTTTAACTCAGCGAAAAATAAATGTCTAGAAATAAAATGAAGGTTTCAGAAGCCTATAATCCTGTAAGTCAATAAACATTCAAAATTAAATAACAGGATCTTTTAACTCCTTCACATATAAGTTTTTGACAACAAATTTGGATGATCTCTATTTGGTGAATCGGCGATAAATCTGGTAACCTTGTCCTAACGAAACCGCATGTTAGAAAAGGAATAAGAAGAAGGAGAAAGAAAAAAAAGCAGAAGAATGAAAAAATGAATAGAAAAGAAAGAAAAATGAATAGAAAAGAAAGAAAAAATAAATAGAAAAGGGGGAGGGAAAACAGAATAGTAGATAAGTAGATAAGAAAGTATAACATAGATTTCTCTTTTCACCCTCACCCTATGTGTTCTCTAACATGTACATAGTAGAAAGATGAACATTATATGGGGGGGGGGGGAGAATCACTAATAGAAGTATAGCAAAAACGGGGAGGAAGAAACTTCGGTTCATAGGGCTACGAAAAAGCTTCGCGATAGTGAAAATAAAAGTATAGAAAACACAGAGAAACTGGATTGAATTTATTTCATTAGCGTTTGGGCGATATATTTCGTCCGTTATCGTAAAGGGGTTAAAGGTTTTTTTTTTTTATTTCGTGGTCAGTATAAATGGGGTTATCTGCTATTGCAATATGAAACGATTTAAATGTTTTGCAACTGAAGAGACACTAGCAATGCGAAAGTACTTTCAGAAAATTGCCTCGCACTAATTGGGTTCTGAACCCTCCAAATACGTAATTTTTTCGAAATTTCAATCCATTACCCCCCTTGGAAATAGAGGAAAATTGTTATACGATTTTTATTCTCACTATAACATTGCAGTCTGCGAAAATCTGTACGAATATCTACTTTTCATGACACTTTTTGTTCGGAACAATTTGATCTTAAAAGCCCTTACTCTGGCCGATTTAATCCAGACATTTTCCATGTAGCGAGCTGCAACTTCATGTTCTTGTACCATTTCTGACCCGATCACTGATAATGGAGGCCATAAAAATAAATCGACTCGGGTCATTAGCTTTATACCCATTGTACGTAGTTAGGATTTTTCCCCCCCGAGACAAACCCATTTAGATGGGGGTTATATTTCAAGCACGAACCATCTTTCACCTCGACACGCAAGTGACTCAATTAATCATTTATGGTTGATTTATTCAAACATTTCCCATTCGATTGTGTGCTTGAATATATCTTCAATTACGTACATTGAAACCGGGCATTTGTTTCAAGAATACGTAACTACAGTCGCATGCTCGTAATAACGACCCCTCCCTCCCCCATCCTTCCGTCGAAAACAGAACCGTTATATTGGGTATTATAACGTATCCTATACGTTATATCGGGTGGTCGTTACAGTAGAACCCACAGAGTAATAATACTATTATTCTTACGATTTATATCTTAAGTCTATGGTAGAACCTCTCGATAACGGAAACCCATGGGACCGAAAAATTTGTTCGCTAATGGAGAGGTGCGATATATAGTGAAATCTAATTTATACGACTTTCACATTTATACGACGTTTGGCTTCATCCGCAATCGGTTCCTATACATTTTAACTTTAAAATGCATGTGTTGCTGTAAAAGTGATACGCCGGTAGTTATGCATAATCACCAGTCGTCTCGATGTAAAGAAAGTTTTATTAAATTTCACTACATTTATCACGTAAATCCCAAATAAAGTTGGAAAGTCTGATAAAAAATATGGAAAAATTTACAACCTCTCTTCTCTTCATTATTTTTATTACTCATTTTTGCCCGTGCATGATACGTGCAAAACACATATTTTGTAATAAAAACTAAATTAAAATAAGTGTGATGAAGATAAAAACATTCATGGTAACATTATCAGTCTTAGAATGCTGGCTCTTTCGTCACACATTTTTATCTACAAACAAAACCATCATCACCATTTGAATACACCATCCTGCACCATAGTTATGCTCAGTTAATTATGTAATTAATTGATTCATCAGATGAGTATGATAAATTCTCGGTGTTTGACCAGAAATTTATAAATTAGAGTTTTGAGGGAAAAAAAATTTCAGTTTATCTGATTTTCATGTCCGCTAACAGGGGAGTGAAATACATTAAAGCCCTATTCCACGGGACCGGAGATCAGAAAAATGTCTGTCAACGGGAGGTATCCGTTAACGGGGAGTGTCCGTTGTGGGGGGAGGGGTTCCACTGTATATCCAACATGTATATTCCACTGTATATCCAACATGTATATTCCACTGTATATCCAACATGTATATTCCACTGTATATCCAACATGTATATTCCACTGTATATCCAACATGTATATTCCACTGTATATCCAACATGTATATTCCACTGTATATCCAACATCATGTATATTCCACTGTATATCCAACATGTATATTCCACTGTATATCTTGATGACCGGGGGGGGGGGGGTGTTTGAATCATGCTTACGTCATGGACCACCCTTTATAAAGATATGAAATATTCTTAATAACATCTCTCTTTACTAAGTGGCCAAAAACTAAAAAATCCTTTCCCTAGTTTGTGGGCATCTAAACTAATATTCTCCCTATTGACAAGTCCTCTATAGATCCACTTTAGTGATCTCTAAATGTTCCGCGGATCCTTTAAGTGACCTGGAAATGTTTCTGGGCACCTTAAGTGCTCTAGAAATGTGTTGCAGGTCACTTAAATGCGCTAACAATGTGCTGATCAAATGGTCCGTCAATATGCCGCGGATCACTTAAGTAATTTGGGAATGCACCGCGAGTAACTTGAGTGATGTAGAACTGCTCTGCGAGCCGCTTAAGTGCTCTAAAACTGTACTACATGTCACTTAAGGGATCTCTAAATTACCACGGACCGTTCAAGTATTTTGGAGCTGTGCCGCGGGTCAATTAAGTGATTTGTGAATGTTCCACGGAGCTACTTCAGTGCAGTGATCTGAAAATGTGTCGCTAAAATCTTAATTTTTACAAAATTACGTTTGAGGTGGTTGGCCACATCAGGTAATCCCGAGGTCCACATTTGGCCCGCGGGTCATGAGTTCAGCATATATGGCTTAGAGGGTGAATGAATTTCTTAAAGAGAAATTTTGAGTTCTTAGCCTTCAAATAGCATTCAAATTAAAAAAATTTCTTATAAAAAGGTATTTTTGCATAAAAAAAATAAATTTTTGATCGTATGAGGGGAGGCATAATGAGCTCGATCACCCCCTTCCCCTCTGCATACGTAGTTAATCAAAGTATACGTTAGGAGATAGGGGCAGAGCTGACAAAATTTTGCTGACAAGGAAGGGGGGAACGGGGTCAGAGTGTTGCTGACTTTTGCTGACAAAGGGGGGGGGAAATCAAAAACAGGTAAAAATCTGCTGCCGTAATACTTGAATGGTCCTATAGTTATCGATCGGTTATTAATATCAGAAACAGATGTGATCACCTTAAGCGGCGTGCACGGTATCTTCAATTTCGTACATTGAATCGTACATTTGAAGAAGTAACTACGTATCATGGTTTAATGAAATATTGTTTGCGAAAGTCAAGGACATGTTCGGCGTCAAACTTCAGCCAAATCATGAATAATATTTCAAATTAAGAAGGATGCTCCGTTGATTAACAACTTGGAATGTGTTGAATCATCTATTTCTGATACCTCAAACAAATTGTTATGTTAATTAGTATTAACATTTGTATGTGATGTGAGTGAGTTGTGTATAGAGTCGTCAATAATACTCGCATCACAGAGGGCAAGGTCGCTTAAAATGAGCGATTGCTCATCCAGCTCATTATCATGAACACGATAATCAGCCACTGATCTCGAACAAAACAAGATAATATGCTCGATGGAAACTTACTTGGCTATAAATTCAAATCAGTCAATCAATGCTGCGTTATATGTAACATTATCCTCTGTAAATTTGCTCTCCCTTCATTTGTTATCTCTCTCTTCAACTCGGGATTTCCAATTTCATGGTGTGTTTTCATCTCTCATTTGTATTCATCCTCGCCTCTTGATGATTGTGATATAAACTTGTGGAAGGGGGTGATTGACTCTGGCTAATACATAATCATAATCCGTAGATATTCCATAATGCTTCGTGTTCAGGCCAAGTGGTCGATTTTTCCCATGCACGCCAAGATATTGACCACAGTGGTTCTTGACCAGTGATCGACGGACCCCTTGAGTGTTCTTAGAGATATTTTTCAAGGGGATCCGTGAGGAGTTAGATGGGAAAACACTTTACTTTCCGTTTTGCCATCATTTACATCAGGAGGTTCACAACCTTTTTAGTCTGCGGGTCAGATATATGCGGTATTTCCTGCAGTTCGCGGACCAGAAACTCGTATTTGTAGGCATAGGCGGTGATAGACTTGGAAGTCTAGGGAGGCACGATGATGTCAATTTATATATACATTAGATCAGTCGACTCCACATTTGACGCTGGGGGGGGGGGGCAATGCCCTCCTCTCCCCCCCCCCCGGTATTTCCGCCCATGTTTGTAGGGTCGCCATATGTCCTATATTTTACGGGATATTCCGCAACTTTCGTCTCGTCCCAACATTTTCATTAAATGGTCCGTTTTTTCTCATGATAATCTCAACGAGATTTAGATTTATTTCACAGATCATGAATAGAGACTATTTTCATGACCTAAATTATATATATAACGCTTTGAATATTTTTTTTGGCAGTAATTGACTCTTCACTTGAATTTAACAATTATTTTTCACTGTAATTGGTAAATTTACTTATCTTTGACAATTTTTTGGCTATAATTGTCAAATTTACTTGCATTTGATAGTTTTTTCTGCGATAATTGGTGACATCCCGTATGGATATATCGCCAATTCCCGATTCCCCGTATTTTTTATGAAGGATGTATGGTCAGCATAGGCTTTTATCGTGCTGTGTGTATCGATAACTTTCTACCGGAACACCTTTCGCGTGCCGGATAAAATTTCTTGGTGTGCCGTATTCTGCCCACGGGCCGGCAGGTACCCGCAGTACATTTACAGATCACTTGGATGAGTCGCAACACATCGCCAGTTCACTTACACACCCGCGACATATTTATAGTCCCTGGTTATATGAGTAACCCGTTACACAGTCACAGATCAATCAAGCGACTCGAGGCACAGTTCCAGTTCCCTTAAGTGATTCGCGGCGCTGTTCCCGATCCTTGAGCGGCCCACGACACGTTTTCAAACCAATGAAGTGGCCCACGCTCTCGTAAAGGTTCAGCAACCCTGTCATAGCGTGATACTTCCAATTACAAGACCTTTCCAAATAACGTGTGAACTCAAATACGTCAGTCATATTGCAGGGTTCTGTAGCTATTAAAATGAAAAATATTAACTTTTTATAAAGACACCCTGGGCTGAAAAATCCAGTTACAATGTTTCTTCCCTGTCTTCCCTGGAACCAACAAAAATAATTCCACCTTTCTAAGTGCAGTTATTCGCTGAAATATTTGAATTCCAAAAACCGAGAAAAATTAAGAAATAACAACATAAATGAGAGGGGAAATGCATTTTCCGTTCGTTTAAAATGTTTCTTCCCCAAATTTTATCCGAATTTTGCATTTATCTCAGCGAATATGGCATTTGGAAACGATTTTTCCCCCTCAAAAGAGACTGGGCAGCAACTTTCCACTTTGGTTTTTGAGCACAGGGTGATCGAATAATTTTTTTTCCCATTTTAATAACTGTACAACCCGTTGCAATATGAATGAGGTATCTGCGGTGCACAAGTTATCTGGATAATTTTTGTAACTGGAAGTATGTCTGTACGATCAACAGTTCGCCAGCAATTCGTGGTGCAAAGTGTTAGCTATACACCCTGTATACTCCCCGACGGTAGTGATGAAAGGATTCGTGGGTGTGATAGAATTCAAAAGCCAGAGTGAGCTCATATTGGTTTCACAATTGATCCCCCCCCCCCCAATATCCTACTTTTTGGGTCAAATGCAACGTTTGCGTAGCTCATCAAGTAATAAGCTATAGTCTCACATTTTCGAGCCCCGAAAACGGTACCGAATAACAATGTTTAAAACCTTCAACCCTCTTCAGTACTGCAGAGCCTTAAGCGTATACAGATTTAGACCGTAATCAAATATTATTAAAGAATCCGAGTTGTATAATTGAATTAATTTCAAATTTATCGTCAAACACAAACACTTTTTCTACCAGGAATATCAATTAAAGCACACACGCAACATGCATTGGAAGGGAAACTTTAATGAACTCCAAAATATAACGGTTTGGTGAATTAGAAACATTGTGAATCGTTGTGTGAAATTTTAATAATTCTCAATTAAAAGCTCATACATACATATATATAGACGATAATGGACGATCTCGAGGATAATTTAATATTCGAGATTCACTCTAAATTATTAAAATGCCGCATCCTGCACCACTTTTATTCGAGATTTCATATTACCGTGCGTACACACATTTCATTCTATTGCATTTTCTGAAATGAGACACTTGACGCAACGTGAAAACTGATGCTCATAATTTAATAAATTTTATCATTATCTGATATATCGTCATAAATTCATTCATTAGTATAGCCTATATTATACTATAACTTCCGGCACAACTCACTCGCTAGTAAATTGCCCACGGCGATAGACTGGAATTGTGCTCGGTTTGAAAGAAAACAAAGCCTATATTATGTATATATATCAGGGGCGGCCAACTTCTTTCTGTTCGCGCGCCAACATAATGGTCAGCTATAGCGTCGCGGGCCGCATCAGTGGTGCAACTTCGGTGTATAAGCCGCTCCATTATTAATTGAATTAATTAGTTAGTTATTAAATTAATTTCGTCACTTGAAGTTTGTAAGCAGTTTGTTAATCAAGAAATCTGCTGTTGGAACCGATAGTTCAAATAATGATCACAAATTCAATTTTTTCACAGTACTTTTACCTTGTCGCGGTCCGCACAAAATCACTTCACGGGTCACATGCGGCCCGCGGGCCAGCTGCTGGCCACTCCTTTTATATATGTTACTGCCAAAGGCCGAAGTTTTCCATTTCGTGAAAATGTTTCGTTTCTCTGTGTGAGGCTTTTCAACGGAGAGATCGGCTCGCATTTGCGTCCGTCACTGTATATATATAAAGTACACATTATATATATACAAATATATTATATATATCTATATGTTACTGCCAAAACCCGAAGATGGCCACTCCGCAAACGGGCCAGCCCAGCTGATCCAACCAATGTCCGAAATTCGGGCTTTGGCTGGCCCCTATACGTCGATCCCTATATATATGGATCACTAAGATATCAATATTCGAATTCCTTTGATCGTTAAAGTTGGCCATAGCTAAGCATAATAATTATGGTTAGCTATGGCTTATTATAAATAGCCATAATTATCACACAAAAACTATTCCAACAGGGTGATGACCCCGAATCATAGGGGTCAATACATAGGGGCCGGCCAAAGCCCGGTGAAAGTCCGAATTTCAGACAATGGCCGGGCCAGTTCACGAAGTGGCCAACTTCGAGCTTTAGCAGTAACATATAGATGTATAATATATTTGTATATATCGTGTGTACTATATATATAGTGACGGACTCGCAGTTGGTTTTTTGTGGTTCCCAACTTCAAGGCGCAAATGCGAGCCGAGATCTCCCCGTTGAAAAGTCTTACCGCAGAGAGCAACAGGCCTTCAGCGGTGCAATTAATCAATCATTACACTTCACTCATGGTGAGAAAAATTGACGGCAGATGACAGCACTAACACATAACAAGCATTACACAGCAACAAACTTCAAACAAACAACACGTACACGCACATTCCGGCTTGTACCGATTCATTAGAAATTTCGTGGAAGAATGTGTACGAGGTACAAGGTACGAGCAAGTAATAGTAGCCCATATTATAAATTTATGTTTTCGTGAGAAAATATGCGTGCTTTCATGATTTTAATTCTGAGTATAATATGCCATTGATGTTTCTGAATCTGCAAAGATGTAATCATAGACATGAGTTATTTATATACAGGGTGTCCACTTATATCGTTGTCCAATGATTATTTCCAGAACCATTAGTTTTAGAGATAAATTTCAATTAGACAAAATATTCAAAATGATGTCGCCCATCATCCTAAATGCCGTTAAAATGAAAAATATTAGTACATATTAGAATCTAATTAGTAGATTTTAGATTCGTGTGGATATTAGAATTCAAGAATCTGAGAAAAGATGGGAAAGAACAGCATAAACGAGGGGAGGAAGCGTTGTGCGTTAGTCTATGCCGTTCTTTCCCAACTTTTCTCAGATTTTTGAATTCAAATACCTCAGCGACGCTAGGAAACACGGAAAATTTTTGTTGGCCTCAGGAGAGACAGGGCAACAGCTTTCGAATTGGAAGTTAGAGGACAGGGTGCCCGTATGAAAATTTAAATGTTGTAATTTTTTAAAAATAATCTTTTCATTTGAACGGAATTTAAGATGAGGGGAGACACACACATCATTTGAATTTTTTTTTTTTCTGATTCAAAGTAATTGTGTCTAAAATCAAGGGCTCAGGAAATAGCCATTGGACAACCATAACAGTGGACACCCTGTATATGTGTAGTGAGTATGTATTTATATATATAAGTACATATTAATTTATCCGCAGGTAAATGGTGACTGGGAATTGAGTGAGACATTATGCGACTTTTACATCGCTTTAGATGTCACTTGTAGCACAGCTTCCATTTTTAACTTGGTTGCGATCAGTATAGACAGGTAACACTAATATTCATTTTTGATACGTTTATTGTTAATTAAACAGTTATAAAAATTATTGAAATTATGTTGTACATTTATATTATGCAGTATGGTAACATAATTACATATTTAGAGAGATATAGATGGCTTTTTTTCTCAGCCAGAGATATCAAGGAAACAGTTATGTTCCGGATATTATGCTGAGGTGAGCTCGGAAAGAAAAGTCATCACGTCTCCGCCGGGACACGAACCCAGGCCCTCTTAAGTCCCGGCGGAGACGTGATGACTTTTCTTTCCGAGCTCACCTCAGCATAATATCCGGAACATAACTGTTTCCTTGATAATTACATATTATTAAAAATATTTTTTTCCAGAAATTATCCTGTGTAAAATGGTTTTTCGTAAAATGTGCACCAATGACTTACTAAAGTAGTGATTTTTACACTTCTGTGTATTTAGGTTTTTTTCCCCCTTCTTAATATACATAGATGTTTTTCATAAATGTTTTTATATACAGTAAAACCCCTCTTAACGGACACCCCCCCCCCCTCAGATGCTGTCACTCCTCTTTAACGACCAAATAATAATTTATCCTTGTATAATAAAAGTATACATTTCTAACCCCCGATTAACGGTCACCTCTCTTTTAAGGACGAACTTTTTATCCCGCCGGTGACCGTAGAAGAGAGGTTTTACTGTTTATTACTGTAGATAACGGTTTTCCAAACTTTTCAGTCTATCGCCCCCTTCTTCAGAAATTTTTTCTCTCATCGTCCCCCCCCCCCAAATCAAGTGAACCCATAGGATCCTATGTTAAATCCGTAGCTTCTATCGTCCCCTGGACCATTCCATCATCCACCAGGGGCAGATATTGCCCACTTTGGGAAACACTGCTGTAGATAAATAATTATATAGTTAATCCCCCTTTAACGGTCAATCCTCTTTTACGTCCAAGCAATAGTTTCCTTTGTATAATACAAGTATGCATATACTTCAAACCCCCTGATTAACGGTCAGCATAGCCTCCACAAGGGCGGTACTGGCAAGGCACAATTGTCATCATTTTTTGCTTTTTCACGCTATAAGTTAACTATAGAAGGGCCTGTGGAAAGTCTGACTGAGGAAGCACGCAAAAGATCTCGGCCTGCTTCAGGATGCGGGAATGTGCATGTACGTGTAGTGAAACCTGACGTGAAGTTTTTTGTTTCTCTTTAATGCTTGTTATGTGTAGTGCTGCCATCTGCCACCAGTTTTCCTAACTATGAGTGAAGTGTTATGATTGAATGATTTATCGTTGTAGGACTGTTGCTCTCTGTGGCGAGACTTTTTAACGGGGAGATCGGCTCGCATTTGCATCTTGAAGTTGGGAACCACAGAAATCCAACTTCAGCCGACCACCACTGTGGGGTTCGAACCCGGATCCTCGCATCGCGAGTCCGTCACTATAACCACTCAACCACCACAGCGGCTGGTGGTCGACCATCATCTTCAGCTCCGTCCATCGCATTCCTGGTGCAAACTTTTTAAAGGATCGGGTGATAATTTCGGTGGAAACAGAATTCCACGCCTCATGTAGCCTACCCATTGGAACACTTGGTCAATGTCAGGTTTCTTCAACGCACCACTTTTTGTAGTTTCTTTATCATCGGAACTCATCCATTCGATCCACAAATTCCTCAAATAGTCTTTGAGAGACTTGTTGACATCTAAAAGCTGTACAATCGACGTTAGCCCACCTGGTATCAAAGCCAATGATGTTTTCGATTTCTTTGCCTCGGCTCTTTCACATCATAAGTTGTGTGGGGTTTTGAACATATCCCATACCAATAATGCCAGGTTCTCGAACACTGCTGCAAAAATGACTACTGATTGTGAGGGTCGATATTTTCTCATCAAAAACTGACCCGAGTATAAGCCGACCCCCCAACTTGAGGAAAGAATTTTGCCACAAAAAAACTCGGCTTATACACGAGTATTACTGTACTTATATATATATAAACACGTAAATATAAATGGGGGATGGGGTTCGATAAACAGTTAAATATTGAGTTTGAGTACTACTAGATGGGTGAAGTGAGAATGGGAAAAAATTAATGGTATCATTGTGGCAACGCGTGATGGATGCATTTTAAATATCAAATTAAAGGCAATAAGTATGATTTGAATAATTGAGCTGCTTACATATATAAATAAACAGAAGATATCTTTCGAGATACTTTAGAGAGGAAGCATTCTTAATTCCAATGTGCAAAGAATTATAAAACTTGGGTATTAGATAAGAGAAATGGATTTTTTAAATATTTTTGTAAATAATAACCAATGAGTATGTGGCATTACACCTAGCAGAAGATCGAGTGGATATTAATGGTAGGAAGCATTGACGTTTAAAGAGACGCAACAGTGATTTATAAAAATATATGTATCTAAGTGATAGGATTTCTATCCTTTGTAAGAGAATGATGGAAGGAGTATAATAGAGTCATTAGAAATTAGCCTTATAATTTGCTTCTGAAGTAATTTTATAGGTTTTAAGTTCGTCAAATAATCACTACCCCCAAATAAGTAGACCGTATAATACGTATGAATGGGGAATAGTAAAGGATGATTAGAAAAGAACGATTAACAGAATATTTTAGCAAATAAAATTTATACATTGTCAATCTTAATTTGATTTGTAGATTATGAAAATGGGATTTCCATTTACATCAGAGTCAATATACTTATCCAGATATTTTATAGTATTCACGTGTTCTAATTTATGACAGTTAATGTCCCATGTAAGTTCATAAAGCATCGAGTCAGTATTCAAAGGAGGAATGATATGTAGAAAAGAGTTAATATATTTAGTTTTAAAGATACTGTATTAAGTTTCATGAAACCAATCTCTAATTTTTATCATGTCAGAATTTATTGTATTTTGAAAAGATTCATAAGTAGTAGAGTAAAGAATAACTATCATCAGCAAACGTGACTATCCTGTCACTAATTTTTAGATCACATAAATTATTTATGAATATATTGAAGAGTAGAGAGCCAAGAACAGATCCCTGGAGGAACTGTTCAAATATTTCGGGAAATTAAAAACATTCAAATTTTCTCATCACCAGATAATGTTTTAATCATAAATTTTTGCATGTATGGAAACTATTCGTTCCAAGGTTGTTAAGTGCCGAGATATAGGGCTGGAAAGAAGAAGAAGCAATTCAACGTTTGCAAAAGTTACATTTCGGTGAATAAGCTATGATGTCAAAATGATAATATCATGAAAATAACATCAATAGAATGGCAACAAATCTCCAGAAGCCTGACAAAGTAGTGGGAAGGGGAACTTATTTTATCACCATTCTGTACACACGCAACTAAAAAGTCAAATTGAAAAGTGTTTTTTTTCCCATAAAATTAATGCGAATATTTTTAATGTCGATCAGAAATACTCCTAAATCCGAACAGATTCATATTGCAATTTTTGCGTAATCGATTGTTATTTAAAAAACTCATACAAAAGTATTTATTTACAAAGCGAAAAAAAAAGAATGCAATCAAAATGATTGAAAATACGAAGAAAAATAAAGTATGTAATGGAAATTCGCTCATAGTTTCCAACTCGAAATTATAATGGTTTCCAATGTCTTCGAAAACCTTTTCCCCGTAGTTGAAATTAATTTCAATTCTTCTTGTAAATTGTTTCTAGCTTTGAAAGAGGAGGGAGTACCATACCTTTTTCAAAAAGTATAATGGAAGATAGGAGAAACGTGAAAACTGTAGCGACGAAGTTCTCGAAAATATAAAGAAACTAAAGAAAACATTGTCCTGATTTTTTTTTTTTTTATAATTTATTTTTCCGTAAGAAACCTTCCACAAGCGTAGAATAGTTTTAATTTTCTAGTTTCCAAAACTTTTCGAAATTACCGGAGAAAGAGAGAAAGGGTCGATCAATTCCTATTTTTCTTCCCATTGCCAGAGCTTTTCTCCCCATTTGTTACCAGTCTGCATTTTCTCGAAGTGGGGAAAAGAAAGTAGAAGAAAAGGTAGAAAAAATGTGATACGAACGTCAGGATTCACCCTTTTAGGTTTTGACTTTTCTCGGTGCCTGTTATCTCTGTGAAGAAAAGGATAAGGACAAGGGAAAAGGAAAAAAATAAGAACTCCTTTACTTCCTCTGCTGTTATCTTGGAAGGTGTCGTTAAATGAACCCTATCTTTCTCTTTCCTCATCTTTTTTTTGCTCCTCTCTACTTTTCTTGCTTTTTTTCTCATGCTGTTCTTCCCATATATCCATGTTTTATTTTTTCCCAATACCCTTCTTCAATCTTTAGCCTAGTCTTTTTGTAGCACAATACAACGTGAAAAACGTCCGAAAAAATCGTATTGAGGTAATCATAAAAATGCTAAACCACTTCTTGTTTATGATCCGCGGATAAACTTTTGGATACGATTTTTTTCTTTGTAGTTGGAGAGTGAAAAATATCGCTTTTTTGTGTTTTTGAAACGGAAATAGAACAGAAGAAAAGTTATTTTTATCATTTAATAAAAAAGAAAATCTTACGAGGATTTAAAATGAATCCGGGGGATAACCGATGTTACTGAATATGTCCAGAGAGGATTGAGGAGCCCCAATTCAGTCGTAAATTCGGAATGTAAAGATTATATAGTTTTAAAACACTTCGAGCCTCACTATCACAAAATTGTATAGAATATATATTATATTCGTAAAAAATTTTACTGTCGATTAACTGGCAATCATAAATATTGAATTTTTTATAGCGTGCTGTTTTAGTTGAAGAAAGTTACAGTACGATAAAACAAGTACGATAAGCATGGATGAGTTGAATGGTATTACTGTCCCGGATGCAATGCTATGGTCACCGATTTGGGAATTCTCATTGACCAGCTGCGGAAGTTTTCTGAACATTTCTCAACGGTGGTCAAAAATATGAATAGAATGTTTGGTTCCATTCTTAAACAGGTCTCTTCGCGTTCTCCTAAAGACATTCTTCTGCATTTTCGAGTGTCTTCTACTTCGTCCTGGAGTGGAGTATACCATTAGTTTTTGGAGACCATACCTACAGAGGGACATAGACTTGGTTGAGGGGATGCAGAGAACTACGCGGGCTTTTGTTGGCACACAAGGCTTGAGCTATGCAGAAAGACTTGATTTCTTGAATATGTTTACATTGAAGGAACGCAGGTGTCTCGGGAGGCTATGATCGAAGTGTTTAAAATTTTCAATGGGATGGATAGGATGGACCACGAGTTATTAATACACCGTCAGCCAACCGCTTCAACGATAAAACACCAGTATCGGTTAGTAAGGGTTTTTCAAGTTGTGGTGTTTGCCCTCCAGTTTTTTTTGTTTTTTTTTTCTCCGTATGGTTGTTAATAGCTTACCTCCAGGGAGGGGGGGGGGTTGAATTCTAACACAATTGAAACGTAAATACGATAAGCATAAATCGAGAAGCTACCCATATTTAGAATAAGATAACAATAATCTTTTCCTTCTTTTTTTTTTAATAAACTACAAATCACAAGACGCGAATACAAATACAAGTATATAAAATGCAAATGCAAACATAAATTACGGAAAGGCAAAGACACAAAATACACATGTATATTACATACACTATGTAACACCAAGAGACGGTAAGGTCCTTCCAGCAGACCTATACGATTTTTGTAATTGAATTTTTTTTTTCAGCAATAGCTCTAACGGACAGTGCATTTGTAATTAATTTATTAATTTATGGGCAGTGTATTATACAGTATTAATCGTTAGTTTTTTCTCTCGTGATATATGCTTATATAGTGGGTCGCTGTATTTTATTAATATTTGACACCCGTATCTTTCATGGCCTTCTTTCCTCAGCCACCTCGTTAGGTAATTTGCCTGCCTTTGTGTTTGTATTTAAAGAGTGAGAAAAATCCGAAAAAAATCGTACTGAAGTAATTGCGAAGAATAATGAAGTAATTAAATAAGACTAAGTATTTACTTGCAAGTCATGTCTAATTTAATAATCTACGGATTAAGTTTTCGATATGCTTCTTCTTTTTTACGAAATAATTAATAAATTGAATTTTAGAAAAAATAAGTTCGTTTCATTTTTTTCAGTCGATTTTTTTTTTTCTATATTGAATGGAAAACATATCACTTTCATGTATGTTTGTAAAGTTTTTCTTTTCTTTCTTTCTTCTGAAGAAATCGGTTTTGTAGACGAAAATGTTAAAATGCTCAAAAACTTGAAAATGTTACTGTCATGGCATAGTAAAATGAAATCTTGAAACTAAAAAATCCTTTGGAGATCCAAGATGAATTTTGGGACGATTCTATACTACAGTGTTTCTTATCCTATTTTTTCTCCTGGACGCCCACCCCCTTTTGGACCATGAATTTTTTTTTTCTCGTGGATCCCCAAAATCAAGGAAGCCGAATGAATGAACGTCAGAACTTTGCCACTGGCCTTATCCCGTTGCCGAGATCTCTTCCAGCCCAGCTTCATGGCAGAGTCTGGAACACTTTATTTTGTGTGAAAAAAAGAAAAAAAAAAGAGGAAAAACCATACAAAATTTTTACAACCATATTTTCCCTGGACAATTGGGTAATGTCGCGATTAACAAATTTTGTGGTGATTACAGACGAGATGGGGTTGGGAGTTGAGAAAAGTTTCGGGGTTTCGTTAAGACGGATGAATGTACACAAATTAGGATGGAGGTATATTTTAAAAGCAATTGGAGGGGGCTCACCATGCCATCTCATCTCTTATCTTACACTTGCCATATTATATGCATAGGATACAAAAAAAAACGAAATGAGAATCTTACTGTGAAATAAAAATATATATATATAAATCCATCGGAGCGAGTCATCTCGCTTAACACCTTATTAATGAGCAAATAGGTTTGATAAAATCAAGGAAGCCGACATTTTCGACTTAATGAATTGATTTATAAGTAAAATTGTAGCATGCAAAATTCCTTAACATCTTTTTTACTAATAAACCGTGAAAAGTTAGTTCTCATCTTGGGCCATATCTGTGTGACCCATGGGATATCTAAGAGGGGGTCACAGGTGAAAATCAAATAACAAGGATATCCTGACAAGTGATTAAAGAGACTTTAGATACCGGTGAAAAAAAAAAACCAACAAGCGGAGCATTTCGGCAAAATATGGCGAGAAAAAGTGTGACTAATTTAAAAATCCAGTAGAACTCTCTGAACAACTCCCCCCCCCCCCCCAAGGCAGAAGATAGGATAGAATCGTACGCAGATCCACCTGATTCACAAACATTTTGCATGCTACAATTTTACTCAGAAATTTAATAATGCCAAAAGGCCTCACTCCTTGATGTTTAAAGCGCTGGGTTAAACAGAAGCCCACAAGAAAAAAAACCCATGACCCCTTCTTAAATATCCCATGGGTCGCAAGTATTCTCCGGTGGGGAACCATTGCTATAGGACAATCGATGTTACTTTACACATACATCCAGTGAAGGTTTAAAAGTTCCAATAAGATAACAGTTTATTATTGAAAAATCACTGTTCTTAAATTCTATAAACTTGCTAGAAAATTTTACCGGTATATTGGCCCACTATTAAAATCTTCTTCAGTACATGAACTATTAGAGGATGCTGGTATTCCTGAAAAGTATCTCATCTCCATCATAGAACCTGATCCAATCGTTGTGCGATGGTATCAACATGATCGTAATCATAAAAATACTAAGCCTATTCGTATTTATAGAAGGATTATTCCGGAAAAACTGCCGGGTATGCTCCTTTTTTTCAGTTTCATGTGAATGGAGAAATATCGCTTTTTTGTAATAAAAAAAGGCATCTTTTATCATGTAATGGAAAAGAGCCTTATAGGGGATTTAAAATAAATCCAGGGAAGATCCTTTGCGATAACCGATGTTACTGTACATATCAAGTGAGGTTTGAGAAGTCTCAACTCAGTATAAGGTTTAAAATCTGAAGATTATAACTAGAAACTCTTTGAACATCATGATCCTTAAATTTCTATAGGCATATATGATTTTTTTTATTGTAGGACGGCCAGGTAAAAAAGAATGAGAAAAATATTTCATTACTCACAAACTAGTACGTTAAAGATATTATCGACTTGCATGCTATAGTTCAACGTGTTTGCCATTCAGGGTAGACGCGGTGGACACATTCTTTTGACAATGCTTTCAAAATCACCACTGTCTTCTTCAAAATCGTCATGACCCTCCCCCCAATCATCATGAACCTCCCCCCCAATCATCATGAACCTCCCCCCAATCATCATGACCCTCCCTCATAATCAATTTCTGTTAATTTAGAGGCTTTTTTAGAGATTTGTAACTCAAAATGTCTCTGGAAGAGATCCTATGTGCCCACCCCAAGATAATTTGACCTCCCTCCAACTGTAAATTCTGTGTGCACCCCTGGACTAACAAATATATATATAACGACGATATGAATAAAACTCAGTCGATGTGTTTTAAGTGTTATTTCTACTTTATATATTGTGAATGATTCCAAGATAATTTTACTTTATTTCTAATGCAGGTTCATTGCAGTGACGAAGCCAATCAAGTATTCGAAGCACAAGAATAATAAGAGAGTTCTCGGAACCATAGTTTTCGTTTGGGTCGTTTCGGCAGCCATAGGTTCTCCAATAGTCTTGGGTCTCAACACCTCTCCAGAAAGAATACCGAACCTGTGCGTGTTCTACAACTCGGACTTCATAATCTACTCATCCCTAAGTTCTTTCTACATTCCATGTCTGGTGATGGTTTATTTGTACTACAAGATTTTCAAGGCTATCCACGAGAGAGTTAAGAAAGCTATCGGTGGGCAGAAAATCACGACGAGGGTCAAGAGTACCAAGAAAGGGACCGTAGTCGTTGAAGAAGTCGCTCAATCCACTGACGGAGAATGTACGTTATTATGATCAAACGTTTCTGTTTCTTATTTTTCATTAATGCAGTTGATGAACCAATGCAATTCCTAGAAATACATATAATATTTCCGGTAGTGATAGTTTCAGAGTAGGGACCTAGTTCAGCGGAATTTGAGCCTCTAGTTGTTTTGTGTATATCTACAAAAAACAGGTCGTAGTTGTAGCGGAATCACTGTAATATATATAGCAGTAGAGGTGACTCTTGACCAGAGCAGTTTCCACTGAAGGTATGAACGAAATGTCTGGAAAAACAAACTCTCTTCCACTGGATCCTGCCTCCTATATACAAGGCGTCCCATAAATTCGTAAATAGCTAAAAAATTCATAAAAATTGAAGGATAAAACTAGTATTCGAATGCGGTTTGCGAAAAAGTTATTCTCATGATGAAGGGGTTGTTTTTTTTTTTCACGAGAAAAATTTTAGTTCAACTTTTAATTTATAGAGGGCACTTCACGAACGCAAATCGCAGAACTCCGGATTTTAAATTCTTTCAATCTCTTATGCGTCCGAAACGTTCGTAAAGCTTCTGCCGGCGGTTCGTGGCTGAGGTAAAACAACTACACCAATCGTGTTTAATCCGCAAATGTTATCACAATGAGAATCCCCTTCCAGTAACAGGAAAGTTAATCATACACCTCGCATTTTATTGATTTGCTTATATGCAGTGATTCGCTTTTGCGCAGCAATTACTATCGACAAAAATATTAAAGAAATTTTTCCCTATACTAAAAGAAAATCTCCCTTCGTGACAATAACCTTTTTCTCAAACCCATTCAAATTTACCGATATTTATTCGATTTTAAGAATTTTTTTAAATATTTACAAACTTATGGGACACTCCGTATGTTCTCATCATAGACCCGATAATTTGATCATTTTGTTGAAACATAGTTGACTTATGTGATCCTTAAAAGCGATCGTATGAAGAGCTGTCGTTACAGTGCGCCTCCAAAAAGTTCTACAAGGGTACATAGCAAACAGGAGGCATGGCATTTCACTGACGAACCGTTCATCTTAGAGTTATACTTTCAGTTAACCTCCAAATAATATATAGTACCCAGGTATGTCATTCATGTTTCAAGGAGTTGTATACTTATTAAAATGAAAAATAAATAAATTTTTATACAGTCCACGTAAGCCTTAAAACCCAATTAGAAAGTTGTTGCCCTGAACTAAAAAAATTCCATGTTCCTAAGTGCAATATTCACTGCGATATTCTAATTCGAGAAACGTAGAGAGAATTCGGGAAACAGCATTAAATTCGGTTAGAACGGTTTTTCCGAATATTTATAGAGCTATATTTTCCCAACTTTCCTCGAATTCGAATATCTCAATGAATACTGCACTTAGAGACGTGGAACTTTCTCTGTTGGCATCAGAAGAGACAGGGCAACAATATGTAATTTAGGGGTTTTAGGGCTCACCGAGACTGTATATAAAAAGTGATTTTTTTTTAAATTTTAATAACTATACATCCTCTTTCAACACGAATGACATATCTGAGTGCTGCACATTATTTGGAAACTTTTTTTTCTAACCGAAATTATACCTCTAGGATAAACGGCTCGCCAGTAAAATGCCATTCCTCCTGTCTGCTCTGCATCCTATACTATATGTATGAGTGGTACTATTTTTTTTCTAATTCGTGAAACTGTATCGACGGAGAAAGAATGCTGAGTTAAAGTAAAAAAAAAAAATGAAGCTTATTGATGAGGAGAAAAATAAATGAAGAGGAAGCTCAAAATGTATTTCTTCCATCTATTCTGGCGGGAAGAGGTTAATCTGTCTAGCATGAAGGTTTTGCGACAATTAATTAACCTCTTACTCCTCCCTGAGTAGATAGAAAAAAATACATTCGAACACTCTCTCCTTTCTTTTGAGACTTTATTCTCAGATTACGTACGTGCTTTACTATAACGTTACCTATGTATTTTCTCTTTTATAAGGTATAATAGGTATTTTTTCCACAATACAATATTTTTTTGCTCGTCCAAATGTAGCGAGAGGGGAAAAAAAGAAAAAAGAAGATAATGTTTAAGCGGTAAAAACAATTCTTTTTTATAAGGTTACATAGGTAACGAGCAAAAAAATATTGTATTACACACATAGGGAAAAAGTCCACTAGGAGAGGAGGGAAAGAATGAAAAACTTGCTCCTCTGATCTTTTTTTCCCCTTCATTTCCTAACGTTAATACTAGTTTTAGAGATTTATCTCTGTTCATTGTCCAACTTTGTTGCCAAAAGTGTGTACGTAAGGGCGTTAAAAATGCTTCAAATGCAAAATGAATTTCCGAATCTAGGTATATGTAAAATTCCATTGAATTTCTCAATACGGATCAAGGAATAACTCTCAAGTTCGCAAATATTTGCCATTTCTATAAGGAATCCATTTCAGATCAGCCATCTGTAAAATTCACCGTTTATTGCACTATACACCGTTAATAATATGCTACAATCCAGCTAACCAGCCCTTATGGAAATCGAAATAACCACGAGAACTCACTAAGAAAACTCTCAAACCTACCTCGAGTTTTCACATTTCAGTAATTTTTGAAACGGTGGTAATTCTAGAGAGAGAGAGAGTTCGTGTGGAATCGATACCCGAATAGCACTTCTTTAGAAATTCGGCGAGTAAATAATATCTTCAAAGTTAAAGTTGATGAGAAACAACCTGTGTGAAAACTTGAAGGTGTTTCACACGCGGTTTATTGAAAAAGTAATGAGACGATATTTTCTTCGCAGTTTAATGATCAGTTTTCTCGCTCATCGTTTCCGACGGCGATGGTAGGTCTCCTCGCTTCGTATCGTGTGTGTGTGTGTAACGAGAAAGCTCTTTCCTATTTATTCCACCGCAAAACATTTGTGACTTTTCCTCATTTTCACGAGTAACAGGCTCCTATATATTCTGTATTAACTTTTATACGAAGATTTTATACATTATTTTGTTAATATTGACAACATGTTGTGGAGATATAATGCAATTTAGTAGGTGTCGAAAAAACTCCTCTGGGGAATTTCTATCGAATTCGTTAAATTAAGCATGCTCATCCTTTAGGAGAGTATGGCCCACTGCATTGGTTGGTTGTTGGTTTGCAGTCAGAAAATGGTTGAAAACATTGAAAAATGATGTATTCTCTAGAATTAATGAAAGAAATCATTCTAGAATTAATGAAAGAAATCATTCTAGAATTAATGAAAGAAATCATTCTAGAATTAATGAAAGAAATCATTCTAGAATTAATGAAAGAAATCATTCTAGAATTAATGAGAAAGAAGTTATTCTAGAATTAGGGAAAGAAATTATTCTAGAATTAATGAAAGAAATTATTTCAGAACAAATTGATGAAAATTCAGAATTAATGAAAAGAAATAATTACAGAATCATTCGAAGTGATTTCAGTCTCAGAATCAATTAATTAAATCAGTAATTCATAAAAATATTTTCAGACTGAGTGAAAAAAAATTATTTCAGAAAGAAATCAAAATTGATAGATAATTCATAAAAAATAATAATTAAAATAAAAAAACAAATAAAAGTTTTGAAATATTTTTGTCCCTGTTTAACTCGGAGGCCCACATTGGCCCCTTCTATTAAGATGACATTAACTTACGAGTTGGTGGCCCTCCAGGTTTTGTGAGACGTTTTAATTTGGCCTGCCATGGTTGAAAGGTTGAAGTACACAGTGTACACAGTGCAAGCAGATTATCGGCCCCAGACATCGACAGTACTTTATACTATATATATATATACAGAGTGTAAAATCTGTAGAAACTTTCAAAATTCATAAGAACCGGAAAAATAACCGAGATAAAAAACCGTTCGCATTGTTAGCATCGTTAGCTAACGAAAATTTTTTTAAGACAGGAAAAAAATAAACTAAAAATACAGCTGATAGGTGGCACTGGTGCGAGCGAATTCGGTGGAAATATGCAAATGAGACGGTTGTAAGAACTTGCGCTACTAATCCACAAGCAGTCCACCGTTGTAAACCGTGTATGTGAACCTGCTGCACTCTGCCGTTGCTAGATTTATGACTCGCCTGCAATGTGTTATCCCTGTGGTGGTGGTCATGTGGAACACACATACTGCTGTAATAAACGATTTGGAGCATCGAGCTTATACAGTAGACTCTCGGTAACTCGACACTTGGATAACTCGACATCTATTATTCCCTTGGTTGTCCCAATACTGATTTCAATGAAGGGGAAACTCTCTAACTCGACACATGTTTGGCTTAACTCCGCTTAAGTCGACTACGACTTTTGTCCCTTTACTACGACTAGTTTTTACAATTGCCCGTGTTTTACCATTCTAAGAATTTTTTGACGTTGTCCGTGGGTACTTCGATAATCCTTTGTTTCTTTGTTCTATATGATGGGTTTCTTTTTTGCGCTATGGGTGGGGGTGTTCATGTGAAGAATTAATGTTTGAAGCGGGCCTATAGTTTTAGTGGCCTTTCCAGGACAGGTCCTTCATTCTTTTCATGGTCAAAAGTGCAGATGAACCCTAAAGTGTGGTGTGATCCCTATTGGATGTTGAAATCGTCAACATCCAATAGGGATAAAAAATCTTATCTGTTGTAAGTTTTGATATTTTTGTCTGTTGTGGAGAGTGCTTTTGGCGGAACTCGGTTTCACGATTTCTTGGAAAAGGAGTAAAAGTAAAAGAGCAAAAGCCTGGTTAGAGGCTGAATATGTCATTTGGTTATCATTGTGAGTATCGACGGCCGTGAATGCAATGGCTCTACACGAACTTCATACTTTAACTTTAAAATCAAAAGTTGAAATTTTCAAAAAACTAGAATCAGGAAAACTCAGAGTGAACTCGCCGAAGAATATGGAGTTGCACGGAACGCATTTCAACATTTGTTAAAAATGAGGGAAATCTTTTTCAGCATTTGAATCTTCTTATAAACCAAGCAGAAAACGCAGAAGAAATCAGAATTCAGCGATGTAGAGGAAGCAACTCTTACGTGGTTCAAATCCCTCAATCTCACTATATCCCATTATCAGGACCAATAATTCAAGGAAAGCGAAAGAATTTCGCAAAAAATCTCAATCAAGGAAATTAGGAATTATCCTAAGTATGAAAACTTTTTACAGAAAATTACAGACAAAAAATTTGTGAATTTGTGGATGTTAGAATGAATGCAAAAATTTCTGTTTTAAATGCAGTTGAAATGATTGATTCTGCGTGGAACTCAGGCACGAGTGCCATGATTCGGAACTGCTTCCGTCATGTTGGTTTTTGTTCTGCGTCTGGAGAACGATTATTTCTCCAAATAAATTAATTAATTAAAATAAAAGATTATTTCTCCTATGAAGATTCCTCCCAGATTAAGTGTGAAGAAAGCATAAATAGCACTATGGGTGATTGTATCGACGATGAATTTGCGTGTATTGACTCTGATCTTGTAACTTCAGGACTTGTAGCAAACGACGATAGTCTAGAATCAATTACCCAAAGCAGGTGCTTTATGTTTCGAAGAAATAGAATCACACAGAAAGTTCAGATGAAGAAGTAGCTGCACCACAGAGTTAGAATAATTAATCTTTAATTATATCTTTAGTCTATGAGCTGCACTATCTCCCCCATGATGCACTAAAAACTCTAGATGTGATACGTCACTTCCTACAGGAAAAAGCCGAACAATCGCGGTATAAACTGAATAGTGTAGAAAAAATTTTGTTTTCTCTTCGGAAAGAAAAACAAGCAAATATACTTGATTATTTTTCAGGAGGTAAATTTTTTTTATACGTTTTGATTCTATTTTGAAATAACCCCCAATTAAAAAAATTAATGAGAATTAGCATTTTATTTAATACAATTGTTAGAATGTATATAATTACGTACACAAACGATCGGACAAAAATTTAGAGTGAAACCCCGCTAACTCGACATCCGCTTAAGTCGACATGTTTGTCGATACTTTTGGGGTGTCGAGTTACCGAGAGTCCACACTGTATTACTGAAGGGAGCATCTAGCCGCCGCGACAGTGTAGACATCTAATGCAAGGAAACCACGTGACTCGGTGAAAACAAAATTCGTTTGCCCATAGAAATGTAGAGTTCGGTCTCTAAATATTGCGTTTTAAAGTTAAAAGAAAAGGATACAGAACTTATCTAAAGATGAAAAAAGATTAAATTATTTATTTTCATTAATACTAGAATCATTTCTTTCTCATTAATGCTGGAATAATTTTTTTCGTCAATGCTGAAAAATTTCTTTCATCAATTCTTGAATTTTCCTTCATTAATTCTTGAATTTTCTTTCATTAATTCTGGAATTATTTCCTTTTTAATTATTATTTCTTTCATCACTTCTGGATTTGTTTCTTTCATCAATGATAAAATTATTTCTTTTATTAATGCTGGAATTATATCTTTCATTAATTCTAGAATTTTTCTTTCATTAATTCTAGAATTTTTCTTTCATTAATTCTAGAATTTTTCTTTCATTAATTCTAGAATTTTTCTTTCATTAATTCTAGAATTTTTCTTCCATTAATTCTAGAATTTTTCTTTCATTAATTCTAGAATTTTTCTTTCATTAATTTTGTAATTATCACTTATTTCGTCAATGCTGAAATTATTTCTTTCATTAATTCTAGAATTTTTCTTTCATTAATTTTGGAATTATCTCTTACTTTAATTCTGAAATTACCGCTTTCATTAATTCTGGAATTACCGCTTTCATTAATTTTGGAATTATCTCTTTCATCAATCTGAAATTATCCCTTTCATCAATCTGAAATTATCCCTTTCATCAATCTGAAATTATCCCTTTCAGTAATCTGAAATTATCCCTTTCATCAATCTGAAATGATCTTTCATTAATTCTGGATCGGAATTATCGCTTTCAATTATTTTGGAATTATCACTTCATTAATGTTGAAATTACCTCTTTCATCGATTTTGGAATTATCTCTTCCATTAATTCTATAATTTTTTCTTCCATTAATTTGGAATTATCTCTTTCATTAATTTGGAATTATCTCTTTCATTAATTTGGAATTATCTCTTTCATTAATTTGGAATTATCTCTTTCATTAATTTGGAATTATCTCTTTAATTAATTCTAGAATTTTTCTTTCATTAATTTTGAAATTACCCTTTTTCTTAATTCTGGAATTATTTCTTTCATTAATGCTGAAATTATCGCTTTCATTTATTTTGGAACTAAAATTACCTGTTTCATTAAAACTAGAATTTTTTCTTACATTTATTCTGGAATCATCTTTCATTAATTTCGAATAATCTTTCATTAATTTCGAATAATCTTTCATTAATTTCGAATAATCTTTCATTAATTTCGAATAATCTTTCATTAATTTCGAAATTATCACTTTCATTAATTCCGAAATTATCACTTTCATTAATTCCGAAATTATCACTTTCATTAATTCCGAAATTATCACTTTCATTAATTCCGAAATTATCACTTTCATTAATTCCGAAATTATCACTTTCATTAATTCCGAAATTATCACTTTCATTAATTTTGAAATTATCAATGTCGTCAATGCTGAAAGTATCTCTTTCTTTAATTCTGGAATTATACTTAGAGGAGAAATATCTTATATTTCTTTTCAATGGTGTGTGTGTGTGTGTGGAATTATCACTTTCATTAATTTTGAAATTATCAATTTCGTCAATGTTGAAAGTATCTCTTTCATTAGTTCTGGAATTATCTTTAATTACTCTCATGAAAGGAATGCCACGTGCGACTCATGAAAGGAACAAATCTAAATTAAAGAAACATAAAAATGAATCGATCTACCTTTTTTACTTCAAAAAATGCTTGATTAAAGCTGCGGAATTTCTTCAATATAATTTGTATGGGCCCATAATTAATTTCAATACATCCTAAACTATATGGATTGATGCAATTGGATAATATAAGACAATACGGAGACATTAATTCTCATTTTCGTGCTTGAGAAGATATAAATAAAAAGCTTAAATTAATGTTATTGCATGGATATCCACCTCAAAAGTGGGTCTGGCTCATTATTTTATATTTAATTTTCTGGGCTTCGTATTTCTAAGCAAACTCAATATTTCGAAAATCAAAAATTCAATTCAATTTTCAAAATTATTGATGAGCAACGTTCAGCTGCAGAGTCGCAGGCCACATTACGGGTGTTACTCCGGTGTATAACCCGCACCAGTAAAATGGAAGAGACCCGGAAATCCCGTACATTTATATATGCCTTAAGTAAATTGTAAAACAAGTTCAATATTCAGTCCCTAAACCGGGCATTGTATTCCCTTTCATAATCATAAACATATTCATTGCTTATGTGGTTGCATTTTCAGCTAGACGTAATGCATCAAAAATTCGTTTTCTCCTGCAAATTATTCAATCAAATCAATTCACAGTTTGAATTTCACAAATGAAACCGCCGAAAACCAACTTCAACCGACCAAAATTGCGACGCCAACGGCGTTCAATCCTGGATCCTTACGATTACAGTCCAGATCGTTGCTCACACGACCACACAGCAGCCAAACGCAAACTTTGCAAGTCTAGTACAAAAATAGTTACCGCTATTTAAAAAACAAGCTCTTTCACAACAAATTTTCACTTGTTCGTCCACGCAAGCAAACTAAACCGTCCATATATTTCCCCAAACTCACGAAAGTTCAGTATGAATGATTTAATAACCTCCTTATAGATTCTAAAAAAAACATAAATGATCTCCAAGCTGCCATAAACTCTTACTCCTCCATAAATTCTAAAAAAGTCTAAATTCATTACGTAATTATTTTAGAAATTTATCGTAACGTCGTCTTTTCTTTCTTTTTTAGAAATAAATTTCCGCCGTCTTCTTTATTCCTTCGCATTCCGGGAACTTGGAACCATTACGTGATGCATTTGGAGACGCAAATCGTGACGCAATAATGGAAAATCTACTTTTGCTTGGATTACTCCGACAAGCATAGATAAAGATACTGGATAGACTAAATTGAGTTTTTTTTTCGTTTTTTTTTTTTTTTTCCATCAAAATATTTCGTAATTCTCAAAATAAAATAATACTAAGAAAAGGGGAAAAAAAAGTACTTGATTTTGTACGGAAAAAAAAAAAGTTAAATAGAATTGCTGCACGGACGGTCTTTTTCCTGCATTTACGTAATTGGATTCGGTCTGGGATTCGACTCAATCGTGAGTCACCAGAATATCATTTAAACAGAAAAAAAATAATAAATCTTTTGCAATCCCTGTCCGGTAAAAAAGGAGAAAAAAAAAAACATTCAAGATCTACATCCCACGCACACATCAAGGAGTCTCAATTTTTGGATGTGCATGTTTTTTAAGTTAGTTTGGGAAAAGTCTCTTTGAAATTTGGTTTGATCGTGAGCAGCGCATTCAGGAGAGGACAAAATATAGAGACAGCCATAAATCAAGGACATTTATTCAGCTTTCACCCCACACGAACTGAAAATACGATCTGGGGATATTTATTTACTTTTTTTTTTTTTTCAAGAAACCGTATTCAATCTTTTTTCCGGTGTCGAAATTTCGCTTTAGTTGAAAGCTTCGAAGAATGTAATCGGAGCGAAAGATTTTCCAGGAAACTTATATAACCATAAAAAAAAATTGAAGTATTTACTAAATTTTATAAAAGTATATCTGTTTCTAGAAGCACATTCGGCTTTTCTCAGAAGGAGTTACGATAAGGGAAACACTAAGAATAGCGATGTTAATATTTACAACGAAAATTACAGTGCACAAATAGTTGCGAGTTAGTTTTTACAGTGCAGTAATTATAGTGTGTTGTAGGGGAACACACATGGATATTAGTTGTAGTTTTCTCTAGGACTTGGATAAGTTCTATTGGATTCATATTATGTGTGTTGTATTTAACTTTTCGAATGTTGTTCGAGGGAATTTTTTTGACATTGAAGATTTCAAACGAAGTTTTCTAACTCCAAGACCCATTCCATATACATCAAGTATGTGATGTTTTTTTTTTGGTTTTTTTTTTTGCCCGTGTGGCGTGGTGGTAAGATGCTCGTCTACAACCGTGAAGGCTGCCGTCGGGTCCCAGATTCGAGCCGGGGGAAGAATATTGATAACAAGATACTTCCCTAATGAGGTTGAGGCGACCACAGATAGATGGTGCCTTCATTTCCAACCCGACTCATTGATGGCCGTAAATTGTAATTTAGGAATTTAGCCGGACTTGATGTTTGGCGAAGTAGTCTCAATTTTTGAATACGAATTTTTTTTTTAAAAACTATGGTTGTTTTTAATCCCTTTCCGACCACGAACGAAATATTTCGTCCAAATGCCAGTGGAAGAAATTCAATCCAGTTTTCCATGTTTTCTTTCCTCTCCCCTCATCATCGCGCAGCTTTATTGCAGCCCTAGGAACCGAAGCAACTATCTCTGCTACACTCTTTCTATCTACTATATAATCTATCTATCTATAACTACTATAATCTATCTAATCTACTAACTATCTCTCTCACTCTCTCTTATCTACCATAATATTTTATTCGTTTTTTCCCCTCTTCTATATATTTCTTTTTTTTTCTTCCCCTTCTTTTCTTTCCTGAGACGTTAGAACAAGGTTACTAAGGTCATCACTGATACGTCAAATAAAGATCATGCAAATTTGTTGCGAAAAGCTCGTATGCTAAGGGGTCAGATTAGTTTGGAAAATTCTCTTTGAAATTTAGTTTCACCGTGAAAAGCGAATTCAGGCAAGGATAAAATGTAGAGAAAGCCATAAATTTCGGACATTTATTCATCTTCCAACCCACCCAGGTTTAAAACACGATCTGGTGCTTTCATATCTTTTTTATAAAGCCGCAGTCAGTCTTTTTGAAGTATCGAAATTTTGCTTCAGTTGAAAGCTTCAAAGAATGTAATCGGAGAAAAAGATTTTCTAGGAAATTCTCATAATATATCATAAAAAAGTTGTGAAGTATTTACTAAATCTTAATTTTTTCTAAACTCTTCTCAGATAATCCGATAAGCATTGAACTTTTCTGAAAAGAGGTTTCTGGGGGAGATTGTAATGAAATACCAAAATGCAAATACTCGTATTTATAGTAAAAATTATAGTGTATATAGTTACAGTGAGTTTATGTTTACCGAGCAAGTGGTTATAATGAGTTTGTATTTGTAATTAATTATAGTAATGTTGTAGAGAACACACACACACGGATGTTATTAAAAGGATTCTTTGGGAAGGGGATACTTTTTCCAGTAGATTCCTATAACATGTACTGTATTTAACAAAGGTTGTTCGAGTGAAGTTTTTCAATTTCAAAGTTTTCTCAAGTTCAATTTTCAAAATTTTAAGGGTTTCAGGTTTCTCAACTTCGAGAATTTCGATAAATGTTCTTCACTCTTTTTATGATTTCAAACAACGTTTTCCAACTTAAAAGTTTTCCAATGAGTTTTTTAAAGGGTTCCAAGCGAATTTTTTCGACTTTAGGAGTTTCATCAAATTTTTTCAGCATTAAAGGTTTCACCAAAGTTTTTCAACATTAAGGGTCTCACCAAAGTTTTTCAATTTCAATGGTTTCACCAAAGCTTTTCTTCTTTTTGAGCTTCAAGTGAAGTTTCACAACTTCGAAGTAGTCGAACGAAGTTTTCCAAGTTTAAGGGATCCACGGTGCAATGATAGAAAATTTCAGAGGCATAACATGAAAACAATTTTAAGTTTTCCACAAAAAATATTCTAATCAATTCAAAGGTTCCACAGGGGCAAAAACTTTGAGAAACGCTATTCTAAAAGGTCAAAACGTAGTTTTAATAACTTGAATACAAAACTAAATGTTACCAGTTTACATAAATCATCAGAAATGAAAACTTACCGCGATTTCCAAAAATAAGCTATTGAGACATATAAACCGCACTGAGAAAAATAACCGAAGAAAGAAATATTTTCTTAGAAACGCCGCGGCTTTTTACACGCAACAGCTGCGTATAATTTGTGAAAAATTTTCATTGGAGAACTAAAAAACACTAATGAAATTAGACGTTGTACGTTTTAATGCTTGACTTTTCTTCATGCGGCATTGAACATCCGTACTAATGAAAAATTTGAAATTTTTATCTGGATTACACACACACACACACAATTAAATGCATACGAAAACTGGTCATAAAAATTCATTAGAATCCCTCAAAAGTCAGAATGTCGAGAAAAGAAAGTTACTAAGTAGGCCGCGGCTTTGAATTAGCTCCTGTGCTGAAATTAACTTTTAAGTTAAACTTTTATCCCCCTTTCAGACCCTGGTGTCAAAAATGTGTGGGGTGCTTTTTCTCACTGTAGAATTCTTTCTGTCATCCTCAGGGAGTTAATCCCTGACTAAAAGGGTTGTGTAAGTTTTGAGTTAGAAATGTGGTGAATTCCACATTTCCGGGACTTTCATCAGAGTGCAGCATTTAAAGTTGAAGTTTCAGGGGGCTTTAAGATTTCTTCCAGGTGGAAGTGTCTCCGGGAAAAGTATGATTTATCACATCCAATTCAGCAATAAAATTCTGAAAAAAAATTGTGTGACAATGAATATACCCTGCATCTTAGCTGAAAAAATTTGAACGAAATGATTTATTTCTTCACAAATAAAAATGAAAATTTGAAAAATAAAGATTTGCTGTCATTTATGTTTTTAATGCATTTTCTGAGCAACCAAGACATTTTAAAAATTCCGAAAAACAAATGCTCGTGTCTGAAAGGGTTAAAGATCTAAAAGCCGTAGCTTCATAAGTGCCGGCTGTCAACTGATGTGAACCCGCACTGCCAGTTCTACCCATTTAAAAATAATTCTTTTCTCACTCTTTTTTCCTCACAGATACCACCACAGGTACAAGACTGAATCTCTTGAAATACGTGAAGAAAAAGCAGATGCCCACGCTACACGAAGAGAAGATCATCTGCAAACGGTATCATCAACACGACGACAGCGAACGAAATGTGTTACGCCAGGACAACAACACAAACCCATGGTCCAAGCTCAATCTATTCGCTTTATGCTGCTACCAACAGCACCCACAACCTCTCAGTAATTCCCGAGACGCTCAGAAACAAAAGTCCATATCCGAAGACCCCGATGCAGCGGATCATAGCCTCGATGCCGAAGTCAACTCGGATGGTCAAGACCCGAATTCTAGCGGCGAGGGCTCACCGGCCGTGCTCTTGAAGTCCAACGGCCAGGCTGCCCGAATCGAATACGAAGCTACTCAGGAACAGCAGCAGCAGGAAGAGAATGTGACGGTGGAACTCGAAGAGCTTGATACGAGGCAAGGCGTCGTGATACCGGACGCCGTCCAGGAAGGCGGCAAGAGGATGAAATTCCATTTCGTCAAACACAAGAAGAAAAAGAAATCCAGTCTCAAGAAAAGGGAGAAGAATGCGGCCAGGAGAGAAAGGAAAGCCACAAAAACGCTCGCCATAGTGTTAGGTAAGGTTATTGAAACAAGTACAGTAGTACAATATTCAGGGTGTCCCAAAACTCCCTCCAAAACGAATGGGGTAATGTACTCATCAAAACGAACGTTATTTTCTTCAATGGAAGACCGTAAGCTCCAGGCCGTAAATTGCTCCAAGGCGATATGACCTTAGGTTATTGTCGGATACGGGATAAGATATACTGCTTACAAATGCTAAGAAACAGCGCTAGTTTTCGTTATACTTAACTATAGACATCCTTCAAAGAAATGAAACTTGTTAATAGACATCCTGGAGTATCTTTATTATGCAAAATGGAACAGATGTCGTCACATGTAGCAAAAAAACGAAAGATTAGTAGAAAAGGAAAAAAAGATGCTCCTTACTGCAATTGTAAACAGCTACGAAATGTTTTCGTTCTGCTGGAAATAAACCGAAGTGCCAAAAGCCATGGGATACCTCTTAATATTGTGTGGGACCTCCTTTTATCCAGCCAAGTGCAGCAATATTAAGAGGTATCCCATGACTTTTGGCACTTCGGTGTAAAGACAGATACGCCAGTATGGTTTGCCAGTATGAAGTGTGTTTTGAGTTCCTGTATGGTTCGAAGAGGGTTGTGTCTATGAGCAAGACGTCTGTCAAGTGTGCCCCCAACCAAAGATCAGGGTCACAAGTTCTATTATGGGTAGAGCTATATTAATTAAAGCAATTTAATCCTTTTGATAATAACCCAAAGAAGGGGGGAGGGGAATGGTTAAAAAGCTCCTCCAGTTATATTAAGTATTGGATTTTTAGTTTCCAATCATTTTAATACAATGTTTTTAACACCAAGATCAAAAAATTGTTGTCGAATGCTAATCTGAAGTCATAGGACTACATTAGCTTAGCCAATGGGACTACTACTACTGAACCACACATGCACCTCGTCCATATTCCTCTGCGGAACTTCTAACGAATTGGTACATGTTGGAATGTGTGTGTGTATGTGTAGTAAACCTGACGTGAAGTTTGTTTCTGTGTAATTCTTGTTGTGTGTATTGCTTCCATCTGCCGTCAATTTTTCTAACTATGAGTAAGGGGGAAATGGTTAAATAACTGTATTTTCGTTGGCCATTTGCTCTCTGTGACTTTCTCATTGATTATTTTGTTTAGTTCCACTACACACAATCAGATTTACATTTTAATCCGTTTCAACCCTTTAATCAACACTGACGACGTATCTCGCCTCCTTAAAAGCCCTATTTTCGTATTTTCAAGCCCAAATACAGTCGGTCCCGCTGATAATCAACGATTCTGACAAATAATATCTGATTAAGCGGGAAATCATTCAGGGAGCAATTAGATTGCAGTTTCCTACCGTAGTATAGATTTTAAAAAGAAAAATATACTGTGTATATATATAATTATCATATTATCCGAGCAGAAATATATCAGAACAGAATGAATTAAAGTCACGAAAGTGATCTTGTTCCGGCGGAGACAAGATGACTTTTCTTTCCGTGAGTTCACCTCAGCATAATATCCAGAAAATAAATGTTTCCTAGAATGAATTAAATATCAGATTTTAAGTTTAATGAACATACGAGTATCAGCGCCAAAGGCTCAATAATAATAATAAATAACAGTATTCGATAAAGAGAAAAATTTATCACATTAAAAGCAGGGAACTTTAACATTATCTCCCTTAGGCTGGGATTACACTATAAAAATTTTGTAAAAGCTCTTTGATAAAACTCAAAAATTTAACCAATAAGATCACCGGTTGCAATATAATGTAACCGATGCGCTTATTGGTTACATTCTAGAAAATGCGACCGGTGACCTTATTGGTTGCATTTTTCAAGTTTTATAAAATACTTTTAACAAACTTTTGTAGTGTAATCCCAGCCTATGGCCGGTAATTTATAAAACTTTTATAGTGTAATCCCGGCTTAAGAGAAATTTGGGCTCCAAAGAATTTTATCAGTATAAGCGGGTTTGACTCTATTTTGTAGAGTTGATTTCTCAATGGAATATCCCCCCCCCCACATGTCCCTTAGTTTTCACCTGCTGAAAATAGGAAGAAAGCCTACTTCATAAAAAAAGATATGGCATTTTCAAGGGCCGGGGGGGGGAGGGGGTTAGTTATGTCTACTGTGCCCCTCAAACGATTACTAGATCTACTCGAACGGGATTTGTTTTGTTGACGAACTAGTTTTAAAACATTTAACCATTCTAGTGAAATTCACAACATGAAATTCAGTAATTAGCTTAACCCTGAATATTTGATAAGCATGTTTCTGCAAATTTGTTCAGTAGAATTAAATAATTCCATCCATTTCTTAAGCTTTGACTCAGTTGTGCTCAATTTTTGATCATACTAATTACTTACGGCCTAAGAAAACATTACAGAGTTTAATTTATTTACCGAAAGACTCAGGTCTGTAGCCGGAAATTTTGTTCGAGGGGGAGATCACTTTAATTTCGGGGGGGGGGGGATCAAAGTGATAGAACAATAGATTTGGCCATCTTTTTACCATTTTTCGGTAATTTTCTCACATTTCGCCGCCATTCTTGCTAGTCGGGCCACCCCTCAAGCATTCTTGGGGGGTGGCCCGACTAGCCACATTCACTCCCCGCTACGGCTTTGGAAAGACTCGCGTTTCGTATTCGAAGGAAGAAACAAAGACATTTGTTGTTTAAATTTGCAATTTTCATGCAATTTTAATTTTTAAAAAACTCATAATTCAGTTATTTTCTGATCATAATTGTTTTTAGGGAACTTCTCTATCAAACTTTTTGCTGATGTTGCATTCAGCTGTAGATCTCTTTGAACCAGTAGTTGCCAACCTTTTATGATTCAAATACTTCTTGGAAATATGTGGGAGGCTGGCGTATGCAAATGTTTAGAAAGCATTCGCACCTCTTTAAATGGCTGGAAAAGTGTGTATATATATGTCTTCCGCAACTTTTTCTAAACGAGTAGGAAAGTTACACTTTTAGAGGGATGACGTCACTCTCCGCTACCATACGAAGGTTTTTAACAACTGGCTGTTGCGAAGATATATTTTGGAAAGAAAGAAAATTCAACTGCCCCTGCGGGGAATCGAACCCACTTCCATTCACTTTCCGGGTGAACGCCCTAGACTACAGAGGCACCGAATCCCTCAATCTTTCCTTGGAGCTCTTGTACACTGAAAGGGACCGTACATGGACGGCCGACCAGACTCAGGTCAAGTTCACAACTGCTGACGCTGCCACCAGATGGCGACTTATACGAGGCTGACGTCACTCTCTGTTGTCTAGTGGTCTAGGGCGTTCACCCGGACGAAAGGACGTGGGTTCGATTCCCCGCAGGGGAAGTTGAATTTTTTCTCTCTTTCGAAAATATATCTTCGCAACAGCCAGTTGTTAAAAACCTTCGTAAATTACACTTTGAAATGCATAGGAGGCTTTTATTTCTAGAAATACTCAGAAGGCGTAAAAGGCATACCTGCTCCTATGCATAGGAGGCTTTCGTACAACTAGAAATGCACAGGAAGCGTTCGAACCCAGAAAATAATGTACGGAGAGGAGAACATATACTTGTTTGTATATACTTGTATACTATGCCAACAAATAGCTTATATAGTTTTTCCTTACAAATTCAGTCGCAAATGAAGATTATTTTTCCTCCGTATCCCTGAATGATCAATCACTTACCCACCCCTAGAGGTACCACCCCTACAATCCGTTGGGAACCACTACTTCAGAGCTTTAGGCCCTTTCAGAACCGAGAAATTTTTTAACCTTTTGCAATTTTCAAAATTTTTTTTTTGTATTTTTGATACTCAAAAAAATTCATTAAAAACATAAAAATGTCAAATCTTTATTTTTCAATTTTTTTTTTCAAATCTCGTTCAAATGTTTTCAGCCCAGATTATGCAGGATATATAGGCCTATATATTCATATTCACATAAAAAAATCCCCAAAATTTTATGTAATAAATCACATTTTTTCCGCAAGCCCTTTTTTCCTGGAAGGAATTTTTAAAAAAACCCTGAAAGTTCAAATTTAAGTGCTGCCCTCTGATTAAAGCCCCCAAAAAGTCCATATCATTATATGTCCAACTCAAAACTTGCACAATCCTTTAAATCAGGGCTTAACTCCCTGCGGTCAAAATAAAAATTCTGCAGTGAGGAAAAAGCTACCCACACATTTGTGGGTCTGAAAGGGTTAAATCACTGGACTAGGAAAAACATTTAGATTAGAAAGTGATGTCAAAATGCCCTGAAATTCTTTCTAGTAACATTTTTGTTGTTGTCTCCGTAGGTGTTTTCTTGATATGCTGGGTACCATTCTTCACCTGCAACATCCTGGACGCGATCTGCATCAAACTACAGACAAACGAATGCAGACCGGGTGTCACTGCTTTTTTGCTCACGACCTGGCTGGGATACATCAACAGCTGCGTCAACCCCGTCATCTACACTATTTTCAATGTCGAATTCAGGAAAGCATTTAAAAAACTCGTCCTGATGTCTGATCCTAGTAAATAGTTCTGAATTCGTCTGAAAAAAAGAAAAAAAACATCATTAACTCTGATAATAATGTGTGTTAAAAAAACATTGCATGCATTTGCGCCGTTACTAATCACGGTTTGGTGTGATCTTGTCCGTGCTCTCTCGATGTGGTTAATAATTTTTAATTACGCTCCAACATTTCGAGATGATTTGTGATATGTATGTATTGTATACGCCAATTTTATTCAGTTGTAAATTTTTACTATCAGACTTCCTACTATGAGTTCATTTTTGTGATAAAGCGCATATCTTGATGAAATGCAAATTTCCATCATTATATTGTGAATAATATTTTCTTTTTCGCTTTTGAGCAATGATGATACTCCCCATTCAGAACATGTCGATCAGCAAAAATATTTTGATGAGTGTTAACCCCAAAATTTTAATGTTGCTGTTTTCAATGATAATTTACCAGGATGGTTTGAATGAGCATAATATGTTCGGAAAATGGCCATTCGTTTGCGCAGGAAGGTAATAACCTTCCTGCGCAAACGGGTGCTATTCTGCTTCGGGCATAAGGGTGCTATTCTGCAAGTCGGCACTGTCACCAGTACTTTATTGTAAGGGATGTTTCATCCCTCTGAAGTCCTGCTTTCCACCTTGGCTCAGTGGGTGTGGTTTCGGAGCTACTGCGTGACGTCACTGCTCAAACGACATCAGCACACAATATGTGCTGAATTGACGGGGAGCGATTTCAGTTACTTATTTTACTGTTTTAAGTGAGTGATCTCTCGTTCCTGGTGTTGCTTTAGTACAGGTATGAGCGCGTGCTAAAATCTTTTTATAATCTGTAAGCTAACAAATGGGTTAAATGCAAGTTTATGAGTTACAGTGTCTTTTGATATTAGCATTCAATTTTAAAATAATAACTTCAGACATTGTACATAAGGAAATTTTTGTTACACGTGCTTTCTATGTTTTATGTTGCAGTTGTTATTGGTAATAACGAAGTCAACACTTCCAGAAGCTACACCTGATTCAAATGAAAACAAAAAGATAATCAAAATTATTAGAAAGTTCAAAAGGTGATTCAAATTATCGGCCTCGAGCTGGCTTTCAATCAACCTCATAAAAGTTAACTAACGTACGTGATTCAACTGAAATGGATGAGATCCACTGAGAAAAATATTCTCAGTGGATTTTACCTCATAAGCAAATGCAAAATTTCTTATTTTAAATGTTTAAACGGTTCAACGAAGCAAGCCAAAATAAATATACAAATACTAATGAATAATTGAAAAGATAATTTTGGAAAGAATTCAGTAAAATGGGCAGCACAGTGATTGCAAAATATCCTAATCAACAGGGTAGCAATGCGAACGCAGTAGGTTGTGTTTGACCAATGACGTCATGCATGACGTCAGCTCGTACGGACTACGGCACGTTATGAAACAGACCTGACTGTTACGGTTCGATTAAAAAAGCCTGAATTTCAGATTCTTTTTTTAACCAAACCGTAACGGCGTCAACTTGCAGAACTGAAAACAAACGTGCACTATTTCCGAATCCTTTGGAACCAATCGGTATGAAGCAGTGCTCTAGGTCTAAATACAGCACTTGTACAAGTTTTGTCACCCATGATCTTGAAAATAACGTGATTACTGCTTATGAAAACCTGAGCTAATTACGACTGACGTGAAACCTAATATATATAAAGTCCCTCGTAAATGAAGTCACTGTTGACACCTAATGTCCAGGTTGTCCAGAATGTGTAGGACCATATAGGTCCCACCGTGCAGGCCCATAGGTAGCTGAAATGACAACGAGATTTTTTATTATGGTTCATCACAAAGAATGGAAATATTTAATCTGATAACTTCCAGCCAAATAAGAGCCTGTAGAGAATAACCCTTTAACCTAAAAGTCAATGATTGAGACAGACGGTGTTGCTCTCTTTATTTCTGATCATTTTGATTCGGCAGAGGGCACCGTGATCGGGTCCTCCCATTATTGATCCTACTGCAGATCAGTGTTTCCCGAAATGGGGCCATATAGCGGTGCTGGGGTGATCTGAATGGGCCCCCGGGTGAATATAAAATGAAAGGGGGAGCCGTGGCAAAAAGTCAAATGAAGCTTATACAGCTGTGAAAAATTATAAGTGAAGAAATGACACGAAGAAAAGTGGAATATGTAGTGGCGGGGTGGAATTATGATTAATTTTACAATCCAACAGAATTGCCCATAGAACCAGGGCTTTCCAGGCATTGCTCTAATGTCCATACAAGTCCTACCTTCAAGCTTAGTATGCCCCCTCCCCAGTACATCACATTTCGGACGCCCATGAGGTTTAGGCCTGTGTTTCTCAATCTGGGGGCATTTGGCCCCCTTGTGATCCAGATATATTCCAAGGGAGCTACGGGTGAAAATAAAGTTGAAGGGAAGCTATGACAGTCTGCTGGGGGGGGGGGGTGAATTCAGACGTGAAAAAAAAATAAAGCTTCTGAGTGAAATATTAAGCTAAAAGTGTAACTTTTATATTTTTTAGAATCGAATAGAAGTGTCTATAAACCCAGTGCCGTCTTAACACAAGAGTGCCACTCAGATACAGCCCAAGTGTCTCGAGAGCATAAAGGGGGAAGGGGCATCATAATAAGATCTGGCCTTATTTTTTTTCGAAAATAAGTACGGCATGTATTGATAGGCACTTCTAGCCAGGTAAGGAGTCCCCGGTGCTATTAAGATGGTCCTGCACAGAATCAGAGCAATCTGAATGCATGGGAGTCATCCGAGCACTGATGTCCATGGAGGCTCTACATGATAAAATCTGGTACCATAATTTTCGAAAATATATAAATATATATATAAGCTGTTATTTCTAGCTAAGTACGGCCCTCCCCCATATCAAAATTTTTCCCAAGGGCTGAGGCTGACGGAACGGCACTGCATAGACCCCCCCCCCCACAAGAACCTTCACTGAATCAGGGGTCCGGAGATCGACTTCATTAAAGAAATTTTTGTTCAATGTAAATTTATTCAAAAGAATCAATTCAACATGTAGAAAGGATTTCGTTCTTGGACGAGGATGGAAGTGACCCGGAGAAGGTATGGAAGAGATGGGGGGGGGGGGGATGCTGCCCGGGCAAAAAAAAAAAACATTGAGAAACACTAGTTTAGACGACCCAATCTCATAGCATCTCCATAAGAAGGAAGCTCACTGAACTCTGGCCTAGGAGTGCGGATATCGACTAATAAAAATTTTTGTCACTATAAATTTATTCAAATGTCAAAAACAAAGTCTCACTATTGGATGAGAGGGCCGCGAGAGGAAAACATGGTTTATAGTTATGGTGAGAGAAAAAAAAGGCTAAAAAACACATTGCTGTAGATGATGATGGGCCTCGGCTAAACTAAGTTCCAACGAAGATTCATCCAATTACACAATCTCATAGAAAGAAAGATTTTGAAATCCTCGAATTAATTCATAAAAACTGCTTAAGGTAAAATCGGAATTTTTTTTTTCGAATATCAATCTCGAGAAGTATCATTTTTATACATGTAAAGTGTTACAAGTTATGCCGTGTTATAATGCATGGTAATCGATGTTAAGTAACTTGATGTTTGTATTTGAAAAATATGCATATTATTGCGTTTATCTACTTTCCTTTTGTGTAAATAAAGATATTATTACATCGTTTTTTTACAATTTTGAGTCTTTCAGTGAGCTCAACAACTAATGTAGTAAACTACCGATTATATCCGACACTCACAGATCGTATGATTAGAATTCAAATTGGCATCATCAAAGGCAATTTTTTTAATATACAATCAAGGTTTTATATATATAAAATTTATTTTCTGTGGTGTATTCAAATGCTTACGAGCACAGGATAAGGAATGGGGGGAGGGGGTATTGCTATGAATTTTTGCCAGCTTTTTAAGACACAACTCTGCCTCTTTTGAGGTAACGGAAGTAAGTTGCTTTGCATCAGTCCGGGGGTGCGAGCAGAGTTCTATCTATCTATACAAATCTACAATTTTAGACCGATCATCACCGAATTTTCATGTACTATACCAAACGGAGCCCGACTTGAACGATAAGCTACTTAAAAAGTTCGTCAGAGCAGGGCAAATGCCCGAAATGGGCAAAAAAAAACTATTGTTGGGCAACAATGGCTCCTGGGCCTCAACAATCACTTTCCTGAACGTTTACTTTGGTTACCGTGATTCCCTAGCAATGCATTTCGGACATGCATATGCCTTTGCAATGGTTTGTCACTTATTTAATGCTTTCAGTAAGTGAAAATATCCCGGGCACGCCGGGTATTATAGATAATAAAATTATCGGTTATAAATAAAATTTTATAAGTGAGAAAAATACTACCGACTATTGAAAAAATCTGTTATCACATTTTTGTCAAACAGGACATGGTCGTCGTACTTACAACGGGGTTTTTTTTCGGTCATACTTATCAATCGGGTATCATTATCAGATAGATATTATCTTTCAATATCTTTTTGAAAAAATATTGAAAGTCTGATATCATTCTTCCCTCGATGTGATCACATTTAAGCGGCGTGCAGTGCATTTCGGGTAACGTAGTGATGGATAATCGTGTCACAATTACTGGTTAATAATCTTGAACGAGGATGTACCAAAAACACAAATGATATCTAATTTATCTTTTCGATGTTTATTTCCTCACCCATATGTTTTGACCAGCGTTTCTCAACTCATAGTCCGCGGACCAGATGTGGTCCGTGACGATGTCATAGGTGGTCCGCAGACAGACTTGGTAACTTACTTCTAACTGAATGGATAGCTACTCAATTGTTGTAATTGATATTAGTAATATCTTTATGGGTTCAAATAAAAATTGGACCTTCACTTAAGATAATCATACCATATTGACAGAAATGCAAAAAACTGCGATCTCAAGTACGGGATATCATTAAACCTAGTCAAAAATGAAAATTATTGCTAAAATCACTGAAAAGTAAGCGAACAATGGGCATTTTGATTGTAATTCCCGAAAAAAAACATTCAACATTATTGATTGACCATATTCCATCGAGAGAAAAATACCGTAGATTCCGGTCGCCTATTGTCACTAAAAAAGGTTCCCATAAGTTGGCAAAACTACCATTTGTTGCTGAAATTGCTGAGAGATTGCCAATATACGAGAAATTAAAAGCTACTGGAAATTGCAGTAAGCTGAAATATTCAAGGAAAAACATTTGAAACATGTGAGGCAAACATGCGAGATGAATATTTATTTATATTCATACCTAATTATCATAATATAATTTATGACACGAAAATTATCTTTATTCCTGATTCTAGTAAAGATTAAAAATTCAGATAAGCTCCGTGGAAAAAATTGGACAATTTTACTAAAAAATTAGAACGGCCAAAAATATATTATATAAAACACCGGCATTTCCGTTTATATGTATTTTATTCCTGCTCTTGAATGTCCCGTATTTTACGGGACATACGCTCTTACTTTACTACTGTGGTCCGTCGAATTGTTTCAGACATTTTAGTGGTCCTTGGGGGTTAGAAAGGTTGAGAAATGCTGATATCAGACAATACACATAGAGATCTCCATTTATATTAAACAGCAATATGAAATATTGAGCCATACAATCGATGGTATCGTTCAAAAAGATCGCGGAAAAGCTCTATTTCTCAATGCCAAATCCATTGATTCATTCATTGCTTGTTGCGAATGAGTTACTGAAATACAACATCATCGTTGTTTATCTTGCGGATAAATGCTACTTCTAGTAGAACTTTCCGCGTTTCTTTTTTTTTTTCTTCTTCTTCTTTAGGACTTCATCTATCATTTTTTTTGCAGAAAATATATGATGCGATGTGTAACCCTTGTCCGTGAAAAGAAAATTTACTATATGTTATATTTCTGTTCCAGAGATCCATTTTTCACATTAAAGCTGAGCAAAACCATTTGTCTTTTTTTTTTTTTTCGAATCCTTCTCTCCAAGGCCCACTAATAACAGCGAAGATCAAATAAATATGTAAAAGACATATTTCTTACTTTCTTTACGACATAATTTGATAATATATCCCGAGTCCTTTATAAATCGTATAAAAAGATTTTCTCTTTCCCTCCCAACAGAATTTTTTGTTTCGCCGTTTTTTTTTATTATTTGATTATGGGAACTTATAAATATTCAAATAAGGGAAAAAACATTTTTATTTTGAAAAAAGAAATTTTGACGGGCCACCTGTGCCCCGTATCACGGGACATTCCTGTAATTTTCGCGCGCGCGTGTGTGTGTGTGTGTTTTATACGACGATACTTATTTGAATTTGTAATATTTGCTAAAGTCGTGAATACACAGCGTTTTCATGATATAAATTATATTATGATGATTATGCAAAAATTATATATATTCGTCTCTCATTTTTGTCAGATTTAACATTCTGTCCTCAATTTTTTTTTTTTTTTTTTTTGGAATTTTAATTATTGTAGCTACTTCTGACAATATTTTTGATGATAATTGATGATGTCCCGTATTTAGGACCGCAATTTCCTGCATTCTATTCGATGATGTATGATGAACTTAAGTATGAAAGCATAATTTTATTTGAACCCACATGGATATTAATATTAATATCAATATTACCATGGGTGAATAATTTTATCAAGTTTGCCTGCGCTCCACCTATGCCATCGTTGCAGGCGACATCTGGTGCACGGACCATAGGTCGAGAAACGCTGTTCTACCTCCATAAAAGATTACTCAAATTTTTTTTAGAAAATACGGATGTTAATTGGTGATGTTAGCGTATTTTTAATTGGAAAATGCATCAACACAGCTACTTAGATGATTAGAGTGATTTTTTTAATTAGCTAAAATGGAAAATTGTAAGGGTGAAATATACAGTTAGAGTCTAGATTTTAATTTTATTTATGAACAGTTAAAATTTTGCCTAGCATAGGTGAATAGTTTTACCTCGAATTTCATTCCCGATCCCCCTCAATTTGGTGCGATTTTACAGCTATCTAAAAACGCGTAAAATATTTCATCAGCGCTCAAAAAATGATACCGACAGGAAATCAACTCTTTATAGATAAAAAAATTTCGTACTTATATACCCGTGTTTTGCATTGAAATGACACTAAAAGATGTATTTTCTAAAAGGAAAAAAAATTGAGGAAAGAAATTGGTATAAAATGGTTGTTGTGTGTTGTTGCTGTTGTGCTCTTTTTTTTTACCACTACCACCACGTATTTGACATGTATGATGCATGTCAATATACGAAACCATAGAGGGTTGAAAAAATTATTACGAAATATTAAATATAAGAAAATAGAATATTAGAACTTCCAAATTTTTTGAAAATTGAAAAACAAATTACTTCAAATGTTTTAAAAAAACTTAAGAATTGATGAAGAAATTCAGGACCTTTTTTTACTATAAAATACAAGGGGGAAAATCACCAAAAAAGCCTGCATTTCTCTTACTGAAGATCACAAATTTGTAAAATAAGAAATGTAGATTATTCAGCATAAATAAAACATAATTGTGTACAAAAAAAGAAATGTAGAAATAAATAAAAAACGGAAAAAAACTATAAGAGCACAAGAAACACAAAAAGTTGCATTGAAATATTTTTACTTATTTTATGGAAATTTTTGTTTGAATTGAAATAAATAAAAAACTAATAGAAATTAAACGAAAGTGTTTTATTAGGAAACTAAATAGAATGAATTAAGAAGAAGCAAAAGTCAGAAAATTCAAATGGAGGTAATCATTTTTTTAATTTAAAAAATACGAAAAAATAAGTTCAAAATTTTAAAAAATTCAAAGTTAAAGAAATTGAAAATTTTGAAAGAATTACAAGCATTTATTTTTCAAGACCATTAAATTAACTTAGTTTTCAAACACATTTAAACTTTTCTTAATTTTCAAAACTAATTTTAAAATTTGTTGTTATTTAAAATTATTATTAAATTTTCAAACCACTGAGAAAATTTCAATAATAACGTAACTCGAATTAGCAAACAGTTCCCAAGAAAAGTCACTACAGAGTGATTGTTTCTTAATAGCTTTCATAAATTAACTAATTATATAGGGATCTTTCAATTGATTCAGGGAATCAAATTCTCTAATATTGTATTCCAGCTCTTAAATCAATTGTTAACAATAATTAAGTATAAAACAAAAAAAAACGGAAAATATTTTCCCCGTGTTTATATATCATGTACAAAAATGCGTAGTAGCGTGTGAGTAAGATTGTCATTTCCATTTTCAATATTCATCCCATTGCAACAAGAACAAATGTGAATAGTTTTAGCGTCAACATATTTAATAACCGCAAAAATTGAGCTCAATCAGCATCAATTTGGCAACTCATTCAAATCTTGATAAACTCTGATTAACAAGCTTAAAATGTTGCGATGAGAAATGTTTAGAATAATGAATAAAATTTGTCTCTCTCCTATCAATGTGATTTAGTGCTTAATAATGATAATTTTATTTATATAATTAATGCTTGGAGAGCGTTCGTGTCCTTGAAATCTCGCCAATAGAAATACTGAACCATTTTTTCCCTTCCCACTCACAATGATGGTGATTAGTTTAGTCTTTTTTACGGTTAAGGTTATATCTAATTTTATTTTATTCCACTTTGTTGAAGATGGAAACTACTGATAAATACCCTTTGGCGAAAGTCTACTTTCATTTAAACTCTGAAGAATTGGTAATTAGTGCATTAATTAAATATGAACAAATAGACGGTAAAGTTCATTTCTCACCAAGAATTTCTTATTTCTTTTTGGCATCTTGTCAAAACGTAAAAGTTTATAAAACATGTCAGGTATTTCATACGAACAAAAAAACGAAAATTAGTAAATAAAATACATCTTATGAAGTACCCGGAGCATGAATTATTGATGAACCATTCATACACGCGAGTAGAATGAAGGGTAGTATAAAAAGTATTATATGAACGACGTGAGATGTTAATTAACATAACATCATAAGTGTTGGGATTTCCATAAGCGCTTATTCAAAACCCCAGACAAGTTCAGACAAGATATCTCCGTCGGAACAAAAATCTATTCACCTCATATTAACGTCAAGATGAAAAGTTCTATTAAAAAACTTCACACTCACTTTTGCGGAATAAATTCGCATTTAATTCACTTAGCTTCCTAAAAAAAAACCAAACTGAAGTTCTCTTTTAATAGCCAATAATACAGCAAATTCATTGGTGTTGTTGTTTCTACCGTAAATAAAATTTTGTACGTGTGTATAGTATTTTTTTTTCAACTAGAAAAAATTTATTTTCTATTCATAAATAATATATAAGCCCAAGAAAAGATCCTGAATTAAATAAAGTTCCTTCTGCCTTGTTTCGTTAACCTATTTCTGGCCACTCTTTCGATTCATTACCAAATTTCACGCCATTTTTATATAGCATGTAAACTTACGTCCGTTTTAACTCAAATAACTGTTGAACCGTTAGTTATCCACCGATACAGAAGAACCTCACTGTGCCTGCCCAGACCATTAAACCTCTTCCGCCATAATGTCGATTTCGCGGACATTGGAGGGTAGGTAGCGGGTCCCTGGTTCTCTCCATATGAACGTACGGCGAGAATCGGTGAGAACGGTCGCCCATTGATCCATACTCCAATCTCTATGCTCTCTGCACCATGATAAACGGATTCTCCTGTCCGTAGAAGTGAGCGGGACGCAAACAGCAAGTCTTCCTACAAACAACCCTCTCTCATGAAGTCTTTTGGAAATAGTCACCCTTGATACACGGGTTCCTGTGGCTGCATACGAGTCGCGAGAGAGCTGAGAAGCTGCAGCACTCCTGTTACGCCTCGCTATAATCGACAAATGGCGATCTTCTCTGGCCGTCGTGGCTCTTGCACGACCTTGCCCAGGCTTTCTCTCGATGGATCCGGTATCCTGGAACTGTTTCCATAACTTACACACGACGCTGGGCGTTAAATTGAACTCTCTACAAATCTGGACTTGAGATTGGCCTGCTTCTAGCCTCCCCACAATTCGCCACCTCATTTCATCATCCAAACGTTGGTGGTTACTCGTTTTTACTGTTACAATTTGAAATTAACCGATTGCTGCAAAATAACACCAAGAAATTCGCCGAGGTGTGCTAGCTAACGAAATGCGTCTTAACTTACGCGCGCTTATAAAGCCTGTTTCTCTACTGGCTCCGCCTACACACACGTGTACGCTTACGTATTTGACGTACAAGATGTGCATTTTTGTCTAGAAGCAGTGGTTTTACATTCAGCTCAGTTCTTTTCATGAAATTCGATAAAATATGAAAATTCTCTTAATTTATTTCACCAGTGTATAAATTTTATTAATATATTGTTATTTTGATTCATGCTTTAATAAATGTCATTATTTTAAATTTATACGATTTTTTCATAACATTGCACATTAAAACTGACGGAACTCCGCTTAAGCCGTCATAATTTTTCGATAACTTGTGGTGATGACTTATCGAGGTTTTACTGTATTGTAGTTAGCTATGAAAAAGTGTTTATGATATACAGGTCGAATCCAGTTTTAACGAATACCGTCATAGTGAAAAAAATCTCGTTGTCACGAAAACGTTTCTAATCCTTAAGTACAATGTGATGAACAATATTTAGAAACAATACATTGCGATTGCCAACATTATGAAATGAAAAATCCATTATAACGAATTCAAAAACAAATTTTGAAAAAATCAATAAAAGAATACGAACGTTCCAAAAAAAATCCATAGCTTTATTAATGTTGATCCTCCATCGGTTTTCAATATACAAACTAACGTTGTAAAATGGCAATTGAATTATTCTCCGCTTAATGGGATATGGTATACCAGAATCGTTAATATCTGATTAAGCGGGGCTGACTGTACCGATATCATTAGACGTCCTCGGAAGAACTGAAATTTGTACAGAATTTAAAAAAATATATATTGAAGGATATATTTTTTGAGCGAAACATGAAAATATCGTTGTAGCGGTTTTCAAACCTCATAAAAATATCGTTATAGATGGGTTTATCGTAGTAAAGGATATTGTTCCATCGAAATTAGTTTAACATTAGCGATTACCGGCGGCGCGTACCTCAACACAACTGTCTGCGAGACATTAAGCTTGAATTTTTATCATTTTTTAATTATCATGATTTGCAGCAACTGATATCTTCGCCGAATTCTAATGGACATTACTTGGATCTTTGCCTTGCGAAGCTTCTTCGTGTCAATGTCGTAGTGGCCACATGTGATGATCCATTAATTAAAGACCTACATCACCCCAGTTTCCAGATTAACATTTTTTGTGTAAAAAACAGTTCTCGGGGTGTGGCTACAAAGTACGTCAGCAGTGAATACAACTTTCGTAAGGCGGACTTCTTATTATATAATCTTCTGGATCAAACAGACTGGTCTTGCGATGACGTGAAAATTTATCGCGAAGTTGGGAGTCTGGAAGATTGCATGGCTCTACAAAGAGACCTACAGTCTCTCCATGATTGGTGTGGGGCTAATTTCTTCCAGCTCAATGTTCGAAAATGCCACGTTATCAGCTATACAAGAAAATTGTCATCGACCGAATTCGACTACACCATTGATGCTGTCTCGATCAGTCGTGTTTCCGTAACCTTAGGGTTTTCTTTGACTCCAAGCTTGCATTTACCGATCATATACATGATCTTACCAATAAATGCTTAAAACTGCTAGGATTTGTTGTGAGGAGCAACAGTAATTTCAAATCAATCGCAACAATCGCGACACTTTTCGGGACTTATGTGCTCCCGAAACTAGAGTACTGTACTATTATATGGAGTCCTCACAACAATCTAGACTCATTGATACTAGAAAGAGTCCAGAACAGATTTCTACGTTACATGTCTTACAGGCAATTTCACGTCTACATAAATGACGTAAGTACAACTGAACTGCGACGTTTTTTCCATTTCCAATCATTGGAATGCCGAAGATAAAGAAGTTGCTTCAGCTTTTTGTATAAAATTGCCAATGATATAATTGATGACTGCTACCTTCTTCAACTTGTTGATTTTTCTGTGCCAATTGGAAATAGGACTGTTCGGCGAACTTTTCGCCTCCCTAAACCCCGAACAAATATTTTACGACGGTCCCCTATTTTTGAGATGTGCAATATATATAATCAGTGCGATGTGAAACCCGATATGTTCAATTCAACTATAAGAGAATTTCTTAAAAGTTATATGGGAGTATTGAATATACATGTTATTATGCTTTTCCGTATGTATTTCTATAGTTCTTGTTCGTGTTTTTTTTTTTTTTTTTTTTTTTTTTTTTTTTTTTTTTTTTTTTTTTTTTTTGCACTATGTTGTATTTGCGTTTTTGTATTTTTCTTCTCTTGTCCATCTCTGTAATTGGGCAATCCTTGCCTGTTGAGACGTGAATAAATAAATAAATAATTTGAAACTTTTTTTAAATTTTCAATGAAATGCTTTTAGGAATATTCCTTCATTTTCAAGTCATTTCCGCTTGAATTCCAATGTTCAAAGGTAGAACGAACCAAAAAAGAATGCACACTTGAGAAATAGAACCATTGAATATGCAATTCCAGAATCCCAGCAAACAAAATCTTCACATTGATCTTATCACAACGATGCTGGCAATTTTGGATACTTTTATTCATAAGAATTTCAGTTTTGAAGATTTCTATTGCGTTTTAGTGAGAGGAAAAAATTTATGTGGTTTTCGTATAAACCTCACGAAAACAGAAATTTTAATAAAAATTTCTCTGTGATAATAACCTTTAGAAGAAAAAAAAAACAATCGAATCGAGTATGCAATCGATATACTGTACCAAATTCATTTTTGAAATTGTATCGGATCCTGTTTTTATCCGGTTTCATTTCATTTCAATTTTTTACGAAATATCTTAGAAATATATGAGTTATATATACATTATATTCAATGTAACATCCGTATCATTTTATTTAATATTTATTTCATTTCCCGTAGTTCCCCCACAACTCATTTTGAATTCACATCTTACAAAAAAAAAATTGCATTTTTTTGCTTCATATCCAGAATAAAGGTGCCTATATCCATATTAAAATAAAGAATGAATGATAACAAACTCTCAGTTTGATTGAAAATTTGTTCAAAATGAAATTTTCATGAAATAAGATTTCTCCGATATGACAAAAATAATAAAAAAATTTAACTCAATGAAAATGCAGTTCTTTTTTTTTATTAAGATCATAAATAATAATTTAAAAAAAACATCTTTGTATAAGCCAAATAATATACCAGTGCATAATCTCTCAGAAAGCCCTCAAGTAATAAAAACATATCTGATTGCATATTGAAAAATTCAAAATTTATTTATTTCCAAAATTTCACCTATTTTTGTTCCAAAAATTGCATTCGAAATTTGTATATCTGATTAATTTCCATTATTATATACAGTAGTGTGCCAAGGAAGTCCTTATCCCCCGGACTTTTTCTTCTAAAACGTTTTTCGTAGACAAAATCTTTTCACTGCAACAAATGTTTCAAATTAAGTAAATATATTCATAATTCTTGAAAAAATTATTTTTTTAGTTTAACTCCCAGTCAAAAAAGTTATTTTTGCTCTTTTAAAGTTTAAGAAGAGCTAGGAATTTTACTTTTATTCAGCTTTCAACGGTTATGGAAAAAATATGAAATAAACCTGATAAAAAATAAAAAATAAATATTAATAAGTCAAGTTTTGGGCTACTTTTTCTTGAAATATAGGTGATGGGAAGTTGTAAAAGATAGAAAATTCTTCACTTATTTACAACAATTTATTGAAACACAAAAATAGGTGAAAATTGATCAATAATATACTTGCATTAATTGATCAATTAAACAAGTATATTATTTAATTAAGATTAAATTAAATCTATTTCTTTTTATCGACCAGAAATAAATTATCTTTAATTTTCTTTTGTCTAGGAATTTCTTTTATCGAATTCGCAGCAGAGTACTAATGTTTTTCCTGTTCATTTGACCACTTCGAATATATTTTCCCACCTTCTGCATACAATTAACTTCGAATTCCGAGTCGGAAATTTTATTCATTTTTTTCCAGTGTACAATCTTCCACCGTATTTTACGATTGCCAAAGTTTGGACACCTTTGTCCTAATGTTACCCCGTCAAATGTAATACATTTACATTTTATTGCGTAAAAAATCTACCTGTGTGTGTTTAACATACAGAAATAATTCAAACAGTAAATTGATAATTATAAAGTTATGAATTGAATGAAATTTGAATATGAATGTTTACTTGTTTGCTTTTTCACTTGAGGTACGATATTGACTAATCAAAGTTTTAAGAGGTTCCACAGTTATGATAATCAATAAAAGTAGAGAAGGAACACGGCACCAACAATCAGAAGCATCACTTAGAATATATTTAAGCACCTCGAAGCATTCTACTAATTGTTGTGAACAATTCTAGATCAAGAACGCTCTTGTGGCCAGTTTAAAAATAAAAATTCAGAATCGACTTAGCACATTAAGCTGAAATAATTTTCTTTTCATTTTATTTCTTGAATTTGCTGGTAGACGAACGACAACATGTGTTTGTCTGTTGCAGAGCACGTGTAGCTATGATTTCGCCATTTTGATAAAATGTTTTGTTTGCACATTTCTTGTTTTTACTTTGAAGTTTACAACCCGAACTTTTTTATTATTATAGTTTCAATCACGCGCACAAAGAATGCAGTTATAATAAATTTGAAAGTAATATTTAAAAAAAAGATTCAATAAAATTATTTTACGTGTGATTTTTTTGAGTCTCTGTATGTTTTCTTGAAGGCCCTTTATAAGCAGTACAATTGAAAATAGATTTTATTTTTTTTTTTGATAATTTTTCCAGCTTTCTATACACGTCATTAAAAATGAAAAATTATCCTCTCGGGAAAAAAATGGTTTTAAAGTTACCCCAGTTTATGGTAGTTAGTTGAATTTTTAATTTTTTTTCTTCAAAACTTTATTTACATCTATGTGCTATAATATAAATATTTACCTCATTAAAACGTTTTCACAATTAGAAGTTTTTGTCTACGACCAATGATTGAGAAAAAAGATGCGTGGGTGAGGACTTTTTTTTCCTGGACACGTTGTATATTGTTTATTTACAATGTTTTTCAATCCTTTGGTTTTTTTTTTTACCAAAATCATGTCAGATATTCAGTATTTTCAATAGCTGATCATTAGGAGTAATTAGCGGAGCTGGTGATAAATCTGTATTTTTCGCATAAGATCAAGATCGCATCATCGATCTAAGAGAAATACTGTAAATGCTCGATTCGATGAGAGTTAACCGTAAGTTACTCGAACTCTGCCGAAACTAAACATGACTCTTCGACTATTGTGCAGAACATCCAGTCGCTTCGGCTGGACCATCATTGTTTCGGACAAGTCTTTTGTTATACCTCCTCCGCTAATGACTGGTTCATCCCATTGATCGGAGTAACAATGAATAGTTTCGGAAACCTTTGCTAGCATAAGCTCTCTCTCTCTCTTATGTGATTGACGAGGAAGAGAGAGAAAAGCGGCGATTTTTTTGCTTTTGATTATAGATCACTGACAATCCAAAGACATAGTCCAGTCAAGTCGAATCGATAAAAAAAAAATCTTTGATAAACGAGATACGAGTGTATTCACTTCTTACCATCTCCATGCTAACTTACCGAAAATAAAAGTTGTCCGCGTCCACACAAACACTCACATAGAAAACATGTTCAACAAAATCGTTTGGTGCAGTAGGATTTTATCCGTTTAAGCGGGGGTATCAGTTTATCCGTTATCCGATGGTTTTGCCATCCATTCAGCCATCTTTTTGAACAGAATTGATGATAGAGATCCCATTTAAAAAAAAAAAAAAATCCTTATATTTCTTAAGAGATTCCAGTATTGGGGTGAATTAAATTAAATGATGTGAATTATAAGCCTTGCGAACTATATACGACATTTTTCCTTGATGAAGTGAAATTTCGCGTCACTGGAATATACGATATGAACCCCATTGTGAAAATGATCGAAAGCAAAAAAATTCGCGGAAATCTCGTAACTTTTCGTATAATCCATGCGAAATATTCATTCATAAACTAAAGAAGACTAAAAACATCCAAAAGAAAGAGGGGCAAAATTTGGAGGCGTAATACATCCCTTTCTATCAACAACAAACTCATTTTGTATAAATTTATCCTACTTCCTACATTACCTTAAACAGCTCCTACCTGAATTTATGCTAGAAATCCTGATATTATTGCTCTTGAACGTTTCCAAAACGCAACACTCCGAAGTTTTACTACAAACAGGCCCGCGCGTGCACACACGCACACACAGGTCCCTCCTCCCCCGGTGCATCAGAAATAGGCATATGAGCAGAGATACCAAGATTAAAACAATCGTGGATCATGCCAAAAAACTCTCCTGAGACTGCTATGATTCTCTTCACAACTCTGACTATGAGAGAACATCTTTGTGAAATCTCCAATTTTATAATAGCATTGGTACTTTTTTTGGACTCACAAAGCCTAAAAATTTTCTCGAAATGTCCAGATCCAATGTTTCAGGTCTCTGTGACATGTACTTCTATTATATAGCTGATTTCTCTCTTCTACTGTCAGAATTGATACTCTGATTACGCCATTGTAAATATGTCATGACTCTTACGCATATTATGTTCCCCCATTTAACCTTAGGCAGAAAAATAATAATTCACCATTATTATTTTTATCGACGTTATCATATTCATACAGCATTAATTACATCACTATTAACATGTTGCATCTCGAGCATCTTACTCTTCGTATGGTGAATTTATTGTAATTTATTCATATTACATCATACATATTATCACATATAATTAATTAACATCAATTATCACCAACGCATGATATCCATTAATTCCTGTAAAGGTGGCTGTTAATTCCCAGGGTAAAGATGTACTTCCAGCCACATTGCTAAATTTTTCGGCATTTTACAGATGGTGTGAGATGACTCTGAAATTGCCATCTATGCCCTATTGCATAGTTTCCCAACCTTTTTTGTCCCATCGCCCCCTTCTTCAGAAATTTCTTTCTCCCAGTGCCCCCCAACGTAATCTCACCCATAGAATCCTATGTTATACCCGTAGCTTCTACCGCCCCCCTGGAACATGCCATCGCCCCCCAGGAGGCGTTAACGCCCACGTTGGGAATCACTGTCCTATTGCCTATTCTCTTATACCATTCATGGCTTCAATGCACTACTGCATTTAATTGACAGAACGATGATGGAGGGGGTTTAAACTGTTAAAGTCTCATCTACGGCACCCCGGTATACGAGTGAAGGTTCAAAGGAAAATCCAAGTAAAATTAGTTTTTTTTTTAGGTTCCAACCCACATTTGAAGTTCAATTGAGAATTTTATAATATTGCTAATTAATTTCATAGAACATTACATAGAGTAGAAAATTCTGGAATCACGAAAATAAGTCAAAACAGTAGGGACTTAGTTTTGAACATTCAGTCTAGAATTAAATGATAAAGCCGGGTTTTCCTAGGAGCAGGTTTCTACAGCGCGCGCGCAGCGTAAAAATGCTGATTGGTCAAAAAAAACCTGAATTTCAGGTTTTTAACCAATGAGCGTTTTCACGCTGCACACAACGCAAAAGTTTTACTCTTAGGAAAACCAGGCTTCTGTTGTAACATATGGAAAGAAATATCTGAAAGTACAAAGGAAAAAAAAATTACAGTTAATATGTAAAATATGTACAGCAAAATTTTTAAAATTGTGAAGACAAAAAACAGTTATAACAAACAATAACTAGAGATTACTTAAAACATCTCACTCTAGAAAAACTCAAAAATGTAGAATTTTCACCAAAAGAAAAAAAAAATCAAGAATACTTTCTATATTATTGAGATATTGATATAATACCCCTAGAGAGTATCCCTCAGGGAAAAAAACATCATTGCATTCTACTCATTAAGATATAAATTGCTAAATATCTGCAAAATAGAATTGGAATGTAGAAAAAGGGAAATTTAAATTAGTACTTATTTTTGCCTTCCCCTTTAATTGTTCTTTTTTCTTTATCCATAATTAACAAATCACAATGAAAGAAATAATCAAAGAAATAGGGAGTTAATAAAATCCGTGATTCGGCCTAATATACCGTGAAAGAACATTTCTTTTTTTATGAAGAATATAAAAAAATTTTCTCTGATAATCCTTCGTTTTTTAGCAAAAAAGGGGAGAATAATAATAATGATGAATCAAATAATTTCTCCTCATTCTTCGAATGATAGTGATAATAACAATGCAGGTAGTTATAATCGTTATTACTCTTATTTTATTTTTATTTATCTTTTTAATATTCAGTGCTCTCTTGAGGAACTCAATTTCTCCTGAGACAAAAGGGCAAAAAATATATACTCATTATTATTGATAAAGCCTTGTTAGGAAAACGATTTTTGATATTCTGAAATTTTTCCCAAAAGAAATCGAAAAATACACACACGCATATTGTTTGTTTCTTCAAAATAATGAGAAAAGAAAGAACATTTTCCCAATATTCGACTCGAATATCATATTATTGAATGAACGAGGGGAAAAAAATGCATCTAATGAATATTTATGAACATTTTTTGGGAAATGAAAATTCTTGTTTGAATAATTCCGAGAAATTTTTTGCTGTAATTTAAATGCATTAAAAAAAATTAGTAATGACGTATAATTATCGTACCTTTTTTTGGTCTTGTCAGAATAATTATTATAATACTTCATTCGCATTAAAATATCTTTTTTTTTAATGATTAGAAAATTTGAACTAAAAAACTAATTACTAATTTTCACATAATTTGAAAAATAATAATTTTATTATTCATTTAACTTTGAAAAATATTTATATTAAAACTGAACGCATGTATATAAAATATCGTGATTTGGATATTTTTATGTATATAACGGTCTAATCACAAAGGCTTAAAAAACATAACTACGCTAATACGGGGTAATTCAAAACTCAACATGCAAACTTTTAGGGGAGGTATAAAACGTAAAAACAAAACAGAATCACATGGGAATGTATTACCGGAAACCCCAAACTGATCAGCTGGAGGATAAACGAAGATGCAGAAATGATAAGCGAATCATTGGTGCAAAGACTCTTTATTTAACGATACTTTACACGAGGACAGTACGTGTACACGTTAAGTTTCACAAGTGCTCAAAGTTCTTGCCATCCACAGCTATGCACGCTTGAGGGCACCAGCATGAGTTTTTCCACCCATTATTGGCTTATCATTTCTGCATCTTCGTTTATCCTCGAGCTGATCAGTTTGGGGTTTCCTATCAGAATCACAGAATCACATTCCTATGGGATTCTGTTTTGTTTTTGTGTTTTCTACCTCCCCTAAAAGTTTGTATGTTGAGTTTTGAGTCACCCTGTATTATTATTTTGAGTTCAATCAATCAAATAACAAATACCAGTATTAATTAGAAAAAACATTAATTAGAAAAATGTAATTTTTTTCTTTAAAATGCAGAGAATTGCAAGAAAATTCAAAATGTGGTAATCGTGCTAAAATTTATCTCCAAATTACCGAATGCTTTTTTTTTTCATTCATAATGTACTTCTCAGCATGTGTGGATCTAGATTTTTAATGTGGATCAAAAAGAATTTCCAAAGAGCATGCACTAATTTTTGGGAAAAAAAAATTTCCAGCTACATTTCGCTATATGGACCAATGTTCGTGTGCGGTTTTCGACAGAATCATACCAGTGAATGATTTTCTACATACTTACAGATAATCGTTGGTGAAACAAATAAAATTGAGATGGTACGATAACTAATCAGTATTTTGGATACGATGGAGCATGTAATACCTTTAGAGCAGCGGTTTTCAACCTTTTTTGACTCGTGGAGCCCTTTTTAGTAAAACAATTCTATGGCGGAGCCCCGTAGGCCCATTTCTTAATTATTCATCAAAGTTACTGATTTATTTTTACTATTTAAAAATATTTATAATTTTTTTTTTTATTTCACTGTTTTCTTTCCTCAAGCGGCCACGAAGCCCCTGGAAAAGGCTACTCCAAGGGCTCCGCGAAGCACCGGTTGAGAACTGTTGCTTTAGAGTGACCCCAGACAAAAAGAGTCTTTTCAGTACATTTCAAATGAATTCCACACACTGTGTGACTGTCGATACTCGTTTAATTATTCTCGCGAAATATTTATGAACTGCAATCATGAGAAAATTCAGTTTTGAGTAGTCGGTGCAGGTTTACTGCTTTTATGTTATCGTTAACACCTGTGACAGGTCATACAAAAGAATACAAAAGAAAGTTCTATCTCCATCTTCTATAATTAAATTTTCACGGATACTGTGTTGCACGTGGAGAATCATCTCCATAGACTTCCCGCAAATTCCTGAAAGTTTTTAAAACATTGACTTTATTTTGAAAAATAATATGAACCCCAAGTGTTCAAAATTCAATTTTTGTTTCACCGCATCTCGAGCCCCTTATAAATATACAAAATACATCACTGAAGATAAAAGCCGTGAAAGTAGATTTTCAACTCCGCTCCTCCGTGATGATGAAAAATTTCAATTCAAAAATAATAAAAGTACACACAGACAGTAACTGAAATAAACGCCTAACATAAAACACACAGAACTTTCGAGACGACATAATAATACATACATAAATCTTCTTCGGTTTTGTTTTTGACGTAATTATATTCTACTGAATCCGTATTTTACAGGACGGGCTCATTTTATTTCCATTTTGTTTCCTTGTTTCCTTTCCCCCCGTGGATACACGAAATTCAGACGAAATGATGAAAATCTGGTCGCAAAGAGTAATTTTCTCTTGAAATTGATGTTTTTCGTGTTCCAACGATTTTCTTTCTCTGAACATTTGTGATTCTTTTTTCTTTTTTTTCTGTCTCACTTTCTTTCACCTCCCACTTAATTCAAGAACATGTATAATACTTATTCAAGGAAATGGATTCACGATCCGAGAAAGTGGAATGGGGATTGGGATACGAGCTGCTTGCATATGACATTATGTTCAGTGGAATTGCCTGTAGCAGTGTAACGCTTTTTTTTGTTCAACTAATTTTAATGAAATTGTATACAGGGTGCATAGCTAGCACCGCGAAACGCAGATTACTACAGAACCGTTCATCCTAGAGGTATACTTTCAATTAGGGAAAGTACTCGAAATACGTGTAGTATGGGAATCAGGTGCGTCATTCATATTGCAAAGGGTTGTGTAGATATAAAAATGTAAAAAAAAAAAAAAAAAGAATTCGTTACACGGATATCCTGTGCTCAAAAACCCAGTACGAAAGTTATTGCCCTCTCGCAACTAATGCCAAAAGAAATTCCACCTTTCCATGTGTAAAATTCACCGAGATATTTGAAAACGCGTTTTACCCCTCTCGTTTATCTTGTTTTCTCCCCAATTTTTCTCCATTTTTTTAAATTCAAATATCTTAGTGAATATTTCACTCACAAACGTGGATATATGAGTGTCGTATCTGAGTACTTCACATTATTTGAATATTTTTTCTAATTGCAAGTATGCCTCTAGGATCAACGGCAATCCAGTAAAATGTCGTGCGTGCTGGCAGCCATGCACCTTGTAATATAGTTGGGGTTGAGAGGATCCAAAATTTTTAAGATGCCTCTGTCCCCCTTTATTTATTTCGCAACGGCTCTGCGTCTAATAAGGATGTCCCTGCTCATACGTGTCTCTGATAAAGGGTTTTCAACGCGCAGCCAAATTACTTGTAGATGTTGATTCGGGTTGGAATCATCTTTTAAGTACATTATAACTACTGTTTCTCTTCTATTATACGAGTCCACATCCAGCTAAGTGCTATGAAGTGCTACGAGGAAATTTACACACAATTTAGCAATCATTACAGACAATTAACTCTACGAGCAATTCCCCCTACTTTTTCTTTATTCTTGTCTTCGCACATAAAGGAAATTCCGAAAATTCCAAATTAATTTCGCAACAGCTGTTCGGCCTTTGACCATGAAATTTTGACCGAAACAACAATTACGTTTTCCATTCGAATTGCTGGCAATAGCAGATTGATAACTAATGCTTTCCCCCTTTATAAACTAACTAGCTATAACACCCGAGTTTTTCCCGCTTACTGGTAGCGTTAAAGAAGCGACAAACCATTATAAAGGCATATGCATGTCTGAAGCGCGTTGTTAGAAAATCATGATAAACAAAGTAAATATAACAAAAGTCATTGTTGAGGCAAAGGAACCATTGTTGCCTGGGAGTTTTTTGCCCGTTTCTGGCATTTACCCAGCTCTGACGAACTTTTACCGTATCGTATCGTTCAAATCGGGTTTTATTCGGCAGTGATTTTTAACGGTTTTTCTACAGGTTTTCTTCAGATTATAATGATAAAAAAAATTGGAATTTTTAAAATGGGAATTATACATGGTGATTACGCAGTCACATGACCACAAATTACTGGTGAACCGTTGTTCTTAGACGCATACTTCCAAATAAAAAAAGAACCCAAATAACGTGTAGAACTCAGGTACGCCATTCATAATGCAAAGCGTTATATAATTATTAAATTGAAAAAATCAACATTTATACGGACGCCCTGTCCTCAATGAATGTTGTCTGAATGAGAAAGTTGTTGCCCTGTCTCTCCTGAGGCCAACAAAAAAATTTCCACGTTTCTAAGTGAACTACTTTTCTACTAGTCTGCTACGTTTCTAAGTGAACGCTACTTTCCATCGTTTATGCTGTTCTTTCCCAACTTCCCTCCGATATTTTAAGTTATATAATATCTCTGTAATATTGCACTCAAAAACAAGGAATGTTTTTCATTGGCATCAGGAGAGACAGGGCAACAACTATATAATTCGGTGTGTGAGGACAGTGTCCGTATAAAAGTTGATTTTTTTTGTTTTAATAATTACACACAGCCCCTTGAAACATCAATGACGTATTTTTCCTAATTGAAAGTATCACTGTAGGATTAACGATTCTCCAGTAAAATGCGGCCAGGTGAATTATCCCTTACATCGGCAATCCCGAGATATCTCGGGGTTCTTGAAACTCTCTCAAAGCGGCAACCCCGAGTCCAGATACCGGTGTATGTTTTGATCTCCCGATGACATGTTTTCCTTCCTCGCCCCCGTCATGTCAATCAACTGCCAGTGGGCAAAGTTGGATTCTTTTCGAAGTTTGATAACAGAATTGGGAGAGAAAGGATTTTTTCCTTTGAGGTTCTATAGTTCTATACGATTATACTTACAACGTAAACAAAGAGCAAACGAAAGCTTTTTCCCTCTTGTTTTTATTATTATCATTCTTATTGTTATTATTTTGTGTTGGGGGAAAGAATTTATCAGCTCACGAGATCGGAAAGAAAAATTCTTCTAGAAAATAGGTGGTAATTTGTAGAAGGTTTAGCGATTTCCATTGCGGCACTTATAATGCGGATGAGGAAAATTTTGAAAACCACTTAAAGGGTTAAGTAATCACCCTGTATAATTCTCACCAAACTAAACTAAACGCACTGAGCACAATCGGGTTCTGTCGCATCAGTGGTATGAGCTCTGTGCCCCGGGTGGAGTTGTCGTGCCGGAAAACACTCGAGCTTCCAGTCCGGCCTGATAAGGGGTCATTCAAGTATAACGTCAGCATCGTGGGGGGGAGGGGGTTTCGGATTTGCTGACTTTTGATGAAAGGGGGGGGGGTTGAAGATTGCTTATGTCATAAACCACCCCTTTTTGAAGATATTAAATATTTTAAGCTGCTGACGAAATTTTACTGCCGTGGGGGGGTGTCAGTGTTTTGCTGACTTTTGCTGACAAGGGGGGTTCAAAAATGGCTGAAAATCTGCTTACGTAATACTTGAATGGCCCCTAAGTGAGGGAACAGGGAGAGAAGAAGCAAGAAAATCCCGATGTTTTTTAACGTATAATCTGCGGATTACATGCAGAAAAAACACGATAATACAATACCTCTCTGCCGCTCAACCATCTAACATTTTATAGAAAAGAATTGATTTTATTCTTCATGCATTTACGAGTTTATTTTTGCTCACACACACAGACACTGGACCTATCTCCCATTTAAAAAAAACAACGAGGACGTTGTAATCCTAAAAATAACATACAGTTAACTACTCATAAAAATATTCTTAAAAATATTAAATGTAAAATCAGTAAAAAAAAAAAGATTTCTTCAATTTTTCAGGTCTTTCCTTAAATACAAAAGAATTCATATAAGACATATAAAAAAAAAAATAAAACGAACAAAACATAAAAGAAAACGAAATTCCCTGAACTCACGTTTCGAGCTAGCCCAGGAGGCTTAATGCCATAATGATAATTATTATATATATATATATATATAGAAATCGTCGAAATAGCAGAGTTTTGATAAAACTACGCGAAAGTTCAAAAAAAAAAGAAATAGAGAAGAAAGTTTTGTGAACTTTCCAAAAGAATTGAAAGAAAATATCTCACAAAAGGGTCGAGAATGAATGGGATTATTATTATTTTTTTGTTTTTTTTAACGGAATTGTATTTATTTTTTGCCCTTTTATCTTATTAAAGAGGAAAAAATATCTGATATTTGAGACATTTTATTGTGTAAAGAAAATGTTACTTAAAAGAAAAATCATTTTTCCTTTTTCTTTTGTGTTCCCCGGAGTCTCAAAAATATTTGTTTTATTTTCAAGGTTGGTTTATGTCACGTGCATTAAAATTGTTACATGTGTATTTCCTTATTTATATATAATAATACCTCCTTTCATTGTGGTTCTAGTTGATCCTAATTGAGTTTTCTCCAAAAACTCAATTTTCATGTTTTGATTGTCATCACAATTCGAGCACTTCTGATTTCATAGTTTACTGGAATTGCATTTCCAAGTTTTCGATAAGGACTTCCGACTGATATTATTCATCCGTCAAGTGACTGTTAACATTAATTTGAACGTTATGCACTAGGCATGTCCAACCCGTTGCTCGCGAGCACCATGGTGTTCCCCTGAAGTACCCAGAGTGATCCATGGTCTTGTCCGATTTCGTGCTCGCGAGCACTTCATCAGCATTCCAATTAAACATCTTGTACAGTTTGCATTCAAGGATTGAAACATCCTGATTTCATACATTCGTATGTCAAACTTGCCATAACGGTGCTCTTCTTTTGATGATGAGTACAGGCAGTGCTTGCGACTGCAAAAAGGTTGAAGACCTCTGCTATACACCATTGATCTTCACCAGATGGTCTGTGGACCGGTGCTGGTCCGTGAAATTTTTTTGCCTGTCAAAGAATCATTTCCATCAATTCATATACTATATAGACGCTACATATATAAAGTATATATGTGTAGGTTTTTGATTTGATTTCTCTCTCTCTCTCTCTCTCTCTCTCTGTCTCTGTGCGTGCGTGCGTGTGCTCTCCAGACAAATCTACAATATATACCAAATGGGACCCGACTTGAACGATGAGCTACTTTAAAAGTTAGTTCGTCAGAGCAGGGCAAATGCTCAAAATGGGCAAAAAAAACTCTCTGACAACAAGGGTTTCTGGGCCTCAACAATCACTTTCGGAATGTTTATTTTAGTTACTGTGGTTCCCTAGCGATGCGTTTCAGACTTGTATATGGCTTTAAAATGGTTGGTCACTTCTTCAATGCTGCCAGTGTGTGCATGTATAATAGTTTATGCCTTTACAATTTGCCATATTTTTAGTCCTCCCAGTAATGAGACAGTAATGAGAGCTTTTTGAACGGGCGTCAGAATCGTAATCAGCATTACTTTGAGGTTCAGGCGAAGGGTAATCCCTATAGAAATCAGTGATAGAACTTCCGATTTTACTGTAGAAATGCGTACATTTAGTGAGGTTCTGCGCCACATCAATAATTTTAAAAATTGTATTGAATTCTGGATTTTTGAAATATTCAGTTTTGCTTAGAGATATACGAAACCCAGAAAATAAAATATAAAGTAATTAGCCGGACCTACTTTTGAGTTGGATATACATGCAATAACATTGATTTGAACTTTTTATTTATATCTTCCTAAGCATAAAAATTAATGTCTTCGTATTATCTTTTAATATTCAACTGCATAAATTTTAAGTTTAAGTTATTTTAAAATTAATTAGTGCCCGTAAAGTACATCGAAGAAATTTAACTAAGCATTTTTTGAAGCAGAAACAGGCAGATGGATAACTTGAGGTTCAAGGGGGAAATCTGAATACCTAGCTCCCCTTAAAAAGGGAAAAAAATACTGGGTGTTTCAAAAAGAATCATCCGATTTGAAATGCGTTTATTACGAAAAATATTTAACATAGACACTTAAGATTAATTTTATATTACATGGCTAATCATGAAGTTTTTTTTTTACAAACCAAATTAAAGGTGCTCAATATGTCCACCTTGGGATGCACGGCATATGTCTATGCATCCACTGCTTTCACGGCTGCTGTTATGCATATCTTCAGTTCGGCTAATGTAGGTACATAAGGATAGGCACATAAACGTAGTCTTTTATAAACCCCCACAAAAAGAAATCGCACACTGTGAGATTCGGCGATCTTGGAGGCCAGTGATGTTTTACTGAATCGTCAGGTCCCGTACGGACGATCCATGGTTTAGAAATGTGATTGTTCAAAAATTCTCGAACGTCCAAGCTCCAGTATGGTGGTGCAACGTGTTGCTGGAAAATGAAGTCATCCGAGTCGGTTTCTAACTGTGGGAAAAGAAAATATTGACAAACACTGAAGGTGGCCTGTTACCTGACGGCAACTGCGTGAAACTCGAGATTTCCCTCTTTCAACCTATACATCATTCGATCAAAACGGATTAAAAGTTGATTAGTTATGATTTTTTTAAATCGGATGATTCTTTTAGAAGCACCCTGTATATTCATTTCTACGTTTCTTTAAATCTAGATTTGTTTCTTTCATGAGTCGCGCAGGAAGGCATCATATTGGTTAACTTAGACACGGTTTGTATGGCCCTTAAAGAGATATCACGTGATCAATAAAGCCTCATTGAAGTAAACCCAGGCAGCGCCGGGTATTATAGCTAGTAAAATATCTGTACTACTATTAAATTGATTCTCATATTTGTGACATTTCATTACATAAAATAAAGTGTTATTTAATGGAAAAATATCCTGTGTGTGTGTGCATGCGTGCGTGCGTTCGTGTGTGTATATATACTGGAGTCTTAAAAACTCTTACCTTATTTTCAAACTTGATATTACGAGTATTAAAATTGTTGAATATATTTCCTTATTTATAGTCCTATCATGAATAAGACCTTCTTTCATTGATTTCAGTTGATTCAAACTGAATTTAGAAGAATTTCCATACTCGTAATGTTTCAAGAATCTCAGTACTCGATGAGTGTCAGTTCATTTCGAGTACTTCTAATTTCGTGGGATTTATGGTAATTAAATTTCAAAGTTTTCGATATAAGCACTTTTGACTCCAAATATTCGTAAAGTATCAAGTGACTTTTAGCATAAATTTCAATGTTATACGCTATGTTAGAGTTCTTCGAAATTTTCGTATTTAACTTCTTCAAGAGGAAACTTTCATTATGAATTGAAAATATCTGAAAGCTTTCCCTCAAATAAATCCTAAACCATTCATTTTTATTCCCAATTTCTATGAATTCTTGTATCTTGAACAAATATGACGGGTCGAATTAGTATTCAAATCGATTTCTAGACAAAAGAACACATGAGGTAATGAAAATATTGACAAGAGAAAGAATAAGAGAAAGAAAAGAAATGTATGGTGAAATCTCTTAGTAAAACAAAGCTCTCTGCTGTTTTGGGAATAAGCTGTCCCAGAAAAAACGTGAACATATACGTGTACCATCGGCTTCTAATTGGATAAGAAAAGAAGAAAAAGCCTCTGAATACAATTATCTGTACAAATAAATAGTCGGTAAGACATATTGACATGTTTTATGCAATATACACACATTCGTATGCATAAAAACGATAAAAAGTCAGAAAATATAGTCATAGAAATTCACCAAATCTTAACGAGTTTTCAATTAATTTCAATAATTATCATTTCAAACTCTGTCACGGCTTATTCAACAAAAACGGTTATTGCATAAAAATACAGATAGGCTGTCTCCCATTCAAGAGAAGTCTTTTTGCAAAAAGAAATCAGGCCAACAACATTTAAAATTCACTCCTAATACGTACTAAAATATCCCGTTGATTTGTTACTTCTGAATTTGGAATGCAGATGGCATCTATCATAGAATATGTAAGGCATCCTTTAAACAATCATCTTCACACAGCACTTTCCGGTATGCACCAGTTCGTAAAAAATTCCTCATAGAAATTTTTCTGAGGTGTATGTGTGATCAAGTAGCACCGTCGAATATCCATCAAACGAACTCGCTTTCATATCAGATATTTTAACATTGGACATAATGAAAGCAGGGTTTTTGTTTTTCCTGTTAATACGAAATTTTTTCGGTGCTTCTTCTAATTCGTATATGCCCTTCAAGCGACATTGACGATTTATTTCGCCTCCTTAAAAGCCTCTTCAGCATTGACAAGCCCACACATTTTGTAAAGGTGGTTTCTTAATGGAAGACTTTCTCCCTAAACCCCTCAGTTTGCACCTGCCGAAAACAGAAATAAAGCCTACTTATTTTTTAAGAAGATATGGCAATTTTTGAAAGAGGATTAGTGATTTCTGCTGTGCCGCCTAAAATATTAATGGAGTTCTAATGTATATGTATCCGCAGGTACTCAATGTTTCTATTTCTACTTGCAATTGTTGGCATTAATCCGATATTTTTCACTTAAGTTGTCTTAATTTTCTTTTTACTTTTTCCAAACACGTTATTTTTGCTTGCATTTTTCTACTGCATTGTTTAGGAATTGTTTTTATTGTGTGATGAGACCATCGGTTCACACGCTAAACGTTACAAAGTTCATTGAGCGTACGAATGGTTCGCTTTTGCGAACTCCTCTTGCGAAGTATGTAGAAGAGACAGACAAAATTGGTCTTTGCTGTCTTTCTTTTAAATTTAAGTTTGCCAACTATGCTTTGGCCTGGGAACTATACTTATTTTAGCCGTCTCACTTTACTTTATCCTAAAGTCAACCGGCACCCCGATTTATAAATACAAATATGAGTAGTAGGGCCACAACAGACGAAATGCCCAACGAGGTGTCTGAAAAAGGATGCCCATAAAAAATATGGATGTCGAATATACAGGGTACATAGCAAACAAGAGTATGGCATTTTACTAGAGAACCGTTGATCCCAGAGGTATACTTCCACTTAGCTTTCAAATAACGTGTAGCACTTAGATATGTCATTCATGTTGCAAGGGGTTTTATAGTTATTAAAATAGAAAAAATTAACTTTTATACAATCCCAGTGTGCCCCAAAACTCAATTAGAAAGTTGTTGCCCTGTCTCTCCTAACGGCAAGAGAAAAAATCCCACATTTCTAAGTGCAATATTCACAGAGATATTCAAATTTGAAAAACGGGGGAAATTCGCAAAAAAAGCAGCGTTAAATGCAAGTAAAACTGTTTTTTCGCATTTAGAGAAATTTTTTCCTTCACCTTTGCTCCTTTTTTCAAATTCGAATATCTCTGTGAATATTGCACTTAGAAATGTGGGATTTTTATTTATTTTTTCTTGGTAACAACTTTCTAATTGGAGTTTGGGGCACACGGGGACTGTATAGAAGTTAATTTTTTTATTTTAATAACTATATAAACCCCTTCAAATATGAAGGACATATCTGATATGTATGAGTGCTATATATATGAATACTAACTGTACTATGAATGATATGAATACTAAGTCTAATCCGCGATTCTATTCAATTCAGCAAGTTGCCCCCAATCCCAATCTCGCGCAAACGCTTCAAGAGTTTATCATGTTGAACCCAATCGAATGCCTTCTAGAAATCAAGATAAACAACATATACATAGGACCCTAGATAGATATCATCTGATCCTTGCATATACATTTTTTGCAAGTTTTAGGACTTATACGTCTTTCATTTGAATTTCGTTGAGGACTTTGTCACCCCATGCCACACCGGTACTTTGTATATCGCCTTCACTATTAAAGACTGACGCGAAAAAGGCATGGAAAGCACTACAAATACCTACATTGCTCTCTACCCTAGACCCTCCGATCGACAAGAGGCCAACACTGTCCCCTTACATTCATTATTGACGTAGATGAAAAATAATTTTGTGTCAAAGCCAATGTTATCTGCCAACCTAGATTCAAGTTCCTTTTCACTATCCCTTATCCCTTTCTTAAACGCCCTCCTTTTATCAGTAAACGATAACAAGTCATCTCCGCCACTTTCACACTCTCTCTGAATGCTCTTTTCTATTTCAAGATAAATATTACGCACTCTATCCGTAAACTAGAGAGGATGCGATGTACAAAAGCGTCTTTTACGAACAAAGGGTATGAAATCGCGCAAAACCGAGGAGAGTTTTGTTCTGAATTCTTCCCACTGATATCAACAGATCTTCTAAAATTAACCCAAAGCTTTCCTTCAAAAGTTCAAAGCTGGTTCTTCGAAAACATGGAACCATTCTTTTATTGTTCGGTTTTGCCACGAAGAAGCTACGAAAAAATTTGATACCGATGATCACTAGAAGAAAAGTTGTCTCCAACCGAAACATCCGAGCAATATCGAGTGCCAACATAAGAAAATTTCTCTCATATTGATCTCTAGCTGAAAGGTTCCCCAATCGATACCCGGGTAATTGAAATCCCCTAATATGACAACCCCCTTATGCTTACACATATACGAAATTTCATCATGAAGTTTGGCGATGGAGTTTGGATCCCTATTCGGTGGATTGTAACAAACCCCTGCAATAAGTTTATGACGCCTTTTATTTTCAAACTCAACCCATATAGTTTCTATATCTCTGCACGTTACACTCTTCATTCTTCGAACATGATTTCCCGTAAATCAAGACTTCACCCCCTTTCTTATTAGATCTATTTTTTTTTAAAGTATTGTGTCCTGAGATATGTAAGAAAGATTCATCCTCATCGTATGAAATATTAACGTCAAAAAATTGCATCGTATATCAAAGATATTATATGAAAAACCTTAAAATGATTTCAGAAATTCCAGTTCTTACAAATGTCACATTTTGACGGTATTATACTGCTGAAACATTTTCAATAATATCAACTTCTTTCATCGGTAGGATTCGCTTCAAGAATCTGAATTTGACGTTTATTTTGTTTACGTATCTTCCCATCTGGGAATCATTTGATGACAATACACACCCACATACACGAAGTAAAATTTCAATCGGGATTTTCTATAACGTTTTACTTTCCAACTTTTTTTTTAAATATTTTTTTCTTATTTGCACACATACAGTATCTCGTCTTATCCAAACTCCTTCAATTTAACATCCATCAGGTTCTCCTCATTCGGAAAAAACTCCTTCTTAATCACATCTTAAATGATAAACAAATATGAGGTTTTGTGCAATTTCTATCAGCAAGAACAATCCTCAAAAACAAAGATACTCAAATCACTTATCATACTTTTCCTAAAGACATAAAGATTCCTATGTTTTCATGATGGAGTTGTATTGGTAATAATGAAGTCCAAGGCTGGGAAAAGCCTTGGACTACGCCTAATTCAAATGAAAACAAAAAATTATTAGAAAATTCAGAAGGTGATTGAAATTACCTGTTTCGAGTTGGCTTTCAATCGACCCAATAAAAGTTGACGTACGTGATTCAACTGAAATTGATCCGAGAAAAGTATTCTTAGTGGATTTTACTTCATAAGCAAATGTGAAACTTCTTATTTTAAATGTTTAAACGGTTGAACGAAGCAAGCCAATAAATAAACAGATACTAATGAAAATAATCGAAAAGATTATTTTGGGAAGAATTCGGCAAAATGAACGGTACAGCGATTGTGCAAACCACCGTAATTAACAAGGTAGCAAAGCGGACGCACACTCGGTTCTGCCAGCACCTCCTATAGCAGAAAGCCTCCGCGCGAAGCTTTGACGTCACTGAAGGTGTCCATTTCACCAATAGTCATTGGATATAACAGGCCGACGTATGCAAAATCTTTACCTTCTTTTGCAGTATATTCATTGACTCCAGGTGAAATGGGCGACTTCAGTGACGTCACTAGCTTCGCGCGAAGGCTTTCTGCGATGGACGGTGGTGGTTCTTGCAGGGGGATGCTGACGTCACCAGCAATATTATGATTTTTTTTTTCCCACCTAAATTTTGTCTTAAACTTTTTACTTTCTCTACCAACTTTATTTTTGCCTGCACAAATAGAAGACTTAATAAAGCACCAGCTAAAACGTTTTTTATTGTGATCAGACCTCAACCCCCGTTCACTTGCCAAACCTGATGAAGGGTTTAGGGCTTACAAATAGTGTAGCTTTTGCAACCACCTTCTGTCCTTCTGTGAAGTGGGTAAAACGACAGCAATCGGGTTGTTGTTGTTTTTTTTTTTTTTTTCAAATTGAACTTTATTCAACTGTCCTTTGGCATGGGAACTGGTACACATAGTCACTGAATCATACGTTTTTTTAAGTGGTCACACTTTACGTCACCCTCAAGTCAACCGGCATCCCGATTTATAAGAAATATTAACGTCAAAAAACCGTATCATTAACAAAAGTATTATTTGTAAAAAACATCCTTCAAATAATTTCAGAAATTTCATTCTTGCGAATGTCACTTTTTTTTTGTGGTTTTCTATTACAAACGTTTTCAATAATATCACTTTCTCTCTGCGATAGGTTCGCCTCAAGAATATGAATTTGACGTTTATTTTGCTTACGTATCTTCTCATCCGGGAATTATTTGATGACAGTTCACGCCCACACGTACGAAGTAAATGTAAATCGGGATTTTCTAGAGTGTTTTATTTCCCTATGGTTTTTTTTTCCCCTACTTGCTCACAATATCTTGTCCCATCAAAACCCTTCAATTTAACATTCATCAAGTTTTCTTCCGAATGAAACTCCTTCTTAATCACAGTTTTGGAAGTCTTTCCCTTTTTGTGTATCATCATTCTGTTCACATTCAACTACACTCTTCTTCTCCTTCTTACTTACATCTATTGTGTTACATTGTAGTAGATAGTCGTGGGGGGGGGGGAATATATGAAGATTTAACGTGGAAGAGCCTTGCTATCAATAACAGCTGAATCATCCATATGAGAGTGGTTTTAAAAAAATAATAATAAATACAATAAGACAATGAAACAAATGACTTTGTAAATGTATCGAGTCCCGCCAAGTAGAAGAGTTTTACTACTTTTTGATTTTCACTGTTGGTAGAAAATATTTAAAATCTTTAAAGTAGTAATTTTCGTTAAACTACTTGAATTTGTCGGCAATATTATGATTTTTCTTTTCAATTGAATTATCTTATTTTCTTTTACTTTCCAATTTTAATTTTGTCTGGACAAATAAAAGACCGGATCGCATTGGCGTACGCGAATGGGAGGATCTCCCCAGTGGAAATTATAGTGTTGTTTTGCAGGAAAAAACGTAACCCCCCCCCCCATTTCAGAAGAAAAAAGTTTTGAAACCCTCACCCTCTTAAGCGTCATGTGTACCTTGCGTATGTCTATGAACCTGATACTGTCGCTTTTGCAACCATCTTGAAGTGTGTAAAAGAGTTCGCAATTGATCTTTGTGTATGTGCTCTCTCTCTCTCTCTCTCTCTTTCTTTTAAATTGAACTTCATTTGACTGTTCTTTGACATAGGAGCTGTTGTTCATAGCCACTGAGTCATACGTTTTTTTACGTTTTTACGTGGTCTCACTTTAAGTCACTATTTATAAGAAATATTAACTTAAAAAACCGAATCATATAATCAATAGTGTTATTTGTATAAACAATTGAAATAATTTCAGAGAAATTCCATTTTCTATTACAAACGTTCTCAATAATAACAACTTCTTTCCATCATATGAAAATCAAGCTGAATCGTGCAATGTATATTTCATGTTGTTGCACGCCCTGCTGTTACCAAAAATACTATGAATCATGTGAAATAACTGTACAGACATTTGATTTTTTTTCTCATATTAGCCACTACATTATTTTTTTTCTCGCAAATATTTTGTTTCTATTGTTTTTTTTTTCGTCTTGTTTTGTTGTACTACATATATATTTTTTTAGATAATACGTACTTGTGTTCATTATTATTCATTATAAACTGCATAATAATGAACACTGAACTAAAGCAATGTATCAACTAATATGGTTCTATTGACCCCCACCCCCGGCTGATTTTTTTCTTCTCATCTTGAATGTATAAAAGAAATGAAATCAATAAAGTTGAAATTGAAATCGAATGTGAAAAAAAAAATGGTTTGCTTCAAGAATTTGAATTTAATGTTTATTTTAGTTATCTATCTCTTCTCATCCGGGAGTCATTTGATAACAATACACACCCACACACACACAGTAAAATTTAAATCGTAATTTTCTAGAACGATTTATTTTCCTATGTTTTCGAGATGATTTTTCTATTATTATTTTCCTTACTTGCACAGTATATTGTCTCATCAAAACCCTTCAATTTAACATCCATCAGGTTCTCTTCTTCCGAAAGAAATTACACGTTTCGCCTTCTTAATCACAGTTTCGGAGGTTTTTTGCGCGCGTGTATCATCCTACTGTTCACATTCAACTCTTCACTCTTCTTCTCCCTCTTACTTTTATCTACTATTTTGTAGCCGATAATCCTTGGAACAGAATGTGAAGTTGTAACGTGGAACAGCCTTGCAATCAATAACAGCCGAGTCATCCTTACAAGAGTAATTTAAAAAAAATAAAAATGGGGAGAGGAAAAAAAAGACACATCATGGAACAAATGACTGGGGAAATGGATCGAGTCCCGACGACGACGAAGTAGAAGAGTTTTTCTTTTTACTGTTAGTAGAAAAGTATTTGAAAGCTTTATGCGGAATTGGAAGCGGTCGTTTCCAATCACATCAACCGCCCGATTGATTCTTACTTCTTATAACTCCTTTCTTGAAGACTCTCTTTATATCGATTTGTGAGCAATGTCCCACGAAAGGAATAGTTTTTTTATTACTTTCTTTTGTGACTAGTCGCCTTCGAGGGACAGAATATATATATATATATATATATATGATGAATCATTTGTTAGCCCTTCCTTAGCAGCTTCCAATATGTAACCGTCAAATCCAGAAGGATACACATTTGTTATACGATGACATGATGTAACTACTATCAGGAAAACTTTTCAACTTCTTCATTGGTTCGTCAAATCTGTGACTGACTGGTTGAAAAGCGCAAGATTGATTATGAGACTTTGAAACTTCCACTGATGAGAAATCAGTTTTGTTTCAAGTTCATTTTTAAAACGGAAGATATCTTTTTTGACAGTTAGTTGATTAGTTTTTCCTCGAGAGTGATGGAGAGTGATGGAGACTCTTTATAAAGTAAACTTGTTGGTGATGTTCAGTTTTGCATTCACAAGGAAATATTTGGTCTAAGCACGAATATGGTATTGAAAGGAGATTATAAATATATAAATGGTATCGAGAAAGGATCTGGAGAAGTGTTTTCTATTTGATTTCTTTTTTTTATTCATTAAATATAGAGTTGAACGATAAATATTTATTAATTCAATTAAAATTTCTCTATAATTCCCATTTTTCGTTTACGTACATGGTTTTGCGGCAATACAGGATGATTCTAGATTCGTGGTACAAACTTGAGGCATACAAATACATAGCACAAACACTTTTTCGTGCAGTAATGCATGAGTATACAAATTAAGCGTTTTGAGTTGAAATATTGAATTAGAGTGTTAGTATGTGAAAACAACGCAAGAAATTTTATATTATTTTATTTTAATTTGCTATATTTTACTTTATTCCCCGTTTTATTTAATTTTTAATTTAATTTGAATTTTATTTTTATTCAATTTAAATTTTGCTTTTATTCGATTTTTAAATTTCATTTTTATTCGATTTAAGTTTCAATTTTTATTTAGGAGCTAAGCTGTCTTTTGAGCCCTGAAAAACGCTACGGTAAATGTGATAAATGCGGTTATTGTACATAATAACCGGTTATTATGCATAAATCGTCGAGCATTTTGAAAATTTTGGTTAATCACTTTCACCGACGATTACGCATAGTATATCGTCGTTGGTAAATTTAATAATAACTCACTAGTCTCATTTGGAATTTTTTTCCATATTTATCAAATTCTCCAATTACACTAGGGTATTATGCATAATCGCAGACAAAGGCGGTAAATTTCAAGTATTTATAAAATTTACCAATGACACTTGGTTATTTTGCATAATCTCCAGTAAAAGTGATATTTTTTTATTATTTATCAAATTTACCAACTACGATTGGGGATTATGCATATTCACTGGTAAAAGTGATAATTTTATCAAACTTACTACGTTTGGTAAGTATGCATAATAACCTCCTAACCAGAACATGGCCTGTCGCTCTTTCTCAATGAAGAGATATTAGCAGTGCATAATAACCGATTCATCACATTGACCGTAACATAAACAAGGTGTTATGTTAATGAACCGACAAACTCAGAGGGTTGTTAGGCATCAAGAGGAACAAACATTGCAATTGAACATGGTGTCGGAAACCTCCTTGAGAGGGTGAAAATCGCGAAAAACGCATGCAGGTTTCGACGTCACGCTGGGACGACAAAAAGTTCAATAATAACCACAAAAAGATTTATTTGATTAGTTTATTTAATTACAAGAATTGTTAGAAGTGGCGGCCACACTGGCGTCATTGCACAGTCTACAACGACGTAAAAACGATTCCCGGACGCGCTCCAAGATACCAGGTATGCTGTGATGTCGTCCGCATAATTTTCGCCTCCTGCAGTGCGTGATCCTATTACAGCGCCTTCGTTCCCCGACGTTGCTTACGTCAGGTATGGTCAGCGAACCCACGAACGCATTCAGCGATCAACTGACATCCACCTTTCGTCTCCTCTGGACTCAAAGCCTGCATGAGTTTTTCGTGATTTTCACCCTCTCAACGTGGTTTGCGACGCCATGTTCCATTGTAATTTTTGTTCGTCTTGATGCCTACTAAAAACCCTCTGAGTTTGTCTGTCCATTAACAGAACACCCTGTATATTCATTACAAATATTAAAAAAAAAAAAATAAGAAATCCAAATATGATTTTAAAAAATTAGTGGCAACATAAACAGAATCAATAACTCAAAAATTAGCATTTAGCGGCGTATACAAGATTATAGTAATAATAAGTAAGTTAAAGTATTAATTGCATATTATAGTAATAAAAGAAGTCAATAATATCGCTCACACACACACGCAAGCTCACAATATGCAAAATTTTCCATTATCCTCCATTAATATCCATTTGTAATTTACAAGAAAAGATGTCCTTTTTTGATGATTTTGTAATTATAAACTCTGGCAGTAAATAATTGAGTATGTATTTTAAAAGCTAAATACAGAAAAACTTAATGAGAGCTTTTTTTTTTTGTTTTGGTTTTGGCACCTGAATAACATCACAGACTTACGAAGCTTTTTAGGTTTCATAAAATATTTTTTAACATTTATGCGCATGCAAATGTTGCAGTATCTTTAATTGTGTAAAAGGTGGAAATGAGCTGGTGAGTCTTAAAATGATACTTCTGTGACGAAAGGTCTGAAGGGATCTAATTTAATCTAGATTCTACTAACGCTAAATAAAAAAGGTTTAAAATTGAATATGTGTTATGTATATGTATATTTTTACACATATTATTTTATCTAATGTTTATTTTACATTTCTCTTCATGCATTAATAATTTTGTCTTTTTTGTGTTGTGTGTGTGTGTTTTCGTTGTTGATTTTTTATCTTTACGTTTTTTCTTTTGTTTGACTTTGATAATTTTGTCTCCTTCATGTGTTGTATATGTGTCTTTTTTTTAATGGTTCTCTTCATGTCGTATGTTTTATATATTTTATTCATTAATTATCATGTAAATTTTCAATCATCTGTAACAGGCATCACAGCCTCCGGATGATAAATATGTTTTACAAAACTAATGCTAAATCTATGTATGTTTGATTTGATTTGATTTGAATTTATCGGGAACATTTATTCCTGATATAATCAAATTTCCTAATGTTATGAGTCAATTCCAGACTGTAACATTTTATGTGTTTCCCCAAGAAAGTTTTGAATCTAAGTCTCTTAATACTTCAAAGTGAGTCCCTTAACACTATTGACACGCAATTCCGAGAACAAATGTCAGACATACTAAGATATTGTACGTCACCATAATTATCAAAAGTACCAGAAAACAAAGAAATATTAAATTCAGTTTTGCCCAGACTTTATGAATGATAATGAATTGCTTATCCAGTTGCACAGATTTACAGGAGCAGTGTTGCTGAGGGTGTCGTTCCCAAGGAATTGGAAGCTTTCTAATCTGGTTCCGGTATTTAAAAAGAGTAGTAGAGAAGCTGTGTCCAATTATCGTCCAGTGAATTTGACGAGCTCCCCCTCGAAAATTTTGGGAATAATTATTAAAAGGCAATTGCTGAAGTGGATAGACGAGAATAATGTATTGCCGGATAATCAGCATGGGTTCAGGAAGGGAAAGTCATGTGTAATTAATCTCCTTTGCTTCTATGATTACGTGACCAAAATTTTTGGTAAGGGCGAAAATGTATATGTTGTTTATCTTGATTTACGGAAGGCATTCGATCGGGTTCAACATGGTAAACTTTTGAAACGTTTACACGAGATTGGTATTGGGGACAACTAGCTGAATTGGATAGAATCGTGGGTTAGACACAGGTCACAACGGGTTATGGTGAACAGGTAACTCTCTCTGATTGGACAGGTGTCATAAGTGCAGTTCCTCAAGGAAGCGTTTTCTGGGTTTGAACCCGAGGGAGGATATAGATAAGATATCGTCCCTAGCGAGCTTGAGGCGACCACCCATAGACAGCGTCTTCATTTCCAACCCATCTCATTAATGGCAGTAAATTTCAATACAGCGATGTGGCCAGGGTTGGTGTTTTGTGAAGTAGTATCAATTGGTAAGGGACAACTCCAGGTTGTGGTGTCGCAAGGAGTTTTTCTCCACCTCTCAACTGGCGCTGTGAAAATTCTGTGCGTAAATGGCGTCGTGGTGCCATTTTGACCCCACCACCACCAAGTATCAATGCATTCAAAAAATCAACAAAAATAGTTTTTATAAAAGCAATGGGTTTTTCACATGACTCTATTCATCTTCCTTTCAAGTCACTAAAAAATTTCTCAAATTATTTTCATTATTTTCTCTAAATGATCTTTTACTAAGGCACATATTGAAAAGAAGGGATACATGACTTTTAAGATTTTTTTTACATAATATATTAATGTTTTTCAACTCAATTTCCATGATTTGAAAAATGAGCAGATATGATTAAAATATACTCAGAAAATAAAATTTACAAATTAAAATAATATTTTTTATATTTTCACGAGCACCAGAATTAGTCTTATTCGGAGTCGGAAACACAGTCTTGCAAACAACAACACAACATGCTCAATCACGCTGATCTTGCGTACAATTTATTAACATCATGCTCAACCTCTGATATTCAATGCTTCATGATTAATTTGAAACCATTACCGAGAAAACTGCCGCTTCTTCCGAGACTCCATTTCGATCTGAACACTCCTTCCATCAGAGAGAAAAGCCTTACGCAAGTGGTGTGGACCCCACGGAAACTTCTATCAATGATATAGAGGGAGGAAGAAGTAGACAAACATCATGAATTTGTCAAATACGTGTAAACAACTAGCTTGAAAGGTACTGGAAATAAGATGGTCCAGGTGCATTTCTTCCTTACGGGGTGGCAAAATTAACAATGCGTGGGGTAAAGATGACCTCACCACGCCAGTGAAAAGCTAATATAGTTGTTAGTAAATGAAATAGCTAACCTCTAGAGGTCAAATTCTAACACAATTGACATGTTTAAAAAGAAATACGATAACATATCGGGATAAATGGAGAAGCCATCCATACTTAGATGAGACAACCATAATTATTTGCGGGCAATATACTTATATTTTATCATAATTAATGTTTTTTTTATCGCTCTTATTGGGTTGCTGTATTTTGATATTATTTAGATACATATTAGACGCCCATATTTTTTATGGGCATCTTTTTTCAGCCCCTTCGTAACTCATTTTGTCTGTTGTGGCCTTTGTATTTGTATTCTTTTTCAAGCAGATATTGATTGCATAAGATTTATGTTATTTCAAGAAGTTTTAATTTTATTCTAAAGAGGGAGCAGAATAACAAAAGAGCGTAGGATAAGTCACAGTGAAACAGTATATTTTATTTTAAAATAAAAATCACAACGTCACTTACGAACAGTCAAAAAAATGAAATTCGTCAAAGTATCGATCCTTGAGATATATCAGATGTAACTACTCTTTCAGCACTCAAAACAGTATTTACCTTTACACTTTCAACTCTTTTAGAAAGATATAATTTGATAATTTAAAGTGTTTATATAACCTTAAATTGCAAAGAATTCCTAAAATTCCTCATTTTCAGAATTTCTCCCGTCCTCACTCTTTAATTCTCTTTTCATTTAAATAGATGATTAAATTTGCAATATTTACTTATTCAATTACGATTTTTCAATAATTCCAGACTTTCATTTACGTACTAATATTGGTGAAAAGAAATATTTTTCGATTATTTGAGCTTCTCTTTCTCAAATAATCAACTATTCCAGAAATTTCCACTTTCAACATATATTGGCATCAACTTACTACCAAACTCGAAAAGACAACATCGAAAAATCTTCAGTGTGAGATATATATATATTTTCGATTTTCTTAAACGAAATTCAAAATGGGCAATTTAAATAGAACTTGGGGGAAGATATATGAAAGAAAATTTAAATGAAGAAAAAATTTTATTTCCTTTGAAAAATTTCGATTAGAAATTTTTTAGATGCTATTTAGAAAGAAAAGATCTTGGCGCTATAAAACTCGTTTTTCCCTGATAGAAAAGACTGTGAGTAAAATTTCCTTCAATTACTTTTCACTCTTATCCCTATGATAATGATAATAAAAAAAGAAAAAGAGAGAAATTTCTCAGAACTTTAGACTTTTCAAATTTCCATTAGCACTTAATGTTCTCGTGGAAATAATAAAAGAAAATTTCCATTAGATACACGTTCTCATTTTCAGATCGCTTCGAAATTATCGCCAACCATTCTTTTTCGTCACACGTGAAGAACTTTTTATTATTCCTTTTAACAATTGAATAAGCCCTCAATAATATTTCTGAAAGAGATAAAATACTCGAATATTGTCGACACGTGCGACGACATTTATTTTGTGGCCGATACGCTTCAAGGGTAGAAATTTCTGATTTAAAGAAATATTGAGAATTTTCAAAATTTCATCGTGAAAGATAAATTCATGGGGGAATAAAATATTCTATGCAATTACTATTGTGACCTTGATCACAGAAAGGCATCTCATAGAAAAATTCCAAATAAAAACGACATCGCAAACAAAAAAAAATATGAGGAAATTTTTCTTAAGGAAAGGAAGATTGTCTTCAAGCTTCAAATTGATTAGTTTTCCACATGAAATATCTCTAAGAATTTCTTTTTCCATGTATAGCGTCAGTATTTCTGTAAGGATAAATTTTTCCTTTCACCAAGACTTTTTCAAGTTGTTATTCACACTCATTACGTGTTTCTGGTTCCGCATCAGATGTAAATTCTGGCTTTGATTCATTAATATGATTTTCAGTCATCAAAGTTTCTCCGAAGGAAAGTAATGAATACCACATGGGAAAAGAGTTCGTCTAATGATGACACAACATAGAATCAACACATCGATAATGAAGCAAAAAATTTTACTGCTCAGAATTTCTTGAATTTTAACAAATTTATGGAGCCAACTATGTAAGCTCGATAAAAAAAAGCAAAGTTTCTGAGTGTATGCAGAATATAATTCAAACATAGATTATTTTAGCAATCGCCATATTTTTTACGTAATGAGAAAATTTGTAATTATACAGGGTGTTAGTCAAACTGAGGGGTAATATTAGGCATCAAGAGGAACAAAAATTGCCATAGAGCATGGTATCGTAAAACCACGTTTAGTTGGTGACTTAACGCTTTTTAGACATGAAGACTAATTAATTCCCTCTTGCCGCATGTTACTAGTGAACCGTTGATCCCACAGGCATATTTCCAATTGAGTCGTCCAGTTGCAAAACTCGTTAAGCACCAACCAGATTTTTTTACAGAAAGTGAAAAAGAAACTTTTATAGAGTGCATTTTCCGAGCTGACTACTTGAAATTTGAAATTTTAACGGCATGACATTAACATTCTAACAAGCATGAGCTCAAAAAATGCACTCTATAAAGCTTCTTTTTTCACTTTGTGTAAAAATATCTGGTTGGCACTTGATGAGTTTTGCAACTGGACGACTCAATTATAAAAGTACCCAAATAACGTTAGAACTCAAGTATAGGTCATTCATGTTGCAAGGGGCTGCAGTAGTTATTAAAATAATAAAAAACCAACTTCTTATACCGACACCCTGTTCTCAAAAACCCAATTAGAAAGTTGTTGAAAAAAAAAATGTAAGTTGTTGAAAAGTTGAATTGAAAAAACGTTGAAATATGCACTAAAAAGCTTAAATATGCTCTAAAAAGCTTAAATATGCTCTAAAAAGCTTAAATATGCTAAAGAGAAATCGTCATTTAAAAATGCCGAGATATGCCATGAAACCAAAAATATGTGTGAAAAATGGAAACAAATCCATCTAATAATGCAAATGTATGGGACTAGAAATGAAAAATATACCCAAAAATGAAAAAATATATGTACAGAATCAAGGCCGTCTTAAGAGCATCGCGGGCCCCCGGGCCAAGTGATTATTCTGAGGGAATACCAGGCAAATTCTTGAAAATTTAAACCATATTTCGTTTCTGTGAGGCCCTTTTTCTCTTGAGACCCCTGTGCCGTGCCCGGGTTGGCCCATGCTTTAAGACGGCCCTGTGCAGAATATGCATTTGAAAGAGACAAAAAATAAAAAAGTTCATAAAAATTGTTAAATATGCATTCCAAAATGCTGAAAAATGCCTTCAAAAATACCGAAATATGCATAAAATAAAAAATATGCTCTAAAAATTCTTCAATATGCTATATGCGAATATTGAAAAATATACGTTAAATGAAAATAAAAACTGCATTTAAAAATATTGAACTCCCCTAAAGAAGGAAAATGTGCTCAAAAAATGGAAAAAAACGTTGATTTTTGCATAAAATGCTGAAATTTTACATAACATGGAAAATATCTGCATTAAAAAATTGCAGAAAATGAACAAATATGCGAAAAAGATTAAAAAATATGCGCAAAAATGAACAAATATGCGAAAAAGATTAAAAAATATGCGCAAAAATGAACAAATATGCGAAAAAGATTAAAAAATATGCGCAAAAATGAAAAAGTACGCACAGTAAACGCCCTAAGAGAAAAGAGAAATATGCTCAGCAAATGAGAAAAAATTTAGCAGTGCAAAAATATGCATTTAAAGATGCCTAAAAATGTGCCCTACAATGAGCAATATTCAACTGTGAAATAGTTAAAAATAATCTTAAAAACATTAGTGAAACTGAAATTTATGGGAAAAAAATGCTAAAAATCTGGTCTTATTCTAAAATCTCTGTGATTTTATGCATTTATATGCAGCAACTATAAAAACTGTTAAAATATGCTATTGCTTATGCATTTATGCCTTTGCTATCATCCGAGCTATCACATAACATTGAAATGCATTTTCTTGTACAGTTAGAATATGCTAAAAGAAATGAAGAAAAAAAACTCGACCTCGTAATGATCTTTATTCTTTTGCTATATGAGAACCTCATTCAATTCGATTCCTGTTTCAATAGCCTATTAAGGCCATTCCCAAAGGCTATTGTTAAAAACATTCATTGATAAACATGATAATGCCTGTCGTATATAACAAACTGCCTAGACAAATATTCCCTAAAAGTGTTCTTAATATTCAAGAACAGTGTCTGGACTCGTAGGGAACAAAATTATTTTACATTTATATTTTCTTTTTTTTTCCCTTCGCGGAAATTAAATTTCATTCAGATATTATGCACAAAAATAATAACAATAAAACAACTCGTATATAAACTAATCACAAAATCCATATATAATGCTGTTAACTTCAACACTATTAGAATTTAAAGGGGAAAAAATGAATACTCTATCTTCTCTCTGTGTATATTTATTATTTTGTTAATGCGTTCCGTATTGATAATCTCAAACGTGATTCATAATTTATTATTCGTTTCCCACATTTTTAAACTAATTTTTTAACTCATTTTTAACTTTTTAATAAATATTTTTGCTCGAAATTGTTATAACTTATTTTTTTATATGAAATTAAATTTTAAAATTTGCTTCAGGGGGAAGAAAAAAAATGATTGAAATTTCAAAACTTCGTATCTATTAGTGATAGAATCACTCGTTACGTGGTAAATAAATACATACGGCTACGTTTCGAGCAGCATTAAATTCAGAGCAGACCTTTTTTTTTTCATGTGTATCGAATGTGAACAAAAAATTTGATCATTTCGTGTTATATATACTGTATATTTCACGGCCAAAACCCGAAATCAGTCAGTTCGTGGATTGGCCAATTTCGTTATGAATTGACACAGTGAATGTCAGGATTTCGAGCTTTGGAAAAATCAGGCTCATTGCAATAACCCTGGATGAAAAACCAGGCCATTTGAGGAAACGGTTGCAAATTTGCAATGTCTCTACTGCAGTGGTTCTCAAACGTTTGTCACCCGCGGCTCCCTTGAGCAAATAATTTTTCGTCTGCGGCTCACCAGAATAGTTTAGTTCAGGGGTTCTCAAGCTTTATTCACCTTTTTTCCTAATCAACGGTCTATCCGCTGCTCCCCGCCGCAGTTTAACAAAGAATCTCTTCCAAAAACCTTTGTTACGGCCGTCCCTCCGTGGCACACATTTTTAGAATCCCTGGTTTAGTAGACATTTTCACACACACACACAGCCTTATAGAAGAACCGCTTCACATCATTAATAGGCACAAAATCAATATCTCCAGATTGCCGCGATGGCCCTGACAAAGGTTGGTAATGCTGCTAGGAGCTGCGACGCACACTTTGACAAACACTGCTCTACTGTAAAGGAAGCATGTGCTTAACAGGTGAACTGTTCAAGCTGATAGTGTGCTTTCATAACCCGTGTGGTTATCATACCACATGAACCAATCCTAAGTGATATTAATCAATTTTGGCAGCTCGAATATCGTTGTGTTCGAGTTGAACTGTATCGTGTAATTGTCGTGCATCTCGTCCCAGTTAGTTCGAAGAGTTAACATGTTGCGTGGATCACCTTTCACCTTCACTCTCTAAACTTATCTTACCGAAACATAATGTGCACGATAAGGGTCAGGCCATCAATGTCTTCCTTAATCGTCCTCTGCTAATGTTCGTCATTGTCCGCTGACTGTTAATTATCTTTCCTAATGTTCTCTGGGAAAATGCTTTGTAGTTTGATGTAGTTCACGGTTGAATAAAAAATTGCTATAACCGAGTATATTATAATATATATTCATTAGTCAACAAACTCATAGATCTGAAGTATTTTTTTAACTCTTTATTCGACCTTGTTGCTCTCGAGAGAACAAGTTTCCTATGTAGTAGAATCTCGACTATCCAGCTCGCGACTATCTACTACTAACTGATCACATTCAAGGAATGTACGTTTGTTATTCTATTAATATACCTCTAACGACGCATATTTCAGAAGATATAAGACCTGTACGGATCATTCCCGTAATTTTGCCTTTCCCGACCGTTTTTATCGAAAATTGTCTCGTTTTTACCTGTATCTGTTTTCCCTACGAAGCTTATTTTTATTTATAACCTCTACTGAAATTGGGATGAAGAAAATTTGCATAAATTAGGAATTATATTAGAATTAATAGGAATATTGTCACATATATGTGTCAGTAACCTTTTTATCCGTGAATACATTTCAGTTCACAGCAGATTTGCTTCAGCACTTTATGTGCTAAGGGCTGTTTAATTGGCAATTTCGCTAACATTTTGTCAACATTTCTTAACAGCAAGTGATGATCCCAATTCCCCGCATTTTTCTCGACAAAATATAGTCACTCAGATCGAAATAAAATTTCATATATATTATTTGGCTGCATCTGATTAGTGATATTTTCTATTCTAAAGGTCTGGAAAACACTTCTCTGCTGCAACGACAAATTTCACGTAATTTCAGATTTCGTTATAATCGAGTTTCACTGTACTTTCCACCCTATTATGTCCAAAAGCCGTCGTAGAGATAATAATCTACTTTCTTACTTCACCTTATTTTTAAAATTATTATCGCGTTGTGAGAGAATTTATTAATGATTCTCGTTGTGATAAAAATTTATTATCGAGGTTCTTTCAGAAAATTTTACTGTAAATTTCTTCAATACGCCTCACAAAATTCTAATTTTCTCTTTTTTTTTCAAGTACTTCACTAATGGGCTTTCCCTAATGATTTCCCTTTATCATGGGTAAAAAATTAATGTGTCACGTGATTCATTTATGTCTTCTACCCTAGAAAATAAGATTAACCTCTAACAACCCATAAGGGATTTCTCAACTATTAGAGTGCACATGATTCAAAAAGAAAATAGCTAAATGAAGAGAAATTTCTATTTTTCATCGCAAACCGCCTATACGGTCGACTCTGATTTTAACGACCATGCATTATTGCGATCTTTACGTCGATGAAGGTTGGTGCAGTAAGTCCTAAATGTTTTCATATTCATCCCATAGCATTTTCATCCAATATAACGACTCACAAAGACCATTCAATCCAATACAACGTCCAAATTCAGCTTTTCTCCCAGTTTTTGCAGAGAGGAGTAAAACTTGTGTTTTCCATTTGCCTAAATTGAATTTAATCTTGACCTTTGATATTAGAGTTTGTTTAAGTGCCACCATGCAATCAGCTATTGCAATTTTATTGTTATTCTCTGACCTGATTTCATTTTCATTAGAGCTGCTTACATTATAAAAACATGAAATTTTTATTCTCTGTGCAAATATGGAAATCTCTTAGAACTTTTTTTTTCAAACTTTCGATATTACGATCTCCCTGTGCAACGTCTGTTTTACGTGGGACGATGGGGTAGTTATAACGAGCGCCAACTGTGTAACTATATCACAAGTTACCAATTAAATTGATAACTGAGACATCTCTGTAATAGTTTTGCAACTAAAATGAACTTGGCATACTGTATTTAGAAATTCGAAAAACTTCTCTTTTTCTTTGTTTTTTTAACGAAAACCAGGATAGCCTTTAGATTAAAAAAAACACCACTGTTATCAGTATAATCAGAATATTCGTTTGGTAATCTGTATGTTTCACCTGTGAAAAATCCATCGAATTACAATATAAAAACTTTCTTCTGCAATAAAGGACATATTTCTATATTCTTTCGAAATCCTTCACCTTATTTTCCCAAGTATTCAATTTACTCTTTTATTAACAATAGGCTATGAGAGAGATTCTCACCACCTGTGATGATAATTTTCTGCGCATGCTCAGGTTATGAGAACAATCCCGCTTATTTCGCGAAATGTGACAACTAATTCTTCTTCTTTTTTTGTACGTATAATATTAAACCTTTTTCGAAACCACACTCTACATATGAACTTCCGAGTGAACAGACATTTCGATCACTTTAATGCCTGCATAAAGCTCGACATATGCTGATGGAAGAGATCATCCAGGACAGAATCCGTTACCTTCAATGATTAAATGGTCGAATTGGTAGTTTGTGACGCCCAAACCGGCATGTGAAGTCAGTTAATATTCCGGTTTCAGCGCTCACATACTGGCGATCGTCATGTTTCATCATAGATCCACCTTCAGCGAGGATACCTGTGTAAGTTATAAATAGTATACATAGAATGATGTCTGATTCAGATAACTTATCTTCATTCCAATATTACCACTGAATCGGTCAAGTTTTCTATTTTAGTCAAGCGGTACCGTGTTAATAGAGAAGCATATGACAAATTTATGAAGCGTATGAGTAAATTTTAGAAGCATATGACATCCATATTTGTTTTGGGCATCTCTTTCTTCCTTAGCCACCTCGTTGGGCATTTTTCCTGTTGTGGCTATGTATTTGCATTTGAGTTACATCAGAAATTAGAGTTAATTAGAATAAATTAGAGTAATCAGAAAACGTTAATATATTATTTGACCTATTGAAATATTATAAATTCCCCGGTAGTTTTAAGCTATTGTACATTCGAACTTGGTTAATTTGAAGTCCAAAGTTACTAAAAAAGTTACGAAAAAAGTTCGAATTATCCAAAAAATTCGAATTATCAAATTCATAAATCCTGAATCTGCAAGTTTACTACAAATTGGCACTTAATCATCAATATTCATTTGGGATAATAACTATCGCTATTGCTAAAATTTTATCATCGATTACGAAGCTGTTTCCGAGATTTCAATAATTTATAAGTACATGTATATACAGTCGACTCGATATAACGACACAATTCGTCCCGTCGAAAACGGACGATATCAAACGGATTAGATATCAAAAATTCTATTCTATCTTTAAGCCGTTTTTTATATGATTTTTTTCGACCAGATATTCTACACATTAAACAATAATTTCTCGCAATGTGATGTATCACTAATTCATTTTAACGTACGTCAACTTCATTTATATAAAGTATTGCTGTTCATGTATAAAAATCCTGACTGGTATCCCAACACAAAGAAGTACTATGCGAACAGAAATTCTTTATCATATACCATTACCGAGGAAAACAATTTATAAAGAACCTTAATGCTTTCTTGCTCCAAGGTTATGCAATGAGTTTAATGGTATTAATAGACAACAGCTTTCACTTAATATGTTTAAAAGATCTATAATAAATTGCGTATTTGAAATAACGAATATTGAACAGTTCATTTTATTTTTAATAATTAACTAATCACTGTAATTTGAGAGAGAGGGTTGTTCAAACATTTAAGTAATATTATAAAAAAAAACAATATGCAGTGTGTCCTGTAAGTGCCAATGCGGCCTTTATCTCATCAACCGTCTGTCATTGAGATACAGTTTCAATTTAAAAAATGCTCAAAATGCGTTCAAAAATTACCCTGTACCAGTTTTAACAGCGAAAATACAGTGTGCAACAAAATAAAAAATCTAGATTTTTATAAGGTCCCCCGTCCTCCTGCTTCAAATTAGAAAGTTCTTGCTCTGCATCTCCGAAAAAACATTCCAGGTTTTCAATTGCAATATTCGCTGAGATATTCGAATTCAAATCTCGGAGAAAAGTTGGGAAAGAACAGCATAAATGAAACAGCATAAAAGCTGTATCCAGCACTTAATAATGTACGTGGATTGTTATCTCATCCAAGCTCAGGGACCCCTCGTGAGACTTTTTCAAGGAACCCCAAGTGATTCGTGGACTCCTGGATAGGAGCCATTGGTGAAAGGCGTTTTTTAGAACCCAGATATAACTTAAAGTTTTAACAATGATAAAAAGGTTGAGAAACGATGATTTAAAGACTATAAACTTTTCCACTACATTGATGGAAATTACAAACTAAAAATAAATTTGTCATGTACCCCTTAACGGTCGTTTCGTCCAAACGCCAGTGGAATAAATTCAATCCAGTTTCTGTGTTTTATTTCCTCTCGCCTAACCATGGCGAAGTAACCCTATGAACTGAAGTTGTTTTTTATCCCAGATTTTTCTATACTCCTGTAAGTGATTTTTTTTTCCACACGTAATAATGTATCTTTCTACTATATACAGATAAAAACGAAAAAGAACACGTAGAGCCAGGAGGAAGAGAATTTTGCTATATACTTTCTTATCTACTTATTTATTATACTGTTCTCCCTTTTTTCTAGTGTTTTTCTTCCTCCTTTTTCTTACTTTTTTTCCAATGTGCGGTTAGGTTCGGGCAAAGTTACCAGATTTAACGCCGATTCGTCAGATAGAGGTAATCCAAATTTGTTGCCAAAAGCTTGCACGTGAAGGGATTAATTAAATTACAGTGAAACCTGTGTATAACGATACTGTGTATAACGATACTGTCTATAACGATACATCTGACTATAGCGATATTTTCTTTACTCTCAGCGGAATTCCTATTTAATAGGAAATAGCGCAAATGCTCAAACTATCTGCAACGATAACTTATGTGTCTATAACAATATTTTTTTTCTAGGTCTCTACGGTATCGTTATAGACAGGTTTCACTGCATACAGTTTTTAGTATGAATTCTTAAAATTTCTTAATGTCTTCGAATTTTGACTATAGATAGACAAGTAAGAAAAATATTCGTGTGGAAATTGCTTTTTTAAAGTTTAATTTAATTTTAGTTTCTTTTGATCTCACGAAACATCACGTTTATCACATTCGACATCCAATCTCTTCTCATTAAAATCACTCCATTTATCAGTTACTCTTAAAAAAGAACTGTTAAAACATCCGAATAACCTATCATTTTCAATTTATAAATGTCTCCACATCTGAAAAAATATTTATCTTGATGAAAACTAAGATGAAATTATAAGGGGAAAAAAGATATATATATATATATTATAGCTCTCGAAGTAAATTAGAAAAATTCTCTCTTGGAAAAACTAATACTTTTATATACGATCTAGTTATAGAAGTTTTCTTGAAGAAAATTAAAAATACATATGTACATTTCGATTCTATTTTCTTCATTTATGCTAGAACTTTAAAATAATTTGCATAGTTTTGGTAATTAGGAGAGAGATATGTATCAATATTTTCAAGATTTTCAGTGAGATTAATATTTGTGGTTCAGTATTGCATTAATTTTAATTCAATATTGTTATCGTTGAAAAATAAATTATCCTGTAATGAAATTTCCCATTTTCACAATTTAAACAAAACAGCAAAAGTTTGCGGTGGAAGACAAAGATAAACAAAATTAATAGAAATTAGAAAAAAAATTAACATGAATGATATTTTTACGAATAAAATTTAAATTTAAAAATTAGAGTATTATATGCCGTGTTACTTTCTTTCGATATTTTATTAATAATTATTTCTCCTTTACACGACCTATGAAATTTTTATCGGAATTTCAAGAACTAAAGATTCTCTCTCCTAAGATTCGATTCCTAAATGATTTCGATTAGCGATTCTAGCACAGAAAAAAAGAAAATGTTTAAAACATAGCATTGTTTAAGCCAGAATATAGCAGATTAGATTAACTCCTAACAATAATAATAAATTTTAACTGATATATTTTTCTCTTCAATATATCAGGTATTAATTCATGATTCATACAATATTAATAAATTCAAATCCAATTCTAGTACTGTACTTTTAAAAAGTTTACAACTATAAACTTTTTGTTAAAAATTTACTTGAGTAATATAGAATTTATTTCATATTCTATCATATTTATTTTTAATTTAAATATTTAAAAATTAAATATCTTTATTGTGAAGTGTTTGATTTCATGTACAATATTGAGGGAATTATATTCTGTAAATTCTACACAAAAAATAACAGCTGACATTATTCAGGAATTTTTAATATTTTATCTCCAAACGTTGATGTTAATTGAAATTTATATTCAGAGAAAGTATAATGTGTTTTTTTTTCCCGTAGACGTATAAACTGAATGAATCTTCCAAATTAAATTTTTTAAAAAATTTATCATCATTTTCTTTTCTTCTCTTAAGTATTTTCTTGATCTTTCCATATAATTGCTTTCTCTACGCTGTAACGAATTCTCGTAAATAATTTGGTTTTAGAAAGTTAGTTTCGGTGATGTCGAGGGAAGGTTAATTATAAACAATTTATAAACAATACAAATATTCGAATAAATCCCAAAATAATTTTTTGGGTTCTTTTCTCATTATTTTTACTATCTATTCAAGTAATTTGAGAATTTGTACTATAGTTTAAAGAAAGTATATTTTCACTAATGATTTAACCGAAGTATAATAACTTTTCAAGTCTTTTTCGTTTAAGTAGCTTCTTACTAATAATTTGTGCTATAAATTAGCTAAATTCACTAATAATATTAGCTCGGAATTTTATATGCTAGTGCTATAAAGAAGAAAAAAAAAGACAGTAAGCGAAAAGTTATTTTACCGTGGAAAGTTACAAATATTTTTGTTCGTTAAACGCATATTGGGGCGCGGTAGCCCGGTCGATAAGATACTCGCCTAAAGTACCAAAGGATGTTTAGAGGTGTCGCGAGTTCGATACCCGGTTCGTCCTTGTCAGAAAACTTTCCTGACACAGGGGTACAACAAAAAAACGGCGACTTGACCGCAGCAAAAAATTGCTACCGCAGGGAGCCCCCCATCGAGGGGTTAGCGCACCAACCTCTCGACGAGTATAAAAAACGAGCCTGCCGTTCGGAATCGGCAATAAATTGTAGGACCCGGTCTAATTAGCCCTCGTGTGCAGAAAATGACCGTGGTGTGATCAAAATGATCAAGTGAATGATCAAGTTAAACGCATATTCCGATAAATGCAACATATTCCAGGGGTTCTGAACCTTTTTATGTTCCACGGACCCCTAGTACCGATAAAATGTAGGCTACGGATCCCTTGTACAAATAAAATGAAGGCCATGGATCTCTTGTACAAGTAAAATGAAGGCCATACACCTCTTTTCGGAACAACATTCAGCTGAATACTATAAAAATAATGAGTTACTTATTTTCTTAGGGGCCGTTCAAGTATTACGTAAGCAAATTTTTAGCCATTTTTGACCCCCCCCCCCCGTCAGCAAAATTTCGTCATCAGCTCTGCCCCTCTGAATCCTAAGTCATATTTTCATTAAGGGTGGTTGCTGACGTAAGCATTATCCAAACACCCCCTCCCCTTGTCATCAAAAGTCAGCAAATCGGAACCCCCTCACCCCCCCCCCTCCATCGATGATGACGTAATACTTAAACGGCCCCTTATCCATTCTTACATACACAAACCTCCGTGGCTTCCTGAGGACCTTTGAATCCCCATGGACCTTTGATTAAGAACCATCGATACACAGGATAATAACTTAAGGACCCTTGGCCGCAAACTACTAGAGAACCGTTAATCCTAGAGGCATACCTTCAATTGGAAAAAGTATCCAAATGACGTGTAGGCCTCAAACACGTCATTCACGTTACAAGGGGTTGTATAGTTATTACAATTTTAAAAAATTAACTTTTTATATGGACACCCTTTCCTAAAAAAATCCAATCGTATATACAAAGTTATTGTCTTGTCTCTACTGAGGCCAGAAAAAAACTTCAAGTAAATTTCAATGCAATATTCTCTGAGATATTTGAATTCAAAAAATCACTAAAATGAGGGAAAGAACGTCATAAATTAATTCAAAAGTTCATTATGCTGTTCTTTCTCTTCTTTTCAGCGATTTTTTGAACTCAAATACAGTAAGCCCCCCCCCCCCTTAACGGACACCCCTGTTTTACGACAAAATAATAATTTCCCTTCGTATAATAAAAGTATACGTTTCAAACCCCTGATTAACGGTCACCCCTCTTTTACGGATGAATATTTTTTGTCTCGCCGGTGTCCTCAAAAGAGAGGTTCTCAATGAATGTTTCGCTTAAAAAAGTGGTTTTTTCTGCCATCAGGAGAGACAGGGCAACAACTTTTCAATTGAGTTTTTTAGGACAAATTGTCGATAAATTTTTTTTTCTAATTTCCATAACTATACAGGCCCCCCTTGCAACATGAATGCCTCGTCTGAGGTCTAAACGGTTTCGGACACTTTTTCTGATTGGAAATATGTCCCTAGCATCAACTGTTCACCAGTAATTTGCGACCAAGTGATTCGAGTAATCTCCCCGTGTGCTTATACGTGAAATAATATCGCTACTACTTAACTGTACATGCACTTCGTATAACGAATCGGTACATGCAGGAACGTGCTGTGTGTGTATGTGCTATGTTACTGAATTTATGCTTTTTCGCTTCATGATAAAAATGGGGGGGGGGCACAAGAAAACAATTTTGGCGAGCCGGACATTGATTCATACCGTATTCGCCCGTATGCCGTAAAACTCGAGGGACGCCAAATTTTTTAATGTTGGAGTTTGACTCGTTCACGGCATGCTGGGAAAAGCGAGGTTTAACAAAGATCGCTGTATGCATTTAGCCAATTCAATGGATTTTTAGAATAAAGATATTTAAGAACTCTCGACAGAATCAGCGACTCGAGTTTCCCGGCATGCCGTAAAACATGGGTATACTCGTCATACTATTCTGACTTGCTGTTTCCCGACATGTCGCCTAATGCGGGGCAACGCAGTAATTGGAATTTTTATGCTCAGAAATGAAGGGGCGGAATGTGGTGTATTCCTCGAGGACTGAAACAATTTCATTGTAAATGACAGACAAAATCCTTCACAACTGTGAAAAAATAAAAATAAAGTATATTTCACTAACTTTATGCATATTTATTGCATGAGTTATTTTTCTGCACGTGCAAAATCTTTTTAAATCAATTTCAATTTGAATTCTCACGACTATATTTTCCAGATGCAAAAAGAAAAAGAAACAACACGTTAAATGAAGTATCACGCCAATCAAGTATCACGTCAGCAATTTTTTTGCCATTTTTAACCCTCCACCCCCCTCTTGTCAGCAAAATTTCGTCAGCAGCTTAGAACATTTCATATCTTCAAAAACAAAACTTTTTGATGACGTAAGAAACCTTCAAACCCCTCCCTCCTTCGTCATCAAAAGTCAGCAAATCAGAAACCCCCTCCTCGATGCTGACGTAATACTTGAATGACCCCTTTTTTTTAAAACACTGAGCTTGAAAATTTCTACACTATTACCTTGAAATCTGCAGCGGGCCGCATAAAAACCTCCAAGTGGGCCGCATTTGGCCCGCGGGCCGAAGTTAACCCATCACTGCTGCAAAGTATGAGGGAGAGAGAACTCGCGTGAAGAGCATATGATGCAACTGAAAGTATTGATTCAAATACATCGATTATTATTTTGCTATTTTATTTCGCATTCGAATATAGCGCGAATATTTCCCGTCATTATTTCACGATGGAGAAAGAAACCGTTATCGCAACGAGAACATTTTGTAATGTCAAGAGAACAATGAACGGCGCAGAACGATACATGTCAGCATTTCATATCACAACGCGTAATTGTGTCTGCGTTTCGACAGGTCAAAGCTGTTTTTCCACGTACTTTTGAAAAGGATCAACCCGCGCTCTTTTCCTAACATGTTACGGAAAAATAATGTCGTCGAATCGAAGCACAGCACACACAACATACTCTGGAAGAGAAGAAAAAAAATCACTCTGGACCACCTGTGAAACTAATATTCTCTCACAGGTAACGAAAAGATCACGTTTCACATTTCTTTTCCCCCTCCGATATACATATCAGTTCTTTTTTTTTTTTCAATTTTTAGGTATTCGAGAATGTATGTTATTTCATACATGGGAAAAGGAAATGTCTAATAAGAATTTTTCATTCTGATATTATCATGAAGTTTTGATTGGTTTTTTTTTTTCAGTTTATTTTGAGATTGATGGCAAACCATCGAAATTGTGGGAAGAAAAATGTTCCAGCCAAGCTGTGACCGCCAATTACAGGCATAAGTTTGATTTTTAATATATGCCTGTTTTAGCGTTCACTTACTGGTGAAGCATTGATTTTCATCACTTCAAAACTGTTGTCACAATGAGAACTGATTTCGTGGGATAGTAAGAAGCATTTGTTTTATTTATATAATTCTGTGTTGTCGTTCGTATTGTATATATACAATGAAGCCTCGCTACAACGATACTCGATATAACGACAAATCATTCTACAACGATACTCGATATAACGACAAATCATTCTACAACGATACTCGATATAACGACAAATCATTCTACAACGATACTCGATATAATGATAAATCTGTCTGGAACGATATTTTTCCAAATCTCGTTTTGAATTTTCCAACTCGTCTCGATACAACGATATCCTTTACTGCAATAAATCCCTCTATATAACTATATTTTTTGAGGATGTTTCGAAACCGATCAACGATATTTTTTTATACTTCGCTCAAAATCACGTTCAGTTAATTTTTAAATTACTCACCAGTTCTTTTGAGGGTGTTTAACAATATCGGTATTTCACCCTATCTACCCCACCGAAAGTGTTTATTGAGTTACGGTGCATAGGGGCCGTTCAAGTATTTCGTCAGCAGATTTTTAGCCATTTTTGACCCCCCTCCTAACGCGTATTGGGATCAGAGACGTGGGGGGGCAGAGGTCCCGCTTCCCCCCCCCCCAGATGATCAAAAATTTATTTTTTATCCAAAAAGTATTGAAAAATAATTGCCTTTATATGTCAATAATTAACCTTTATATGTCATTATAATCAATTTCTGTTAATGTCAATGCTATTTGAAGGCTAAGAGCTAAAACTTCTTTCTAAGAAATTAATTACGACCCACTCTAAGCCATGTATTCTAAATCCATGGCCCGTGGACCAAATATGGCCCATGGTTATTTGATTTGGTCCGCCACCTCAAACTTAACTAAGCGACACATTTACAGATCGCTTCAGTGGTCCGTGGTACAATTCAAAAGCATTTAAGCTGTCCGTGGCACATTTAGAGATCCCTTGAGTGACATGTGGCACAGTTTTAGAGCACTTAAGCGGCCCCTAGTGCAGTTCTACATCACTCAAATTACCCTCAATGCATTCCCAGATTAAGTGATCCGCTTCATAATTGCGGATCACTTTAGTGACTCGCGACACATTTCTAGAGCACTTGAAGGATCCCCGGAACATTTAGAGATCACTAAAGATCTCTCACTCTTTAAAGGACTTATCAGCAGGAAGAATGTTAGTTCAGGTTCCCTCAAACTAGCGAAAGGTTTTCCTCGCCGAGTGAAATGCCATTAAGAATACTTCATATTTTTATAAAGGGTGGTTGATGAGGTAAGCATCATTCACCCCCCCCCCCCGTCATCAAATCCGAAACCCCTTCTCCCCCCCCCCATAAATGCTGATGCAATACTTGAATGATTCCGTTGTACACAAAGTAGGCGGTAAAACTACTTTACAGGGTGAAACTACTGAGTTTTATTCATCAAATAATCAATTACAATTTTTTGCTTCGAATAAACACTCATAAATGCATTTTATGGGGGTATACCAACAACGACAATTCAGATGAGGTACCAACAACAGTGTAAATTTGGCGGAGCCTGATGGCAACGTTACCTCTCGGTATAACGATAACTTCTCTACAATGATATTTGTGAAAATATACATTATACATATGTAGTTATTACATATACATATGTAGTTATTATGAAAAAATAGTTAAAGTAATTTTTCTTAACAGATTACAGATTATTTACTGGCATTATCGTGCACAGACGTTGTGGTTATCTGATCTCGAGAGCTCACGCGACGGCATAACGGTGACTTACTGGCGTTGTGAGCTTGGACTTGTTCGTTCACAACTACAACAGGGTTGGTTATGTGGGTCTTCTGATATTTTTTTTACTGATCAGAAGCTATGCAAAATTTCAGAAATATACTATGTATTCACCGTAATACTCGCTTACTCGCTACCGTTTTTGAGGACAGAAATTGCAACAATAACTTTTTTGGGGGGTTCCGTGGTTTAAAGCTATACATTTTTTCATGGGTGGTGCAATAAAAATACCTTTCGTTAAAATATTCTTATTTGTTTGGTTTCTTGAAACTCTGTCTCGCAACTGCCAAGGGTTCTTGCTGGGCAAAAACGTTGGAGACCGCCGTTCTAGACTCATTTACATTCATGATCAGTGATGTGGGATCCCTCTTCCTTTCTCCTGAATAGCGCCCAGGGCCACCCTTACAAAACATGGGACCAGGTGTGAAAACGTGTCCGGAAAATTCACGGTCATGCAATTCACCACCAGGAAAATTCACCGAATGCAAAATTCATCGCTGGGAGAATTCACCGACTGCAGTTCGCCATGAGTGAATGAATGCTAGAGTGAGCAATTGAACGAGTGGGTTAATGAATGAGCGAGCTCTTTAATGATTTAGCGAGCAAGTGGTTAAGCAAATGAGCCAGCGAGTGAAATAATGAGTCAATAAGTGAGCTAATGAGTGAGTTAGTAAATGAATGAACAAATGAGTGCGTCAGTGAGTTGGTGAATGAGCAAATGAGTGCGTCAGTGAGTTGGTGAATGAGCAAATGAGTAAGAAAGTGAGCTAATGAGGTCACTAATTCTATCATCAGCTCACTAGGTTGCTCACTCAATCATCTGATCACTTACTCTGTCACTCGCTCAATCTCCAAGTCACTCATTCTGTCACTCGCTCGCTCACTACGTTCGTCTGGTGCGCGTTCCTTGGCTTGCAATGAAATACTTCGTTACAATCGTAAACATTTTTTAATGGGGAATTATTTCAGAAAACTACCCAAAAGGACAACGGATGTAGACGCACATTAATAGCATCACAAATCTTACGCGTGCCACTCTCAAATGTAAGTTTTTTACGTGTTTCACTTGTTTTCCATCATTGCTCTCATTTAGCGTTTCAATCAGTCCTGAAAATGTCGATTGCCTGACATACCGGGGACATGCGGTAATTTTTATCTTGAATGTATTCTTATCACCACATGCTCGACGCTTTCATAAAACACTAATTCGGGTGCCATATAAGCCTATATATATATCTACTATTTTTTAAATTATATGCTTCATGGGTATGTGAATTTTTGAAGATTTGCAACCAGCCCTAGTTGCAAGACGTCCCGTATTTTAAGACAAAAAAACGTCCCTTGTCTAATTTCAAATCAATTAATGTGTGTTTGAGGATGCATTTCAAAAACGACTCCAGGCCGTTATATATTCCCTAAAGTTTTCTCAACATCTTTGTCGTCAAAGTATGGCTCAAAATCATGAAAATTGTTCAAAAATTTCAGTGCATGACTGAATCCTAAGCTGGCGCCCGACTCCACCGCACCCCTTGCACTCTCGCCTAAGACGCCCCTGGACTTTCCATGCACAATGATTCCAAAACAGGCCTTATAATATTCAGAAATGAGCATTAATTTTCTTTTAAATCTCCAACGAACAGACAATCTATCTAATCTAACTTACAAAAGATAGTCCTCGAGTTCTATAACGCATCATAAAAACCCAAATGTTGAGCAAAACTTGGTATAATACAGCGGAAGTAATTTTTATCGCTTCCGAGACTAAATTATAAAACCACACAGCATCATTGTTCTTGTAACATTTAGATGTAATTAAGTGATGCTATCATGTGCGCCGCTGGCTGAAGGAAGAATAGAGGAACCCCCCACGTTGGACATTATAATGCAGTTTTCTCTTCAAAAATAATAATAATTTTTAAGAAAAAATTTTAATTTGTTTTTTTTTTTTCATCATTATCTCGTTCCTCTACTTAATTACTACGGAAGATTTTTTTTTTTTTAATTTATGCTTATATTAAAACATTCAATGTAGAAATTATCATTTTTTTTTTCCTCATGCAATTTCTCCCTTGGGAAATGGATAAGAGATGACGTCTAAACCCTTTTCAATGAAAATTCCCCAATTGCGAAAGAAAACAAATATTATGAATGTTAAAAAAAAATTACATATTTACTAAAAATGTACATAAACATATTCTTTTTCCTCTCTATCTTCTTTTGCCATTCGATTAGAAAAGAAAGTAGGGAAAAAAAAATTTGCATAATGAAGTTAGTGCTTTTATGCTCCATTAACTTCAGTTTCTTTGCCATTATTATTACGGCTACTTTCATTGTTATTGTTATTATTTGAATTCGTTGAAAAGAGGCAATATTTATTGTTTTGGGGTGAAATGTTATAATTGAGTATTTCTCCTTCCGCTCTCTTATCAATATAAATAGCTGCAGCCATTGAAATTGATTCTATGGAAGGTTTAATGTGTGTGTTTGTACCCGTATATACTGCAAATGCGAGCTTTTTAGAACCTATATGGCAATTTCATATTGCTCTCTTTCGTGATAATACATGCATTTGCCTCTTTTGTGAGTTAAGTCGTTTCATCTAATTCAATTTCAAAGGAAAACTAATGTTTTTTCAGCAAGATAATGTGACTGTAAAACGTATTCGAATATTTTTTTAAATACTAGCGATCGCAGAGAAACCACTCATTATCGTTATTTGAACATCTAAATCATTGTTTTCAAACATCGAATTTTAAATTTCTTTTGAACGTGCAATGAATAGTTAGGTATCAATTTGAATATTTATTTATTTAAATACAAACTACAGGCTAAAGCCCAGTTACAGTTTGCATATATGAATACAAGAAAAACATGTATAATTTAATGTATATTTAATGCACAATTATGCTGTAATTTATTATAGAAATTCCGTAAAATCTTTTTAAGAGGGTTCATTGCTGTTTAATGGAAGCTCATTGAAAAAATATTGTTTCACGTTATAAATGTATAGAAATAAATTATTCATCGTTCAATTTAATAATTTTAATAGCATTAATATTAACTAAATAAATTATTCATAATTCATTTTACGTAATTAATGTAAAATAAATTATTAATCATTCAAAATTAATAACATTATTTTTCTTTGACTATCCATATTTAATGCTGCTCTAATGTAATTGGAGTGGAATTAATTCGGAAGTCTGAAACTAATATTGATTAATTAATTAATTAATTGACTAATTAATATTGATCTGAATCTGATTGAATTTTCGGTACACAAATAGTTTATTGTAAACCATATGAATCCTCTTTTTGATATATTATCCCTTCATTTAAATTCACTAAAGAATCACAATTGTTTTGTTTAGTTTTTAAATTGAAAACTTGAAAAAAAATTAATTTAAGAATCTATATAAAAGTTAATGATGATTTAATTCTATTAGTCAATAGAAAATAAAGTCATGATTTGTTCCAAAATATTTTTCTAAAATTTGGAATTTTTTACTATATTTTTAAAACAAAATTCGTGAATTAAAAACAATTCAGGAGAAAATTTATTTTATTTTCCATAATTAAGCAATATGTAAAAATAAAATAAATTTTGAATGGAGAAATTACAAAAAAAGAAACAAAACATTAAACACTATTTCAATGATTTCATAGTTGAATTGATTTCATTTTTTCAGCCACCTTGTTGGGCAATTTGGCTGTGGTGGCTTCTGAGATTTTGTTTTTGTATAATTTAATTCTCTTTATTTAGAATTTTTAATTTTATAAATGAAAGTTGCAAAAATTTGACTTAAACTGCAGAAAAAGTATTAATTTAAAAATATATGAACATTTTAGAAGACAAATAAGTTTTTTTAATCGATATACAATGAAGTTATAATTTATTAATTTTCCAAATTTCAGTAATGAAACCCATGAATTCGAAGTGCATGTAAAATGTTTGATCCGTGAATGATTTTCTTTTATAAAATACAAACAAATTTTATATCTTTTAACGTGAATACTCGAAGATTTTTTTTTTTCGCTTTTGCATTTGAAAAAAAAAGTAAAATAATTAATTTTTAGTATATAAGTTAAAAATTGCAATATTTGATAATTAATATATGATTTAAAAAAATTTTAATTCGTTAAAATTAATTAATAATATTAATTAATAACCATGCCATTAAAAAACAGTTTTTTAAATATAAAGCAGTTTAGTAGTGAGAAAGTTAAATGAATGATTAATTAATTTTATCAATAAACGCACCTAAATTGAATTTTCAGTAAAAAAAAATTTTTTGTACGAATTTTAACAATAAAGTTTACGAATTCGAAATTTATGTGAAATTTTCCAGGCATGTTATTTTTCCCGAAGATCGATATTAAAAGCAAAATAATATGAATTTCCAGAAATTTTTTCCCCAAAATACTTACTTTATTGGAAGATTACATTGCGTGTTGCATTTCATTCATGAATAACGTTTCACATGAAATAACCAACACACACACCCATGATAACAGTACGGCCTCTTTTCATGCATAAAATTACATTTCCATCCTCTTTTTTTTTCTGGGAACAATTTTTTCCCAGTCATCTGTCATCGATATCGGAATATCCGGAAAGAATTTCATTTCAAAGAGACAGGATTTTTCAATGCATATAGGTCACGCTGGAAAATTTTTTCCCCTGAATACTTTTCACGTCCCCCCTTTTATACTGGAAAAATAAAAATATTCCAGAAGCTGTCGATAAAGCACGTATTCGCATTGAAATATATTATATTCTGGAATCCATCGCACACATGAAATCGGAGCTCCCTGACTTGTCTGGATTTCATATTTGCATATTATATGTTTATAGTGTATTGTATTGTATATTGCGTAAAACGTGTCGAATCTTTTCCTGTTGCTTATTCGGAATGCTCTATGAAATCTCGGATTTCTAAGATCAAAAAATTAATACAGTCCACGTCGCTTGATGTGATCGCATCGCGACTTGGGGTTTCTGATAAGAACAACCGAATGATAACTATATCCGAAAAAATCCCGTTTGTAAACCCGGTGATCATACACATCGTTTGATCGAACGGTACGTATGATAAAACGAGACAATTCTGTTCTTTTCTACACAATTGGTTGGAAAATGTGCAATCTCTAGTTACTTTTTTTTTCTTTCCGTTCTAAAAAACGGGACTGTTTCCCCCTCGAGCTAAAATCCTGCATTTTTGTTATTCAGCCATTGTGAGGAGTTAGAATGCTACTATCTAATGAAGGGGTTCTCAAACTTTTTCCACCCGCGACGCCTCTTACCAAAGCCTCCTAGTTACCTCATGTAGGAGGCTTTGCCCTTACCCTAATCAATGCTTATCCGACGCACTTCAGACAATTTAACAAAGGATTTCAGAAATTCTTTGTCATTCTGCCGCTCTGCAGCACCCATGGCAAAGTTTGGTCGCGCACAGTTTGAGAATCCCCGTTCTAATGTATATCATAATTACGACGTTTTTTTTATACACCATACGTTTCAAAGATCCCTTGAGAAAGTCTCTCGGAAAAAAAAAAATGTTGAATCTGCTCAACTGAAAGAAACTGATCAAAACCTGAAGGAAAGGGCTTTTTTCCTTTTCGTACATTTGACTTTAGTATAGGAAGGCCATTACAAAAGAGCTCTACTTGCACATGGAATCACAGTGAATACTAGGAACTGATTACGGCATTAAGCACGGAAATGTTTGTTAAGAAGGGAGGGGACGAGAGATGACACTTTGTGGCCTCCTACATAGTCTTGCAGAATTATAACTATAACTTACCCATAAAACAATAAGTTTGGTTAAACCTTAACATCAGAATGTGCAGAAAAAAAAATTTCGACGAAAAAAAGGAATAACATTATCCAATAACTATAAACGAATTTTTCCCCTATGCTATGACATTGGTCCGTTCCGTGCTTTCCAAAAGTGATAACAATACCGAACAACAACATTATCCGTGATTATAATAAGCTGCATTGAGACTAAATATTTGTCCGAGGATTAGTTGTTCCTCGTTGTGTGTGTATGTGCTCTCATTAATGTGACCAGCAGCGTTCAAAATAACTAGGATGGTCATATTTAATTGACAAAAAATACATGAATAGAGATAATACACTGGTGAAATAAATTAAGAGAATTTGCATATTTTATCGAATTTCATGAAAAGAACTGAACTGAATGTAAAACCACTGCTTCTAGACAAAAATGCAAATCTTGTACGTCAAATATGTAAGCGTACACGTGTGTGTAGGAGGAGCCAGTAGAGAAACAGGCTTTATAAGCGCGCGTAAGTTAAGACGCATTTCGTTCGCTAGCACACCTCGGCGAATTTCTTGGTGTTATTTTGCAGCAATCGATTGATTTCAAATTGTAACAGTAAAAATAAGTAACCACCAACGTTTAGATGATGAAATGAGGTGGTGAATTGTGGGGAGGCTAGAAGCAGGCCAATCTCAAGTCCAGATTTGTAGAGAGTTCAATTTAACGCCCAGCGTCGTGTGTAATTTATGGAAACAGTTCCAGGATACCGGATCCATCGAGAGAAAGCCTGGGCAAGGTCGTCCAAGAGCCACGACGGCCAGAGAAGATCGCCATTTGTCGATTATAGCGAGGCGTAACAGGAGTGCTACAGCTTCTCAGCTCTCTCGTGACTTGTATGCAGCCACAGGAACCCGTGTATCAAGGGTGACTGTTTCCAAAAGACTTCATGAGAGTGGGTTGTTTGCCTGCTGTTTGCGTCCCGCTCTTTTCTACGGACAGGAGAATCCGTTTATCATGGTGCAGAGAGCATAGAGATTGGAGTATGGATCAATGGGCGACCGTTCTCTTCACTGATGAGTCCCGGTTCAGCCTAAGCACCGATTCTCGCCGTACGTTCATATGGAGAGAACCAGGGACCCGCCACCTACCCTCCAATGTCCGTGAAATCGACCATTATGGCGGAGGAGGTTTAATGGTCTGGGCAGGCATCATGTTGGATGGCCGCACACCTCTCCATGTCTTTGAAAGAGGCACTGTGACTGGTGTGAGGTATAGGGATGAGGTCTTGGAGCCCTATGTTCGCCTTTTCAGGGGTGCAGTTGGCCCTGAGTTCATTTTAATGGACGATAACGCGAGGCCACATAGATCTCTTCTGCTCGACGATTTTCTAGAGAGTGAGGATATTCGCCGGATGGATTGGCCAGCCAGATCTCCAGACCTTAACCCTATAGAGCATGTCTGGGACGCTCTGGGGAGGGCAATTGCAACTCGCAACCCCCTTCCGGGAACCATCCAGGGAATGAAAACAGCGTTGCTGAACGAGTGGGACCAATTGCCACAGGAAATGATAAACTGCCTTATTTCAAGTATGAAATCACGTGGCGAGACCTGTATATCTGTAAGAGGGGACCATGCCCCCTATTAACCCATCTATTAACCCTTTTTTTTTTTTGTTTATTCTGCAACCGCTGTTTCATACCTTCTGACTCCAACGAGTGTTACGCACGATCATGCGTGCGTATTACAATTATTGAATGGTTATTTGTTTTGTATTGTACCAATGTATGTACATATCAAATTTCATTAAAATCGGTACAGTAGTTCCAGAGATAATCGACCAAGCCTGAAAATTCTCTTAATTTCTTACACCAGTGTACTAAATACTGCAAAATACGGGACATTGATAATTTATATTGGTAAAAACGTTAGCAATATGAGAAAATTGCCAATTGCTGCTAAAATCTCAAAACATTGTCAATACATGGGGAAATATAGAACTGCAAAAAACGTAGTGAATTTAAATGTATTTCACGAAAAAAAAAGAAATTGAGCATGACAAATATATGAGATGAATATGAAATATTTATAGTTGCAATTATCTCGATGTGATTTAAAAGTAATAAAAAAATTATCTTCGTCCTCGATTTCAGTTGAGTTTGCAAATTCACGTAGCCATCCTAGAAAATTCCTAAAAGAAAATCAGGACATTTTTATAAAAATAGTAGTGGTGGCCCCAAAGTTACTCGAAAATACATATAAATGAATCGTAAAATACGGTTCATATATGGATGCTCATCGTGAGGATTCCATAAGAACGGGAGTTTGAACATGGTTCTCAAAATGTGTATCATGGCTCTAGGACAGGGGTCTTCAACCTAAGGTCCACGCTCCACATTTGACCCTCAGAGCTCTTTGTCATGGCCCGACAAACATTTCAGAAAAATGGTTAGAAACATTGAAATATGATTAATTCTAGAATCATTAAAAGAAATAATTCTAGAGCAATTGAAAGAAATAATTTCAGAATCTATGAAAGAAATAATTTCAGAATCTATGAAAGAAATAATTTCAGAATCTATGAAAGAAATAATTTCAGAATCTATGAAAGAAATAATTTCAGAATCTATGAAAGAAATAATTTCAGAATCTATGAAAGAAATAATTTCAGAATCTATGAAAGAAATAATTTCAGAATCTATGAAAGAAATAATTTCAGAATCTATGAAAAAATCATTTCAGAATCTATGAAAAAATCATTTCAGAATCTATGAAAAAATCATTTCAGAATTCTTGAATGAAATAATTTTAGAATTCGTACGTATCATATAGCGTACATACCAAGTTTCAATGGAATATGTCCTCTAGAACGGGCGCGACATAGATCAGACCTATTGTATCGCCAATTCTGGTGCACATGTTCCATTGAAACTTGTCATATACGCTATATGGACCATGGGAAAATGTAAAATGCAATAAAAAAGTGCCACTTTTTCACCTGGTGGTCGAAAATTGAACTATTTATGTTTTATTTCATAAATCACTCTCATTGAGGTATCAAAAATTTGACTGTATTCGGATAAACAGTTTTTGAGAAAAACCACTCAGAGTGCAGGAATTTTAATTATAATCACCTGGTACTTGTGTTGGATCAGATTATAACATATTCAAGTGCTAGCTGAATTGTGCGTGGTGGATGATATCTATAGCGAAAAGTTATGATCTAGAGAGTCCCAGAAATGTGCTAGATCGATTTCTTATCCAAATACTTCCTTTCTGATTAGGGAATGAGGCCAGGAAGTATTTGTAAATTTTATGTGGTTTTACCTATCCAACTGTTGCTAGACATTTCTAGCCATTACACTGTATAGCATTTCGCACTGCCGTTCCAGCACGTCAGCATGCGTGCCTGTGCCCAAAGAAAACCAATATTTACACGTAAGCATAATCTTCAAGTATGGGTTGCGCACAGTGGTGGTCGGCTGAAGTTGGTTTTCTGTGATTCCCAACTTCGAGGTTCGAATGTGAGACGATCTGTGCGTTAAAACGTCTCGCCACAAAGAGTAACAGAGCAGCTACAACGATACAAATCTTCAATCATTACACTTCACTCACAGTTCGAAAAACGGATGGCAGATGGCAGCCTTCTATCAAACCGATACAATTATTCAATCATTACACTTCACTCATAGTTAAGAAAATTTGTGGCAGATGGCAGCATTATACATAATAAGCATTACACAGAAACAAACTTCACGGTAGGTTCACAACATATTCCAACATGTACTAATTTGTTAGAAGTTCCAGCAAAGTAATATGGACGAGGTGCATGTGTGGTTTAGTAGTAGTAGTATGGGTTCATAACCACAGCGGTTGAAAGTGCCTTCCAGAACTCTCAGTGAACCTAGACGTTTCTTAGTAACATTTTGCTCTCCTAGAAGAATTCCGTCACAACTCAAAAAACCTGAACAATAACGACCGTAAAAGCTTCACTTTTTCAATACAAAAGGCTGCCCGCTGGAACGAAACGTCTGCTGCTTAGGGGCCAGTTTTGTAGCTTCAGGAATGTCACTATTACGGACATGTAGAGAAAAAAAATTGTTATTTTGAATACGGAATTGACTCAATTTCGCGAATGTTTTAGTCGTGACAGTATTTTTCTAGGCGTGCGATTTCTTCTCAGTAACATTCATTTCCTCGACAATGATGACATCACAAACTTGGGTTAATTAAGTTGTCGTAAAGTGTTTGTTTTTAGTGATCTTTTGCCGGATATGACAACAGCCAACTGTTCACATAAATATAAAATCTAACTCATCCTTTGCCGTTGATATCGCAACACACATGTAAATTGAAGCCGTTCATGACGGTGCAACATCGTTACCATGGTTGTGGTCACCATCATTCCACTATAAAACCCTATAAGGAGTTCATTCGGACAATAAATGGCTCAACTTCGGGTAGTACATCAGAACAGCCGATCCTTCAGTCCCTTCAAAGCAAACGTCGTCGTCGTCCCCCATCTCACATCAATAGCACTTCATGCTCTGTTATTTCCACTTCGGTAATTCACAACGGTGTCATTTGTCTAGACATGGTACACTCATAGAGTATTAATAGTAATATATCTTTAGTCTATTAGTCTATTTACTCTAACGACAGCGCCACGCAAGCATTTCATAAACTGCCTAGTTTGAGAGATACCATGATGGTTAGCTGGAAAGCCGTAGTTACCCCTTACACTCTCTACAGAGGCCCCTTTACAGACAGCACACAAGTATTGTACGAAACAAGCATGACTCTGACAATATAAATACATTAGGATTACACATGCACACACATTTCGGCATGTTCCAATTTGTTAACAATTTTTCAGGGGAATGTTTACTAGGTTCATGAACGGTTTAGTAGTAGTAATTAGCCTGGTAAATCTGAAACACACAATAATACAGCTAAAATCTGATTCATCTAACCCTGTGTAACAAACAGAGTAAGGATTGATACATTTTCAGAATAGAGAGATGTCGTTTTCTCGGCCCGTAACATATTGATAAAGAAACTTTTCTGGATGCTATGCTGATACTCATAACAAATTCTTTATTCAATCAGATATACCAGTGACGAGCAAACTACGGTCGCGGGCCAGATGCGGCCCACTTAGAGGTTCTATCAGCACCTCCTAGAGATAGAAGGCCTCCGCACAGGTTGCCAAGTTCATTTGTAACGTCATTAAGACTACTTAGCAAGTTTGCCACATTTTGAACCGTAACATCCAATTTCGTTTCTTCTTATTTTGGCGTAGAATCTTCCTGGTTGGCTCACAAATATTTCATGGTGATTAGATATGGGGCATAGAAATCGCCAATTCTGAGCCCGCCCATTTCTTTGCCGCATAACAATGATACTGGCAGTGGCACGAGCAGCGGAATTTTTTCCCTGAATATTCTAAGGGAGAATGGACTAATTGATGATGTCACGAGTAGCGTGCGGAGGCCTATCTCTAAGAGGTGCTGGTTCTATCTGGCCCGCAGGGAATTTCAAAATAATAGTACAGAAATGTTCAATTTCAGTGTTTTTAAAATAATTCATTTAAAGGGGTATTTATTTTTTTGCACATAAAATATATAGTTGTGAGAATTAAAATAGCAATTAATTTTTAAAAACCTTTGCATGTACAAAAAACTGAAACACATAATAATGCATAAAGTAATTTATAAATTAATACATACTTATTTATTTTTCACACTTGTAAAGGATAGAGCATTGTCTCTCATTTGCGATGAATCCGTGACAGTCTTCAAAGTATACAACACATTCCGCCATTTTCTTTTTGAAGCATAAAAATTCCAATCATGAATGAATGAAGGTCCGAACAGTGTTCACCAATATGCATCTAGATGCGTGATTCACGCATCAAAATTCAATTTTTACTCCTCCAATTTTCGTTGAGGAGTGAAAATACTCCTTCAAAATTTAAGTAATATTTTTTTAATAATGGTATTTCTCGCTGAGTAAAAAAAAATACCCCTATCTTTACAAAAATACAACTTAAAATTTGGGAGAGGAGTGAAATTACTCTCTAAAATTATGTTTTTCGAATAACATTGAATAAGAATATGTAGTTTCCCTGTCTCTGCTGATGCGAACAAAAAACAATTCCACGTTTCTGAGTGCAATATTTGCTGAGATGTGAGATATTTGAATTCAAGAGAGATAAAAAAGGAGAAAAGTTGGGAAGAAACAGGATAAGTTTGAGCCCTCCACTTAGAAACACGGAATCCTTTTTGTGTTGTTGGCATCAGGAGGGACAGGGCAACAACTTCCTCATTGGGTTTTTGAGCATAATGTGTCCGTATAAAAAGTTATTTTAATAACTATACAACCCCTTGCAACATGAATGACGTATCTGAGTACTACCCGTTATTTGGAGGCTTTTTTCTAATAGGAAGATTGCCTATAAGATCAACGGTTCGCCATTAAATGCTGGTAGCTATGCATCCTGTATACTTACTTATTTCTTCCGTTGCTTGGTATCTTAGAAACAAATACGTCTTCACTTTCAAAGTAACTGTCGATTCAAACGAGAATAAAGATCTCGCAGTATTTGCAAGAATCTTTCCTCCAGGAATAAATAATAGTCGTATAACGATGAGAAAGTCGAAATTTCTCATCTCAGCAACAAGATCTCTTCCCAGAATTTCATCCTTCACGTCATCTCTCGAAAATTCTGTCTCGTAATCATGTTGTTGCTCCCTGTTAAATGTAGAAGAGACTAATCCCTACTCTTCGACCCGCGGTTCCATTACAGCTTGAGGACTCTGAAATTGCCAACCATGTGTTGACACCAAACTCTCCGCATTATTGTTAATGAAGAGATAACCGAGAAGAGAGAGGATTCTCTTCTCCCGGTGTAAAGTTCGCGACGCGAGTATTATGCATATATTTAAACATCGGGAATCCCTTTTAAAACTTCCCTGAGAGATGCGCATTTCTGTCGTTTCACACTTCGCTACACATTCGAGTCTTTTGGGCGAAACTCTTTAAATGTTGATTCAGCTGTTCAGCGAATCTTTTAAAAGTTCATCGAAGCAATCTGGCAAGTCAAACGTCGATCTGAATCTGATCGCGGCGCTTCGGAAATAACTTCCCTCCAGGAGCTGTTCCCTAGAGCGAGATGATCTGCACATTTTACGGTGAATCGGAATAATTGCTAGCTCTGATGCCACCGATATCCGAATAAACCGAGTATCCACATTTGACGCAGCTCATGGAGATATTCTTTAAGGCTTTGTAAGCATTTTCATACTGCGTAGTTCTTTCTTGAATTATATTTATCACAACTGATCGATTTTTACTGTGTGCAGAGGCGGATTTATGGTTTTGCCACCTTTAGGCTATACAAATTTCGGTGCCCCTCTTCTTGTTCTTGTCTAATTTGCCACCCATCCGAACTTACCGGTTCTGTCTGTGCAATTAGTTCTAAGAATGAAAATAAATAAACGAATCATTCACAGGGCCGCAACTAGGGGGAAGCAGGCGGGTCTCGTGCCCCGGGCGTTAGACCCAAGGGGCGCAAATTTCATTCTGAAACCTCTCCTTAAACATAACAATGGGGCGTCAAAATGCAAGCTTGCCCCGGGTTAAGACGCCTTCATATACGTGTATTAAGGAGTTCTACCCCGGGTGACCAAGCATCTAGTTACAGCCCTGATTATTCAAATTCGTTTATTTCATGCATTAAATCAAGTTTACGTGGCTTTCACGGGATAAAGTCACGCTTTGCTGGGTCTCTGCTATGAACAACATTTCTAAATATCCTTGCCTTGAGGGGAATCTTAAAATAATATCCATGTTTTAACGCCAAACATTTTCAACGTTTTTGTTCAGGCATCACCCTGGATGGTTACGAAATTGTTCCGCGTAAACCAAACATAAACATTCCTTTGATGCAGTTATATTTTTATGATAATGCTAATGATCCTTAGAACCTCTGGAAACTCTTCCAAGAAACCAGGTCTACGTTCTAGGGAACACCCATGGCCATCGTAACGTATGGGTCCACCCGGACACCTCAAGTGCACGGGGGGCTTCGTGACAATGAAATTTGGTACTATCATAAGCGCCGGAACCTGGGGGAGGGTAGCTGAGCAAGACCTGACTTACGACCTTAGGCAAAAGAGGTATTAGGGGCGGGGCAGTACCGGGGCTAAAGAGGGAGTCTTTCTCGTTAGCCCTGATACAGTACATGTTGTTTGAAAACATAAAAAAACGTTATGCACTATTTTAAATTAGAAATGTGAAATATTCTTAATGAAACATCGTAAAATAAATGGGTGTTTTTTCGCACTCTCATATGAGCAAAATTATCGATAATGTCATCAAACTCTTAACTTTTGAGTTATGTCAGCTTCAATACATAAAAAAGCTAAAGATGACAGTTTTTCTAGTAAGTTGTGACTCGAGCGAAATGATTTTATCCTTTCTAATAAGAATGATCTTTCTCTAGATCAGTTTGATATTGGTGATGTTGCCAGGGCCACAACTAGATGCTTGGTCAGCTGAGGTAAGAGGCAAGCACGCATTTTCGAGCCCACTTTTAATGCTGAAGGAGAGGTTGAGGGTGAAATTAGCTTAGCACCCCCTATGATCTGGCCCACCAGACCATTACCTCCTAGAGATACAATGACCAATCTGTACAATCTCTAGGAGGTAATGACCAGACCCGCTTGCTCTTCCCCCCCCACCCCAAGTTCCGGCTCTGAATGTTGTCGATGATGATTCAGTGCTGTCTCAACATTTGGAGAGAGAAACATCTCTTCGAAACCACTAACGTTATTTAACATTTGTGGCATTGTCACCAATTTGACAACTCAGGATGAAAATTCGTCTTAAAAAATGTTTGCAAGATGAAATGCATAAAATTTTACATTGCTAATACACAGAATAATATTGCAATAAGTGCATCACACATGCTGTTTGAAGTTTGGCTGTATAAATTCTAGGCGCCAGGTTGCCATGGCAACTAAAAAATCCTTTGTGTAGTTACTAAATTGCAGGCTGAGCAACAGCACAAAATGTTTGGAATTCATAGCAGCATATATGCCGACATAAATGGTCACTGTCCCCTGAAATATACATGCAGTCAAAAGAAGCATTATTTCGAACCTTTTTCTTTAGGTAAAAATGTTTTCTGGCGCCTAGATTTTTTTTGCGATTTCTCCAGCCCGGGTGTTCTGGCTCCCGAATGGCAATATATTCATCTTCCACTATGAAGGTTGCAGGCAAGGTCTACGGGTTCGAGTTCGGCCAAGGAACATCGGAATCAAGTTCTTTACTAACCGAGCCTGTGCAACACCTTCTATAACAGAAAGACTCCGCGCGAAGCTTTGACGTTTCTAAAGTCGTCCATTTCACACGTAGCCACTGGATATAGCAGTCCGACGTAACCATTTTTATTTATTTATTTATTTTTTTTTTGCAGTTTATTCAATGACTGGACTTGTGAAATGGGCGACTTCAGTGACGTCACGAGCTTCGCGCGCAGGGCTTTCTGCTATAGGTGTTGGCCTGGAGCGACCACCGATAGACGGCGCTTTATTTCCCATCCAAATCCACTGGTTGGAAATTGTCGTATGGCGATATATGACCGGAGTTGTAGTGCTGTAGAGTAGTCCTGGTATAAAGCCTATTCAAAGGTTTTTAACAGCTGGGTGATGCGAAGATATATTTCGGAAAGAGAAAATTCAACTGCTTCTGTGGGGAATCGAACCCACCTCCTTTCACTTTCCGGGTGAATGCCCTAGACCACCGGTTCTCAACCTTGACTAGCGGTAACATTGTACAGTAAACCAAGTATAAGATCTGCATATTTTTATAATGGAATTTAACAAGTTCAAATAACACAGCAAGTAAAACGCCACCATGTGACAAAATCAAGATCAAAATTTATTAAAACGGAAAAAAGGGGGAGGGGGACACTCAAGAGTGTAATATCATGAAAAATCGCATTCCCATAACACTAAAATACGCAAAAAAAGTGAATGGATCATAAAGAAAAAATAAAACATCGGGAAAAGGTCCGAAAACATTGTTATGTATGATTTAAAACAATATCCAACGAAATATATTTCTACCCTGATTCCGTATAAAATAGACAAACGACCCTATTTTAACATGGTAGTCTCATTTTCTTTCAACATTAAAATTGAACAAAAAACTTAGTAATTCACAAACAATGAAATAGAAATCAAATAAATCCACTCCATTATCAAACCAGTCATATAAGGCACATTATTCACTTCAACACATTGTGAGAAAACTAACATAGAAGAATGTATGTTACACATTAGAATTATGTATGTTACCATTATGTCTCTCATATCATTCTATGACATTTCTTCCAGCTCTGAAATTCAATAATACAGCTTTAACCCCCATCACGTACAGGCTTTTGGCAACAAATTTAAAAGGTCTATATTTGAAGCATCAGCAATAATTCCAAAAAAATGGTTTACTTGTTTGCAAGTTAGAAAAACGAAAAAAGAAAGAAAATAAAAAACAAATAGAAGGGAGGAAAAAGAAGTACAAATTGATTTCACTTTCGCACTCATTCTTTCCTTCTCATCCTCCTGTGTTTTTTTTTTCTTTTATATATATACACATGTATGTGAATAGAAATATATAGGATGTATATACTATTGTATTAAGATACATTGCATGGGGGAGGGAATTATTAAACAGAACTATAGAAAGAATTGGGAGGTAAAAAATACAACTTTCCCTCACAGAGATACAATAAAGGATCCCAAATGAAGAAAGAGGTAAAAAACCCCCAGGGAGAGCTGGAATGAATTTTTTTCCATTTGCATTTGAAAGAGATATCTTGTCCCCTGATTGTTAAGGGGTTAAAAAAGCAAAATCATGATATTCATAACAAAAATTCATGGCTTAAATTGTTAAATCACAAAGATAGCAGTATTTTGTACCATTATTACCCAAACATTTTGCTATAAAAATAATAGCTGCAATCCAACAGTCCCATCACAATTATTTTTTCTAATTTGGCAAAATAGTGCACAAAAAATCTGTATCGAATGTATATTACTATCCAAACTAGCCTAATACAATAATCATAAAAAAAAATTATGAAAAACACTTGAACGTCATAACACAACAAATAAAACTTGATTAGAATAAATTCATTCAATAACTCTGAACAGATTAATTTATTTACTTTCGATTATACATATTTATACAAGGGGAATTCAACGCATACAAAAAACACTAATAATACACCACTGCACAGATATAAAATGTTTACTTTTTTTGAAATTATTTTCAACATTTTAAAAAACCAAATCTGAGATTTATCTAAATAAAATACACTCAAACAATAATTGGGATTCATAGAAGAGCAACAAATTATTCTGATGAATTAGATATGTCAATCTGCACAAATGAACACTAAATAAATCAATGTTCAAAGGAATGAAATCAGTAGCTGTTGAAAATATTATGGTGCCGAAATTCTCAATAATTCACCAAATTAAATGCTACAACACTCAATTCAAGACTCCTTGCTAGTTATGCACGCCAAACATGATTGATCCACAATTTTTTTGCTACAGTTTTTAAAACTCCTCGTATATCAGTACTGACATTTTCCTTTCCCTGTTATGTATCACTGCACAAAAGATTGTTATTCATGCTTCACCAGAACACAAAAAAATTAAATAGAAGTTCTGCATTCATGTAGAAATTTAGTCGATGTTTGATTCTTAGGTCAAAACTGACTTTCATTTCTCAAACAAAAAAACGGTTACATATATCAAAGCCAATATTAAAACATTATCTAAATTTGGATAAAACATACAGCATGAAAGCCATATTTTTATGTTACAAAGCATTAGCAAACCCATTTTCTATGAAACTGATCCAATTACAAATTCTCGAGAAACATCTCTCATCAAGCAAATTTTTTGTACCTGATCAATATATAATATAAGGAAGATTTCATTTTTAGTTTGGCTAATAACTCAGTTTCCAGAATAGAATTGTCAATACATTTCTAAACAAAGTGAAAGAAAACAGAAGAGTATGATGATGATGATAGCAAACTTGTGAAAATGAATACTGATTTATTTCAGTTAGACTAGCTAATATCTAATAGTTGTCCCACCTCTGTCTCTATGGTCCAATGAAAGAAGAATTTTGAGTAACTTAAATCAGTGGTAAGTTGTATCCATTTGTAATTGGAAAGATAATTAGTGAAATTAGGTTTCGCAAGTTGCAAGTGGCACTTTTTTTTTTTTACATTAACAGGAAAATAAAAGTAATGGGGAACCCTTCGGCTCATATATGATAAGAAAAATTCACAAGAAATAAAAGAAAAGTAATATCACTAGAGAATATATAAATAAATAAATGACAATGAAACTGCATATAATATAAGATTATAAATTCTGATGCAGGATTATATAAAAACAATTTTCTCTTTTTGTATAAGTAAAATAAAAATCTATTCTCTGCAGATATTTGACCATACTTCTTACTACAAAGAGCAACAACCCTCAGATCTGGAATATTGCAGATCAGGAATCACTTCAACCGAATACTTGGCTTATCATCTATTTAAGATGAGAGCAGCTGAAACAGGCCTGTTACTTTTTCTGAGAATAAGGGGGGGGGGGGGCCAACATATACTCAATGTATATATATTTCACCTTGTTTTCTATTTCTCTCTATATATTGTATTTTTTTCATTTCTTGTAGAAGCTGGGCGGGGGAGAAAAGCTGGATATATGCTTCTTCTCAGCACAATAGAAAAAATGTTACTTTTCCTTCAGCAACAGTTTAGAGTTTATTCCAGAGCAATGGGTTCTCAAATTCTCCTTAATATTCTTTTAGCTCCCCAGGGAAGTCTAGAAAAGAAGCACTTTGTGGTGCTGAATAGGCACATGAATATTGACAGCTCACAGCAACATCCCTCAGAGGTTGGCGAATCAAAAAAAAAAAAGAGGGGAATACAGTACAAGCAAACCTATCTCAGAGAATATGAAAATAATGAAAGAAAAACTAACTATATTCATAAACAAAATAATGTCATTTTGAAACTTTCATCTCAAGAAAGCTATTCAAATCATCAGGGGATGATTGCGCAGGTCACTAAGGCTGGATTCACATTGGATTGATACTACAATACAATCCATGATATTAACACAGATTGGTTAAAAAACCTGAAATTCAAATTTTTAACCAATCTATGTCAGTGTTGTATCTCTTATCATATCAGTTCAGTGTATACCCAGCTTGCATAGATGTAAAAGTGATGGTGTAACTCAGACCATTATGTTTCCATATTCCGTCACCATTAACCATTAATCTTTTGAGAGATAGATGTGCAGGTTTAAACCACAGGGGCCGCTCAGCTACTGTGAACCCCCCGGGGACACTGCTGGCATACCTAGAGATGTAAAATTCTCGAGAATAATCTTTTGGAGAATATTCTCGAGAATATTATTGAGAATATTCTCTGCTAGGACTACTATTATAAATAAGTTCAGAATATTCTTATAAGTTCAGAATATTCTTATAAGTTCTTGATGAGAATATTCTCCTCTTATTTATCATATAGTTACATATAATATCCTTGAGAATATTTTCTGGAAGGACTACTTTCATAAATTAATAGGAATATTCTTATAGAAAATAAGAATTATTCTGAAGTTATTAATAATAGTTCTTCCAGAGAATATTCTCCTCAATGAGAATATTCTTCAGTTACCGTGAAATCTTTCCAGAGAGTATTATCAAGAATATATGTAATAACATGCATTATAATAAATAATCTTGATAAATAACTTGAGAATAATAATTATTTTTGTGTAATAAGTGTATTGTGCATTGAAAAAACAACAGTTCTGTATCTTCTTAGAATGAAGGTGATTGTATAGTAATTGCTTTCTTTATCAATCAACTTTGAGTTAATTTCTTTTGTGTTGTGAACTTATTCCTGAAAACTTATCTAATTTTAAAATAATTTTTTAATTTTTTAATTTAATGGTTTCTAAAATCTTTATAACCAAACTTTTAAAACCTCTCATCATGACATGGAGAATATTCTTGATCTAAAAAGTTGTCATTGGGGGTGATTATACCAAAAATTGTTTTGTTGTAAATGTTTCAGACAATGAAAAATGATTTATATTTTACAATAGAAACAAAATTAGTAAAAAAAATTAAATCATTTAAAAGGAAAATGAATATTCACGATTATTCTCCAATTTTTACATCTAGGAGAATAGTCTCACCTCACATCTCTAGGCATACCAGTTTGGGCCAATTTATCCCCTTAATCTCTCGGGTGTAGGGGGAATCTTAGTCATGAGAATAGGATGGGACCAGAGGTTGGGTTGATGTCCCATAAAAATTATCAACCAATAGTTTCACATATTTTTCTTTAAGGTTTTCCCCGGGCAAAATATCTTGAGTATGTGAGGAAGGATAAGTTCCATCAATCAACTGGTGTTTCTTTGTTGAACTCTGTTTATAATGGCTCACGATTTTGAGCTCTCTCTCACTCACTCACTGCTGCTAATCTTATGAACTGACATGAATTCTTAGCATTTAACACTTGAGCACTTGATCATCATCAGCTGGTCCAAAAGATTTTAATTATCTAATATGTTTAGCAAGTGTATTCTACATTCTATGTTTGGTTCACTCTCGTCTATTTGCTGTGGTCATTAGACTGATTGAGTTCTTGCCATATGTGCTCTGATGTTCACTACTGAACAGACAAACTGATGTCGAAAGACTTGCTTTGCAATATGGATTCCTAGACTTGGTCAACGTCTGTGATCGGCAGACACTCTCTCGATGACTACTTTACCATTTACCAACTTTGATCACATATTGCCATATGGAAATTTTCAACCAGAGAAATTTGGTGGGAAATAAAGGTGGCATTTATTGGTAGTCGCCCCAGGCTTGATAAATTAAGAACTCGTTTATGATGTCTATCCCTGGATTCGAAGCCGTGAACTTTGACGGGAACCTTCATAGTAAAAGACGAGCATCTTACCACTGTGCCGCTAGGGCGCTTCTCTCAATGACTGGTGATTTCATTGGACATGATAAAAACAAAGTGTATTTATAATTGCTTGCTCAAATTGGTCAACACTAGTCATTCGGAGTGGATAATGAAGGTCTTCTCACTGCCACAGTACATGATGAGAAATGAGGTCTCCCGTATCTCAACAAATATAGAGAAACTGAGGAAGTTAGAAATTGCAACCAACTGACATCAAATATGGATATACAGAACCGGAGAGTTGGTGAGAAATTTCCTAACTAATCATGAGCCGTATATAATTTTGTTCACACTTAGATGTTAAACTAACTTTAAAATCGTCATGACTTTAACAAAAAATTAGATGTAAAATTTTTCATGAATAAGTCCTTGGTTAAAAACTACATATTGTTTTCTTTCATTTTGTTGTCTGCAAATATTTGGGAAAACAAAAATTAACTGAGAGTGTACTAGAACATTGTGATGGGAGCAGTTTGAGTGTTAAAGGAGACCAATTTTAGCTTCGTGAAAACAGCTGGGTTTACTATTGCTATCATGCTCAAAAGCTTTCCTGATCACTCTTTGGAATTGCTCATTCATCTTAACATTTCATCAATATTTTTCACACAGCTAGAGCAACTGCAAAGGAATTCTCCCACTGCAGATCAAAAACAAAATCATATCACAGAAACATTGCACCAATGTTTTCACATCATTCTTCACACAAGCGACTATTTCTTTTGTTTTTAAATTTATCACTATTCTCGATATTACAACGTAACGAGAAAAATAATGAAAAAATAAACAATCGTACAGAACAATCAAATTTTAGAATTGAAGGGCTCACAGCAAGAAGGAGGGTTAGCTCCATTCCTGGCATTTTTGAGTAAAGCCCATTTTCTTGTAAAGAAAAAAATATTCCTTCGGATTAGTGCTAGACAATGGTAACTCCTGCAGTTAGTTCCTATATGTTTCGCAATAGCAGGGCTGGACAAATTGCAAAAAAAACCCAGATGTCAGATAAATTTATAAAGTGTGCCGAAATAGTTTTAACCAGAAGAGAACATTCAAAATAATGCTTCTTTTGGCTTTTCCAGGGCATAGTGACCCCTCTTTCATGTTGGCAGATATGCTGCTTGAAAGTCCAAGCATTTTGTGCTGCTCTCAGCCTGCCAAAGAAACTTTTGGGAGTCAATACCAATTTTTTAGTCACCATGCCACCCAGGCTCCTGGGATTCGTCCAGCCCTACTCAATTGATAGAGCTAAGGCTATCATAAGCATTGGGGCAAAAAAAAAGAGGACTGGCTTTTCTTGTCCCAATGATGAAAAATGGAGCTAACTCCTTGCTAAAAGCCCTTCTATTCCAAAAGTACGACATCCTAAAGACACAATCCATTATATATAAAAATAATTCTCTAAAAATATTTACACATGCACAACCGCACAGAATAAGGCACACCCCCTTCGCTACATTGTTTGCTTCTCACTTAGAACTTGGTTAGGAAAAGTTGCTCATTAGGACTCATTTTGCCAAAACCCCCTATCTTAGCTAAGGCAAAATTGTGCATCTCACTGACTTACTAACACACAAACACACCATACATTCTGAAATAGTCACGAAACTTCCATTAATTCATTCGAAACATCGAAAAAATCTTGGCTAACACAAGCACAAAAGTAGCTCGGGAAATTAAAATAAAACAACTCGATACATGAGCAGACTTCAATAATTTTGCCATGGAAAAAAATACACAAAAGTACATATAAAATTGAAATTATCCTCAATATTAAAAATAATTCAGAAGAAAAACAATAATAATGAGGAAAAAAAGGTTAAATTCAAGAAAATATTTTGCGGTCAAAAACTAATCAATCCACTGTCAAAAAAATTAATGCTGGTAAAATTTACTGCATCTATCCAATAAACAAATTATACATTGTCTTGATGGTAGATTTTCCCATGTTCACGCGATCCACAATCATTTTAGATTGTTTTCCATTGAATTCAACTTGAGGTTATGTTGCACACAGCAATATACAATGTTAATACTAACACATACAAAAATTAGGGCCCAAATAAGCACAAAATGATTTGATTAAAGCTAACACTTTGTAAAGTGTTACATGCAAAATTTTCGCATCAGTTGAACTTTACACAGAGAAGACTATATGTATATATATTTATTTATTTAGCATTAATTGCACTTATCATCATGCTTGTCCCGTTTTCTTCATGACCTCTTTGCATTATAAAAATCTGAGGACTTATGCTTTGGTTTACGAATAGGCTCATTGCTGCTAGAACTAGCATATGCCCTTTTGGTGACACATGGCACAGGCGGTGGTATAATAAGATCGTCTGGGGTGGGATTACTCATGAATCTCGCATCGTGCTGATTATCTGATCCAAAATCTCTATTATTATTCACAAAAACATCACCTAATCCAGGAGGTCGAGAACTGCAAGAAACGCCACTCCCTGCTGAAACTTGTGATCCTGTTTCATTTGCCGTTGCTGGAAGAGGAACTGGTGGAGGTATTTCAAAAGCATCTGCCAATCCAGTATTCTGTGACAATGGCGGAATGGTGTCTGTATTTAAGAAAGGAGATGTTGGCATTACATACTGCTGTGCTTGGACTAGAGGATTCATAGGAATCATACCTGGAAATCCTGATATAGGAGGGGACACAAAACCAAGATTAGCATAATATGCATTCAGCACTTGCAATTGCTGCATAAAGAACGGGTGAGAGTAGAAAAGCATCTGCTGCATCGCCAAGGGATTTACTGCCAGTGGTGTGGGATAAGAAGGTTGGCTCGGATAACCATATAGCTGAGATGGAACAAATGATGAGATATCTGACAGATGATCCGAATTTATCCCAAGGTTTATATTTCCGCTTTGAGCTTGTACATTTTGACCCTCCACACCAAATATTTCAGGATGGATAGAGGGAGCTGAATCATTGGACACTGGTAACTCTTTCCTTGACATGGAAGCACCTTGGATAATGTTGTTATCAACACTCAATTCTTGACTAGAAATCTGGCTTCTTAGTTCAGTAGAGGATTCGGGCGAGCTGTGTTCTTTCAAATATTCTACTTGCTGATTCGATGAGGCTAGCCAATCTTTAACATTCGTCATGGAATCTTTGGCACATGGCAGGGTCAAAATATCCTTTTCAGACATGGAAGTTTTAACATTTTCCAGAGGAATGTTCTGGTGATCTAGCTTCTTCTCGCTTGCACTTATGGTAGACTTAGATTTCACTGACTGGGCATCGTGTAAGTTCATTTTTTCAAATGATTTTAGAAATGTTTTTTCACAAAACTTTGGCACAGCATAATCCTCTGATGTGATGAGATCATTTCCAGCAGCAAGTCTGTTTTGTTTTGGTACATTCTCTTGCTTTTCATTGGTGGTAGATTGATGAATTTTTCCGGAAGAACTTTCTTCTTGGGGCATATCTGATTCATCTTCACTCTGACCAGCATTCATTATAATATCCACTATAGATTGTGTTACTTGTCTTTCAGGAGGGAATGTCTGGACACTGTGCTTAATGTCTTCCAATTCTTCTACGGCTTTATGTGTTTCATAAGCATCACTAACACCATACTCACTGGTTACTTCACAAGACAGATTAGCCTGATCTTCATTATAGTCATTTTGATCATTTTCCAATTTATCTTGATTCGATTCTTGATAAGACTTCCTATCACTGCTGATAGCATCAACATTCTGTTCCTCAGCTTGTGAAATATCACCCCACGCATCATTATCATAATCACATGAATATTTAGGCTGGCTACAGACTTTGGTGTCTTGCATCTTCTTCTCAAGCTTATTCCTGCCACTACTAACAGAATTGCAAACAGCCTCATCTTCATCACAATCAGACCAGGCATCATTTCTGATAGCACTGGTTTGTGAACGAGAATAATTAGGAAGATATTTGCTGTTTTTGCCACTGTTGACCGCATTGGGAACTCCACTATTTTCATCACAATCTGACCAGGTATCATTTGCAATAGCCTGAGAGTATGAGCTTCTGGGATAAGCATTGCCTTTGCTATGATAACCAACGTCAGATTTACCACTGTTATCTTTATGATCATATGAAGTCTTAGCAGCAGAAGTCTGTGAGTTCAAATTTCCACCACAATCAATATTTCCATGAAGATCTCTAGAGGGAACATTGTCCAATGCAACATCACTGATATCTGGGATGTCCTCAAAAGCTATATAGGCCCTGAATAAGGAAAAACATGAACTTTTCAGCACAAAAGAATATTTCATCAATTTTAGTCTGTTCTGGTAGAGATTTAGAATAATAAAATAAATTCCTTAAAATGTTAGAATTATATAACTTTGTATAAAATACTGTAGATTTTTAATTTCTTGCAAATGATAAAACTTTGTATATATATAGTAGTATATCTGTAGTTTTGTTTTTTTTCATATCTGTAGTAGTATACTATATCTGTAGTTTTCTTTTTTTTTTCTAGAAGTTGTGATCGTCATAAATATATTTTTAATTAATATGCCCATAATGCTGACTATAGGAATACACAAGGAGGCTTCAAAGCATGGCCTGCGGGCCACATTTTGCCCTCTGAGCTTTTTGTAATGGCTCGCCAATCATTTTCAGAATGGTTGAAAACATTGAAAGATGATTAGCTCTAAGACTAATAGAAGACAATTTTGGAATAAATGAAAGTTATAATTCTAGAATTAATGAAAAAAATTAATTCTAGAACTGATCAAAATTCATAATTTTTGAAACAAAGGATGTCAGAATTAGTGAGCAAAATAACACAAACCAATGAGAGAAATAATTTTGTATTTTCTAATAGTAATTATTTCACAATTAATAAAAGAATGGCTGCATAATCATTGAAATAAATCATTTCAAGGTATATTGAGAAGGAAATAATTTCAGAACCATTTAAAGTGATTTCAGAGTGAAATTAAACAGAACTAATTGAATCAATCAGTATGTTCAACTGGGGGGGGGGGGGGACTTCAGAAGCCCTTGTAAATCTGGGGATTTTATCTTGCAATTACAAATACTTCAGTATTAGTTGGTGGCGAAGATTGTGTCTTGTGTGTTAATAGATGTGTTTCTGACTTGCATGATGTTGCTTAATAAGTTACACATTTTTATTCTTTCATGAATCAACGAGTTTTGGAGAAAAAAAAAACAGGCAAACTCAACATTTTAATACAAAAAGTACAGTTGAAAGCCCAATGAAATCTATGTTGGTACAACATCTATTATCTTGAATCAGCAAATTAGGGCAAGGCTTTATACAGAAAATTATCCCTTCTTTTTTTTAAAAATCCTAGGTCAATCCTGGAAATCCTAATGCCACATTGCAATGCATTGAATACAGTGCCGTTTTTAGCTAAGTTCAGCTCCCTATATTTTTTTTTTCAAGGTTTTCCATGCAAAAAACCTAGAAGTAGAGCAGCTTCCTTTCTGCGCTGTGTGTAGGGATTAAGTTCAAGTCTATATTTACCCCCAAAAAAAGATCATCTATACTTCTTTTAATCACAAACTTTATCACATACCAGTAACATGCAAACCATACCAGGTTACATTTACTTTAATATCATTGAAATTATATGAAGAAAAAATGAAATTTAAATTTTGTGATTTAAATCAATGATTTTTTTTTTTAAAAATCAAGTGATTTAAATCAAGCTGGTTCAAATCGACATACCCTGATATACAGTAAACTTCTGATTATCCTTTATTAGTGGAATAAAAGGTATGTCGAATAATCAAAATTGTTCAATAACCGGGAGGAAATATTGATGCAAAATGGATTTGGAATGGGACTACCAATATCAATTTTTCCTGGTATTCTGTGTGTGAGAGAGAGTAAAAGAGATTGTATTGCAAAATAAATAAGAAATAGTGTTAGATATTTCTGCTTTCAGAAAGATTTTCAAGTAAATATCTCATATATATATATATATATATGTGTGTGGAATATCTCACTCTCTAAGTTTTTCATCCTCCAGAGCCTGTCGCCTGCTCATTTCCAAAGCTTGCTTTAACATAGCTTCTTCTTCTCTTTCTGTATGGGGTTTAATGGTTTCAATAAATTCCATTTTAGCTTTTCTTTCTTCCCAAATATTGACTTCAGGTTGAGGAGCATCTACTAGTTCTGTGGCATAAAAAAAAAGTCACAAAAAAGAAATATTTCAATATTGCAATAAATATTAATATCAGGGCTGGTCCGATTAATCGATCAATTATTAATTCAGTTAAAAAAGTTTAGTTGAGTTGATCACAATCGATCAAAATTCAATTAAATTTTTTTTATTTTAAAATTTTGTTTCAGGAAACACAAGTCAATTAAATGAAAACTAGTGATAATTTCTAAAATTTGACTAAACCGATGTCTTAAATTATTTTCCTATACATATATTTCAGGTAAATGATCATATTTAAAATATTTGAATCAGTATTTTGATCAAATTTTTTGACATGAGGAACCACAAGTCAGTTAAATGAAAACTAGTGATAATTTCTAAAATTACAGATTAAAAAAACAAACAAGATCCAAGTTGAAAAATTCCAGGATATGACAAGCACGTTCAGCATATCGTCCCCCTTACGCCAGAGACATGAATGTGCAAATTTTCAGTTTTGGGTTTATCAGCTGGTTGGATCACTTATTTTGTCAAGTTTTGCCAGAAACACAAATATGTATTCTCTCTTGACACAGGTTTTACAAAATATTTTAGGACAATAACTTTCATTGAGTAACATTCAAAATTGATTAATCAATTTTTCAAGTTGTAGAAATTTGCACATTCATGTTTCTGGTAAAGGAGGATGATATTAAAATAGCTTCACAAGTGGAGGGTCTTTATTAATCTATTTCTATATTTGTTTACACCCATTCAGTGGATAGATGCATGAAATGAATAGAATATATATTTATAGCATCAATTAATATTATATACTGTATAGTTGCCAACACTATGTGTTTTCTATCAAGAAATTGTATTAGAAAATATTTGATTAAAATATGATTAATCGGTTGATTAATCAATTAAAAATTTTTGATCAAGCAGTTAAAAATTGTAATCGATTCGCAGCCCTTATATATAACAGTTTAAGTAATCTGGGTGAGGTAAATAAGCATTCTCACTTTTTTCTATGGGGGAATACTTTTCATTTTGATGTAAAAGCTATAGGTCTCAAGGTGATCAATTTGTGACAGAAATAGGAAGTACAACAAGAAACACTGCACTTGCATACGAGTCAACTAGTCAGTAGTTTTTGTTTTACATATCTTTCTGATTATTCATTCTATATAGCTGGATTATCTATGCTATCTATCTTTTGATGTCTTTTCTTTTTGCAGGTCTTAATTTAACACTTTAAGAGTAATTAATTTGTCAAAAAGCATTTGAAATCTATTTCTAATTAAATCGCTTGATAACTTCTTCTTAGTCTTCCTCCCATCAAATTTCAGATTTGATAAAAGAAAGTCAATTAAAAAGAACTAATGAATGAATTAATTGAAAAGAATGAATTGATTAATCAATGAAAGGAAACTATTTGAAAATAAAAATTGAAATTTCAAGAAAGAAATGAATTCAAAGCAAATAAGAGTTCAATAATTTGAGGTACACTGTTTAATAACTGAGAATACTGTGGTATGACTTGGTAGCCAGCAGGCTTCGTGAAAAGTAAATTAAGCCCGCAAAGTCTGAAAAGGTAGAAGATTCCTACTCTATATCTTAATATCAATCACTGGATGCACTTTTAAATATCAAAGCTGAACTGTATAATGAAGTTTATTTACATAAAATAATTCGGATAGTCCCTTCATCTTCACTACAAGCTCATTCAACCACAGAATATGGTTATGTAAATCAAAATATCATGGAATGAATGAAAACATCAGAAATTCTCTAATGCTTGAATGTTCTTCCATCATCGACAGATGATGAGCCGGCTCAATCATGTTCTGATGAAAAAAAAAAAGTTTAATTTTTTTTTAATCACGTATACAGGAAGGTATATTTCAGACTATTTGTGCAGCCAAAGGGCCAAGCAAATAATTTCCTGAACTTCATCTGGCAAATTAAAAAAAAAAAAACATCAAATTTGATGCTGAATTTTTTTTATTTTTTAAGGATTGTGTTTTAAAAATATTCTACTCACCTAAGTTCCTTCTGTGCCTTTGGTTCGTTACTCTATCTTCACTGTCCCAAGATTCAGAATTGGATTTCTGTTGTCTTGTTTGATAAAAAGTTCTGGTTCGTGTATAGTTATGAGGTTTTGCCTGATGGTTTTCCCATGACTTGCTTCTTCCCTCATCCTAAAGAAACAGCAACATGCAAATAGCAAGATTTCAAAAAATAGAAATAAAATTTCAATTAACTGCCATGAATCCAGAGGGAGAAAAAAAGAGAAATTTGTGAGTATATAGTGAGATATGTAGTCAAATGGTTAATTAGCAAAGAGTGAAAGCACCATGAAGGTTTTCATCAATCACTTATTTAAATGGATATGTGAAGCCAATCACAAAGCAAGAACAATGAAAAAAAATGAAGACCAAACCGATTCTCAGAAAGTTTAAATTAACAACCATCCATGTACCCACGTTTCGATGTACTTAAGTTTCAAGCCAAGATGCAATACCACAGAACAAACAATGGGTCATTTATTACATTCCACGTTGTGATGCCCTCTGGGAATATGTGAACCTAGGTGTAAAATATAGTTTGATCATGGAAGCAGTTCTATCAACATTGATCTTAATTGTAATGCTAATGAGATTTATAAAAATAGTTAAACTACATTTATTTACAGGGAATATATACAGATATTTATTATGAAACATATCCAACAGCCAGCATTAGAGAAATATGATTACACTTGCATGTGAACAAATTAAAATGTATAATCTCAGGAAAACAAAAAATTTTAATAGATGCTAATTGTTGATGGTATTGCACCTTGCAGAAACTTTACAAAACTGAAGAGTATTAAGGCTAATAACATTTTTTGTGTTGGTGTTATTGTTTGTGCCTAGTTAATGGTCTGTGGGGTGAATTTCATTCTAATTTTAGGCTTGCTTTATGATGGTGCTGCAAAGTTAAAAAACATTAATATAATATTTAAAATTTAATATCTCAATCCTATAATCTGTGTATATAAAATTGATTTTCTGTCTGTGTGTGTGAATGTTACCTATACAAGTCTACAATTTTAGATCTATCCTTGCCAAATTTTGCATGTATACCAAACGGGACCTGACTTGAATGATAGGCTACTTCAAAAGTTTGTCAGAGCTGTGCAAAAAACTGTCAGGCCACAATTGTTTCTGGGCCTCAACAATCACTTTCAGAATGTTTACTTTGGTTACAGTGGTTCCCTAGCAATGTGTTTTGGACATGCATATGCCTTTACAATGGTTTGTCACTTCTTTAATGTTGCCAGTATTGGCCTATGTATAATAATTTATTCCTTTATACTGGTTTGTCACTTTTTTAATCCTCCCAGCAATTGTATGTATGGATATTATAGCTAGTGCAAAATAAGAACATAACAGCTGATTCAAAATAACAGAAATTTAAAATATGTTTAATTACTTTATTGCCATATTTTGGCCGACATCCTTGATTGCTGTTGGATGAAGATGGCCTATAATAATTTTTCCCATAACTGCCCTGCGCAATCGAATTATTTGAGTTTTCTGTAGCTTTTGGAGCTGCATGGGCCTGTAATTAAAAAATAACAATAAACAAAAATGAACACAACAAACACTTAATGCAGTTTTCGCATACAAAATAATGCATTACGATTCAAAAAACCAAAATATGGTTTAATAACGTGAATTTCTATCATTGCTGTTCGTACAAAATGATATTCGTCAAAATTCTCTTTTTTTTATCACTAAAAGCCTTTTCACACGTGTTTCCATGTTCTGCAAAATGTTACACATTTTTGACCAATAGACAGCTGTAAAAATGTCATATGACGTTTTTGCAGAATATATGGCATTTTGCACGAACAGCAAGCTTTTGAACTGCAAATATGAATTTAAAATATGAAAAAAACCTGAAGAATGAGGCAGAATGATATAATTTAACAGTAAAAAAATTTTTGAAATAGAAATTGATTTGCTCAATAATTTATCTTTAAACTAGGTCTATGCAAAATATACTGCATACTATTAGAGGTGAATTTAACAGTGGGTGCACTGGGCACCAACTTCTGAAGAACCCCAACTTTACTTTTTTTTTTCTAACTTAAGGGGCCCAATATTTTCTTCTGTGCCTGAGGCCCTCAAGCAACCTTAATCTGCTTCTGACTGTAACAATTCACCAGTATTAGGTTCAGTAATACAGTAAAACCTGTCTTTAACAGGACCTGTATTACACGCAAACCTGTCTGCAACAGAAAAAATTGTGGTCCCGTGATTTCAATGCCAAAATATAAATTAAAAAGCTGGATTAAACGGAAATTGCCTAACCTGGAAATTGTAACCCTTGATGGAAAATTTCACAAAAACACTGAGTGTTCAGCGACCAACAGACCAAAGGATCATACAAAATGCTGAAGTGCTCCACTGAAATTTGTGTGTAATCTATGCTCTAGTTCTACATTATCTGCCCTTAGATTAGCGAAAATCTGTTTCTCTACTTGATGCTGTGATTTTGATAAGTGATATGTAGTAAAGCTGTTGCTTTCTGAAATTGTAACAAAATTTTTCAGAGAAGCAGGCTTTTCCCATTACACAGTGTAAGGGTTGAATTTCCAAAACATATGCAAGACTTACAAAATTGTATGCAAACTGTGTACATTCCGTGATCGCAAGGATGAGCAGGGCCAGAATTAAGTAGAGAGGCGGGGGGGCAACTGCCCTGGTGGCAAAATTTATGGGTGAGAAATTTCAGGTGGGAACAAAGACAGTTATAAAATCAAATTTTACAGTGGTAGGTGGTGTCTCGTGGTTTCTGCAGTGGTAGGCGTGGCAAAATCACACTCTTTCTATCTTTCACAAAATTCTTAGTTACGGCCCTGATGCTGAGGATTACATAACAATAGACGATAATGTACAAACCAAATCTTGTACAACAGATATTGACACCTTAACTGAAAATTTTTGAGGAAGTGAAAAAGAATGTAAATGTCGTTATTTTAGAAGACAAACAGTGTAGATCAGAATTTTATACAGATGCTGTCAAAACCTAAACACAGTATTTAGTAATTATAGACTATTTATTTATTTCATCTATTTTTAAATTATTTACATTATCTTCAATTAATTTATTCTTTTATTCTTATTTCAGTTACAGACGAGATTGTTACATAATTTTAAACATTACATCAATTGAAGCTTTCTTAAGGGAAAACCTGTGTTCAACGGGAAAAAAATGTGACCCCTTGCGATTCCGTTGAAGAAGACAGATTTTACTGTATCATCAAATAAAGCAATTTTCCATGTGGAAAAATAGCACACAATACATTTATGTAGGATCTTTGACAGATTATAAAAACTACAGCCTTATTGCTAGGGAATGATATGATATAAAATTTATGTTTGGAATACTTGACAAAATAAATTTTGCGATTCCCACTAAAATACACTATGTTCCTTTTAAATCTAACACATTTTTTCCTCTGAAATAATTAAAAACATTAATAATTTAAAGGTCTTGCTCAAGTGCATGGACGGGCTGCACTTGGGCAAGAAATGGCACCCGACAATCCAAAAGACCAAGATCAAGATGGTTAGGAAATCAACTCTTCCTAATTCTGATCTTCCATTCAAATGATCCATCCACCCAATCAGAAGCCGTCATGTCCCACCAACATCGCCATGTCATTTGCTTAATGTCACAATGACGAGGTTGATCCTTCTGCATCTTCAGCAAAAGTGTCAGTGGATAAGGGTCATTTAAAGAGGTTGTTTCGTCTCCTTGCTTGTCGAAAACGGCACTGAAGAAGTCTGCTGCAGTAGTGGACAAAACGTCTGCTTCAAAGAAGCCCCCCAAAGCATAATGTTTTGCAACAAACCCTCTGCTGACTGGAAATGTTCTGCAGCAAAAATTTCCAAAATAATGTTTTCTAATTTTTCTTAAAATTTTTCCAGATTGTTCTGCAATATATATCACGGATTTCGCCATATTCTACTTTGGGACCTGGAAGATAACAGATTGGAAGGTATGAACTTTATTAGTTGTTTTTTTGTTCTGACGTTACATAAGAATAGTTTCAAGTAGATATCACAAAAAAAATGTTTGTCAAACCTCTTTCGCAGCCAGGGTGGTTAAAATACTAATGCCTTCGACATATCAAAGCAGCGCACTGAGATTAAAATACTTACACTATTATCAAGATCGTCATCCCAAATATCACTACCGAAAGTACCATTGCTTTGACCATACGTAGCCGTAGCTGCACTATCTGCAACGTCATCCCACACATCATCATAAGCATGTAGTGTTCCAATGTCATTACCCTGAGACATAGAATCAAGATATAAATTTAGTTTTTTCCTGGTAAAAAACTAAATGTCAAGTAAACACATTTACTAAATGCAACATGAGGGGGGGGGGGGGAGCACATTCTGGATCAGATCCTACTTAAAAGATAATTGCACCAACTACAAGTAAAAACAATTCTTTTTAAAATAATATAGTAGAGTTTAGATATTCCGAGCTGGATGGGACCGAAGCTACCTCGAATTATCCGAAAAACAATAAAAAATTATTTAGATGTTGGTTTCACTTAAAAAAGGAAAAAACGCCAAGTAAAAAAAAAAAAGCAGTACCAGCATACTTACTGAATTTTTATTCTTGAATAAGATGTAGATATATACTATGTGTTTCAAAAAAATGAAGAATGTGAAAAGGGCGCAAGGATTGATGGTGAACATCACTGAGACACTGATAGCATTCAACTGCCTTGTCACCTTATAGGATTTTTTTTTTTTTTAAATAAAATTGTCACCAAAATCTCTAACCGCCAATTCTGAATTTTTGGCAAATGGAATATCTATTTTGACGAACAGCGATTTCAGTGATGTATCGCAAACAAAAGGCCTCAACTAGAACACAGATATGGTTTATTGCAAGGTTTGTTCGAAAGCTGGTACAATGGACAAGTTTTTGGTGAATTCGATCAATTCTAACTGCACAGGTGTTTGTGGAACTGGCAATTAAAAATTCTAGAGATGAACAATTCAATTTTGAACTTCTCCAATCTTCCAGCACTTGTACTTCACCATTAAATCCAGATATTTCAATGAAAATGGCATCACGTTATAGGATTTTTTCTGCTCTTTTCAAATATGTGCTTCGTTTGCATGTAGGTCTCGATAAAATTTTATAATTTTTTTAGATTTGACACATTTTTTTCTCATAATGGATTACCCACCATAACTTGAAAGCGGTTCAAGATAGAACAAGGTTGGTAGGGTGTTACATGTTCCACTTGAGCTCGTCTATTACCCCTTTCATATGGCAGAACAGGTTCACCCTCTACATTTTAAACACAGTCGACCCGCAATACAGCGACCCCCCCCCCCCATCTCATGAAAACAGACTTTATATTAGAGGGTTATTGTATCGAAAGTAAAAAAATATATGATAGCTGTTCTATGAAAACAACTGGGATTTATCCTACTGATCGCTATAACGAGCATTGACTGTATCTACCTTTTTTGGCAATTTATATATTTTGATGTATAAATTCTTTTTTCTTGCACTAAAAACTAACAATATAATACACCAACTTTGTGTTTTTAGAGCCAACCTTTCAGCCCTAGGTCAGAGATGCCATTGGCGAGCTATAACGCATCGATGGCATCTCTATGCGCTATAGCGCATCAAATACCCGAAATTTCAGAAAACGATGCATAAAAATTTTCGTTCACTCATCCTCCAGGATGCATTTTTTCTTAGTTCCAAGAAGAAAAGATGGAAAGAAAACACCTCCCTATACTTTTCCCCCCTTATTTTCTTCTCTTCACTGTCTATCACAATTGCACGACCTTGAAAAAGTGGTTTTACAACTCTGTATATTGTACTGTATTGTACTGTACTGAATATACACAAGCGGTTGTTGAAGATATTTAGTCGCTTCCCTTAATGAGTGCCGTGTACAGACTTTTCAAATTTCACAGAGCTTCTATTCTTTCTATTTCTTTCTCTTGCGGATTTTCTCCCCTCTGATTACATACAGAAAATTATGGTACTTTCGTGGCTATATACCGGCATTTAAAGACAGTGTCTATACAGTGTAAATTTGCCTTGTTCCTATGAGACTCCAAGTGCGCATTTTTGTGAAAAATCTTAGAGGATTTGGAACGCCTGTTCAAAGTGTAAAACATTTTCCAAGGTCGTTCAAAAAAAAAATGAATCTGTAAAAACTCTGCCTTGAATATCCACAGTTTTGTCATCTAGCTGCTATGTGGTAGTCACCATTTCGCATCACGAAAATAACGGGTGAATACGTAGAATCAGCATTTGGAGGGGCAGAAGGATTTTTTCCACAGAAATTGTGGGTCACTAACGCTCAAAGAGAATTTTAAATTAACATATAGTATAAGACTATTTTTCCCAATATATTTTAATTAGGGGGGGGGTGCCGAATTCATCCTTTATAACTGCTGCTTCTACATTACACAGGGTGTCAAAATGTGTGCAAAATGTGTACCCCATTTGGAAAAGTATCTAGTTGCGGCCCTAGACTGATAGCATAATCTACTGAATACAAAACACGTTAAATGATGGGCACACACACACACAAATATGCTTAACTTTCACCAACACAAATCTGACGTAAAGCGGCAGATTAAAGCCGGTCGAGGTCCAGTGCACCTGCCATTAAATCCACCTCTGTTGACATAGCTCTCATATTCAGTTGTGAAAATATGTGGCAGTTAAATGGCGACAGATCAGCTTTTCCTACTAATAGACACAATGAAAGTAAATGAACCTTTGGATAGAACATGTTTACATAAATGAATTATTTGTTTGATTCACAGACTTTTTTGAATACCTTGGGTCCCGGGACCCAAGTATATTAGAGTATAGTGGCATCTATTGGCTGATGCAAAAGGACGTAAAGAATGTTAAGTGAACAGGGCGATGAATGAAAAATAAAAGAGAAAACATTGGTTGCCAAGTCCCAGAAATGTTGGGGGGGGGGGGGTAAATATTTTAAGAACTGTTTTTCTCAGGATGATAATGATTGGTGTTAAAACGATTTATTATTGTATTATTGGGTACAAAATGACGAACGAAAAGTCATAGAAGAGAAGCTCTGTCAATTGCCACAATCCTGTGGCTTGCCTATTTTACGTTCATTTATAGCTTTTAGGGGGGGGAAGATTATGAAGTTAAATTTTCTCAAAAAAAAATATCAGACTTGTAAAGAATATCTTCCGCACTGCATGACGAAAAAAAATGATACATACCTTTGTCGAGTAATCGCTGCTGTTTCCTTTCTTATTGGAATCACTGAGTTGAAGTTCTGTTTGTTGTGCAACACTCTGTGGAGTAAACCTATCACCTTTCGACCCTGCTTCCCAATTTGTGTCTGGCTTATGTTCTTCTTTTTGCTTTTGCTGCGGTCCTTCTGACTCTTTTCTTTTCTGTCCTAGCTCCTTCTTTGTTTTAGATCGCAGCCCCATTTTCTATTGCACAAAAACCCTAGAATCAAACATGTAGTTCAGTGTATACTCGAAAACAAATTGCATTCGTAACGGAATAATAAACAGATATGAAGTACAATCTTATTTCTCGGATGACAATGATGTTCATCATTATTATAATATAACAACCCAAAACGACATTTTTGAAAAATCAGTTTCAGAACATCTATAGTATAATCCCCTTTGGTGATGTGTTGGCGATTTTTTTCCTTTGGCGAGAAAAACATGTAAATGCATGGCAAGAAGTCGCCAAGAGTGGAACAGTGTCATGCTTCTTGCCAAAGAAAAAAATTGTCAAAAAAGGAAAATTTGGCTGCAAAACGAGAAAAATGCATGACAAAAACAATCACAAACAAAACATTTTAGACTAAATAAGGTCAAGATTAAAAATATAACATTTTTGATCAGATACCGGGATTGAAAATAACAAAAATCAGGACTTTTTTTTAAATTAACACAATGGTCGAAGCAAAAACTCTGGGTTTTGGTCAAAAGTCTCTGGGTTGAATAAAAACATAGTTGTGGGATCAGAATAATGGCTGGTGTGCAAAAAATTAGTAAAAATGAAAATATAAATGTACAACCGGAGAGAAAACAAGATATTATAACAAGAAAAACATACTAGAAAAATGGTATACACGTTACAACATATAATGGAAAAATAAATACTATGCTTCAAGAGGCTGACTGACTCAAACACTTTAGTGGGGGGGGGGACCCTTATGCTACTTTACCGCACACCGCAGAACTTTTCCCAGTCAGCCGAGGGTTCGTTGCAGAACAATGCAAAACATTCTGCTTCTGGGCTTTTGGCTAAGATAAAGTGTAGCAAAAAAACTTGAGTCTATATTATATAGAAGATCACATAAGAGCTGCAACTAGTGGGAAGCAGACAAGTTTGGTGCCTTAGGCGCTGCACCAGAGGGGGTGCAAATTTAAACATCTGCTACAATATTACAGGGGGATGCCAAAATGTATGCTTGTCTTGGTTGCTAAATTTAGAGGTCAGAGTAAAATCGCTTGATATTCAGGGTACATGGTAAGTTGAGAAGTGGGGAATTTCAACTTCAAGCATCAGGTTTGTTTGAGGAGAGGGTGCCAAATTCACCCTTTAACTATCCTCTCTATATAACACAGAGGTACCAAAGCTTATTTACTATTTTAAGCTTATTTACTATTATTATATTAGGTACGTCAGGTTGCCCTGACTGACATGGTATCCAATGTGGCCCTGATACTAAACCATACACACACCTCATCCATATTTCTCTGCAGAACTTCGATTAAATATGTGTGCGTGCAAATGTGCATGTCCGTGTTGTGAACCTAACGTGAAATTTGTTTATGTGCAATACTTGCTATTGTGCTGCCATCTATTTTCCAAACTATGAGCGAAGTGTAATGAATGAAGACTTGTACTGTTGTACGTCTGTTATTTGCAGCAAGACTTTAATGGGGAGATCAGCTCGCATTCACACCTCAATTTCAGAACCAGAAAAAAGCAACTGCAGCCCACCACTACTGCCTGGCGCCAATTGGCTGTTAACTGCACATGCATCTAGTACACATTCCTCTGCAGAATTTCTAACAAATTGATATATATGACAAATTGATATATATCGCTAGAGCGTATATATGCCGTTCGGCATATATATGCTCTAGCGAAGGAAAATTTCTATCTCCTCTGTAGCTTAGTGGTCAGAGCACTCGTCCGGCAATCGAGGGACCCGGGTTCGACTCCCGGTAGAGGCAGAGATGAGTTTTTTCCTTCCTTAAAAAATTAACATCTCAAATAATAAATATCTTCACCTGTATATCTTGTAAATTGATATATGTTGGGACATGTTGTGTGTCACACTAATGTGTTTATGTTGTCAGAGTTGTGCTTGTTTTGTGTTCTTGCTAGTGCTATCATGTCTTATGAGTGACCAAGGAAGTGGACTGGCCGTTTGAGTGGTTAATTTCCCATAAGCTTGGTCTGTGTAGTGGCGACTTTTCTCTGTACCAAAATTGACAACCCTGATAGCCAAATCTATTTGCTTGTTTTGGCAACCCTTTATTAACTGCATGTTTTGTTAATTCTACTTTTTGTGTATAATTTCTTCACAGTTTTTAGCATTTCCCACATAATAGTTTGATTTATATAATAACATGCATTTCTTCCGTGTTTTGTCGGCCATCTTAAATTAACACCCGTAAAAGTAGTGATGCTTGGGTAAAAAAGTCACCACATTGACAGTGACCATGCTAATGGAAAATTAACCATATAAAAGTGGGTGAATGGCTTACTTTTAAACCGTATACAGCCCAGGCTCGGTCAACATTCGTCAATTTAAGCCCTTGCCCCGGTTAAGGGGTTGGGTGGTGTCTGGTAACTTTATTTTCCATGTAGTCTACATAGAATACTACATAAAAAAAGTTATAAAAAAAAACTTGCAAAAGAAAAAAATAACAGACAAAAGAAAATGATTAATTGCAATATATACAAATTATGATGACAGATAAATAAAAGAAAGAGGGAAAAGCCAACTGTACAGTGAATGTTCGCAGAGGGCCTAAAGCACAGGACTTGCTCGAGTCCAGCTTGGTCAGGAGACAAGTCTATAGTCAGACCTAGTCTGACGAGTCTTAGTCTTCGACATATCGCTGACGTTTTCCTGCCCATGAATGGCTATATGAGTGAATGACTATGAGCAGGCAGGTCTGGTGTCCCGGGCGCTGGACCACGAGTGCCGAATTCACCCTTTAACTGCTTCTATGTAAGGGGGTGTTAAAATTCGAACTTACCCAAGGTGACAAAGTACCTAGTTGCGCCCCTGACGAGTAACCGGGTGTGTGGGATTGACTGTTTGAGTACATAAATGACCATATAAGTGTACAATTGACTGTATGAGTACATGAATGACCATATAAGTGTACAATTGACTTCATGAATGAGTGACCAAGCAAGTGTACAATTGACTGTATGAGTGAGTGACCAAGCAAGTGGCTGTTTCCATTATCAGGTTAGTGACTGCACATTGTCTCCCATATGGTCACAAACTTGATCACTCAGACAGGCGAAACTTGCCAGGGGTGAAGTATAGCGGACAAAATTTCGGTAAGCTGCCTGTTACACCAGTGTTATCGCTTTCTTTCTTTCCAGGCCAAGTGTGTGCTTGATCTCTAATTAGAGTCGGGGTCCAACATGAGCAACCCTCCCATATTATGAATAATCAAACTCATGAAATAAGAGAAACCACAAAAATGAAGGTATTCATTATGAATGCCCTCCCACCACTCAGACATGTAAAAGCATTCGAGACAATACACACACTAAAAGTTTTCGTGACTTGCCAACACAAAATAGAAACCAAATAAGCTATCAAGCAAAGAAAAACCAATGAAATACCATATATAATACTCAAAAACAATGTGTGAGAAGGAGACTCAACACAACTTTCAGTTCCAAGTAAAACAACTGTAAATAAACAACTGCATTACCTCAATCAATGGTAAATAGGAGACAGATTCCCCCTCCCCCTTCAAAAGCAATGAACGGACATCACGTGACTCGTGCTTGAAATAGCATTGATTTCAGTTAATTTTTGCTTCTTTTTTTTTCCGCTGACCTCCCCTCTACACGAAAATACTGAGATAAAAGGACACGTTATAGCACAACATTCGTCAACATCGGGAACCAAAACTGTTGCGGGCACGAGTAATAAACGTAGCACCACAGTTGCCAGGTCCTTAAAAAACTTACAGCAAAAATCATCTTCAAAAAAAGCAACCCAAAATATTCGAACCTGCGCTGCCATCTAGGAAGCAACAAGCGACCTACAGTTTGACGATATTCTAGCTACAAAGCTTTGGCTTAGGGCAGCAGTTCTCAACCGGTGCTCCGCGGAGCCCTTGGGGCTCCTTGTGCACTCTCCAGGGGCTCCGCGGCCGCTCGAGGACATTAAAAAGAAAAACAGTAAAATTTAAAAAATAGTTATAAATATTTTTAAATAGTAAAAATAAGTCAGTAACTTTGATGAATAATTAAAAAATGGGCCTACGGGGCTCCGCCATAGAACTTCTTTACTAAAAAGGGCTCCACGAGTCAAAAAAGATTGAGAACCGCTGGCTTAGGGTATAGCCACTATATAAGGTTGTCGCCTTGGCTTAGGGTAAGACATATAGGGTTGTATACATGGCCCCCAAAAGAGGTGGGCTGATAAGGCTCCAGCCCTGGATGATTTTCATAATTTTTTTTTTTTTCACGCTATAAATTCATCATAAAGGGGCCCGTAAAATATCCCAACCTAGGGGCCCTGCTTCAGGATGTGGGGCCCATGGTTGTATATAGGGATTCTAGCTTAGGGGCCGTTCAAGTATTACGTCAGCAAATTTTTAGCCATTTTTTGACCTCCACCTTGTCAGCAAAATTTCGTCAGCACTGCCCTCTACCACATAATGCATATTGATTTGATCAGAAACGTACGCGGGAGGGTGGTATGACGAAAAATATATTTTTTTAATGTAAAAAACATTTTTAAAAAAATTAAAATTTCGGAAGAAAATACCTGTATATGTTGTTATAATCGATTTCTGTTAATATTCCAATGCTATTTGAAGGCAAAGAACTCAAAATTTCTTTTTAAGAAATTCATTGCGACCCACCATTTAAGCCATATATGGTGTAAACCCTTGACCCGCGGACCAAATGTGGCCCTGAAGGTTATCTGATGTGGCTTGCCCCCCCCCCAAACACAATTTTGTAAAAATGAACTAAGCGGCACGTTTACAGATCGTGCACCCAATGACCCGTGGCACAATTCCAGAGCATTTAAGTGGTCCGTGGCACATTCAAAGATCACTTAAGAACACAAGCAGCTTCCCAGTGAGGTTCTACATCACTCAATGCGAAACATTCTCAGATTACTTACGTGATCCGTGGCATAATTACGGATCACTTGAATAATGCGTTGCATAGTTCCAGAGCACTCAAGCGGCCCGGACACATTTCCTGAGCATTTGAAGGATCCGTGAAACATTTAGAGATCGCTAAAGTGGCTCTATAAGGGATTTATCATTAGGGAGAATGTTAGTTCAGGTGTCCACACACTAGCGAAAAAATTTTTCTCGTCTTTGGCGTACCGAGAAAGATCACGACCTTCTATATAACTGGGGTTACATAGGAGGTCGTGGTAAGATGTCATTAAGGATATTTCATATTTTCATAAAGGGTGGTTGATGACGTAAGCATCATCCAAACTCCCTCCCTCCTCCCTTGTCATCAAAAGTCAGCAAATCGGAAACCCCCTTCTCCTCCCCCCCATCGATACTGACGTAATACTTGAATGCCCCCTTATATAGCTTTTTCTTGTTATAGTCTTAGAGTGTTTATAGAAGTTAGATAGTATTATCGAAATAATTCACAACCAATTCACATGCTTAATCTCGCATATCATAACTATATCTGATAATACCGAGCCGCCACCCCCCCTCGCCCGCCCGCCTACACCCGCTCTTCATTCAAGGCCTTCTGGATGTGCCCGGTTGGGTCCAACACGGCACTACCTGAAGTGCATAGGTGCCTATTGATAATGAAATTTGGTATATAATGATTTTAAAAATTAGGTGCGGGTTCCAGACCAGATTTTTCACGGTCTAGTAAATTTACTGTATGAGTAAACAAAAAAATTTAAGAAATCTTCCGGATTCCCGGGTTTGAGCCCTGCCAGCTTCACGCTTGTGGAGGTTACTGTTTCTTTCACAGGCTTCTGTGGTCTAGATACTGTATTTCCCAACCGTCGGACCGAGGCAACACCTTCTATAGCAGAAAGCTTCCGCGCGAAGCTCGTGGCGTCACTGAAGTCGCACATTGTCATTGGATATACTGCAAAAGAAGGTGAAGATTTCGCATACGTCGGACTGCTATGTCCAGTGGCTACAGGTCAAATGGGTGACTTCAGTGACGTCAAAGCTTCTCGTGGAGGCTTTCTGGGACCGGGGCCAGGTATCGACATGACATCAGTCCTACCGCCGGTGCCGTCTTAACGCATGGGTCCGAGGGGCTTAGTGACACTAAGATCTGGTCAAAATTTTCGAGTGTGATCATGTAAATTGAAAGGAGAAAAAATTTATAGCTAGAAAAGAGCCTCAAAAAAAAATTTCTTTACCCAGGAGATAATGATTTCCTTATATGACGGCCCTGTATACCGTATGACAGTGGTTCGCAACTGGGGGTACATGAGAGGCCATTAGGGGGTAACGCGAAAAGAAAATAGTAATGGTGGCTACCCATCTAAAAAACGAAGAAAAGAGTATTAAAAAAAGATTACGAAGAATTGTAAAAAGTAAGTAGAGATTTTTACTAATATTGTCAGTTGTAATATATTGACCTCCAATAAAGTCAATCAATAAAGTCTCTTATAGCAGAGTGGTTGCATCCGCTGGAAGAATCGGCCTTCCCTCCTCCTCCCGCCCGCGCCTAACGTATTATCCGGATTTGCGCACTCCTTCCTTTCTGCTAACTTTTCTTCGGCGTTTCAAATTTGATTGTTGACACGTGCCGGGCTGAGCACTGAAACGAAAAATTAATTCGTGTTGTGTTTAACTTTTGTTGTGGGCGTGTTATTCAAACACTTTTCTACCAAGCACCTAGTAATCACGTGATTTGCGCTATGGATCAGTGGCTACTACTAAACCAGACGTGCACCTCGTCCATATTCCTCTGCGGAACTTCTAACGAATTGGTACATGTTGGAATGTGTGTGTATGTATAGTGAACCTTCCGTGAAGTTTGTTTCTGTGCAATGCTTGTTATGTGTAGTGCTGCCATCTGCAATAAATTTTTTAAACTATGAGTTTTTCTCAACTCGTAGTGAGTGCAGTGTAATGAATGAATAATTGTAACGTTGTAGGCCTGTTGCTCTCTGCGGCGAGACTTTTTAACGGGGAGATCGGCTTGCATTTCCGACTCGAAGTTGAGAACCGTGGAAAACCCTCTTCAGCCGACCACACTGCGGCGACGGGATGGTTTGAACCCGGAGATGGATCAGTGGCTAAAAACTGGATCTGTGAGGAAGCGGAAGTTGGCTGAAACACCAAAATGAAGTACCGTGTAAACGTGAAAACATATTTTGAATCTGCCAAAAGTGATTCTGTCAAAGATACCGAGGCCTCCTACTACATTAGCCACCATATTGCGAGAAGAGGAAAAAATCACACCATTGATGAAAATTTAATTTCACCGTGCATCAAAGATGCTGTCAGATGCATGCGCTTGCAGAGGAAAGTGCTCATGTAATGACTTTAATACCTCTGTCAAATACTACAGTGTCTCGAAGAATACAGACATGTCCGACGATGTTGAGAGCACATTCAAAGTCCCCCGTCAAAAGTTATGAATTTTTTTCTATCCAAGGCGACGTGTGTAATAAATGAAAAACGTGTACCGACGTTTTTTTTGTTTTTTTTCGCAACATTCTGTGGTACTTGTAATTTGTAAGTACTTGAAAGAGAATTCGAAGAAAATATTTTTATTTGCCACCCATTTAAAGGGTCGTGCGACTGTTAAAGACTTATTTGAAGTAATTGATCATTATTACGTTGAAAAAGGAGTTCAATCTTCAATGGTCGAAATGCGTTGAGCTCACCACAGATGGAGGAAAATCCATGGAAGGTTGCTACTCAGGCCTTCGTGCACGCGTGGCCGAAGTCGCCCCCAAAATGAAATTGACTCACTGCTATATTCACAAACAAATCCCCGCATCGAAACCTTTGCCTCCAAATTTGCGAAACGCTCTTGATGAAGCGGTCAAAGTTGTCAACTTGATCAAGGTGAATCCTACCAACTACGGGTTGTTTAAATTGTTGTGTGAAGAAATGGACAGCCTTCACAGCACTTTGCTTTAACACACTGAATTAGGTGGTTGTCCCGGGGTGAAGTCCTAACGCGGCTGTTCGAACTTAGGCACGAGGTATCCCTTTTTTGGAAGTGTTTGAAACGCTTCACGATTTCTTGTCATAAACCGAGCTGAATTTAACAGTCGAACACTTGGAAGGATTGAAATCATCGTTTGAAAAATATTTCAAACTTCACTCTCTACGAGTTGAGAAAAACTCATAGTTTAAAAAATTGATTGTAGATGGCAGCACTACACATAACAAGCATTACACAAAAACAAACTTCACGAAAGGTTCACTATACATACACACACATTCCAATGTGGTGTACCAATTCGTTAGAAGTTCCGCAAGGGAATATGGACGAGGTGCATGCGTCTGGTTTAGTAGAGCAGAAAATGGGTGATCGTGGATATCTAATCCTATGAAAGAGTATTTTGAACAGGCTTCATTGCAGGCCCGTCATTTGGGGGACCGTTGTCCACCTGGCTTTTGAAAATACACTTAAAAGGTATATATATAAACAAATATATATAATTATAAATACGTTGAGAGTACATGTTCTTTGTGGAAGCTCCAACTTGATTATACAGACTTATTTGCAACTTAGCTCCGATCCCTGTACAATGCTCGTTACCTACCTTAATTTTAAGAAAAAAGGAGACTGACACCAAATCCTCCAGTCTTTTAGAGGGAGTATCTGAGTCCAACTTCGTTGCAAACATTTCTCTCTTAAAACATGTTTTGGACTTGGTTGACAAACTATCTCTTGCTTTTCACGCAGACAACCTTAATTTTTCAACCCTTGAGAGGTTGAAATTAACGAAATTCTGAATTGAAAAATTTTATAACAACCCTGGAATATGTTTGAAAGACTTCACAATTCGAAAAACGAAATGAGTATTACAGACAAATAAAAAAAATGTTAAATTTAGATCAAAATTCCAAGAAAGCGAAAAAGTTTTTAGACCATCTGGATGAAAACTTGGACAACAGGTTTGAAACTTTCGAGTCCAATGATAAAAATGATACTCTGTATAAGGGTTCAAAAACGAATTACAACCCAAGTTCTGATGAAGCAGTGGACAGTTTAATTTGTCTCTATTGTAAAGAAAATGAGAATGCCTTGTATAAAGATGAAAATATACTTCCTAAAGAAGCGCCACTAAGGCCGGGATTACACTATAAAAGTTTTGTAAACGTGCTTTTATAAAACTTGAAAAAAACAACCAATAAACAGATCTGCTGCATTTGCTCGAATGTAATCAATCAGCTTATTAGTTGTATTTTTCAAGTTTTATAAAAGCACTTTTACAAAACTTTTACAGTGTAATCCCGGCCTTAGCGAGAGGAAAGGATGATTATTTGTAAAAGAACTATTACATAAATATAAGGGATAAAAATGACAGAATTTTGCAAATATATCAGTGAATGCAGAGAAGGTGGTGATAACACACCTTTTATGTATCCAGAATATAGAAGGTTCATCATAATTGCCTTGACTTTGCCTCTTTCAACACCATTATTTGAATGTGGTTTTGCGACATTAAATTATATAAACTCAAAAAATAGAGCTCAACTTGGTGACCACCATCTGGAGACACCCCTAATAAGATTATCATGCGAAGGAACTCCTTTCACTGATGAAGGCGTTCACTGTGATATGGATTTGAACTGGCTGTTAAGATGTGGAAACCGCGACATTGAAATATGAAAATAATTTGATGTACTGATACATGTATATATATATGGGTGTACATATTAGGTTTTTCAGAAAATTGGAAAAAAATCTAGTTTTTATTAATATATAAGGTGGGACACCGTTTGTTTCACTGCACACTTAGAGCTCATCAGCAAGGGTGAAAATGCTTGGCAGGGAAAGCATTACAAAGGCACCTTTACAATAGGGAGTATTTCATTTAATTAACCGGAAAAAAAATTAGAATAGTTAAAGAATGTCATAACATGAAGAAATACTTCTAAATTGAATCAATCAATTCTTGATGGAAGACATGAAGTTTCAAATGGTTGTTTAAAAGTGCAAAATAAAAAAAAAGGAATGCAATAGAACTGTGATTTAAATGTGAAGAAAAAAAGATAATGTGTGTGTGTGTGTATGTGTGTGTGTATGTATGTATGTGTATATATATATATATATATATATATACATGCAAAAAATTATATTAGTAAAAAAGTTGTTTTCATGCCCGTAGCTAAATTTATGGATAAAAAGCATAAAAACTCATCCTTTGGAACTTGGGTTGCATACAGATTTATTTGGCAAAACAGTGTGATGTAAACACATAGAAAAACACAATCCCCCATAGCGATTTTAAAGTCAAAAATTTCATCACTTGGTCCAGTCCTTTCTCAGTGTTCTGGAACAGTGTTTTGTCATGGGTTTTTCCCCCAAGTTATTATCTTCAGTGTTGATTGTCCAGGAGAGTCGATACATCAACAGTATATTCTTCCTTAACAGTTGCTTTATCTCTCGATAGACAAATTTATTCAGTCTTGAACTTCCTCTTCAGTCATCAGATTCAATCTGGATCCAATGTTATTTATCCGATAAGTGCAAGAGCTTCCGCAGCTGTTTGTTCTTTTCAAGACATTTTGGATTTTCTTCTACTCTATAGAGGGTTGTTTACAAGGAGGAACAATATTTCGTACTAAAGAACTGTAAGTACTTTTCACTTTTAAAATTGGTGCAGAATGATTTTTGAACACATTTTGAGCATTTTTTTTAAATATAACCACACCTCTGTGATGCATGGTTGAGATAAAGGCAGCGTTAGAACTTACAGGACGTTCTATACACTGTAAAATGTACGCTATAAGTAAAATGATCTTTGGTGAAGAATTTCAAATGCAAAAAGAAGAAATGAAAACAAAAATTTTATTCCCGAAAATTCAAATAGTAATAAAATAAGTTGTAAATATGCAACTACATATTTTTTTTTTACTATGTAATTATATAGTATAAAATTTTAATGACATGTTAGCATTTTGGAGTCATTTTATGGGCGCCACAAATTTTCATGACTGGATTCGTTACAACTTAATGATTCTCTTAGGCTATCAAGACTCACAGTCTGAAATAGTAAATCAGCTGCTGCGACTAAGGCAGCAACAAGATACTCAGCGAGCTGGGACAAATATGCATACTGGTCTCCCTTGCAATGTTGGATAAACAATTAGAGATACCTTTCCTGTGGTGCATAAAAAAATATCTTTAATAAGGATAAGCCATTCCGTTTGATTGGAATAATATCGCTATCTCTCTGATTTTAAGGAAAGAGAGAGAAAACATGCAGAGACTTCCTTTATAGTTGAAACTATAAGAATGTTTATAAATTTCTATAGAATTTTTCATGGCTCCGGGTTACTTTGAACAAATTGAGAGTGTCTGGAAAATTCATAGACAAACAATTCACTGACCACAGTTCAATGCGAGTGAATGAATGAGTGAGCAAATGATTCACTGAGTGAAAACAATTAATCACCAAATGAGCCAATGAGTGAACTGATGAGTCAGTGAGTGAGCAAATGAGTCACTCTCACTCACTAGACCACTTACTATGTCACTCGATTACTCTCTCAGTAGGTAGGTAACTCACTTTCTACAAAGCACACTCTATCACCAGGTTGTTCTCTTACTAACTAGGTTGGTTGTACACTCAATCACCAGGTCACGCACTTACTCACTAGGTCTGTCACTCTATCACTCAGTCTACCACTGGGTCGTCCACTCACTCACTAGATCACTTACTCTATCTTTAAGGTCACTCACTTCATCATTCACTCGATCACTCTCTCAGTAGGTAGGTAACTCACTTTTTACAAAGCACACTCTATCACCAGGTTGTTCTCTTACTAGTACAACCAACCTTTGTTGGTCAGTGATTTTTCCTGTGGTGAATAGTTGGCAGCGAATTTTACATAAACTGTTCTAATTTTTATTTTATGTGCACTGTATGGAAATATGCCAAAGGTGCATTAGGTGGTTTTTCAAGCACCAAAAAATTTTCACCAATGTGCAGCTTAGAGCCTGGAACATTGGTCTAGAAACAAATATCATTGACTGGATGCTAGTCTTTTATAAAATCACCCATTATTTGGATTGCTTGACCCATGCACAACGCTATAGAAATCTAAAAATATAATAATCACAACAATGAAAAAACATCACAGACTAAAACATGTGTGGCATCTCGACATTGAATAAAATCAGAGAGAGTTGAAGCAGCCCGATCAAGAGAGAAACAGCTACTTTTATTTGATCTGTGAATACTTTTTAACCAACTGTAGAAATTTGTTACAGCTGTTTTGAGGAAACATTAAGTTTTCTTCACTAATTTGGATTATGACAGTGGTTAGTTTTATTTAGTTCTAAGAGAAAACCCTTCCCTTCCCTCTGAAGATTTTCTTGAATACCACGGAAGGGGATATAACCACAGAATAATAATCAAGTTGTCTGGATTTCAAATCACATTTGGGGGGATTTAGACTAAAACTTGGGAACATTATAAAATTGGAAGAAAGGGTAATGAAGAAAAAATTTAAAAAATAACTAAAAAGACCAAAATCTGACATTAATATGAGGGCATCCCATAATCTGAATTAAAATAGGAAACACAACTCCGAATGCATTCTCATATGTACTATATCAGAAAAAATTTATTTTTTTTAAAAACTCATCATACTAAAACTTTTTAAGTTGCTCCAAAACTCATTTAACTTCATAATAACATTCTAATAGAACTCTCAGACAAAAATATATTTTTGACAGATAAGCATTTATTTATTACAGAAGAACCTTGATTAACTAAGCATCTATCAACCGAGGTATGTGGTCTGCCCAAGGTATGCCATTGGTTATGTATTCCTTTTACAGGTACTGCAGGATGAGTGGAATGAAAATATCGGGTTGTAGTAGCAAATAGAAGAGAGTTTGTCTTGATAGGAGAAGGGGAGGGGGAACTATTAGCAATCTTAAAATGAAGATCTCATTGGTCATGGAATTATTACATCCATTATTGGTTCAATCGCTGTAGAAACAATGGTTGGAGATCGAAAGCACAACTGAGCAGAAGTTGAAAGTCTGCGCTATGAATGGTTTTCTCATGGAAAATTCCCAGACAAACAATTCATCAACAGGAAAATTAATCTCCATCATCAGCATGCATATTTTTGAATGAGTGACCAAGATAATGATCTGAGACAGCTCTTACTTTATCATTCATACTCTCTCAGTAACGCATTGTCTCTGTAGCTCACTCACTCTATCACTGTTTTTAGCTAGTCAATTAGGAACAAATGTGGTGATGAATGTTGTTGGTTAATTTTCCAATCAATGAATTGTCTTAAAATTTTCTGTCAGTGAACTTTTGGAGGGGAAATTTTCTGGAAATTAAGTCAAGGTTAGCTGAAGAAATTCAAGAGACATATTTAGAGCTTAATATGTGCAAATAAAACCTATCATTGGATAAAATAAATTTATCAATGATTAACAAACAGTTTCAAAATTTTCAGGAATCATCCCACATTTCTATCTTTACTTCAGAATATAAAAGACAGATGACAGCACAAACATGAAACAACATAACTGAGGCTCTTGATATCCAAGGTGACTATGGACCAATTCCTCTCTGGTTAATCAAGGTTCTACTGTATATGTAAAACAATATTTCAGTACACATCCACAGCATAGGTTAAACACAAATATAGGATTCATATACAATATAGTGCAGATCATAAATTGTGAACTCAATTTTTGAGCACACATTTTGCAATTAGATGTCATCATTTTTTCTTGACGATGTAAAATATGTGAAGAGAGGTGCGAAAGAGACATCAAATCTCATATGAAGTGTGGATTTTTTGCCAACTTACACAAAATGAAAAAAAGGGGGGAAGAGAGCATATGTACACATTTATGAACAGTGATGAACGCAAAGGTGAATCACGAGTCAGGGACAACGATGAATGGTTGGAAAGGCACAAATTTTCCATTTTGGTGACATTTATGTATCCAAGCAGGCCGGACAAATATCAGATTGTCATTTTCAGTGAGAGCCTAAATAAAAAAAAATTATAAGTGTACATTCTCACAAAAATTACCACAACAAAAATACATGAGTAAATCAAATATAAATGAGATAAAAGACTTTCTGAATAACAAACGGTGTCATTAACCCTCAGCAATCTGGCAGCAGTAAAAAAAGTCACTAGCTGTTTGCTTCAAAAGTAATGCAGAATATTCACATACATGAAATATGAATTATTTTAGCAATGACTGTCATAAGTAAGTGAAAGATATCATCAAACTTTTGCGAGTACAATCAACAGTAATGCCATAACAAAGTCCTAAGTATGCAATATAGCATAAAATGTTTTGCGATGTCTGAAATAGAAGTAAAACATTTGTGTCACCTTCACGAATCAAGAGTCCAGCTTTATGAAAGGGAACATCTAGCCTTTTGTAATCATTTCACACTAATCACTAAGACTTTGCTTAAAACTAAAATGACTTACCAAAAAATTTACATAATTATTTTATTTTCTCATTATGTGATAGTGAAAGGGTTGAAGAAGTGTTAAGAAAGGAAACTGATCAAAGGGTAAAGAACTTGTGCTCAATATGCTCAGAAGCCAAAATTCTTTTCATAAACTGTGGGGGTAAAAAAATGCTAATAAACTGCAAAAAAATGCACAGATGTCACTTGAATTTATGTTGAAAACTACACTATGCAAGTTTTTTGGCATGTTAATTTCAAAATTAATTATGGAAAAGATAGAATACTTTCATATTTTCACAATTTATTCTACAATTTAATGATTCTTGTCATGCGAAAACTACTCAAAATTCTTACATCATCAAAACTTCCGCTCCATTTCGATTTGGTTACAACATACTTGACATCTTGTCCCATGTAATCAGCAATATAACTATGAAAGGGGAAAAACATTGCTAATCAGATGAAATTAATTGAACAATTATCCTGCCTATTTTCAGACAAATAATACACAAAATATACAATAAAAATATCTCGATTTCTAATGAGATGAATTTATGTACTTAATTATGTACTTATGAGTGTAATTTTTACACTCAATTTTTCAATGTGTAGTGTAATTACAGACTACTGAGTATCCAACTTCATAAAAAAGTTTTGGGGATTCGTAAATTTCCAGGAATAGGGAATGAAGATCTTTTTTGCTTTTTTAAAGTAGCTATATTTGTATGTGCAGATTGCATGCTATTGTATTTTTTTTTTCACTAATAATATTTTAATTATGTATTTACAGTTAAATTCTGTTATTATGGGATAGTAATACAATCACTTTTAGACAAAATTTTTTTTTCTATATTCAATGTAATAAAAGAACATCCTATGGGATAGAGATAAACATTTTTTTATATTTTGGGGCTTGCTACAGCAAAGTTCAGCTGCATTTTATTTAGTATCTACAAATATTGTTCAATTTGATAGCATGCTTAAAAATATCACTAATAATTCATTCTAGATCTGACCTACACCAGTGCCAATGAGTATATGATACAGGACACAGCTTTCCCCCCCCCCCCCACAACCCAGATAATTGAGAATTGTACAATGTTTGAAACCACTTTACCGCACACCAACTCTGGTCATATTGCCATATAGCAATTTCCAACCAGTGGAGATGGGCGGGGAATGAAGGCACAGTCTATCTGTAGGCGCCCCAGGCTAGGTTGGTAAAGAACTTGTTTCCTATATATGTTCTTTTCCTGAATTTGAACCCGTGAACCTCAACAGTAACCTTCATGGATGCAGACGAGCATCTTACCACTGCATGTATTTGAAACTAGGCTTTCGTGAAAACTCCTTTGAAATTATAATAAATACTTACTGCACAAGATAAGAAAAGAAAAACTGAACTTAACAGAAATGAAATTGAGAGTTACCCATTATAAGCTGTGATGTACCTCTCCAAGTTGTGTAACTCTTCATCTGAAAAATCTCCATACAGGTAAAAACATTTCCCTTTAAATAAATTGGGTAGTGCTATCAGTGGAATGTCTGTTGTATCTATCTTCTGAAATAGTTGTGCACCATTCTTATGATCAGAGTCATTATCACGAGCATCATTTCGTATATCTTTTGCTTGAAGATTGTTTTTAATGCCAGGAGACTGCTGCTGTTGCTCTCTTATAACTCGATCAGCTTGACGTTGTTTGAACCTAGATGGGAAAAACATTTATATCATAAAAAAAGAAAATTATCTGGTGAATAACACATTCTCAACATCAGAAATGTAACAGTAAATAAATCAGTAATTTGTACAAAAAGTTACCGCCTAAATCAAATAATTGAAAAGTAATAAACCATGATAATACCAACAACTTACTTTTTGAATTCATCCTCAGTATCCCCACCGGAATAACTATCAACATCTGTATCTGCTAAATAGTCATCTTCAGACTTCTCTGAGCTTGAATTTCCATCATCATTAGTCGCAGGCTGTGAAACTTGGAATAAAGATTTTTGCTTAATACCTGTTTCTGTGCTTGGTTTGGGACTGTGGGTGGAAATCTGTGTCTTTGGGGAAGCAGAACTTGGACTTCCTAATTAAAAAATGAATAATAATATGAGCAGAAAAGAGTGATCAATACATTTTACTTTCTAGTGTGGAAAAAAATAAATTTAGGTTGCACGATTTTTGATTTAAAAAGTATTCAGTAAAAAAAAGCAATCACAGAAAAAAAATTTCATTTTAAATTTATGAATTACACAAATACAAAAAAATCGGTGAATATTATGAACTTTTCTGAAACTTCTGATAAATGAAAATAAAATTGATCTTTTCAAATTTTGATCTTTGAAAATTGAAATTGATTGAGAGGAGCCTAACACAAAGGAAAGGCAATTTCAAAGTAGACAGAAAATTATCATTATATTGGGTATTGTTGCAGCAAGGTTTCACTGTATGATATGATGGATCCTGCTCATAACGTTTTTCAAAAAATTGTCATGAAAGAACGTTGTAAGTGGGAAAATGCTTCAAATGGAAAATCTCAGTGAGGGTTAATAAGAGTTGGGACCATGAAAATGAATCAAACTAAATGGGAAAATCTTCTAAGTAGGAAAGTTATAAGCAAGATCCACTATACTCTCATGTGTGCACATACATAAGCTGATTTAATGTCAGAGGTAAAAAATGTAATGGTTTGAGTCTGCAAGGAATGAATTGGAACTGAAGCTAATCTTGCATAAATGAAAGACATAAAATGGGTTCCTCTAATAGTATCACTCAACTGCCCACTTCAAAGATAAATCTCTAGATATATAAAATAGCATGTTCTGACTTCAGATTCATCATCATCAAGCCGAAACCGCTGACGCTTTAAATATGAAATTTGGTCATATTTTATAGTGTAAGGACTCACTAAAAAGGGATTTTTCCAAAATTCAACTGCTGAAGAGGTCATAAGGTGTGGGGGAGTCAAAAGTTATATGGAGATATCATTGCAGAGCCAAAATCACTGAAGCTATAAATATGAAATTTGATCAGTAGTTTTATTTTATGTAAGGACTCACTCAGAAGAAATTTTTCAAAAATTCAACCCCCGAAAGGGTATGGAAGGGGGAATTTTTCAGATTACCAAATTCAAGCAAGCAAAGCTGCAGGTAACAGCTAGTATTACAATTACTGAATGTGCATAAAAATTTGTACTAGGGCAAAAAATATAATTACCCTTTTCACTTCCTTTCAATGTTTTTTGGCTAATTTGATCATTATCTTCTTTCTCATCCTCTTCCTCTGTAGTACTGTCTTTTGAATACTTGCCGAGCATATACCTACAAACAAGAAAATTAAGAATGTCATGCATTCATGAGAGAATATGGGTATCTAATAGTATAACTCAGGCTTATTTATGGTGGCCTTGAATTTCTAAACATTACAGATTTTGAGCATACTTCTCACTGTGATCTCTCCTATTAAATACAGATATGAAAATTACTATGGCTTTAAGAAAAAACCACTGTACAAAAGTACTGTAATAATAATTACTTTTGGGTGTACACTACTACCAAAAATTCTTACTTTATTTCAGATTGTTTGTATATTTTTCTTTTGAAAATTTCATCTCATCGAGAAGCTGATTCTAACCAATCATATTATAGAAACTATTGTACCAGCTATTAAAGAAAAAAAAGTCACCTCGGAACTTAAAAAAGGAGCTTACTTCCTCCAAGGTAGCAGCATTTTCTTTCTGTGACAGTCAAAAATCCATTCATTTTTGACAATCCTACCACCTTTGCTAAGAACTTGCATATACTTGGGAGTATTGACAAATGCACATCTGAAAGTTAAAAAATATATACAGGGTGTTTCAAAAAGAATCATCTGATTTAAAAAAATCATAACTATTCAACTTTTAATCTATTTTGATCGAATAATGTATAGGTAGAAAGAGAGAAATCTTCAGTTTCACCCAGTTGCCAACACGTAGTGCTAACCCTCTTCCTTCAGCTGCCACTTTAGTGTTTGTCAAGATGGTGTGACTGCACAACAGAAATCATTTCGTATTCTAAGCTTTGTGAAGTGTGAGTCCGTAACAACTGTTCATCGTGCTTTTTGTTGACAATACTTTGGTGTTGAACTTTCTACCGCTCACAGCATTAAGTGATGGTATAAACAATTCCGAGACACAGGTTTTCTGTGTAAAGGGAAATCCCCTGGCTGTCCCCACAGGTCAGACAAAAATGTGGAGCGTATCTGACAGAGTTTTGCACGTAGTCCACAGAAATCCACTTACAGTGGATGCAAACATGCTCGCAAAAGCTAGGGATGAATTTGACTACCATATAGACATATGCCGTGCATCTCAAGGTGGACATATTGAGCACCTTTAATTTGGTTTGTAAAAAAAACTTTATGATTAGCCAAGTAATATAAAATTAATCTTATGTCTATGTTCAATATTTTTCATAACATATAGGCCTACATTTCAAATCAGGTGATTCCTTTCGAAACACCCTGTACATCAAAATACATTTCAACATATAAATATGCATTTTTGCATACAAATATTTGCATTGCGACTCATTCACAAAAATAAAAGTTATTCAAGCTAAAGATAATCACATTAAATGAGTGCATGTGGAATCCCAATCTCCTTTGTACTTAGCACCCATCTCTAGAGCTGCATCTCTAATCTCACTTCGGAATGGGTTCTGGAATCCACTTAGCACGAAGACAACTTTTGCCATTATCTTGTTGAAAGGTTTTTGCTTCTTGTGGATTCCTGCAATAAACATGAGTTCCTGCTTTGAATATTTTGTGATATAAATAAAAAATATCTGCTGTAAATGTCTGGTAATATTTCGGTTTGACAGAATTTTTTTTTAGTTTAAATAAAGCCCTTTCAATACCCTTAAACGAAATTATATAGAATTTATTTTAATTACAAAACAAAGTAACCAATAAAATTTGTATTTAAATCTAATAAAAAGAAAAATTTCAGATGAGAAAAGACTAGCAAAGACAGAAAAATACAGTGTGTTACGGGCAAATAATTAAAAAATACACCAATATATGTTTCTGCACTCATAGGTGCCGTTTTCAAGATGAAAACAAAGATGTTCTATGATCACACAGATTACTCTGGGATTACTCATACAACCACTTTGTTTTCACCTTGAAAATAGCACCCATGACTGCCAAAACATATGTTGCTGTGTTTTTTTTTGGTTTTTTTAAAAATCTATTTATTTGTCTATAGCACATCGTATTTTTCTGTCTTTGCTGTTGAAAGCAATTTAGCCCAGATAACAGGTAGCATGAAGATAAATTCCAATATGGTGCCTTAACCTAAGATGGTAAGACATTCACCTGGTTCACCATAAAACACACTATGTTTTGTGAGTTCAAAACTTACTCATTCTTTGTGAAAGTTTTCCCTGACCAGGGATATTACTCCCATCAAATGGGATTAACACCTCTAGATGAAAGATAGCAGGAAGAGAACTAAAAAAGCATGTACTATGGCAAAAAAAGTTCTTGTCTCAATAAGTTGGAGCCTTTTGGTGAGAGCTATAAAAGAAAAGCTGCTTGGAATCTGTTATAAACTATAAGGGTCCTGGTCCAATTAGTCTTAACGTAGAATGACAAAAAATAAATAAACAAAATAAAATAATAAATGCTTAATATATTATAATATATTATTCAAACCTTTTTCCTTTTCATCTCTCAGCTTAGTTGTAGAAGCAACATCCTTAGGTACAGAATTTCTATTAGTTTGAGTTTTAGAGGTGACATCCTTCACGATAGAATTTCTATCAGTTTGTGTTTTGGTAATCTTGTTATTCTGTGAAATAGGAGGAGGAGTCTTGGGTATGTTCTTTTTGACATCTTTGACTCTGACTGATGTAGAACGCTCGCCGTCATCAGAATCAGAACCAAAAATATTTTTATAGCCTATCTTCTCCTTCTTTACATGGGTTACAGGAGATCTTTTAACAGGAGGACTTGATGATGAAGATATAGCATCATCTGCTAGCTTCCTTTTTTGGCTGGCAACCTGAGACAAATAAAATGTAACATTGTCAATGACAAATTAAAAAAAATTCCTCAGTGATTCAAATGATATGAGCCTATTATAATATGATAATTTATAACACGATAACCCAAAGTCCTTCACTAACATACAATTTTTGTTCAACTCCTTTTTTCCATGTTTTGCCACAAGTATGCTATAACAATTATACAGGTTGTCCTATAAGTGCTATGAAAATTTGAGAAAAAACAGTGTTTAAATGCGGAAAAAAACAGTTTTACTCGCATTTAATATTGTCTTTTCCCAAATTCGAATATTTTAGTGAATATTGCATTTAGGAACCTGGAAGTTTTTTGTTTGCATCAGGAGAGAAAGGGCAACAACTTTCTCATTGGAAGTTTGAGCACGGGGAAGACCATATAAAAATTTGGATATTTTTTATTTTGTTACACACTGTATTTTCACTCTCAAAATAGGTAAACAAGGCAATTTTTGAACACCTGTTGAGCATTTTTTAAACTATAATTATACCTCTACGAAAGAAAGTTATGAGATAAAGGAAACGATAGCATTTACAGGACACCCTGCATACAACTATATTACACGTTATGTTACAACTTTCAAGCTATTTTTCTCCTTGCAAAATCTCAAATTTCTGAAAACGATTTGCTATTAGCTCATAAAAAAGGTGAATCATTCTGACATTTTCTGGCACTAGGTATTTCAATTTTTTTTTCTTGAACTTCAAGTTATTAATGTGCCTGTTTCTGCTTCAAAAAATGCTTAATTAAAGCTGTGGAATTTCTTCGATGCACTTTTCAGGCCTATAATTAGTTTTAAAACATCCTATACTATATGAATACATGCAGTTGAATATTAAAAGACAACATGGGCACATTAATTTTTATGATTGAGAAGATATAACTGAAAAGTTAAAATCAATGTTATTGCATGGATTTTGAACTCAAAAGTAGGTTCGGCTAATTACTTCATATTTAATTTTCTCAGCTTCATATTTCTAAGTGAACTCAATATTTCGAAAACTAAGAATTCAATTCAATTTTTTAAATTATTGATATGGCGGAAAACAGCACTAAATTCCTTCATTTCTACAGTAAAATCAGCAATTTTAACACTGATTTCTATGGGATCATTCTTTGCCTAACCCTCAAAGTGATGCTGGTTGTGACATCTATTCAAAAAGCATTACTCTTAGTCTTACTAAATCTCATTACTTGGCAGCATTAAAGAAGTGAAAAACCATTGTAAAAGGCATATACACATCTGATACGAATTGATAGGGAACCATGACAACGAAAGTAAACATTCCGAAAGTGATTGTTGATGCCCAGAAACCATTGTTGCTCGACAGTTATTTGCCCAGCTCTGACAAACTTTTAAAGTAGCCTATCATTTAAGTCGTGTGTCATTTGGTATACATGCAAAATTTGACGACGATAGATCTAAAACTGTACATTTGTACAGAGAAAAAACGCACACACACAGACAGAAAATCAATTTTACATAAATAGATAAAAATGTATATGCAATGATAAATCTGAGTCCACAAATGGAAGCTGGGTTTCTATGTGTTTTGTATAAAATTACTATATTATTCAATCTGAATAACAAAAATTGATATTATATAAAGAAACAGAAATTTCTTGTCAAAAAGCTATTGTCCTATGCTTTTAGACGTCAAAGTAATTGGCATCCAGTATTTTTTTAAAATGTGTTTTCAGCAGCCCAATGGCCCTGGCAGCAAAAATCGAGAGTATTGGACACCAAGCAGTCAGTGAGAAGGGAGAAGTGGGGAGCTGTTAGGAGATTGTCTCATTCACAGAAGATTTTGCTCAAGGTGGTTGTCAACAGAACGAAAGATGCAATAATTGATCCAAAGAAGACACTGTGTTAACCACCATACTTCTCAGACCATGTGCGAAAAAAATTATAATCTCCTCCATTTTCTAGACAATCACATACAAAAACAAATTTGCAAATGGGAGCAAATTTTCTGAAGCCCCCATCCCATCAGACTTCTTTGCATCCAAGAGAACATAATTTTTACCACCATGGATTGCATAGTGGGGGGGGGGGGAGGAAAGGATTGCAGTGGGAACTGAAGTGCAGGATGACAGTGAGTATTAATTTGAGGACTAATGTTATGGTATATGCACAGGAATATATAAAATCTTTATGCGACGGAGGGCAAACATGATTTTCTCACCTCCGTCTGTTGTAAAGTTTGATAATTTTATAACTATATTTTTGTTCCTCCAAAAAATTTTACACTTCCTTAACTTTGCCTGCTGGGACAGTTGTCCCTTAGTTCTGGCCCTGGATATGAAACATTAATTGCTACTAACCGTTTTGTTCCTGATGATCAAAAACAGCAAGAAATTATTTTCTGTATTTTAAAGATCAAAATTTTAATCTGAATGAGCAGCAAAAATTTGCAAAACATACATTTTGACCAGTTGGTGAACTACTTTCCAGTTTTGCGAGAGTAGCAGCAGCAAATGATGAATGCTGCATCGCAGGGGGACCTGAAAATTAAAAATAAGAATAAAAATTACGGGAAAGGAGAAAAGAATCAGTGGCATGAATATAAAATCTTCAAGGATGGACTTGAAGATGCACTTAAACAATGTTATTGCTATTAAATTTTTTTTTGTAATAAAAATATGAATAGAAGTTAAACAACCTCACTATTTAATAAAGGATGAAAATTATTTGTAAACTAGGAATACATACTTGGCTGCAAGATTTCCTCTTTTTTCTTTTTCATGTAGTAATGTCCAATGGGGAGAGGACTTTGTTCTTTATCGTCATCTTTGAGCTTGAATTTACCAATTTTGACTTCAGACTAGAAAATTACGAAAATATTTCAATAACCACAGTATGGCACATGTATAATTGGTACAAACTGAGCATTCACTGAATTGTGATGGACTGCTCATATCAAAAGAGTTAGGCAGCACATCACAAGCCATTTAAAATTTATCATTTTTTGAACACAGACTTTCTACACGGATACAGAAAACGGAAGTTGTGCAAACAACTTTTTTTTTACTAACTTGTTTCGAGTCCCTTTCTTTCGCTGAAGTTTTGGAAGGTGCAGATGTGGAATGAAATTTGATAAAAGAAAGCCCATACTGGACATTCTGTTTGGTGAAACACAAATACAACAATAAATAAAATAAATCAATAAAAATTGTGATTGATACTATACATATCAGTTTCTATAGCCAATAAGTGCCGTTCATTTTTTAGATATGCAGGCATCACTTGCTTTATGCAATTAATTGGTTCTACAAAACAGTCATGCAACACGAAATCATGAAAAGTGAGTTGAATTTAATATGGGAAGGATGGGGGATCGGTTTTCTTCAAGATTAAAAAAGTTGAACCGAACAGCAAAGGAGCTTTTTCTTAATGAATTACGTATTCAAACTTATATATGAATAAATTCTATGAATTAAGGCAATATGAATGATTTTTTTATCCAAATGAAATTTATTGTTATCACATAAAAGTACAAGAAAAAAAAAGACAAAAATTTACCCAGGAGTCAATGAAAAAAAATTACCTATTCTGGTAAATGCTCGTAAAAATTAGTATGGAAAACAAAGTATTCAACTAAAAAATTCAAATAAAAATAAAAATTTATGGCAACAGAGGAGTGCAATTTAAAAGCAGTTCTACATGCTGCATGTAAAAATATATATTTCTTAGATGATGGAATCAAAGCAAAAACAACTAGATGCAGCATGTAATTAAATTAAACTGTTACATTATTTAAGAATTACATGAGCAACAGAAAAACATTAAAACAAATTTTCTATACCATCAAGTAAGAACATGTCACATTTTTTAAAGTATGATAAATTAGTATTACGAGTGATTTCTGGTGGTAAAGTACTGTAGAATTTTGGGATAAGTAAAATGTTTCTTCCACAGGGTTTTATGAGGTAAGGAAGTGAATACATATTATTTAGTCTATTTGAAGATAGAGATGTGTTTAAAGGTTAAGAGAATTGACCTTTGAATAGGAGGAGAATAGATTTATAGAAACATGATTGACGCAATGTAAGTATTCTAAGATGTTGAAGTTGTATTGATGGTGTAGTAAAATTATTTGTGATGATTCTAATTGTTCTCTTATGGAGGCTGATTATAGGGTAAAGGGTTGAAAGGTAGTCAGAACCCCCAGACAGTTAGACCATATAGTAGGAGTGAGTGAAACAAGGAGTAATAAAAATGTATGATTCAAGTAAGGTTTGAGATAGTAAAATTTATAAATTGCTAGTCATAGTTTTTTTTTTCAAGTGTACTTGGCATGACTCTTCTATTTAAGATTGTGATCAATGTATATGCCAAGGCATTTAATTGTAGTAACTTGTTCGAGACAGGAACAATTATAATCAGAACTAATAGTACAATTGTGATTATGGAAAATTAAATTAGGGTAAAAGTGAATGTTAGTTTGGGAAGAGAAATTTATAAACTTAGTTTTTGATGTGTTTATCTGAAAGTTGTTAGCAACAAACCACTTTTGAATTCTAATTAAATCAGTATTGATTAGGTTAGTCAGAGATTGGAAATCGTCAGCTGAGTAAAATAATACAATATCATCGGCAAGTATTAATTTAAATTAAATATTAATTAAATAATTTAAATTAATACTTTTTCTGTCTTCATTACTTCCGATTGATTCTAGTGAGTGTGGATGTTTTCTTTCCTGAAGAGCCTGGTATGATATACAGGCTAACTCTTTATAATGAAAAAAGTCATTTTTTGTCTCCTTATAAAAACTTTCATAGCAAAAAGTCAGAGAATTTAACATATTTCTCTCAAGTATAAAAATTCTAATTACATGGAACCACTTTTTTTTTCGTTTAAATTTCTCATGGCATTGTTAATGTGATACCAAACCTTGTTCATCAGTAAGATCTGCCAAGTTGTATCTAAGAATTTCTATCATATTTGTGACAACTACATCATCAAATTCAAAGGATTTAACTATGTTATGCATGGCGCATAGCGAATGGGAGATATGGTATTTTATTGGCGAACCATTAATCTTAGACGTATACTTCCAATTAGAAAATTTTTTCAAATAATGTGTAGTACTCAGATATGTCATTCATGTTTCAAGAGGTTGTAAGGGTTGTATAGTTATTAAAATATAAAAACCAACTTTTTATACAGTCATGTGCCCCAAAACTCAATTAGAAAGTTGTTGCGCTGTCTCCTGATGCCAACAAAAAAAATTCTTCTTTTTTAAGTGCAATGTTCACCGAGATATTTGAATTCAAAAATGGAGGAAAGTTGGGGGGGGGAAACAGTGTTAAATGCAGGTAAAACAGCTTTTCTGCATTTAACTCTGTTTTCTGTCAAATTTTCAAAAATTTTTAAATTCAAATATCTCACTTAGGAACACAGTTTTTTTTTTTGTTGGAACTATGAAACGAGGCAACAACTTTCTAATTCGGTTTTGGTGCACACAGGGCTGTATAAAAAGTTAATTTTCATATTTTAATAACTATACAACCCCTAGAAAAATGAAAGACATATCTGAGTACTACACATGTGAAAATTTTTTCAATTGGAAGTATACCTCTAACATTAACAGTTCGCCAGTAAAACGCCATACCCCAGTTTACTATGCACCCTGTATAAATCTTTAATTTGCAAGCCTGTTTCCAAGGTTAAACTCCAAGATGAATTTTGCAGGTTGGAATTCCTAAAATAAACTTTTAAACAGCAAAATTGCATGAAGCGAGTGATACCTGTATAAAGGGTGAACAATAAGTCCTGGACACCGTTTCAAAATTAATAACAAATCAACCAACTGACATAAAAGAATGCATATTACACTAAAATACTTATCATTAGCACTAGAGTTGTTTTTTTCAATAAATTAAAAAAATTAAAATTTTACTCACAGGTGGCACTGCAAAAATAAAACCTCGACAAAGTACATAAAATGCAACAAAAACAATGCATAACTAATGTTTACGCCAATTTGTGTAATATAAAGCTATCACATTTGAATACGAGTAGATTTTTTTTAGCTCTGGCTACATCTAAACAGGTGAAAAGTTGCTCATGTTGGAATACGGTAGTTTTATGTAATGCAAATAGTCATAACAATTAATTATGCACTGTTAGTGTTGAATTTTATACATTTTTTTATTTTACATACCTGTGAGTGGAATTCAAAGTATTTTTTAATTCATGAAAAAAAAAAATTCTACACCCATGATTAGTAGTTTAGTGCAAACAGTATTATCTCTATGTCAATTGGTTTATTTGTTACTAATTTTTAAAATGCGTCCAGGACTTCTTGTTCACTCTTTATTACTATAGGTTCAAATTCATTTTAACAATGAAAGCAAAATAGGTAAATAAAGTCATCACTAATAACAAGCTGATAATACCTTGTTAAATGGCTGGGTGCACACAATTTGCACTGTATCCCACTTCTCATCTCTCAAATTTTGAGCCAGCTTGTCAGTGTCAAACATCCTAACTCTGTTGGCGTTAGTACCATTGCGACTCTCAAGTGGACTCATAAATGAGGAAGCAACAAGCAATGCCTGTAAATTTTCAAAACTCAATTATTATAATCTGTAGGCTATTGGAAAATTGCAGCTTACACGATAGAAGTCAAACCCCATTATCTTGTGGGGAATGGAAATAAATTTGAGATAATAAGTCAGGTAATGGGAGAAGGGGCACAAAAAAGCTGAAATATAATTTTTTTTATCAACAAATTTTTGACTAGAATGTTTAAGGTTCTCACTTTACTTTTAATAACAAAGATCATTTGATCATTTTTGTCGCACCATTGTCATTTTCTGCACACGAGGGCTAATTAGACCGGGATCAATATCAGGATCAATTTCGGAATCGTCAGGCTTGTTTTTTTTTATACTCATCGAGGGGTTGGTGTGCCAAATCCTTGATGGGGGACTCCCTGTGGTCATTTTAGTGGTTTTTTTTACCTGTGTCAGGAAATTTTTCTGACAAGGACGAACCGGGTATCGAACTCGCAACACCTCTAAACATCCTTTGGTACTTTAGGCGAGCATCTTATCAACCTGGGCATTCCTTCAGTCTTTTATTTGCCTGCACACAGACCTATTTTTTTCTCTGCATAGTATGACAACATAGTGAGGTGCCACCATATATACCAGTATTGTCTATCAAGATTTTAAGTTTGTTGAAACATTTCCCTGTGAACGCCCATGCGATGATGATGGAATTAAGAAGCTATCCATTGGTCATGGATATTACAATCAGTACATACACAGTATTAAAATTTCATTCCCAAGCATTCCCCCCCACAACAAAATCTGTCTAAAATAATGTATTTTCCTCGTGTGTCTAGTATGTAAGGATCCTTCTCCATGTTTCAAGACAGACTGACATGATTTCCGATAATTGTGTCATTCTCAGGCTTCAACTATTATACATGAAAAAAAATTACGCAGGCCAAGGTGACCTGGCACATGTGATTTGTCAAGCTCTGAGAAAGAGTAATAATTAATGATTAGAGTAATATAAACACATTCGACATGCCTGAAAATCCTTATCTCGATCATCAGAACGCTTGACAAGAACTTCCACAAAAGCCGAGTGCTCATTTCCTATGTCGATGTAATGAATGACTGAAGGTGTCTCTAGCTGCACTGTGACCGTTGCTTTCTTCTCACCAGGGGTCACACATTTCCATTTGTAATAAGTCTCTGGTTTGAGGAGATGGTCTGCTTTGTGTACCTTGAATAAAATACACACATATGAAGGAAAGAAATGAGTTTGTAAGCACATATTCATTGCCAAAAGGGATTATGCAGTCGAACCCGTTTATAACGATGTCAAAGAAAACAGCAAAACTATTCCTTATATGCAAATTTCATTGTATCCGTACCAGCTCGAAAAATTATATATTGAAGCAAAATAAAACATTTTACTTGCATGATATGAAATTTCAGTAACCTGTGCTCTCTTAAAATAAATAGGTTAACACGGGTAATGAGTAGTTCAGATAAAATAAACCATAAAACTATAGGCCTATTCTCATACATTCTAGATCAGCGGTTCTCAACGTTTTTTGACTCGCAGAGCCCTGTTTCACTCGAGGCCTTTTTTGTACATAATTTTATGGCAGAACCTGTGTGGTAGGACTCTATTATTTACTTATCTATCCGATTTATTGATTCATTTTATTTTCCTTGGGTAGCCGCGGAGCCCCTGGGAGGTGCACATGCAGCACCGGTTGAGAACCGCTGTTCTAGTAAAAAAATTCAAAATTACGAATTATATTTTGCTTTAATTATTGTAATAAATTAATATGTTTTAAACAAAACAATTTAATACGCAAAAAAGTTTTCTATCACGTTGTATAACTATTGTATTCGAAACATTATCCAAAAGCATTCATTTAGGTTTTCGACAGTTTTTAATGCTTGTCACTTAAAAAAAAACTTTTTGATCTTTGAAGAAGATCGGTACAGATACAGTAGGATCCACACCGCCAAGGACACTGTAAGTCGTCAAGGCAGGCATAATGGTGTCAGGTTAATGCAATTTTTTTAAATTTTCCATTCCAGGTGGTGCTAGTAATGTGGGCTATTCAAATGGTGTCTCCCTTTCTGTAAATAGCATTTGAAAAAGCGTCATTTCCTTTTCGTTGTCTAAACGCATCTTGACTCACTAGGATTATGTTTCTGTCAGTTGTATTTTTCCGATATATTTATTCTTTTTGTAACTTCTACCCTTCTGTTTTCAGTGTCGTAAAGAAAGATCATTATCTTATAGTTTATTATTATTTTTAAAAACCCCCCAAAAAAACTTCAAAAGATAAAATGTAAGAAAAAAGTTCAAAATTTTATAAAAGACAAAACATCTCTTAATGTTGTACCTTGTTCTAGTTTCGGTTTTTTAAACGTAGTGGAGGAGTCCCGCAGGTTGGGATGTAAGCACGCCAACCTATACTGAAACAGCAACCAATAGATACAAAATAGCAACCAAAAGACATCCAATGAGGGCGCTGGCACTGATAAGGGCTCAACACCAATAGGTTTGTTACACTGCAATACGATCATCATGCTTTTTCCTCCCTTTAAATGGTATAATTATTTTCTTGATGCGCACTTACTGAGAGAGAAAAGAGAAGAGAACTTTCCCTGGAATGCAACTGTGCTCCGGCACCGATGACATGTCCAGACATATCCACCGAGTTGACAGTTTTCCACCTTCTACTGACATACACGCACATTCACAACCTTGTCTTTCCCATTGTTCATAGGCCCACAAGGGCAGTCCTTAAGCTGGCGGTTTGCCCAACCAGAGGAAACCACAAATTCTGGTCTGGCTATTATTATTTTAAAGAGTTTGGTACTCAGAGAAACTTACGCCCGGATCGATTTATTATTTCGAAGAGAGTCCGGGTTATATTAATATTATTTGCAATATTATTGTTGGTTTCAGCTTGTGTTATGTTTTCTACACTGGCTTTTTTTTTTTTTTCTTTTTCCGTAGTCAGTCACAGCCTGACTTTTCTCCTCTGGCTGTAGGACGTGTTTGGCGAAGAAAAAAAAAAAAGTCGCCAAGGTGATCTGGATTATACTGCATCTGTTCCCTATATTATTTCAAGGGACTCCCAAGAAATCAATCAGTCCCAGGGCAGGGCCGTAATTAGGATTTTTACCACCAGGGGCATACATTATTTTGCTGTCCCCACACAACTTTAGAATTCGATAATCTTATAACGATGTTCTTTGTTCCCACTTAAAATTTCCGCCCGGGGCAGTCACCCTCCTGCCTCCCTCTAGGTACGGCCCTACCCTGGGGCCCGAGAAGACATGCTATATGCGGGCCGTGCCCGGGTGGGCCCAGGCGTAAAGGTGGCACTTGCATAACTTGGACAAAGGATTTAAACAATGGATAAAATATCACCTTATCCTCGCTGCTGAATGAAACGATGTGGCTGATTTTTATCTCCAGCATCTTTCAAAATTTTTTTTTTTTAAATCTGAACCGAAATTAAAAAATAGCGGGAAGAAGAGAAAATCCCCTTTGTTTACATTTCTAAATGACACGTGGTTGTGGTTAAGAAGAAAAAGAAAAACCGCTTGTCAATTCGATATCATATGTAACTGAACTGACCATACTTTCTCGAGAGAAATACGGGACATTGAGATTCCAAATAAGGGAAAATATGGAACATTGCCAATTATTGCCAAACACGACGCCAAAACCAAACAAAGTTGTCAAATATTGTTGAAATTACGGGGAAATCACAATGACGGGAAATGATGCAATGCTGCAAATTGCAGTAGATTGAAATGTATTCCACGAAAAACAAACGTTCAAGGCAAATGTGGGAGATTAATATTCTTATATATAGTTGCAATTATCATAAAATAATTTATGAGTTGAAAAATATTGTCAATCTTTGACTTCAATAAAGAATAAAAATTCAAGTAGGCTTCGTGTAAAAATACGGGAAAAACCGGGACACTTTTGCCAAAAAGTCGGGACGGCCAAAAAAACAGAAAATACCTAGACTGTCCCGGGAAACACGGGACGTATGGTTACCCTATATGTAACCGAATATCATATTTGATGATGTACAAAAAAAAGAAAAAAAAAGTTATTGAATAATATCGGAGAAAAAAAAAACAAGAAAAAAATTATTGATCCTAAAACTCTGCTTCTGTGAATAAAAATTTTGGAATTTTATCGTGAGTGAAGGTTTTACGAATTTCAAAAGTGAAAATACGGGACGTACCTTCCCTAGCAAGTTCCCTACTTTCAAAATAGATGGCGCTATTTATAATGCACATTGAATAGGATTAACAGATTCGCAAAGTGAGAAAGGAGGACGCCTGCGCACACAACATTAGGGGCGTCACCACTGAGCTATAACTACTATATTACTTATAGCTCACTGAGCATCACTTATCTTAATTTCCCCAATAGATGACGCCACTATTCCAACCGATATACAACCGGCCACAACAATAATTTTTCCCAACTCAAAAGCAGAAACAGGAAAAAAACTGGGAATGGCTTTATTGGTGAATACGTGTTGAGAAAAAATACAAAAACCACTCATATCAATGAATTAATGTTATATGTTTCAAAGCGGAAAAAAAAGAGAAAAAGAATTCCGGAAACCTGAAAAGGGGATGCATATTTCGTTTGAACAAAAGGGCAAATTTTTCGAAACGTAGGAGGACGGTTGGTAACCCTACCTATGAAGGGTGGTAGCCACATTGCTACCAGCTGACCTGGTCTGCGGGGAAAAAATACCAGGTTAGGATCTTAACTGCTACAGCGGCAATCCCGACATATCTCGTCTTATTTCGGCAAGCCCGAGATATCTCGCTTAAATAAAAGATTTTTATTTCGGCAATCCCGAGCCGAGATGGCTCTGTATCGGTAGGGTTACCATACACCCTCCTTTAGGAAGACATGTCCTCCTCTTTTTTATGTCATTTTGAGCGTCCTCCTACATTTAGGAAAATTCACCCATTTGTCTTCCTTTTCAGGTTTCCGGAATTATTTTTCTTTTTTTCTGCTCTGAAACGTATCTTTTCATTGATCTGAGTATTTTTGTGCGCATGTGTGTGTATGTGTGAGTGTGTTTTTTTACACGCATTAAGCCATCGGAATTCCTAGAATTTTTATGTTTTTGCTTTTTATAGCGGTTTTGTTTAAGTTGGGAAAAATAATTGTTTTATTGTTCAGTAGAGTGGCGCCATCTGTAATGGAAATTAGAAAAAGGGACGTTATTAAGGGCACGCGCGGGATGTTCTCCTCTGACAGTTTTCGAGTCTGGTATATAACCCTATGTAAAAAGAGATACATCCCCACTCCCCCATCCTCTCAATCAACTGCCAGTGGGCGGAATGAGCTTTTGTTCAAGTTCTGATAACAGAAGAGGAGAGAAAGGATGTGTGACTTTTCTTTCCCTTCGAGGTTGTATGCGATTATGCGTGCAGCATCAATAACAAAAAAACGATAGGTTTTTTTTTTCTCTTCCTTTTTTTTAATTCAGTGTTTGGGTGGAAAGCATTTATCAATCGGAAAAAAATACCCTTCTTGAAAATAGTTGGAAATTTCTAGAGGCTTTGGTGATTTCCTCTGAGACAGTTTTAACGGATCAGGAAAATTTTAAAAACTTAAGGGTTAAATGCAGGAAATCATAAGGGTACCAAATCAGAAAAAACTTCCCAATCATGGTGTAGATCAGTGTTTCCCAAAGGGGGAGATGGAATGGTCCGGGGATGGTAGAAGCTACGGTTATAGCATAGGATCCTATGGGTTGGCTTGAGTTAGGGTGCGATGAGAGAAAAAAATCTGCAGAAGGGGGAGATGGAACGAAAAGTTTGTGAAACTCTGGTGTAGATTACTAAAATATCACCGAAGGGCGGGCAAATAAAAGCCTACGGCAGTGTTTCTCAAAGAGTGTGCGTCGCCAACCTTTATCAGAGGCGTCGCGGCGTGATAGATATATTGATTTGTCTGCCTATTTTCGCCTTGAAGTGGTTATTTTATAAGTGAAAACATCTACTAAGATATTCTGGGGAGCAGCAGCAGGCGAATCTAAAACATCTTTGCAACATCAAGCTGTTTTAGTTTACGCGCATGATAAAATAGTATAACATCAATGTAATTCAATAAAAATTGATTCAAAATAAAGGAAACTGTTCAGTTTGTGAAATGAAGCAAAAGATTGAAATTTCATTGATTTAATCTTATTTTAAATTTTCAATTTGGAAATTTAAAAAAAATTTACATTTAAAATTCAGTTTTAAATAAGATTGAGCAATGAAACCTCAATCTTCTGCTTCATTTCACAAACTGAACAGTGTCCTTCATATATTTTAAATCAATTTTTATTCAGTTGCATGGATGTAATGCTATTTTATCTTGCGTGCAAGATGTTTTTATTGCATTTTTTTGAAAATTTGCAAAAAATTAAGTATTAGAGACATATAAAACTTTATACTAACGTAAAGTAGTATATATATATAAACAAAAGTATATATAAAAAACTTGAAATAAATTGATGGTTTTATAAGTAGTATTTTTAATAATATTTCTACTAGAGCATGTTAAAAAGTACATGCAGACCCGCAACTAGGGGAGGGAGGGGGAGTAGGCGGGAATGGTTCCCCGGATGCTAGAATAGAAGGGGTGCCAAATTCACCCTTTAACTGCTCCTTCTAGCTTGCTCGACCCGGCTGTCAAAGTATCTAGTTGCAGCCCTGGGTATGAGGCCCCTTAAATAGAAGGTTTCAAGGGGTTTTTTTTCTATTTCCATCTATTTTACTAAGCTATTTTATAGTAAGTAAAAAAACAACAACTTTGAAACATTTTTTGAATAGTATAAACCAATATACGCTTATTGTTTTTTTTTAAGTTTTGTAAAAGATCTTTTATCAAACTTTCATTTATAGTGTATAATCTGACCTTAAATAATTTTTGCGATGATTTTTTTCCTTCCAAAAAGAAGCCATTGGTTTCATTTTCCTAAATGAAACCATTCTTGGGATCTACGTCTGCTTTCAAATGTTTAGCGAACGTAAAATCCTAATCAAAGTGATAAATATGGTAACTATATGACCTTTATTTTACGGCATATTTCCGTATTTTTTTTGGTAGTATTAGCCATCCCGACTTTTTTTTTATTAGAATGGCACATTTTTTTAATGAGGGCCGTGCATTCAAGACGCAGGGCCGTGTGAGAATGTATGGGTAAATGTGTAGATAATATATTTTTTTAAATATAATTTTGAATTTCATTTTCATAGTTTATTCGCAGCGCCATCTTACTTTACTGTTGCATAGTAATAAATTTTTCACATATATTAGTGCGGGGCACGGTGCCGGCTTATCTATCGCACACCTCTGAAGGCAGCTCTGTTTTCAGTACATTTTTAACGAAGCTAAATTGATAAATAGTAATAATCTTAACTGGAACCGTGAATAAAGGTAGTTTTCATTGCTTATAAGTTACATTACGTTAATTATGACTATAGATATATTCAGCTCACAACGGCATTTATTATCTTAAACAGTTTTCTTGTGAGCAGCGCTGTGAGCTGAATTTGAACCCCTATCACCATTAGAGAATTACTATCACTCGAGCTCTATTAACTCATGCCCACCTCGGAATTTTTTTTCCACTTGTAACTTCAATTCCATTTCGGAGAGTTTTTGAACTGTTTCATGTACAGTCAAATCCCACTATAACAAATTTCAAGATACCGGCAAAATTACTTCGTTTTAACGAAATTTCGTTATAAAAGAATTCCAGGTTTAAACATTGTTCTGTAAAATGTACTTGATGTAAACTTTGGGGGTTAGAAAAGTGTTCGTTAAAACGAGATTTTCGCTATAACGGCATTTGTTAACGGAATTTGACTGTAGAATGAAGGATTCGGCTAATAAAAAATGCATTTAAAAAAAAGAGCCTGTATTTTGAGAGCACGTTTTCTTTCAGTGCAAGACTCTGTATGCATCAAAATGAACAGTTTGCATATTCAAGGAGTTTATCTTTTCCATTTGCATGTATCATACACAGAAATGAGCAGATTAAATCACAAATGGGTAGGAACACCTACGAAATTCACTGGGTTGTGGCAACAACAGCCTTCAGTCAACACCATCTATACCTATAGCAGAAGGTCTCCACGCGAAGCTCGTGGCGTCACTGAAGAAGGTCATCTCACCTATAGCCATTGGATATAGCAGGCATGCGCCATCTTTACCCTTTTTTGTAGTGTAGCTAATGACTATAGGAGATGATCTTCTTCAGTGACGTATGACATGCTTCTCGCGGAGGACTTCTGCTGTAAATGGTGTTGCTTTAGTAGACTAAAGCTGATATTGGTTGTGCACATTAGTATAAAATAAAAAGATCTTCAGTATATATCTCTCACCTTCCTGCAGATTCTCATTTGTCCAATTTTGAAGCTGTTCATTTTAGTAACTTTTTGTCTTTTTTATAGCATTCTTGCTGTTATAAAAAACTTATCTTCAAATTTTGGGTAGTACCTGCAATGAATTAAATGATTTTCCATAGAAACCTATGGGAAATCACGTTTCGAATAACGATTATTTCGGCAAACAAACATGATTCCGAAACGAATCATCTTCGTTAGCTGATGTATCATTGTATTCAGGATGAAAATTTCAGTATTCTTCTCGAAGAAATATGGTCTGTTTTGTCTTAAGCCGGGATTACACTTAAAAATTTGATGAAAGACCTTTTACAAAACTTGAAAAATGCAACCAATAAGCGTATTGATTATATTCGAGCGAATGTAACTAATCGGCTTATTGGTTGTATTTTTTTTCAAGTTTTGTAAAAGAACTTCAAAAGACTTTTATAGTGTAATTCTCTTAGGCAGATACAGGAAGGAGAGCAGTGGGGGCGATCGCCACTTCCCAAAAAATTTGTATTACTAGCATATAGACAAGGTGGAGGTGGAAAACTCACTCCCATTCACTTCACAACCACCACTTCCTTCGTTAGAAGCACCTTTATCCGCTTATGGTATTCTCGGCCTTACACATATTTGTCTTTTAAAAGCTCTTGATTTGCGGTCGTCGAAGCGAACTTCTACGAAAGGTAGTGGAACCGATACAAAGGCTCTCTTAAATCTTTAATTCAGTCATAAGACCACTGATCGTTGTTTTGTTTTCGTGAATATGTTGAAAAAAAAGCTTTTAAATTTTCTCGGAAGAGTTAATATTAATCGGGCTGGTCGCATTTCGACGAACAACGTTCCAGAATATGCTGATCCGATTTCATAAAAGTGAGCTTATACAATTTTTTTGACGTCTTGTGTTATCAATACGAAATAGAAGGAGGATCCGACATGCTTTCTCGTTCTAGTGACAGGAAATCGTCGAGTTCTTCCCAATCCAGCAGTAGCTCGTTTTCTGAAAGAAAATTGTCGGTTCAAATTGACGATAAACGTGTGCAAACTACTTACCGACCATCGAGTGCGATATCGATGGATATGACACCCTTGCCTTCGTTTCAGAACTCAGAGCCACGTGAATACGAGACGCTGGCGATCAAAAAGTTGCAGCAATGCTGCGTAACGTACGATTTCCTGAGTCACGCGAAGGGAGACGAAAAGCGAATGAAGAGCAATACCCTGAACGAGCTCAGGGAGTACATATCGCAAGTGAAACTCACGCCTAGAATATATTCGGAGGTGGCGTCAATGGTAGCTGCAAACATATTCCGCTCGTTCCCTTTCGCTCGTATGCAGGACCAAGCGATACTCGATGGAGATAACATCTTCGAAGAAATCGGGTGGTGCCACCTGCACCTCGTCTATGACTTTTTCCTCCATTTCCTGGACAGGCGGGACTTTGACGTGACGCTGGCGACTTGCTTCGACGATCAATTCCTCAACAACTTCCTGGAGGTATTCAACTCCGGAGACCCCAGGGAACGCAAACTGTTGAGAATCGTCCTCCACAAACTTTACGCGCAGATGGTGCCCAAACGATCGTATATCAGGAATCGAATGTGCTATATCTATCTCAAGTTCATATATGAAAACGAACCAGTGAATGGCATTTGCGAACTACTCGAGACGTCCGCCAGCATAGCTAACGGTTTCGTGCTTCCTCTGAAGCACGAGCATTTGGTGTTTCTGTATAAGATACTGATTCCTCTACACAAGACAGGTTTGCTGCAGCTTTATCACGCGCAACTGAAAAACTGTATCGCACAGTTCATCGAAAAGGAGCCCAGCCTCGTAGCCCCCGTCATTCACGGGATACTCAAGTTTTGGCCGGTCCAGAATACCTCGAAGCAGGTCCTGTTTCTGGACGAGATCGAGTACTTCATAGACGGGATAGATCCGGCCAGCTTCAAGAGGATACAGAAGCCTCTGTTCTCGATACTCGCGCAGTGTATCTCCAGCGAGAACGCCATCGTCTCGCAGAAAGCTCTGCTCTTTTGGAAGAACGAAGACTTCCAAGAGCTCGTCGAAAGTCAATACGAGGAAATCATGCCCATCATGTTCCCGGTATTTTACCGAGTGTCCAAGAGCCATTGGAATTCGACCATTAAGAAGATGGTAGATGTCATCATGGAGAAATTCCACCAGTCCGGCGGAACTGGAAAACTCTACGAGGATCTGTTGTCACAATGTGAAAAAAACTACTCAACTTTTTCTTCTTAGAGGAAAATGTTATAGTCGTGATGTGTTAAAAAGAATTTTGTACGCATGGGAACACACAAATGTGGTATATACCAGTGCCGTCTTAAGGCCCCGGAGGCCTCAAGGAAAAAAGGGCCTCACAAAAATGAGATCTGGTTTAGATTTTCGAGAATTTGCCTGGTAAGGTCTAAGAAAAATCCTTTAGCCCGGGGGCCCATGATGCTCTTAAGACGGCTCTCGTATATACATATTCTGTTTTCAGCTTCATGTTTTACACGTCGACCCCATGCTCAAATAAACCAACTTTTCGTTAGATACGTATTACAAACTCATAGAAACAAGTATGCAATGTTTGCCTGTTTAGTGGTTGAAGTTTCAAGTGATATTTATTTAAATAATCAAAAAGAGCACCAACATGTCAACAAAAATGTTCTTGTAATTATTTAGAACAAGTGCGTCTCCAACGCATGATCCGCGGGCCACATTTTGCCTCCAGAGCTTTTTGCCGTGGATCATCGATCATTTTCAAAAACTGGTTGAAAACATTAAAAAGTGATCAATTCTAAAATTAATGAAAAAAAATGATTTCGGAATTGACGAAAGAAATAATTCTAAAATAAATGAAATATTCCTTGGAGAATATTTGCCAAAAACAACAGAACGGGCTTTTTTTAGAACACTCTTCGTGTTGTGACTGTTGGCGTTATTCGACTAATGTGTGACCACGCGGATTGGAAGATCGGGAAGAAATGCGGCAACTTTGACTTGGGTTGGAAGCTGGAAGGTACTCGACCAGCCTTCCAACTTCCAACATTTGACGATATTTGCCAATGGTGGAGCGGTCAAACTACTTGTCTCATGGAATGTATTGGACCAGCTTTGACACGAGTGTGGCCATGGCTTTACGAGCAATTCTCGAATGTCTAACCCATAATGTATCATTATATCTTAGATTAATTTTAAGTTTTTTTTTACCCTTGAAACAGTTCATATAGTGTAACATACGGAGCAACGAGTGGCTAGCAAAGTAAGATCTTCATTGAAAAAAAAAATATTTTATTACAGTAAAATATACGTGTGAGATTAAAGAAAACTTACAACGTTTGGAGCTACAATTACAACAAAAACAATTATGTACCATCCACATATTATGTATCTATAGTATCATTGTAGTGATTCGTTTACGAAAGAAATTTAAAAAAAAATAGTATAAGTAACATTTTCTTTATCATAAATATAACAAATAAAGTGTAATAGACAACTTGAGCAACGAATGTACAGAGTGGTCATGAAATAACCTTGCCGATATACGAGCCCCTAGCGGCAGCATACATCAACTAATGCATATGAAACTCGAGATATCGTACTTATATTATACTGATATCGCTTATATTATACTATCGGACGAGGTTTTTATTCAATTTTCACTGCTTCAAAAACCTAGGTCGTCCTATATGCGCAAGCTAATACCTAAACTAAAAATATCGCTAAAAAAAACCAATGAAAAATGGGAGTTTGTTTAAGAAGTAATTTCAGAACTAATGCTAATTTTGACCGATTGAAAATGCTGATTCGGGATACATTGAAAATTCAATATTGATGAAAAAATCTGAATGATAGGTCAGAGAGAGAATCAAAGAGCAAAGTAATCGGAAATTGATGAATAAAACAATCGAAAAACTATTGAGGGAAAAATAGTTCAGAATTTTAATGAGAATTCAGAATTCATGAAAGGCATAATTTCAGAATTTGTGAAAGTTTTCAATACTATTGGGATCCCCGCCAACCCTGTTTGATTCGGGACCGCGGGCCAGATACAGGGATCTCGACAGTGGTGTCGGATTCTGGGGTACAGTAAGTGCTCAAGCACCACAGAATTTGGGAACTTCAACCTGAGTAACCCGAGAAATTTCGAAAAACTGAAATCGCAACACTCTCAATTTTATGCATTGTAAAATGATCATCTCAATTTTATGCATTGTAAAATGATCATCTCAATTTTATGCATTGTAAAATGATCATCTCAATTTTATGCATTGTAAAATGATCATCTCAATTTTATGCATTGTAAAATGATCAGCGCAGTGAAAAAAAAAAAACCACGAATGGCGTTGAAACGGTAAATGTAGCACCATAAACGCCGGCGCAGGACGCAAAGATCTTACTAAGGGCGTGGTGCGTTAACCGCTCTGTCAGGGAATTCCGAAAATCTGTAAGAAGTCCCCGGTGCTGAAGAAGGTGCTGCTGTGGTGAGATCTTTCTTTGTCTGCGTCCTGCGCCGGCGTTCATGGTGCTACAGTTTACTACGCCATTCGTGTTTTTCTTACAGCGCTGATCATTTTGCAATGCATAAAATTCAGTGTTGCCATTTCGGTTTGTCGAAATTTCGTTGCTGTAACCGTTACTGCTAGAGTTAGAGTTTTGGTTAACTAATTCCCATTTTTTATTTTTGTCTTTTAGTGACATTTTCAGTTTAGATATTAGTTCGTGTATATAGGGACGACCTAGGTTTTTGAAGTTGTGAAAATTGAATAAAAACCTCGTCCTATAAGCAAGCAAATACGATATCTCGAATTTCATATGCATTAGTTGATTTATGCGGTCGCTAGGGGCTCGTATAACGGCAAAGTTATTTCATGACCATGGGCGAAGATACGCGGGGGGGGGGGACATTGTTCCCCCAGCGTCAAAGGGGGGAGTTGACTTTTCTTATGCATATATGAAGAATTGACATCATCATTGTGCCCCTCCCCAGACTTCCAAGTCTATCTCCGCCTATATTCATGACCACCCTGTATGCAAATTATATGAACAATAATGAAAGGCCAGCCCCTGAGATCGTGACATGATGAGTGTGGATCTTCCTTCATTGGACACACACAAGTGAAAGGTTTTCTTTTCTTTTTTTTCAAACGTCGTGTTTCGACACCCTATAGCCGGGTTTTCCTAGGAAATGGTTTTCTACGGTGCGTGCAGCATGAGATCGCTGATTGGTTAAACACCGGAAATTCAGGTGTTTTGTCGTTGGAAGTGGCCGCCACTTCCAACAACTCTTGTAATAATTAATCAAATAAATCTTTTTGGGGTTATTATTGAACTTTTTGTCGTCCCATCGTGACGTCGAAACCTGCATGCGTTTTTCGCGATTTTCAACCTCTCAACGTGGATTGCGACACCATGTTCCATTGCAATTTTTGTTCCTCTTGATGTCTACTAACAACCCTATGAGTTTGTCGGTCGATTAATAGAACACCCTGTATACTCGTAGCTTTTACCACCACCTGGACTATTTCATCGCCCCACCCCAAGGAGAAACACTGACCGAGACCAACGTATAGGCATTCCGTAATTATACCATGGACCCAACATTCTGATCAATAATTTCAGACATGTTTTGTTATTCAGTCATTTTTTCTGATGAATCAAAGGTTCGTCCTTGTCAGAAAACTTTCCTGACACAGGGGTACAACAAAAAAACGGCGACTTGACCGCAGCAAAAAATTGCTACCGCAGGGAGTCCCCCATCGAGGGGTTAGCGCACCAACCTCTCGACGAGTATAGAAAACAAGCCTGCCGTTCGGAATCGGCAATAAATTGTAGGTCCCGGTCTAATTAGCCCTCGTGTGCAGAAAATGACCGTGGTGCGACAAAAATGATCAAATGATCAAATTTTTAATCTATAGAAACTTACACTGAGGTCAAGCCTTTTTTGTGAATCGTAAGTTGTATAAATTTTTAATTTAATTATTCATGAAATTTTTGAGCATTTGGGGTCCTTGAAAAAAGGCGAGTTTTCACTCCCTCAGACAAATATATTTAAGAAAATGAAATGTACAAGTTCATTAGGGGGAGAAGCTGGAGGGGAAAGTTCATGGAAAATTTCAAAACAGGCAGTGAATTTCAGCTTGAACATGTAAAATCAGGTACCTATTATTTCACGCGAGGTCTCTCTCTCTCGCTCATTAGATTACTGAAGGCCGAAACACACTGCAGTGACGTGATGTCACTTCAGAGTAGTGTATAGCAGCCTTAACCTCATAGTCTGCTACCTCCTCGTTTCACTGTACTGTGCTTAATATGCAGTACTTTTAGCTCATTTGATGTGCCACATCAGGTAAGATCCTATATAACCGTAGTGGGGACACGGGCATCCATCATGACTCCCTCATATCGCGTTGAGCAAAGTTTATTACAACTTTTTTTTTCAAGAGTGTGTGTTTCAATGTACTTTGTACGTGCTATTATTTGTTATAAAGCCCCATACGATGAAAAGAGCGCGTCGCATTTTAAAATTCAGTTACAATATTGATTCGAAAAATTAGGAGCTTCCTTACAATGAAGAAGATCGTTGATCATCATTGATGACATTTCGTCACGACGAGTACTGCATGATAAGTCTGCTGGTCCAACACCATCTATAGCAAGAAAGCCTGAACGCGAAGCTCGTGACGTCGCTGAAGGTCATTTCACCAGTAGCCAACAAAAGATAGACAACCAATCCTGGGTAGTTTTACTTCTGTATTTTAGAGAATTGAAAAAAAGGCATCAATGGCATTTGGAGAGCCATGAAGCCCATGACTAGAGATTGGACGTCATTCATAATCTTCTGTACTTATCGTCAGTCAATTTGATGCCGTTTGCAGTTTTTTTTCCCCAGATGAACCCCCACACGTTGGAAAATGAATGCACTGGAATGAAGTTGTTTTGCTTGAGAAGCACTCTATTTTGTACTTTTAGGCACAAGACGAAAGTTTCTCAAATTTCCGTAGTCATAAGACGCGAAGTCCGGTTGTATGAAATTCGTGTCGCTGATTCCGCTGGGTTGGCAAGCTCGGTCCAGCTCTTCGAAGTCGAATTTGTAGGTATATCGTTTCCCGTGGACTTTAGAGACTATGTTCTTGTCGTAGTAGTACCTTAGAGCCCTGCTCAGCTTGTCATAGTTCATGTTAGGTTTGCATTTACGTACTCCCCACTTTTTGGCGACTTCGTCCGGATCCACGAGACGGAATTCACCGTCTTCCGTCTCCCACCTGATGCTTGGATCTCCGTCAGGTTTGGACAGGAGTTCCAAGAGGAATTGCCACAACTGAATCTGACCACCACCACCATTATTGCCTGTGAAGAAAATAGAAGAATTCATAAAATTATAGTACCAAGTATAGAGAGAGAAATTTCTGATATCATCGGTGAGAAATGTATTAGGTCAGTGATGGGTAAACTTCTCTCTTTAGGAGCGGGCAAGAAATCAAATTTTCAGCAAGCGGGGAATTTGTTCACGCGGGGAAAGAGGGAGAGGGGTGGGAAAATACGGCAAAATGCGTGAGATCCCATTGGAATCGGAAATTCGAATTCGCATGAATATTTACGAATTGTACACATAATGGTTTAATGGCTTCCAGAAGTTTTAAATCCTGGAATTTCAGTCGGAGAATGGGCGTGCGTGACAAGTTGCAGCACATGACAGTGTCATAAATGTGGAAATCGAAGAAAACCAAAATTAGCATCTAAGTATTTAACGAAAATTATGAAGATTCCTGGAAACAAAACAAAAAAAAAATTAATGAGTGGGAAACTGTATTGATTCAGTGTGTGATGTGTTTCTGAAACGCATCGAAAATGACCCATTTTTGAGACCCATATTTCTCTTCCCCATCTCACCTTCTCATTTGTTTTTGCTTCCGCCAGAAAATTCACACAATATACAATATAGAATCACTCGCTGAAGTGATGTCGTCGAAAGATGTATAGAATGAAATTTTTGCCTCTGAAGTAACTTATTCAAGACATAATTTTTCAAGTAACCAAAAAAATAGCTTGAAGTTGAAGCAAATAAATATACAGGGTGATTCAGGAAAGATGGGAAAAACGTTAAGGTAATAGTACACACCAATGCAAACAATTGTCACCAAAGAATGCCCGGTCTAACATGAAAACGCAAACGCGTATCGAAATGGCCGCTCCGCAAACGTTAAAACGGCATTCCTGTTGAAATTTATCGGGAGAAAAAAACACCATGCATGCAAATGTAACCTGAGGAAGAAAACGTGTGCAAATCTGCGGCACAGTGAATAAGAGGCGCGGACTCCAGCCCCGTGAGGTTATTCCAGTGTGCAACCGTTCTAACAGTTGTAACGTACGGAATGATGGCGCACTTTAGTAATACTGAAAAAACAGACATACATCCACAGGGTGTGAAATGCATGTCTGCATACGGTTTCTTCTTCCCAAGGTTACATTTGCATGCATGGTGTGTTTTCTTTTTCTCCGGATAAATATCAACATGAATGCCGTTTTAACGTTTGAAGAGCGGCCATTTCAAAACACGTTTGCGTTTCATGTTGGACCATGCATTCTTTGATGACAATGGTTTGTATTGGTGTGTACTATCACATTAAAGTTTTTCCCATCTTTTCTGAATCACCCTGTCACAGGGTGGGCAAAAAGTCCGTAGGAACTTTAAAAATGCATAAAAACCGGAAAAATAACCGAAATAAAAAACGGTTTGCAGAATTAGCGTCGCTAGGTCACGGGAACTTTTTTTAAGACGGGGAGGGGGGGGGGGAACCTCAAAAAATGCCGATACGTTACGTTGATGCCACCTATCAGCTGTTTTTTGAGGTTTTTTTCCCTGTTATAGCTAAAATTGTTTTTTTTCTGTTAAAGCTATATTTCATTTAAAGTTACCAAAAATTAATTAATCATCCAAGAGCTATTTCACAACAAATTTTATTAATTTATATAGTTACCTGTAGAATTTCCATTAGGGTCACTCTTAGGTTCTTTGACGATAAATTTCTTGACGAAATTTTTCAAATAACCTGGAAAAGTTAGAAAAAAAGGGTTATCAAAGTGATCAAAAGGGATGGGGGTGATTCAAAAATCTGGTACGTTTAACAAATGAAAGACTCGTTATACGTATGACACACACTATACCTTTAGATTTCTTTAGTTTGCATTTGCCGGGATCCTGCTTTTCTAGAAAATACGGAGGAGACTCAAGTCTAGATGGAATTGAATGTCCAGTACCTGTCATAAAAATATGAGTTGTGATGGATTTTTTTTTAAGTTTGCATATGTTAGGTAAATTCAATATAAATCTGAAAATCTGATAAATATCATTGCATAACAGCCAATTTGCTCGGTAAGTTTGATAAATTTATCACTTTCATGAGCCAAGCTTCGTTGGTAAATTTGATAAATACTAAAACACTTATCACATCCACCAGAGATTATAATGACTGGTGATTGAATGAGAGTCCATTATATCGAGGTACGATAATAAAATTTGTTGAATAGGGAATTTGTCATTACATAGACGAATATGGTGAGAGCCGCTGCCCCCGTTTCCCAAAAACTTTGAATAGGCGGGAGAGTGAAGGCTGAAAATGCACCTCCCCCGTTCACGATACAACCGCCCCGCTCGTTTGAAGAGCTTGTATCCGCTTATGGTTCGTTACATCGAAATCAATTTGCAGAATTCTTCGAATAGGAGTTAGTAATAGCAGGGGTATTTCATGGATGTTCGGAATAATTTATTAAATCGGATCATTATATCCGGGTTAAACTCTGGTTCACAAATACGGCCTAAGTCAATGGTCTTTCGTTATTCGCTGATACCTTGCCTAATTCATGATTCGCCTGCGGCTTTCCAGAGAGAGAATAGTTTGGTAGATATTTATATACAGGGTGCATAGCAAACAGAGCGTATTAAAATAAAAATCTGGTATGGTGTAAAAATCCTGGCTAATATTGATTCCTAAAGGTATACTTCCAACTAGAAAAAGTTTCCACACACACACACACAAACACACACACACAAATAACGTGTAGTACTCAGATATGGCATTCATATTTCAAAAGTTATATAGTTATTAAAATAAAAACTTGGACTTTTTAAACAGTCCCTGTGGGTGTCCCCAAAATTCAGTTACAAAGTTGTTGCCCTGTCCCTCCTGATGCCAAAAAAAAAAAAGTTCCACGTCTCTAAGTGCTGATATGCTCTGAGATATTCGAATTCGAGAAGCAGAGGAAAATTGCGAAAAAAACAGCTCTAAATGAGGAAAAAAAACCATTTTACCCGCATCTAACACTTTTTTTCCCCCAAATTTCCTCCGTTATTCGAATATCTCAGTGAATATCAGCACGTAGGAACGTGGAATGTTTTTGTTGGCATCAGGAGGGTCAGGGCAACAACATTCTAGATGGGTTTTGAAGCACGCTAGAGAGAGAGAGAGGACTGTATAAAAAAGATTAATTTTTTATTTTAATAACTATGCAACCCTTTACTACAAGAATGACATATCTGAGTGCTAAACGTTATTTGGAAACTTTTTCTAATTGGGAAATATAGCTCTAGGATCAACGGTTCGTCAGTAAAACACCATACCCCCGTTTCCTATGCACCCTGTGTATAAAATAAAATGTTCTGACTGACTGATTCGTTATCGCCGAGCCGCAACCGCTGAAGCTACAAATATGAAATTTTGTTAATAGCTTCATTTTTATCATATAAAGACTCGCTAAGAAGGGGTTTTTAAAAATTCGACCCCTGAGGGGGGTTCATGACGGGTTTCAAAGGTTATGTAGAGAAATTACACCTATAGCCGAAGCTACTGTAGTTATAAATATGAAATTTGGTTAGTATTTCCATTTTGTAATCTAGAGACGGGATATCTGGAAATTCAAGCCCCAGAGGGGGGACGGTCCTGAGAGATTGAAATGTTATAGGGGAAAATCATCGCCGAGAAATTTTCAGATCACTAAATCCATTCGAGCGAAGTCACGCGAATAACTGCTAGTTTTCCCATATAAAAGAACCACTTCGAAGCATAAATAGGCACGCAAATCAATATATCCTGCCCACCGCGACACCCCTGACGTGGCGATGCCTCTAGGAGCCACGACGCCCAATTTGAAAAAAAAACTGGCCTAAGTAATGAATCTCATCACGGCAATGGGACCGATTTATCACATTTACCAATACGAAATGGTGATACACATAACAACCGAAAAATGTGATAAATTTAGTTCGATTTATCATGCTTGCCAATGACGCTTTGATATTATGCATAATCACCGGTAAAAGTGATTAATGTAATGAAATTTACCAAACTTACCGAAACGGTAGGTGATTTATGCATAACCTAATTTATCGCATTTACCTCACTATATTTAAAAAACGAGCGATACGTTTAGAATATACCGAAAACTAGAAAAGAACGTCTCGTTCAAGTCTGAATTCAACGACATTTAGCTCAGTGTGTAACTAACTTACATTGCCTAAGATGCAAAAGATGGGTCCACAGTATGTCTGCAGTTTTGCTGTCAGGAGTCAGCATTTTGAATTCCTCCGAAGTCAGTTGGCACAAGGTCTTCCCATCAGTTGGGAAAATGGATCTGTCGATTCGAGAAACTGTGAACTGCTTCTCGATCCATGACAGCCATTGTTTCACGTGTTCTTCACCCCACTGCTGAGGATCTGAAAAAGAAAAGATAGATAAAATTCTGAACAACTCCAAAACCAATACAAAAAAATCTATTCCATTCGCCACAATTGCCTTCGGCTCCTACGATATCTACATCATCGCCGATAAATCATCTATTATTGTCATTACGATCAGTTTTGTGGCATGGCAGTCTCGTTAACAATAAATTTTCAACAAAGTTTGCGTTAACAATAATTTTTTACTGCGCGAACATAGCATTTTTTTTGCTCCCTCCGCATTATCTTACGGAAGATGTGGTATATCGATGATCACGCATAATCACTTTATTATTCATAATCACCAATCGTCTCGGTATATAAGCTTGATAAATAGAAATGAATTACCTTTTGGGTTAGATAATTTTCCTTTTTGCAATTTTGGGTCAACTAACGTCGGTCGTTCAATTGTATTAAGCTTGAAAAATTTCACTACATTTATCACTTTTACCGGTGATGATGCATAATTCCCAAAATAATTGTTGGTAAATTTGATGAGTATGGAAAAATCCTGCAAAAGTATTACTTTAATTTAACCACTCATCAATTTTGTGCGTGCATGGTACGTGCAATCCTACTATTTTGCCATAAAAATTTGATTGATTAAAATAAGTGTGAAGGAGATGGAGAAAAATTAATTTTTTTGTTATCATGAATTCGCAAAATTTATCAAACTTACCAAAATGGTCTACGATTATATATAATCACCGGATTTATCACATTTATCGTAATAGGTACGTGGAAAGAATCAGTATTCGGAACCAGGGCCAACGGACGGCGAGCAATCCAGTGAGTGGCCAATATTACATTATTCCTACATTATGACTAGAGATACGTAAATTTCGCATTTATTCGCATAAACGAATTATAACGATACATTTTTCCACGTTTATTCATGAGGCTGTCGCAAAGTATTGAAAGTTAATATTCTAGTAGTCTCTATATTCTTTCTCTACCCCAGAGCTACCTAACCAGGTGTCAACGGATTCCTTGGAGAGATTTTGGAGGGTCAGCCTCCCCCCGTGAGAAAAAATTTACTCTTTTTCACATTACTTCATACTGAATATTATTTTGTTAAAGCCATGGGGCCCCCACAAGGGGTGGGCTGACAAGGCTCCAGCCCTGGGGCCCGGAACGATTTTCACCATTTTTTTGCTTTTTCACGCTATAAATTCATCATAAAGGGGCCTGCGAAAGTGTGGTCGGAGTGGCCTCAAAAGATCCCAGCCTAGGGGCCCTGCTCTAGGATGTAGGGACCATGGTGAAAGCGTTCCTTTATTGTGAAAAAACAATAATCTAATGCTCTTCACAAATTTCACCATTCTCATATGTGAAATTTTTTTTTCCTGTATTTCCACAAAATTTTCCTAGTTTTTGGTGCTAATGAGAAGATTTTAAGTCAATTACCTTACTGCACAAAACGTATAAGCGGATAGTTATATATTACTGTACTTTGAAATCGGCGATTAGTTTTCCATAATTTTGGAGAGAAAAAAAACAACTCAGAGATAAAAGTCAACTGATTTCGTATTTCCTAAGCTAGAATTCAAGTGCTCAGTAAAAGGGGTAAATTGTCAAGACTTCGCAAAAAATAAAAGTTTCAAAAATGGCAAATTTCTCATTCATTACATCTATTTCTTAAATACGGAAATTACGTATCCCTAATCATGACCCAACGAAGTAGCAAAAAAATGATCACACTTTGCGATCACAATTCCTATATAATAAATGGCACTCGGAGGGGGCAAAAAGACAAAATTACCGTTGATGACGGACGAGTGAAGATTCCATCAGATTATTTACAATGATTGATTTACATGCCATAAGTTTATGGGATCGAAGGATGTTAGGAGAAATAATCCGGATCAGAGCGATTCTGAGAATTCGGAAATAATACTAATAAAAAAAAGTAATAATAATGACAGGTGATCGGTAGACCAGTAACTTTCCCATACGCCACACCCTAAATAACGCCAAGCAGAACTAATGAACGATCCATCCCAGGAGCAACCACCACAGGACATTAAAAAAGAAGTGCAACTGTTTTCTTCTTCGTTGGGCCCTCATATTAGTCAATTAAGAAGGCGGGAAAGATCACGATTCACCCCGGACAGAATGGCATAACTCAACATCGATAGCACAACGCACGGTATAAAAGACACTGGGTGTACAGTAATAGATCTCAGGGTTTGGAAAAGAAAAGAATTCATTTGTCCCCCCCGTAGTGAGGATGGTAGGCTATCTACATTAGACGTTAACTAGTAGCATACTCAGAACGGGTAGCAAGCACGTGTTTAAATGCTATACAGAGAGCATTAAATGAATAGAAAATAAAAGAAGGGAGCAGATGAGACGAGAACTATGTAACTGCTGCCCCAGGGTGTTACAGATGATGATGATGGGTCTGCCCATGACCCGTGCAACCTCTGAAGTGGTCCAGAGGGAGGTGTATTATTCGTCTTCTCTGCTTTTTTTTTGGGAGGGGCGTCGTGCAAATCGACCGATCTCTGTTGATTATGAGGTTTCTCAGGTCTTGACCTTAACTTCCTCTTACATCTCTCGACGATCCAGGTGCGTATCGTTTTGTAATATCAATAAGAGAGCCGTTGGTCGAATTTTTCGAATTCCGAAAATTTTGGGGGCGTATAATTGATATGAGTATGTACGTACCGTGTGAGCTTTGAATGCACCTGTGAATATACCGGAATTTGAAACAGAAGTCCAGTTGAGAAAAAACAAATCGTAAGTTAAGAATAACGGTTGTCGATGGATTGGCTCAGACATCACCAGTATAGCACGATTTCAATTTCATTGTCATGAGACAAGAATGGTTTTTTTCCTTAACAGCATAGGACAGTAGTTCTAAACTTTTCTCCCCCGCGGCTCCCTTGCCCAGTTCATGGTCCTTCTGAGGCTCCCCAGAATAGTTCACTGCAATGGTGCTCAACTTTTAGGAGAGTGCGGACCACAATCATTCGTTTTAAAACGTGCCGCGGGTCACTACTTGAATGATCTGGGAATGAGCTGCTGGCCACTTAAGTCATGTATCTGGAACTGTGCCTCAGCCTCACACGGTATCTGGAACTGTACCTCGGCTAACTTGAGCGATGTGGGACTACACCACTGGTCATTAAAGTTCTCATGCTGAAAAAATTCATGGATTGGGGAAGAGAACTCTCACAGTGTCTGTGAATTCTTAATTTTGAACGATATTTAGGAATGTTAGTTTGGCCACAGAAACGTAAAAACAACTTGTGCGTGCTTCCTCTTAAAGATGAGAAGCTCCCACCAAAAGTGAAAGGAACAGGAAAGAGAGGAAAATGTAGTAGCTTCTTTTTTTCTGTAAAAGCAGTCACATAGCAGGCATTACTACCACTACTACTACTACTTAAACCTATATGCACCTCGGAAGCATTTCTCTGCGAATTTCTAACGAATTTGTATATGCCGCAGCGTCTGTTCTGAGTGTATGTGTGGCCCTAACGTATTTATATTGTCAAAGATACGCATATTTTATGTTACAGTGGTGGTGCTGCCATCTGTCTTCCGTATTTTGAAGTGAAAATGACAAGCGCCTGAATTAATGTTATGTAAGTATCGGTTGAGGTTTTTCCCTTCTTTGCGGATCGTTTTTTTCAAATGGGAGACAGGCTCGTATTCGTACTTCGATGTCGAAAAACCGCAGAAAACCAACTTCTTAACCGACAGCCACTGCGACGTCAACGGGGCTCAACTTGGATCATCGCGATGAGAGTCGCGATAATAAATATACTATATAGGGTATGTAGGCTATTATTGTACTTGCGTGATACAAGAGTAGAATAAATTCAAGTAAGACAAAAATAAACAAATTAATAAGACAAAAATAAATTTGAACAAGAAAAAAATTGATAAATTTGAACAAGACAAAAATGAATAAATTTGAATAAGACAAAAATAAATTTGAACAAGACAAAAATAAATTTGAGCAAGACAAAAATGAATAAATTTGAGCAAGACAAAAATGAATAAATTTGAATAAAACAAAAATAAATTTGAACAAGACAAAAATGAATAAATTTGAATAAGACAAAAATGAATAAATTTGAATAAGACAAAAATAAATTTGAACAAGACAAAAATGAATAAATTTGAACAAGACAAAAATGAATAAATTTGAACAAGACAAAAATGAATAAATTTGAACAAGACAAAAATGAATAAATTTGAACAAGACAAAAATGAATAAATTTGAATAAGACAAAAATGAATAAATTTGAATAAGACAAAAGTAAATATAAACACGACACACAAAAATTAATAAATTTTGAACAAGACAAAAATAAATAAATTTCTGAAGTTTCATCACCCAGAATTACCTTGTGTTTAAAGCATGACGTTATTGACTTCGATTCATGCGCGTTTGTGCGCTTAGCACCATGTATAAACTTTAATAATTATTGATAAAATTCAAGTACATACACTTCTGACAATCTCCAAGGGAACGACTGGTGAAGGGGGAAGGGAAAACTCTCAAGAGATAAAGGTGACCTGAATACCCCCTGCATGATGTAAAAGCGATTTAGTGTTCTTAATACTATCAAATTAGAAATTAGTAATTGTTGCCAAATTCCCTTGTTAGATCCTGGTCAAAGTGTTTCCCACGAGGCACACCTTAAAATAAATCGAGAGGAGAAAAAAAAAACAGAAGAGGGAGCTGCAAAAACTTGTCAGGAAACTACATTGGTCCATCCTACCCTCGTTCTTAAGACATCTCCATGAGTCAGTAAAATACTTAAGTTCCGCTTTCTCTGTATAACGTCCTCGGGGTCTCCCCACAGAATCTCTTTTTGGTTGTAATTACACATTTCTTTTGATTTTTTCACCTTTTGCTTCCATTTCTCTCCCCCCAGCACCAAGCAGGATCTCTCTCTCTCTCTCTCTTTCACTTATAATAAGGTCCAAGGTTCCAGGTTCCGCATGACACTGAGAAGTGGGCGGCGATTGCGGTTTCCAAGAAAGCCTTGGGATTGGTTAACGATGAACGCCCTCATTTTTTTTTTTTCATCAGTAACAATAAAAAAAAGATGACAAGATAAACTGTCATATCATTATTGGAGTTATGCGGAAGGGTTATATTTGACCTGAGGTAATAAGGGCACCGATTACCGAGGGCAGTTTCGTGGGCCCCCTTTCCCCCACTTGTGCGATTCTCTTCAATACAAAAAATATCCGATCGACTTTCGAACCTACGCTTTTAGTATACTCATCATGTACATGTATTGTAATTACTACGGCTAGGATTTTTATGACCTAAAAACTGTTAGAAAATGCTCTGCAAAAAAATGTATTTATGCCCTAAAAAGCTGAAAATTTGCCTCATAAAGTCAAAAAAAAAATTCCCTGACAGTAAAATTGATTTTAGCAAAATAATATGGAAAAGATTAATGTGCAGTTAATATTACTTTTAAACAATTTTGATTGTTGCTCGGCCTGAAATTCTTTCTAATATCCACATGTAGGCCTATATCACGCTGAAATATTTGAGTTTAAAAATCGGAGAAAAGTTGGGAAAGGACAGCATAAACCAGGGGTTCCCATACTTTTTTAACCGCGGCGCCCCTTTCCTTTTAATCAACGCTTATCCGTGGTTTCCCAAAGCCGTTCAACAAAGAATCTTTTCGAAAAACCTTTGTCCGGGCAGCCACTCTGCGGCCCCCCGACAACAGCTGGAAGCGCACAGTTCGAGAGCCCCTGGCATAAACTAACAGACAACGCTTCTTTCCCTCCCTCAGCGAATATTCCACTTAGAAACGTGGATTTTTTTTGCCTCGGGAGAGACAAGGCAACAACTTTCTAATTGGGTTTTTGAGCACAGGGTGTCAGTATAAAAAATGTTAATTTTTTTCATTTTAATAACTATATAATCCCTTGCAATATATGAATAGCTTATCTGAGTACTAAACGTTAGTTGGATAATTTTTCTAATAGGAAGAGTATGCCTCTAGGATCAACGGTTCACCAATAAAAAGCCGTGCGTGCTGTTAGCTATATACCCTGTCTATAAATTTTGACACAAATTATTTTTCACAAATTAACTTTTAAAATGATCATTTCTGTTTCAATCTCTGAGTAAAAAAAATTCAGCAGATAAGTCGCAGTTGTGTACTAAGAAATTCCGAGTTTTTTTTTTTAATGTATAATTCCTCAGATTATATGCAAGAAAATACGGTACAAAATATCTAACACTAGTAATTACAGGTAGCCTATATTTGAGGCGTTCAGAGCTAAAGTGGATCTAGTCCAAAAGTGCAAAAAAATTTGTTTGCTGCGGATTAATATTTGTTAAGGTGTATATTTTCAGAGCCATAGTGAACCAAGTCTATTGCTATTGCTACCTGCTATTGCTATTTTCTAACAGATAGCAGTTTCTCGAAAGTAACTATGTCTACGAAAATTTCTAAATTGTTGAGAAGCAAGACCCGCTGTACTAAACTCCAAGAGTGGTCACTGAGGCAAAAAAAAAAAGGATATGCTTTCACTTTTACTATTTCTTCCCCCCAAACACCCACGCCCATTTCAAAAGCCTACGGACAGAAATTGCCATTATGGTCACAGACATCCCTGAATGAGGAAATTTCAGAATCAGATAATGACGAATCTCTCTTCCATGACACCACACACACACACACACATTTAAAGCTTAATTTCAAACTTTTTACATTATTTTATGATACAAGTGTTAAAAAGTAATGAAATTTTTCCATTTTCACTGTGTCGTATTCATTTGATCGACCTTATGTAAAAAACATTTCAGGGCCAAAGTGGATAAAGTCCAGTAAATTCTTATTTAAAATTGAATTGCCACCTTAATTATTGTTTTTGAATTTTCAAATTATGACCCATATTTAAATTAGTCTTCATACTACAGCAATCAAAATAAAATCATCCTCTAAATCACTTTAGTTTTCAACTAGTGTTAATAAACTTTAACTTTGATTATCTTAAAACTATAATTTATGGACTTGATCCACCTTAGCTCTGAACGCCTCATTTATCCCCATGTATTTTTTTCAAGAAGAACCATTCCGAACATCTCAAACAATAATAGTTTTGAATGCAATAACTCGGGTGTATCAAAAAAAAAAAAAACTCTTCCCTCTATAATCGAGTCTGATATCAGGCTCTCCGAGACCGTCCATCCCTTCGGAAAAGAGCGCAAACCATACCAAGATGGTCTCTCTGGGCGGTCAGCGGTCATGTCTGTCCGCCTGTACATTGCGTATCATGTAACAGGATATGCAACTACTGTAGTAGCAAAAAGACGGGTACAAATTACCCTGAACCAACACCTTTTTTTTTGTTCCATCAACTATTTCTCTTGGGTTCATGCTAAAATACATAACAAATGTCAGAAGGAAAGAAGCTCAAACGTCCCATTAATTTTGAAGCGAAAGAAAATTCCGGGTACGATGAGGGGTGGGATTGGAAAGAAAAGAGAAAAAAATTGAAACAAATAAGATCGATCTGGAAACGAGTGGTTTGGGAACCTGAGCCTTAAGCTGGGGGTTAGTCAAACTCTGACCTTTGGTCTCATCCGTGACTAGAGGCGAGCGCCCGCCACGTGCTCAAGACAAGTATCAAATACCGTTGAAGAGGAGAAGAACTGGAATGAGAAAGATGCGGATATGGAAGACCAACTAGAAAAAAAAAATGGTCATCAGGAAGACGGTGATTCAAATTCTTGTTGGAAAATTCTAGTAGCTACCGAGGGTCTGTAAATTAACTTACATTAAAGGTGTTGTCAATAGTATATGAGCCTTTCCTTCAATTCAAAACACGCTAATATCAATATATAGTCTTTTATAGAGATCCTTCGAACGTTAAATAAAATATAGTGAAAAAATAATAAAGAACAGCTAAACTAATCTTAAACAGAGAGATGGAAATAGAAAAAAAACTCAAAATTGACAACTCGAAACTTTTGATAGATATTTTAAACATTACTTATAATCACATGCATTGAAAATTAGTCAGAACAAAAACACATTAATTTTCATTGCATAATATGCTTCAGAACCGCCAGTTAAAAAAATGTTTGTTTTTTGAATATTTTTTGCATCAAAAAATAAATTTTTGATCGTCTGAGGGAACATGGGGGGTCACTCCCCCTCCTTCGCGTACGTCACTGATCCCAATATGCGTTAGGGGGGGGGGGGCAGAGCTGACGAAATTTTACTGACAAGGTGGGGAGGGGGGTTAGAGTTTTGCTGACGAGAGGGGGGGGGGGGTAAAAAATGACTAAAAATATGGTGACGGGCCCTAACTTACAGCATGCGTCGCAGGACCATGTGTCCCGTATTTTAAGGGAGATCCCTGTATTTTTGTTCACTTCGACTTCATAGAATTGTTCCATTTTTTTTTCAACGAAGCTTATTTGAATTTTTAATCACTACTTAAAATGGTGAATGAAGATAATTTTCATAACTTACAAATTATATTATGATAATTATGCTACCTATGAATGATCAATGATGAAAAAGATATGTCAGACGAGTATGATTAACGTTTTTTTCCGTGAACTACGTTTCAAGTTACCGTGAGTTCCAGTAGTCCTTATTTTTTCACTCATTCATAATTTTCAGCCATTTCAGCAGCAATTTGGTGATTTTGCCAAAAGGGGCCGTTCAAGTATTACGTAAGCAAATTTTTAACCATTTTTGACACCCTTCCCCCCTTTTGGCAGCAAAAGTCAGCAAAACTCTGACCCCCCTCACTCCCTTGTTAGCAAAATGTCGTCATCAGCTCTGCCCCTCTGAATCCTAATGCATATTGGTGGGATCAGAGACGTACACAAGGGGGGGGGGGAGGCATAGTTGGGCTCGTGCCCCCCCCCCCCCGCCGACGATCAAAAATTTGTTTTTTTAATGCAAAAAAATATTTTTTAATTGAAATTTTGGAGGAAAATACCTTTATATGTTATTATAATCAATTTCTGTTAATATTCCAATGCTATTTGAAGGCTATGAACTCAAAATTTATCTTTAATAAATTTATTGCGACCCACCCTCTAAGCCATATAATGATAAATCGCATAAAGGTCCTTTGCTCGCGGACCAGGGGGTTGTCTGATGCGGCCTGCCCTCCACAAACACAATTTTGTAAAAATGAACTGATGTTTAAGAAGACAACTGGCAATATTTTGCCGTATTTCAGATCAGTTTCCAGTATTTTTCTCAATGGAAATGTTCCGCAGTCATGGTGAATGCTTTTTCATGAAATACATTTTTAATTAACTGCGATTTTGCTGCAGTCCTTTATTTCCCCACTCTTCAGCAATTTTAGCAATAATCAGCAAATTTTCTTAAACTGCATTTTTTGGCTACAATTTACTCAATACTTAGTACTGCGATAAACAGTATTTTTCTTCAATTAGATATGGCGACTTTAAGTGCGAAAGTCTAATTTACACTTGAACTACTTGATACTTGAATTTATAAGAATATTACTAAAATCAATAAGAACATTTTTCATTTAGTTATAATTACAATCATCAAGTCTCCCTGCTGACCACCTGTAGCATCGTCGCGGACCTACCTACTCATAGGTAGCTCTGACTTTTAGCTGTCATGTACGCTTTTTAAAATGTTTTTTAATGATGAGACAAAAGGCATGGGAACGGCCCGGGGGCCTCAAGTGTAGAGTGGGGAGGTCTCTTGATAATGAGATCTCGTTAAGACTTTCGATATTAAGCATGTACTCGTAAATTGGTAGACAATCATTTTTAGTCAGGCCGAGGGCCTCAGAAAAATCGAATTTGACCGGGTTCCCCCCATCCTCCATCATGTTGCTCTTAAGCTTAAAAAAGTTTTCTTAGAGAGGTTTCACTGTACCATAAACTTGTGAGTAAAAAAGAAAAAATGAGCTATTCCCCTTACCGAAAAATTCCGAGACGACCTAATATATCATGAGCTCATTTCAACTCTTTACATTCAATATAGAACCTGAAATGTGTTAAAACACACTCCATAGAGACTAACATTAAATGAGAAACGATCGTAAAAAATTTTGAAAAATACAAAAAATAATCACTTTAGATCAATTTATACCCGTCCAAACCATGTAATAATAGTAATAAAGAGTAATTGAATTCAGTGAAAGTATGTGAAGTATGCCTTCCACGTTCTCTCTCCTCCCTTCTCTACAACATGTCTCGGTTCATCTCTTTTTCCTAGTCATAGCGGAACTCGGTATGTCTCATGTAGTGTAAAGAAGGAACAAGAAAAGAGAAGACCAATAAGAAAAGAAGAAGAAGAAAGAGACACCATAAAAACAAACGGTCTTCTTAAGGCTCCGGAGGTGAGATTCTTTCGTTATTACGAAGACCCAATGGTATGCGACGCACTGATGATGATGATGACAAGATAAAAATGATCCAGGTATAATCACGATATGCTTAGAGAAATATTTCTCGTGACTGACTCTCCCATCAGTAGCTGTTTAAAAAATAATGGCAATATTGTGAAACGAAAATGAATAAACATAAAAAAAATTTATGGGAGAAATATTTTTGGAATCTGTCGCACCTGTTCGTATAGGCACATTCCTCGTAGACGGAATGCCGTCCATGAACTATTTTCTCACGGATGTTCGCGCTGGTCATTGCCGTGTTTCCCCCCCCGCATTAGCGACATGCAGGGGAGAGTGACCATTGTGACGGGAATACCCGTATTTTCCGGCATGCCAGGAAATTCGTTTCTGGAAAATTTTTAAGCATCTTTATTTCCAGGGCTTGACAAATCGGGAAAAAAATTTTGCGCCAACAAAATTTTATAGGCGGCAGGCATTTTTCTTTTTGACGATAAAATTGACTGAAAACAGTGAATTTTTTTACTTGTCCGTGACGTAGGGATCATTTTCAATGGTAGGAGACAAGCTGATATATAATTTTACGATAATTTCGTGCTGTGTTCAGGCATCAATTCAGTCATCATACATGAAAATAATTCAATCAATTTTATAGTTGCCATGGGAACCTGGTATTTGTCAAGCCCTGCTTCTTTCTAAAAATCCATTCAATTGGCTAAATTCATACTGTGATCCTTATTAAATCTCGCTTTTATCGGCATGCCAGAACAGGACATGGCATTCAAAACGCTGGCGTCCTCGACTTTTACGGCATGCCGGGTAATGCGGAAGGGGGTTGGGATACGGTAAATACCACGTTCCATATAAATCCGAATTCAATTTTTGTAAATGTGGTTTATAAAGCACGAAAATCGAAATAACAAACATTGTTTACAACAGTGTCCTTCGACTTTTTTTTTTACCTGCTGACCGATGAAAAGAAGAGGAAACAATTATTTCTCTTATTTTCATCGGTTCCGCAAATTATAATTTACGAAAAATACATAAATAAGAAAAATAATTTGTGTACCGGCAAAACATAAATAAGAATGAGGAATATTCTGCGGATTGGGGAAATAATTTACGTACCGGAAGAAGATAAATAAGAAGGAGGAATAATTTGCGGACCGACAAAAATAAATATGGGAAAATAATTGGCGAAAATAATTAACATCAAAAAAATAAACAAATAGGAAAAAATTATTTGCAAACCAGCAAAAGATAAATAGGAGATATGCAGAGTTGATGGCATAGAGCTCAAAAAACGTTTTTAAGGAAAATGGTCTCTCCAATATTTTAGTTTTGAGAGATAGAAGAAACTTTTAATGATTAATCACAGCTTAAAAACTCAAAGCAAACAAATAATCTTAGTACTATAGCACTAGAAGGTTGGTGAGTGAAGGTTTAGTTATTCTTTTAGTGCCATCTGTTTGAGATAAATGCAAGCGATTTTCACCAATTTTCGATTTTTACCACGATTTTCGTGATTAATGCATAAAATTATGCATGGTGCTGCCATCTATGATTCAAATTAACAACTTTCCGAGAAGTATATGTTCCTTATTTTGATTTTTTTAAATCAGCCCTGTGATCGAATCCCTGCCGATTAACTTATTATTATTATTTTTAGGGAAAACCTATTTCAACAAAATGACGTGGACTCTTTATTAGTAAACACTTCCGACATCAGCGGGTGTCTTTGTGGAAAATCTGCAAACAAATCGTAGTTTTTGTGGTTTTCCCATAAGAAAGATGGATCACTGTGAACCTACTTTTATAATGACGTGTATGAAACCACAAAACAGAAACTGACGGAAAGCTTTAGAGTTCTAAAATAGCAAATACGCTCTTACTACAGTATTTTGAATGGACATCATTTTTTAATTAACTCCGGCATCAATAAAAAACGGTAAAAGGAATAGTTTTGTATCAATCAAAGGAGAAAAACCCAAAGTGTGAAAATAGAGTGAATTCCCAATATTTCAGACATGAAAGGATAAAGAATATTGGCAACATAATTATGCAGCTGCAAAGGGGCAAAACCTGATATCGACGGTATATTTTCACGAAAGCAGAACATTGCGATACTTTAATCTCTTTACAGTTTGCGAAAATGCTGAGGATGTGAGGTTTTTTTTCTCGTACAGCTATGATTAGAAACTACTGCTTCAATTGCTGTATTTTTGGTAATACTGTAATTGAGCGTATAGAAGGGGTAAATTTATATCCTTACACACCCTTTATCTTTTGAACAGTTCGTGATAGAACGTACTTTGAATTAGGAAAATTATCCAAATAACGTTTTCATTTCAATAGTATGTCATTTCTCCTTCTAGGGGCTGTATATGAATCGAAATAAAAGAATTTAATTTTTTAAACGGTCCCCCTACCCTCTGACTTCTAATTAAAAAATTGTGGCAATGTCTCTTCTGAGCCCCACAAAAAAAAATTCCATGTTTCTATCCGCTGAGAAATTGCTGACTGATTGCTGTTAAGGGAACATCTCGGAGTTTAGAAAAAATTTAATTGAATTGCAATTTTTCAAAAGTGCAGTCGATTCATGATGTAAGTCGAATTCTGATTACTCAAATATCTTTTCAAGTCGAGGTTTTCACTCGACCTCAGAACTTATTTCGTATTTTAGTGTTAAAATTTTCCCTTAACTCAAAGTTTTCTCCATTTAAGTGGAAGTTTCCGGGAATGAGAGAAATTTAAAAATTATATATGACGAAATATTTCTGTCAAATATTTCGTAATTAATATTTTACATAAATTTTCAAAACAACAAATTTCTGGATTCAGAAGTTGAAAAAATTTCATTGTAATTGTTATGGTAAATGCGATAAATCTCGTGATTATGCATAATCACCGAACATTTCTGCAACAGCTGAAATATATAATAAATCTTCAATGAAATCACTCAAATTTACTTTAACTTCGTTCTAGAATGATGAATTCTATCGGTAATGTTGGTTTTGTTTGCACATGCTGGTGCATGTGAAAAAGACAACATTACAAGACTGATAAAAATTTTTATGTTGACATCTTTTTAACATTTATTTAAATTAAAATTAATTTTTTAATATTTAACATCATTTTGTTTAGTCAGTTGAAACGCATGGGCTCAAAACATTTCGGGGCTAAGCGAGCTTGTGAACCCACAAAAACAATAATTTATACATTTTCGTCGGTACAAGTAACAAGAGGGAGGGAAAAAAAGAAAAAAAAAAATGCACATACATATAAAATACTAAGAAATAAGAGGCAACAAGAATGAAGTTGATAGACAAAAGAAATCGGCATTTACGTACGGCAAAGTACGTATGGTGTACGTATCACGGGGACAAAATTAATGAATTGATGAAATGAAGAGAGGAGAGTTGATAATTTTTCCATAGTTATCAAACTTACATACTTCATTTGGCGAATTATGAATAATTGCCGGTAATAGCGATAAGTACTGAGAAATACTGTGACGATTAGTGATTATGCGTAGTCACCGGTTTATCAAATTTACCACCACATATAATCAAAGTTCAAATACAGTAAAAGATCATTATATACCTGCTTACAGCGAGAATCTCGCTATGTCGAGTGATTTGCAGGTGATTGTAAAATAGCTAATGTTAAAGATACAAAAAATATTCGGTTACAGCGAGTTGAAAATTAGGAAGCATTCGCTATAACTTCATAAAAAATTTTCAAAAAATGCTGTTTTCTCCTTCTCTTTCTTCAAGAAGTGGACACGATTACTTTTATCATGGAACATGTTCCTCGTAAAAATTACTCTGAGGTACTTCCAACAAAGAATGAGCACAGAATTTTGTTAACCCCTTTCTTTCTATTTTTAAGCAGTCTCTATACAAATGGAATATGTGATGATTTAATGCACCTTTTTTTGTCTCTCCTAGACCCCCCAAAGCAGAATGTTTGTATTGTTCTGCAACGACCCATCAGCTGCTGAAAGTGTGTGTGTGTTTTTGCTGTAAAAATTTCCATAATAGCATTTTTCTACACTTCTCTTAAAATTCTTCCAGATTGTTCTGCAGCAGCACTAATTGCTCTACGACGTACGTAGTACACATTTCGGTATATTCTGCTTTGGGGCCAGAGGCAATTGCTTAAATGGGTGGAGACTTTCCTAAAATATCGTGAACACTTTGTCCATTTTAATGATCATAACTCCCCATCAGTCTACGTAACCCCTCAGGGATCTGGTACGTCTGGTACCCCTCAGGGATCGGTCCCTTTTGTTTCCAGGGATCAAAATCAGGGATAATTAGGGATCTTTTGTTTCCGTGTCCAAACTTAATCTTCTTCTCCCCCCTTTACTCTTTATATTATTTCTCGACTAACCCTGTTTTATAAGATCTATCATAGTCATCTTAACTTTGATATCTCTGGTAGTCTAACCAAACCATCCCACATCTTCAGACGACTCAACCATTGCTTAAAATAGGGGGCATGGTAGCCCAGGTCGATAAGATACTCGCCTTTAGGCGGTTCGTCCTTGTCAGAAACTTTCCTAACAAAGAGGTACAACAGAAACGGTGACATGACCGCAGAAAATTTTTTACCGCAGGGAGTCCCCCATCGAGGGGTTAGCGCACCAACCTCTCGATGAGTATAAAAACAAGCCTGCCGCTCGGAATCGGCAATAAATTGTAGGTCCCGGTCTAATTAGCCCTAGTGTGCCGAGAATGACCGTGGTGCGACAAAAATGATCAAATTATTGCTTAAAGTAAAACCTATTTTTGCATCCACTGACTGCTTAAAATGCTTTTTTCCTCATACCATTGGTGAATGGAACAAACTCCCCAGTTCTATTGTCAACTTCCCCCCACTACCACTAGTTTTTTGCACAATGTCAAACAATATCTGTCTCATTCAATCGCATTCTCTTGTATAGGCCTAGGGCCAATAATATTGTATAAATAAATAACTAAATAGACAACCGTATCAGGAGTTTAAAGTCGTTCCCGAATCACTGAAAAAACCGTGCTAAAAACTTTCCCATTAGCGGGAAAATGTTGACGAGTCCATAGATAAGAGCAAAGAATGTGTGAGAAGCGTTACAATAATTGAAAATTTTAATTGCTAGTGTTGCTCGGATTAAATCGCTTTGTAAATACGAATATTAGAACGAAATGATCTAAAAGACCTTTAGTGCAGATAAAGTAGCAAATTTCTACAATTTTATAACCTGGCAGAGCAAAAATTAAAATCCGCTTATAACGAGAAATTCGTTATAACGTTTTTTTTCCTCGTGATTTTCAACTATCGTTATAACAGACTTTTATTGTTTTATTTTCAAGATTGACTAAAATTTCACGCTAAAAGGTAAGCAATTATGTACAGGTGGGAATACCACCAAAAATATCCTTCATATCCTGCCAATATGACCACATGACCATTACGTATGCATTGTCCATAGGTTGGTGGTTGGTAACTGATTGATATTTGAAGCCCCGCAGATACTCAAACATAAATTGCTAATCGGGCTAATGTTGATAAACCACTAATTACAATTCTTACGCGAGGAGATCCCAGAAATAATCACTCATAATTCCTCTACGAGGAAATTCAGATGGAAATAGTCAGACATTGAAAGTCAAGTATAAATTAGTTTAAATCGTCGTTTGAGTAGCAACTGAGTATCGAAAACAACAATTTCTGCAGTTATGTGAATCATTACAATTATGTCACCATTATAAATATAGACTTGCTAATGTGTGAGATGATTACAAAAGGCTGCTTGTTCCGCAAGTGACTGAAATCACATCTACATCCGGATTTACAGAATCAACCTTCAATTCACAGGTGTCCAAATGATGAATTTTAATCAATATATCGACTAAACTCAAGGCAAATACAAACAAAACAAAAAAACTCGTTTCAATAATCAAATTCATAATCCGATCCATTATATATACGAGAACCACAAAGTATACTGGAACATTTCCCATGAGAATTGTTTTGATTGACATTAAATATTAAATTAATGTATAATTTAGTTTATAATTATTTTTGTTTTTCGCCCTTGACGAACCTGCTGCGCAGTGGGTTCGACGCCCTTTTACACCTGTGATGCCGCAAAAGCAAGCTCTTGTGTTTTTTTTTAATAATCCCCACACATAGTGACAACTTACATGGAGACAACATTGCGCAACGTAGGTTAAGAAAATAAATAAATAAATAAAAAGAAAGAACAGGTGATGATTCATCCAACATCCTGGCAATTTCTTGCGGATTGTAGAAAAAAAAAACAAGGCGAACGCAACACACACACAACAAATATTGCTCGAACATGACGCAAGACGAACCACGCACGTGCAACGACGACTCCATTCTGGTAAAAGAGTTATTAGCCGCTCGAATGCCCTTGATCGGAGACTTGTCATTATACGTGTCCGCTAACCCTATTAATTGTCGTATTTAACAGGACGTCGTTGACTCGCTAATTGCGATCGTATATCCGTTGTCGAATCGCCAATATAATTTGTCTATATTCGAGAAGATAACCTCTCCATATTACGCTGTAAAGATCGATCCAATGGCCTGTATAAAATTTGATTTATTTAGGGCACTTTGAGTTCCTGAAAGTGATTTCAACAGAAAATATGTCCCAAACTAACAAAACTGTTATTATTATTTTTTTCAAAATCTACGCTATCCACACAAAATTAAGAACATCATTTAAAACAGTCTTTCAAACTCAATTCATCGCCCCCTTTCTTAGAAAATATTCCCCCTTCCTTTCGCTGAACTTACTCATAGGATCCTCACGTAAAATTTGTAGATTTATTGCCCACCCGGTCTATTCCATCGTCCCCAAAGGGTGATATCACCCACTTTGTGAAACACATCTAAAAAGACCATTTCTTTGACTCTGTTACAGAGTTACCCTTGGACCCTTGCGACGGTTGCGGCACGTCTGGGTCCCATGCTTTGTATAGCCACAGCGCGTGGTAATAGAAATATATATCAAATAAAATTTTTTGTTGTAGTGAAACAAATGAATGTTTTGAACGTCAACTGTGGAAATTTAAAAGTATATAAGTAATTTTAATTTTTGTTGATTTCTGATCATTTCGAGAGAGTTGGGGGGGGGGGACTGAATAGCCTCCCCCCCCCCCCTCGCATCTCTTAAAATGGAATGGGGTAGGGAGCCTCAGGATTTTAAAAGATGCTTTGTTGGGGCCATAACGGAAAACAGGTTGGAAACCACTGGTTTAAAATCGTTACTAATTAGTGAAATTTATTCGTTCCATTGAAGGGATTACACTTCAGGGCTGGAACTAGTGAATGGGCAGTGGCGTCTGGTTCCCAGGCACAAAATTCATATCTAATTGAGGAAAAATACTGTTTATTGCAATATTAAATATGAAGTAAATTGTAGCCAAAAAATTAAATTTACGACAAATTAGCTGGTTATTGCTAAAATTGCTGAAGAGGGGGGGGGGAATAAAGGACTAAAGCGAATCGCAGTTAACTAAAATGTATTTCATGAAAAAGCATTCACCATGACTGGGGAACATTTCCATTGAGAAAAATACTGGAAACTGTGATCTGAAATACGGCAAAATATGGGATATTGCCAATTGTCATCTTAAACATTGCCACAAGTTACAAAATCACCAACCGTTGCTGAAATAGCTGAAAATTTTGAGTGAGTGATTCACAGAAAAAAACGTTAATCATACTCGTCTCGCATCTCTCTCTCATCATTGATCATTCATATGTAGCATAATTATCATAGTATAATTTATAAGTTATGAAAGTTTTCATTCACGATTTTAAGCAACGGTTAAAAATTCGAATAAGCTTCGTTGAAAAAAAACGGAACAATTCTATAAAGTCGGAGTGGGCAAAAATACCAGCATGTCCTGTAAAATACGGGACACACATGGTCACGCATCTCAATTCTATTAGTTAGAGGTGCTTTGAATGATTTCAGATATTTTCTGTACTAGAAATTTGTACTACTGTAAAAAAAAACATTTTTCGCACCTGAATAGCGTACCGTTTTCCAGGATACTTTGCACCTATATGGGGTGACTTTACACTAATGCTGAAAAAATGATTCAACGTTACCTAACGACTAAATTGTAATGAACAGGGCTCGGACTTTTATGCTCTAAAAACTTCTAAAACATTCATTTATGTCCTTAAAAAACTGTAAATATGCCCTATAAAACGAAAAATATGTCTAAAATATGTAAAAACTTTTTAAAATAAAAAATTGAAAAAAAAAAAACAAATTTTCTCTCACCAATCATTGAAGACCTCGTTTATGTTTTTCGGTGTTGATGTGCCGCAGGACAGTGTATTTTCTTTCTGTAGCAACTTTAATATTGCACATTTGCAAAACAATATTGTTTCATCTGTGCAGAACACTTTTTCACCATTATTCGAACGAATTTCTTCAGTTTCTGTGAAGTGCATTCCTTCCTTGAGGGAGAATTCGATTTCACAATAATACACGAATCATTCACAATCGATACAGAAATTATTTACGGTTACCATAAGAGTAAACGAATTTGAAATTCAGTGTCTTTTATCTGGACCTGCTTGATCAGATTCAATAATGGTATTCTTATCGAACCAAAATTTCCCTCAAAAATTTCTCTTTTGAGTGTTCCCCCCTCCCCCCCAATTCCACAAATTCGGAATTAATGTGCTGCCATCTATAGTACAGACAAAAATATCCAGCTGAGCATTTATCTGTGTAGAAAAGCATTGTACAAAATAAAAAAAAATTGAGTAATTCTTTTTTTCCTCGATAAAAACTGAAAATTTCCCACAAACGCTAAAAAAATTTCCCCCATGGACCAATATTAGCCAATTTGTCCCACGAGTTATCATAAAGAAAAAAAGAGCTCTCGTTAGAAATGAAAATCGAAAAAAACCAATCTGAAATATTTACTTTTTATCAAAAACTCTGAAATATGCAAAATATAGCTTGAAATTTTGGAAATATGCTCTATCACGTAAAAATAACGAAATATACAGACATAGAAATCCGATCCCTATATACGTAGTAAGAATATTTCCAAACACTCTTTCTCAATTCTTCCCGACAGGAGACATTATCGGTGAACTTACGCATTTCAGTTACCAACGCATCTGCCATCTTGGATATCGTATGCTAAACATATTTATGCTGCTCAATATCAACTAGAACTTTTGCCACGAAATTTTCGGGCGCAAAATGACGAATGCATCAATAACTCAAATACACGAGTTAACTGATGTTTACTGCGGGCACAATCGAAACTGGAAATATTCATTAGACTAGCCACTAGGTAGCATTTAATTCTTTTTTTAAGCATTGGTGTAAAATCACCCCCGTGGGTGCAAAGTAGCCCATTAGAGTACAATTATGGTAACATTTATTATCCATTACCCTAAAACTAAAAATTCTAACGAGTGTTGATACTGGCCGTAAAATCCTTTTAAGAATAAAAATCAGAAAATTAACATTTAACATCATGAACAATTTAAAACATACGATGGATTTATCACACCACAATGCATGAAATAAAGACGACAGGGACGTGTCTTCAGTGGTGTAGATGGTAGCATGCTTGCACGAAATGCAAGAAAGTCTGGTATTGAGTCCCGGTGGAGATCCGATGCCTTTTTTTTTCCGAGTTCACCTCGGCATTATATCCAGAATATATGTTTCCTTTATTTATACAATGGATAATTAACACGTCATCAGTATAATATTATAAACTGCTAAAACGTTTGTCTTTAATTTACCTAAATAGAATGTTCAGAGTTTTTGTGAAAAATTACTGATTTCGTATTGTTTTTCTATTTTTGTATGAGAAACATACACTTGGTACATTACATAACTTAATTTTGAAGTATAATGTGAGACTACAGTATTTCGAAGATGGAAGTAACCCAGTGCCGTCTTAATGCATTGGCCCACCCGAGCACGGCCCGGGGCCTCAGGAGGAGAGGGGCTTCACAAAAATGAGATCCAGTTGAAATCTTCTAGAATTTGTAATGTAGGGTCTCAGAAAAACAACTTGACCGGGGCCTCATGATGCTCTTAAGACGGCCCTGTAGTAACAATTGATCGATTGACCGGTCATTCAAATTTCGTGTCTCACTAAAAAAAATTGGGTGCTCATTTTATAATCTTTCCACACACAGTGAAGAATAATATCAATCAATTTATAATCTATCTGGAATTTAAACTTTTAAATTTCTAGGAGCTTATCTAGAATTTTTTTAAGATAAAGTATTGTATAGTCACGCTCGATTTCACGGAATAATATGGCAGTTATTATCATTCCAATTTAATTTGCAATTTTTAACAATTTTTTTTTTTGGATGTAATCGGCAACTTTACTTGTGTGTGTGTGTGCGTGTGCGCCCTTGAAATTTTTTCCGTCGTAATTGGCAACTTTCTTGTATTCGATAATTTTTTTTCCTGTATTTTTATGAGAGAAATATGGTCAGCCTAAGTACTTATCGCGTTGCGTGTACTGATACTTTTCTGGAGGAACGCCTTTCGCGGGCCGGAGGTTATGCAACCCTGCTAAAAAGGCTTTTGAGGAATTTTGAGTCAGTTATGACTGAAACGAAAATCGTGAAACATTAAAAGATAAAATTTTGATACTTAAAAACACAGATCATACTTCACGTAAACAGTGCTTTGGATATCATGCACGGTTCACGATAGTTAGAGCTTTTTATTAGATTTTAAGACCTCATTTACATTGAGATAATGTGTGTCCACTAAATCAATTTCCATGGGCATGAAATAGCTTATTTTTTCCACTCCCTTATACTTATCACATGTAATAGCATTAGTTGATGGAATATTTTTAACGAATTTTACTTCCTTTATCTCTGAATATTTTTCGTCTGAAACATGAAAATTACAAACAGATGAAATTGCATTTACTAGAATGTAACCAATAATCTCTCTTATTGGTGGCATTTTTCAAGTTTTATAAAAGTACTTTTACCAAACTTTTATAGTGTAATCCCGGCCCTACTCATAGGGAGGAATATCTTAACGTTATAGGGTTTGTCAATGCTTTGATACTAAATTCAATTAATATTTAACTTTTATGACGAAATTGATGAAGTATAACTTTTCATAAAATTATTTCTTTATGCTTTGTTAATTACAAATCAAACTTGATGAAGCGAATTACTGGACGTGGCTCTCTAATGATTGCTAATAATGCCTACTGTATCGAAGGATGTTCAGAGGTTTCATGAATTTGATATCACTTTGTCTTTTAGTCAATGCTTCCCAAACTTTTCTAGCTCACAGCTCCCTTTGTAAATCAAAATTTCTTTCATTTTTTGTAGTGCCTAAGTCAGAAAAGGGGCTGTCTGCTGTCTATCTAACATTTACAACACCGTTAGACTACTGTATTTTCACAAAAAAGTAATACTTAAAATTCACAAATTATTGATGTAAAATGAAGAGGAAAAGTGCGTGTTTTGATTTCATCGTGGCACTTCGGGACATCGCGGAACACAATTTGGAAACCACTGTCTTAACAGAGTCTTTCTTGGCACAAAGGTATAAATTTTACTTGTGGGAGAATAAGACGTCACTATATGAGGAGTATACATACCAAATTGTGCTACAGAAGTAACACCCCATACCGAGCGCTTAACTCTTAAATCTCCTGATTATTGGCGACATGAAATATGAAATAAGCCGTATGGAATCAGCTATAAACTAATTGTATGTCCTGATCTAATTAACCTAAGTGTGCATAAAATGATCATGGTGCAATAAAAATAAAAAATTTAGTTTTTAAAAAACAAATTATGTTATACTTATTTAAATTGCTTAAGGAATTTCAATTGAGTAATCAAAAAGTAAAAGAGTAATTAAATCTCAATCACCTAATGCCGTGGTTCTCAAACATTTGTCACCCACGGCTCCCTGGTGCGGCTCCCCAGAATAGTCTGGTGTAGATATTTCCCCCATATAGAAAAAAACACTTCAAAACATAAATAGGCCCACAAATCAATATCTCCAGCTAGTCGCGACGCCCTTTACAAAGTTTGGCGACACCCCTAGGAGCCGCGGCGTACCCTTTGAGAAACCACTGACCTAATATTCAAAATCACATTTTCGCTATCATCCTCACTATGTGTAGCTCCGGATAATTTTTTGTCAACTTATTTCTTTATGCTTTGTATATCATTTATTCATTTATACAATATAGTTGGTCCTGGGGCCTATACAAGAGGATGCGATTGAAAATGACAAAGATATTGTTTGATATTGCACAAAAACTAGTGATGGGGGGGATTCGACAATAGAGCTTGGGAGTTTGTTCCATTCATCAATGGTATGAGGATAGAAGCTATATTTTAAAGTAGTTAGGGAAGCAAAAATAGGTTTTATTTTAAGGGAATGGTCGAGTCTTCTAGAAATGTAGGGTGGTTTGGCTAAGATACCAGAGGTATCTATATTGAATTGACCATGAACAGTTTTATAAAACAATGCTAATTGAGAAATGGGACGAAGAGTAGAGATAGGGAAGAGATGAAGTTCGTTTTTGAGCGGACAAGGAAACGAAAGATGACCAGCAGTCGTAAGCAAATCGGGGGATTTATTTTGGATTTATTCGAGTTTGTCTATATTACCGGAAATGAAGGAGTCCCAGATTTCAGCGGTGTAAGAAAGAACGGAGGTGATATAAGTTTGGTAACAGAGATGTCTAATATCCCGAGTGGAGTGTTTAACGTTGCGGTGGAGGAAGAAAAGTTTGTTTAAGGCACACTTCTGGTAAACGTAGTCAACATGTTTGTTCCAACGTAGGTCGGCTGAGATTATGACCGACCTATCATTATTGACCTATTATTATTATTGAGAAATATGTAAAAAAAAAAAATTGAAAATATAGTATTTTGAAAAATATTAGTTCAGATCAAATCTAAAGTAATTAAAGATTTAAAATGAACTCACTTTTAGGATCATCCAATATGAAAATCTTTGATCTCTAGTCGTCAAGTTTCGTTACAAAATTATATTCTCTTCTTTTTATACGTTCGAGTGCTCTCTCTCTCTCTCTTTCTTTTACCACAAAAACCACACAAACAACAGTTTATATTTTGCGTTTGGTATATACTACGCGGTCAACAAGTTGATTTTATTGTTCATTATTACCAGAAGTCTTTTTTTCCCAATTAAAAAGCTGACGTTACGCATTCATTTTTTTTCCAAGAAAAAACGGTGAATTATTCATTTTTCCATCATTATAAACATCATCAATTAATTCACTTATTGGTATTTTACTAGTTCAGTCGCTTGTCACGAAGGACGTAAGCTCATGTTTTCGACACTGATTTCACAGAAATGTAACTCATGTTGTCGAACGTGACGTCATAAAAGCACTTTTCTTCATTGCCGATGACATTACTATCGAAACGTTCGTATCCTGGAAACAATTACGTAATGCATATCCAAGTTTTCGAATTCATAAGAAATGAATATCCAAACTTGGGCCGTAGGCAGAGGGGGGGGGGTGTCAACTGCCCCGAGCGGCAGTTTTAGGTGTTAACAAAGAACACCATTACAAAATTATCGAATTTTAAAGTTGTGGGGGCGTCAAAATAATGTTTGTCCCGGGCGGCGAAAATCCAAGTTACGGCCCTGATCTAAACTACTGTATATACACACTTGAATTTTCATAAGTAATCTGACCTTATTAAGCCAGGAGTTTTCTTCTAAATACTGCATTTAATGAACTTATGCAGGGCCATAACTAAGATTTTTTCTGCCCGGGACAAACATTTTTTTTCCTCTCCCACAGCTTTAAAATTCGATAACTTTATAACGGTTCTTTGTTCCCATCTGAAATGGCCACCCCTTAAATTTTTTCCGCCCGAGGAAGTCGCCCTCCAGTTCCGGCTCTGGATTGTGATTGTAATAACTTATGAGAATATACAATACACTGCCCATAAAAAGATTACGGTTGCCTTGTTCTAAGTATGGATAGCTTCTTGATTTTTTCCACTATATCTATCGTACTTCTTTTTAAGCGTATCAATTATGTTAGAATCCACGGCCCTCGAAGGTAAGCTATTCCATTTATTAAAAATCCTATTAGAGGGGCAAAACTCCCTGCGACACCACAACCTGGAATTGTCCCTTACCAAATAATACTTGCAACGATGACGACTTTGGAATGTCAATCGGTGATCCTATTGTACATTTTATGTTCTGAAATATCGCAATCGTAAAAATTAAGATTTTAATGAAAACACGAATTTGAAATTTGTTAAAACAGCTGCATAGTATATCGACCATATAGTTTAATACACTGAAACCCCTCTTAACGGACACTCCTCAGATGCGGTCACCCCTCTTCTACGGCTAAATGATAATTATGTATAATAAAAGTATAGTGAAAGCATATAATTGTATAATAAAAGTATGCATTTCAAACTCCTGATTACCAGTCACCCCTCTTTTACGGACGAATTTTTTGTTCCGTCGGTGTCCGCAAACGAGAAGTTTTACTAATTTGAAATTTCTATTCCGTCAATTGTTTTTACGCTTTAAACTTTAAAAGAATCTATTCCTCGCCATTACAGTTCTAACAAGCAAATTAACACAGAAATTTCAACATTTGTAAATTAGACCATGGCTTCTTTTTAACATCCTTTATCCATTAAAGTTATAATTAATTTCCATTGAGCGGTCCATTTCCAAAATTGATCTTATGATGGTTTACATCAATGCTTCTCAACCTGTGATCCACGAAGGGGGATGCAAGTTGTCTTAAAGCTAATTTATCACACAACCAATACAAATTTATACAATAACTCAGAAAGAACCCTAAAAAGTTAGTTTTCCCTCGAATGGTTTTAGAAATTTCACTGGTTTTTTCTTGGAAAACTGAAAGAATATGAGAAACGCTGGCATCTACAGTCAAACTCGGTTATAACGATATCGAAGATTCCACCAGTATAACCGAGATCAACGTTCTCAAGATCGTTCAAGCATGGAAAAATATAATCCGATGCAATCAAATACTTATACATTATTGAATTATTCCATCACGATGAGGGCGACCTCAATTGAGCGAGAAAAATACGGGAAATTTTCAATTTTCGCTTAGAATGTTCACCGGCAAAATTGGCAATTTTTGCCGACAGGGGTTATTCACGGACAGTAATTATTATCGCCCATAATTAACCCTTAATGAAAAATAACTTGCTACAGCAAGTCTGTGAACTGTAATATGAATTTGAAACATTATAAAAATATGGGAAAAAATAGAACTTGTGGAAAAAGAACGGACAAAAAAATGTTTCTCTTACCTGCGGGAACGAAAACGTCGTTGTTATTGTCGTCTTCATCGTAATTTCCGGCATCCTCGTAGATGATCGTGGTCGTGTTGTTGCCGATCGGGAGGTCCTGTTCATCGGATGGTGGGGAACACGTCTTCGTAGGGATGAACGGAGGCGCATCGACGTCCGACGGAGGCGTCGGCATCGACTTCTCCCAGTTGTTCGGAGGCGACGAGGCCGAGACCGAGCCTGACGTGTACCGGATACGTTTTGCGGTTTCTTGGTTGTTGCTCATTTTCTTGGAAAACGAAGAGGCCGCCCTCGCGGAGCCGTAAGCTGGCGGTGCCGCACGCCTTATTATCGTAAAAACACTTTCCGAACTATACGTGCTACAAGATGTTGTGCGGTCAAATCTGGAAAATCTATTGGAATCAACGTCGTCGCCGTTGTTTCTTTCAAACCGACTGTTTTTCTCCGGCGTCTGGGTATTCGTTGATTTAAAGTCATTAATAATAGAAACCTCAGACTCTTCACAATCGAATCGTCCGTCACTGGAAGGTAATTTTCCGTTGAAGGGTCTATAATCCAATTCTGCGCTTTCGAAACTATTCTTTTGTGTCCTATTCAAATTAGATTCGCTTTCAAATATTTCTTGACCGATGACCTCGCGGTCAACTTGCGGTAATCTGTTCTCTCCGATGGCACATCCACCATCAAAACTCTCGCTAGACTTTTGTAGCAGAGAAAAACTCGTGAAGTTCGTGAGACTTTGAACAGATCTTGATCTTTCTGATGGAATCCAGTTACTATTCGAGGATCCAGGACTACGTGGATCGTCACAGTCTACAAACGCAGCTTTTGAGGGATTAGTGAATTCGCCGAATTCCCAATCATAGTTCTGTACCATAATATCTTGATGACTTTCTTTTTGTGGCTCACTCGACGTCATTTCCATGAATTCTGGAGGGGATTCGGAATACTTTGGTGTTTTTGGTAAGGAAAAAATGTCTTCGAAGACATCTAGATGTGATTCAATCTTTGAAGTTTCTCTGAAACCGATGAATTTTGAATTACACTCGTGCAAAGAGTTAATCGATTCAACCGGCAAGTCATCGTAAAATGTCCATGGATTCAAATCAGTGCAGTACAGATTTGATGATGACATAATTATTCAACGGCAGGATGCAAATAATTATGAGATTATTTTCTCTTGGAAACTTCTAAAAAAATCGGATCTCATTGATCAATATTCATCAATATCACGAGAAGATTCGGGTCCATAATTCACACTGTATTCTGCAAAAATGTCTCAAAACTGAACTCATCAAAATCAAATCATCGACAATTGTCTCAACTCATTTTCATCATAATATTTTCGTAATTAATTCATACAACGGCGCACATATGAGAGATGATAACCCTTTAAATTTCGACTTATGCCACCTCAGTGACTGCCACAGCACGGTCACTTTTATCTGCCAGATCGATCCTATTACACTGGGAAGTAATCCTTTATGATGATTATGATGTCAAATCAAAACGATCTTGTAACGGTAGCCAATATCAAAAAACTGCGACAGTATCATCACGCAGCATTCATGTCGTGACGATCCCGCGTTCGCGTGTGTGTGTGTGTAATGTTGTACATCATGTGCTCACGCGTATATTAAGATAAAAAGGCGGGAAAAAAAAGCGATCAGGGGAGTAAGTAGCAAGTGGTAGTAGTATTAATGGTCGGGAGGATTGATAGTGCTCGAGTTGGGGAGGCATAGAGGGATGGAGTGGGCCCCAGGTACCTCATTGGTTTGTGGGTTTCGGTTGCTGCCTCTTTGCTGACGACGACGTCTTCGGATGATGGTGATGAATTCCTCTTCGCCTTCCGCGGGGTTCTGTTAATTGTTGGTGGTGGTGGCGGCGGTGTCCCCACTCTCTCTCTCTGGACACCCAAGTGTACATAATCATTGGAGAAGGTTAAGCCGATGGCAATTCTGGGGTGGCGAAAAAGTAAACGTCACAACAACAAGCCCCCCCGACCGACTTGCATTCATGAGCCCGCCCACCCATCTTATAACGGCCGAGTTATTCTTCCACGACTTCTTTTAGCACATCACATACCTGCCTATTGAAACACACAAGAACTAGTTCTTCTTCTTCTTTCTTGGATGTTGATTATCTTTCTTCTTCTTTTCTTTTTGAAATAACGGATTTTCTTATTCTTCTTCCTTCTTTTATTCGTTTGGTGAAATGCGTCCGAGAAAGAATTATTATTTTTCTTCCCTTTGATGATTATGAAAAAAGACAAAGAATCTCGTAAACTTACGACAATCGGTGAGTTTTATGAGGGGGTTTCTCAACGGTTCCCGACGAACCCTAGGGTTCCCGAAACGTCGCGCACCCCTAAAGTCACTGTCTGATAACATAGATATTCCTTCAAAAAGTTCTCTAAAGCAGTGTTTCTCAACATTTTTTAGCCCATGGCTCCCCTTTCGGACCATTTTTTCTTCTCGTCCCGCTACCCATTTTATCCAGGCTCCTTACCCTCATTTAAAACTGTGATCCTTATCGAATTGTATTACATCGAAACTAAATTTTCAACGAACAAAAATTTTGTAAATGAGATCGATCTTTGAAAGCCTATGAAAGTCAAGCAAAAGGGGAAGCCATAGCAGGTGATTAAGGGAGCCACGGGGAGAGGTAAAAAGAAATTCAGATATGAAGCATAGTGGGGGGGGGGGGAGTGTGAGACTTCTTTCTGAACCCTACAGAACTACCCATAGAATAAAACGTCTAAGGGGGCCATGACGTTAAGAAACACATTACTCTGGAGTAAGGCGACTGCATAAGGATATATTCTATAGGCTATATATACACTATGGAGCAGCATTTCTGGATCAGATTTATATGGCTACCTTCGGCTTTAAAATATTCCGGGGGATCCACTAGTGAAAATCAGGTTTATGGAGAGATGTGGAGGAGTGATAAAAAAGAGCTACAGAGAACAGTGAAAAAAAGAGAGAAAAAAATGTAACTAAGAAATGAAAATATGGGAAGAACATTTTTACAACAACCCATAAAGCCTCTCTAAAAGGGAAGCTGACAAGATTCATCCAGAACCCACTGATCTCACACACACAGTCCTCTTATAATTTCAAAAATATTTCACACCGTAAATTTAAATTCAGAAATCAATGTCTGCATCAGTAGTTCTCAATTTTCATGCGCCAACGAGAGCATATGCAATTTTTTGTGAAGGTTAGGGTGAAAATGTCCGAATTCGTTGTCAAAAATGGCAATAACTTTAACCGTATAACATGGTTGTCCCTACTGTCGCATGGCAACTTGTTGGTCGTTCCCAGACACCGTAGTACTGTGTACCGTGCTCGAGATCAGTGGTGTAGCTCCTGAACCAGGGGGGGGGGGCAGAGAGTAAAAAGATTGAGAAAACCTGGCATACAATGATAGACATCGGAAATAAAAACTTCAATTTTTAGCAATCACTTATTTTAAAAAAAAATCGATTAACGAGATAATTACTCAACGAAAATAGGAATGTTATTTCTTAAATTGGCACTTTAGTCACAGGGATTTACGTATCATTCTCAGATTAATCTTGAAGCGTCAAAATATGTCATCGTAATTTACGAGACATGAGAGTAATAAACATCCACAATCATAAATCATTAAACTGACGACATGATAATTTCTAAGAAATTCCCTAAGCAAACATTATGCATCGTAGTTATCACAATGAGAGTCTAATATACATAAGATAATTCTGAAAATTATCCCTCTCACTGATCCTCGGGTATGATCCAACACAGAGAAACCCCCAGCACACTTTACTTTGACCCTGATGATTTCTGAGAAGAAAAAAAAAAAGAGAGAAAAGAATATCACAGTAGAAACGTCTTGTTGTTGGTGGTCGAACTCAAACCCACAGCTAATTTTCTTATCTTCCTCTTCCCACCCCGAACGAAGACATGAAATCAAGGTTATCTCATTATATAATATAACGCCTTTTCTTTTCTTGGAAAACCATCTCGATATCTCTCGCAACGCATACACACAAAAAACATCTGTACATGTCATAACACACGGGGCTTGTTTCTCAGCTATAAATCTTTGCTTACGATATAAAAGACGAATTTTCATAATTTTTTTACATTTCATTAGTTTATATGAACACAATTTTGTCATTTTAAAAATTAATTCCTATACTTATGGCAGCTTGATTTATTTGGATAATTTCGTTTTTGAATTATCAGTTCAGAAAAAAACTTTATCGATGTCTTGGGAAAATCAGTAGACACCGAGAATTGTCCGGCATTCAAAGGACCAGGGTATGTCAGAAAATTGACATCGTCCGATAACCGGTAGGAGATGTTACTATTGACATTTTTTGTGCACAAAGTTTGTACTACAAACTAAACAGTACTTGTAAGTCTACGAAGGCCTTTTGGTGACACTATAGACAGACTTACCTTACCTATTATTTAGATTTCGAGTAAACGGTATAAATACTGTAAATATAATGCAACCCTTAAGCCTAACTTTAACATGAAGGGCTCCCTGTGCAAAGCAGGAATTGGGTCCCCAGGCCCGTCATTTGGGGGGGGGGGTCGGGGGGGCCGTTGCCTCCCTGGCTTTTGAAAATACACTAAAAATGATATATATATATACAAATATATATACATACGTTGAGTACATGTCTTCCCCCCCCCCCGGAAAAAGTTGAAATTTCGGCCCTGTGTGGGCTCCCCCCAACTCCTACCTGGTACCCCCAACTCCGATTGATGAAAGATCTATAGGTTGTTAAAGCTTAGTCAGTATGAACCCCACAGTGGTGGTCGGCTGAAGTTGGTTTTCTGTGGTTCCCAACTTCAAGGCGCAAATGCGAGCCGATCTCCCCGTTAAAAAGTCTCGCCACAGAGAGCAACAGTCCTACAACGATAAATCATTCAACCATAACACTTCACTCATAGTTAGTAAAACTGGGGGGCAGATGACAGCACTACACATAACAAGCATTACACAGAAACAAACTTTACGTCAGGTTGCACTACACGTACACGCACATTCTCGCATGTACCGATTCGTTGGGGGGTTCCGCGGGGGGGGGGTGCATGTGTGGTGTAGCAGTAGTAGGTAGGGGCTCGGGGATCCATGATGTTCTTAAGTCAGCCACCTCGTTGGGCAATTTGCCTGTTGTGGCGTTGTATTTGTATTTGTTGTATTTGTATGTATTGGTATATACTTAGTACGTTTAATTATAACTTAAATGACTAATTAAATGTACCAAATAATTTACTCGATAATTATTTATTATTAACATAATATTCATATTCTTCATTTGTATTTGTAATTCTATTTTTCGTAATGTGTTAGGTAAATGATTACGACATCGAATTTAATTTTCAGAAATGATCCAATTTCTCAACGCAAATGGTCATCTAGAAATATTTTTTAACAAAAAATTTCAGATATTTTTCTGCTAAGAAAAAAATAATTTTAATTCGTATAAAAATACAGTAATTTCTTACGTAAAATACGTAGATTATAGTAGATTAATAGATAAACTGAGTATAAAAATTTATCTGAATTTATTAGTATGGATTACCACAAGCTGCTATTATACTGTGTCTGTAGCTTTTTGTTGTTCTGGGAAGTTGAAAAGTGAAAATATTTATTTTTTTAAGAAAATTTAATCAAAAAACAAATGACGTATAGACGCGAATGGAAGAATCGACGTTTTTACTTATCACGTGACTACTCCTCCCACCCCACCCCCCCCCCGTTTCCTTTAACCACTTAACGATCAAGGACGTACTATTGCGTCCAAACATCCAAAAGTTCTATATTTTTTCCTTTCCTCTGTCCTCATCACCGCGAAGCTTTATTGCAACCGTACGAAAAAAAGTGGTTTTTTTTACCTCCGTGACGTATTCTTCTACTATATATATCTAAGAGCGAAAGAGAACAGGTAGGTGAGGGTGAAAAGAAAAAAATCTACTTCGTACCCACTCTATTATCTGTAAGTATTACAGATAATAGAGAGAGAGAGAGAGATAAGAGTATAATAGATAAGTACTTATCTCTCGCTTTTATACTTATGTATTATACTGTTTTCCTTTTATTTGTTTTTTTTTCCTTACTTTTCTACTTTTTCTTTTCTTTTTCTAACCAGCGGTTAGGTTAGGACAAGGTTACCATATTTATCACCGATTCGTCAAACAGAGGTCATCCGAATTTCCTGCCAATCACTTGCAAGCGAAGCGATTAAGATTTCAGATTGGCGATAAAAGTAATAGCAGAAGTTTGCATTTGCGAATCACTGAGTGACATTTTTCTCAAAGTAGCGAAGTTTTCAGGAAAAATAAGGTAATGATGTTCCGTATCTCGTACGCTAATACTACACATTATTAGTGTTTTACGTATAAAGAGACAAAAATTCGATGCAGGTGCTGTATCCGGCGGACGTCTTCAATTACAGCTTGACGACGAGATAACATCTTTTTCCTCGCATTCAATTCAAGCACGATGAGTCAGTCAATTGTTAGGTCTGTTAATAGATCCACCAACTATCCTAGTATGTATATAATACATTTTAAAAAAAAAAGTTGTGAGGTGATCACCATATAACCACCACTTACCGTTAGAAAACAACACGACGCCATTCTTTGAGATCACCCGACATACTCTTCCGAAAATCATTAACAAAGGAAGAGATAGAAAACGTTGTATATACTGTATATATATAAAAAAAAAAGTCCTAAAGGTTTTTTCATATTTTTTTTAGGTATATAACACTTTTGAATTCGGTGCTCGTCCTCAGTTTGCGAGACCTTCGACACCACGAAACAAAGACAAGGACTAAGAAGCTCAAGTTTTTCATTTTATTTTAAAAGCAAGACTTAAAATCGGGATTAGTGACAACATTCCTGTGTCGAATATTAGAATTATAAGCTCCCTGACACGTGATGTCACGATCGTCCCTCCCGAGCGAGTGCGTCAAGAATTCTTAATTCACGTATTATTATATGAATTGGTCCTTTGTTGTGTGAATCAGGCGAGAGAAGCTCAGTATTGCCGCTCTTAGAATTAAGTCTAAGTAAGTGATCGTAAATTCTTTTTCTGTGCCCCTTGCCTTTTCGATGATACCGTCGCGGGAAAAGAGCTTTTAAGCGCTGTTATGGTTTCACTCTTTCATTATGGCCGACCCGGGGATTTTCTTCAAATTGAAAATGGAGATATACCTGTCCTAGTATCACCACAAACTTTATGTCAGGGGTTCTCAACTTATGGGTCGAAACCCAAGTTTGGGTCTCAGAGGCTCCTGAGATGGGTCGCAAGAGAACCCGCTTACAATCCACGATTAATGAAAAACATTTCGTGATAAATGGAAAATAATTCCAGAATTAATGGAAAAACATTTCGTAATAAATGGAAAATAATTCCAGAATTAATGGAAAAACATTTCCTAATGAATGGAAAACATTTCCTAATGAATGAAAAACATTTCCTAATGAATGAAAAACATTTCCTAATGAATGGAAAAGGATTTCCAGAATTAATGACTAATAGAAAACGATTCCAAAATCAATGATTAATAAAAAATGATTGAAGAATTAGTGATTAATGGAAAATGATGAGAGAGAAAAACAACCCTACAATAAATAGAAAAGGATTTAAGCATATATATATATATATATATATATATTACAGCATATATATATATATATGCTGTAATATTGATTTTCGGTGTTTCTGTCTGTGTGTATGTTCGCCATACAAATCTACAATTTCATAGCAATCTTTGCCCAATTTTGTATGAGTGTCAAACAGGTACTAAATCAAACGATAGGCTACTTTAAAAGTTTTTCAGAGATGAGCAAATGCCCGATAGGATCAAAAAACTGTCCGATGACTCGTGGAATGTCTACTTTGGTTACCTTGGTTCCCAAACAATGGTTTGTCACCGTTTTAATGCTCCCAGTATAAGAAGAAAACACAGGCTGTGCCTGGTATTCTGGTAGTTTGATAAATATTTTTTTCAAAGTTGAAGAAAATCGATTTGAATTTTTTTTTAAAAACCCATAAAAAAAATTCGGAAATTTTTTTTCGATGTTTTTTCCTTTTCGGGGGATACACCCCCCCCCCCTCCGAGGAGATGAGCATTGATGCTACGGAGAAGCTTGGTTCCAAGGTTGGCATGTATGCTGATCACAGCTTCAACGTATCGTCTTGAGACAATTTCCAGTCATTTTATATACTACATCATCTGTAATTTTTTTTTTTACTATGGCCCCCCTCATTCTTATTTTCTTCCTATTACTGAAACTGAGAAAAAAACCGGTATGTTACAAATTTCAATGTACATCAAGTCCCTTTTCCAAGTTACATTTTTCAATCAGTTTCAATGGGTGAGGAGAGAAAGAAGATGGTGTCACACACACATGGAGGAAAAGGGAATTTATAGAAACCAAGACAGAGACAAAATTAATCTGAAATTTATCGCTTGATTACAATTGAGGTACTTTTTACCTCAACTTCTACATACTTCTAAAACTTTATACCAAAACGGACTGATGTCAACGAATTTCATGAACCTTTTTTGCCCCCAAAGGTCAAGGTACATGCAACAATCCATCTCAGAAAAGCGGCTAAAGGATTTCGAACCGATTTCGAACTATTAAAGCAAAGGGTGGAAATTTTGCAACATGCTACGTGATAACCATTTCTTGATTATTTTTCTTTATACTAGACACTTGCGTGGGATAAGATCAATTTCATCCCTCAGAATGTTCTAATAACTCCCAGAGTTTTAAATAATGCCTGTCTTCTTACGTCTAAGGTTAAAATGGACTTTATCCCACCCAAGATCTCGAACCAAAGCCGGTAAAGAAAATGAAAATGCTTCTCAATCATTAATTATAAGGGGGCATAGAATGTATATACACTGGTTACAAACTTGACAAAGCCATCACGTTGTTATATCGTACATTAACGCTGAAAGAGGGAAAGGTACAGTGTGAGTAAATATATTTAGTTTCCCTTGATGTGAGCCGCCGTATGACTGGAATCGAGTCCTTTGATTATCTGCCGAAATAAGGAATTATCATATTGACCGCAGTGAACAGAACTGCCAGTGGACGCCCCACATCGCGAGGTCTTTCATCAGCTCAAATTATTCAGTCTTGGACCACACACACGAGTGTAGTGTATAGTAGGTAACACACTGAGGTCTTTTTCGTCGCCGTGATTCACAAACCGCTCCTTTATTTACACGGTGACGTGAAAATCGCCGGAAGAGCCATCTTCATAATGATTAAGACGGTGGAAATGTTTGAAGGAAAAACCGAACGGTTTTTTTACAATGTCTTTCCCCCAAACTAACTTCCTGATTGATATATTTTAGCGGAAAAAATGCCTCTTTTTGAACTGACAATCATGTACTGATAATTATGATGACTCATATTGACTGACTGCATTTATCAGTTGCTACAATACGTTGTAGAACTTTGTTAATTCAAGACACCGGGAAGGGTTTTGTTATTTTAACTGAGATCAAGGTTTTTAATGGTGGGGGCGAGGGTGCTATTTGTTCCTCATATAAATAATACAGCAATGAACGAACGAAGCTTGCATCATAATAAGGAGATGGACGTATATACAGATTCACAGAACAGACCTCCCAAATTTAAATTAATCATAAAAGCACGTACTAGACACAGTTCTGCGTGTGTTTATTTAAACATGACTTTTCTCTTGAATTAAGCGTTGAATGGAAGTGGATTTCAGGGCCATATAACAAGAGCTGTTTCATGAGGCGCTGGGGTTGGTACCAGCTGATGCCATGCGCGTCGTTATTTCCCCTGCAGAACCAACACCTTCTATAGCAGAAAGCCTCCACGCGAAGCTTTGACGTCACCATTTCACCTGTAGCCATTGGATATAGCAGTCCGACGTATGAGAAATCTTTTTTTTTTTTTTTTTTTTGCAGTATATCCGATGACTATAGGTGAAATAGACGACTTCAGTGACTTCAAGAGTTTCACGCGGAGGCTTTCTGCTAGAAAAGGTGTTGGCAGAATCGAGTGTGCCCGCTTTGCTACTTTGTTAATTACTGTAATTTGCACAATCGCTGTAGGCTACTTCCTATTTTACTGAATTCTTTCCAGAATTATATTTTGTGTACTTTGTATATTCTAACTTTTTTGTATATTCTTCTCTAAAGGGGTTTTTTTGTGTGTTTTTTCCTTTTCTGTCTCTTTGTCTTGCGAGAATTGATCTTGCACGTTGCAACCACACAAGAACTCACATTCTTTTATCACTAATTTACACAAGAATGGCAGAAAAAGTATTATAAAAATACCACCCGTGCATACCAGTGACGCTAAAACAACGCGATCTCACTTAAAACAGTAAAATAAGCAACTAAAATTTTTAATAATAATCATCTTCAACACAATACGTTCTGTAATCTGATGTCGTCTGCGAGAAAAGAGTAGCAGGGCCGTGACGTCACACAGCAGTTCCGAGACCACGCCTACTGAGCCAAGGTGGCAAGCTCATCGTCAGAGATGAAACAGCCCTTACTGCGCGACTGGAATAAGGAATACCCAGTGGCTATAGTTCTGGGTGCACCTTCGGCTTTTGCGCCTGTGAATAATGCAGAAATGTTTTCATTCTCCTCGCGTTCTAGTCTAATTTTTAACCTACCCTTCCCCCCCCCCCATTTCCAAATTCACAGTTTTAGGCTATAGCCCCGCTTAGCTTCCTTTGGTCCCGACCGGAATTCCAGAGGTCCCTTCACAAAGAAAAAAAAGCTAAAAGAGTTCTCTGAGTGAAAGATCCCCATCCCTGGAAGGATACTTGCAATTTCCCATGGATGCCGAAGAACATGGACATCGGAAGCGTTTTAGACATGCAAATGCTGAGTTTGAGCTTTCTGCAGGAAATTCTGATTTGTGAATTCATTCTGGGGGGTACTCGAGCACCCACAGCATCCCGCCTAGTACGGCAGTGCCATCATAACACAGTTACTTACAGTTAACTCATACACAAAAAAGTTCTTCATACCATATTAGAAATCCACAGCCTCTGACAACTCCACTAATGTTTCCATTTGCAATATGGAGGGGAAACTGAAAGGTGATCGACAGTCATGGTACGGATTCTGTGGCTATAGTTGCTTAAAATAAATACAAAAAACTGACATTCAGTTCATTAATGACTTGAGCTCAATTTCCAGGAACTTCTTGAAAAAACTGACATTAAAAACGTTATTCCAATACAAAGTTTTGGCCGAAGCATCGATGAAGTTTAGTGGGCGTGGCCGAATTCTGGATGGTACATTTCCCATTTTCAACCAAGTCTTCAGCTGCTGGAAAAATGAAACAGAGGAGATCAATACATCAGAAGACTGCTGTGGATGCAGGTGTACATATGCGTCCTGTTTCCAGAAGTTGAAGGAGATGAGACAATTTCATTTGCCATTAGGTTTTCCCTCGGTCCAAGAAGCTGTTTCAATTCTATAACAATGGATATAGGCTAAATACTGATAGCAAGTGAAATTGCCACACATCTCCATACATCTTCAACTTCTGGAATCAAAAATTAGGGAGCCTCCTTCCATAGAAGTCTTTTGTTGCATTAGTCAATATTTTCTGGTGTTCCAGACGGAAAATATTGTTAACATTGCTGAAAAATGTGTTTTATTCACGCGAGGTTATATTTTATATAGACTAATTAAGAGTATTCGTTATGGAAATGAAAATCAATCGGGACCGCCGCTTATGTTTATATCAGAAAATACCATGATAACCGAGCTTGACTGCACATGCTCCGCTTATCCATTTGACAGGCCCGCGGAGACAAACCTAACACAATGATGAATTTATTAATATTAATCAACGAAAATTTTGAACATTTCAAATGCTGAACGGTAACAAATTGACAATTCCGGATACCCTGAAAAATAAATTATAACGGGGGATGATTCCGCGGAAGATGATATAATCCAGTCATTTTTAAAATTTTCATTATGATATTCGATAAGGAATTCTAAGCTATCTAATTGCATTATAACCCACGTACAATCACGAAGAAATCGCTCAAGTAACCAGTGAAGCCGTAAAAAAAAAAATCCCACCTTCACTGAGTTGAGCACGTGTTGTGCTCAAACCTAAAAAATAATAACATTTATTCACCTTCTCGTCATTATATTCCTGTTTCTTAGAAATTAGATTATTAATTTTATTTTAACATATTTTAAGATAAAACTGCAATAACAAAGAGCTTCTTCCTAATATCTTCCCAGAGTTTGGACGACATCAAGTTTTTATTCTCATTTCAATTTAGATCTTTCCTCCTCGCCCAAAGTTTCGCAAGTAAGTAGCGTATGTCGATATCTCGTTGAGTGGCGTATTGCAGTCACGACTCCCCATTCGATTACGCACAGTCCAAGTGGCACCAAAACAACAAAACAAGAGAAGGTTCCTAAGAAAAAAAAGAAGCACAATAAAATCTCCTGATACTACAAGAAACCTACACGAGGCTGCGGATATGGACAATGATACCGAGATAAAAGAAAAGCAAAAAGGTTGGTGAACTACGTACATACAACACAACATGGGTTTGAGTCAAGTCGAAACCACAAGTCCGAACTAGGAAGAAGGTCAGCCAACATTCAAGAACAAGACGACCTGTTCGTTATATAGAAGTAGTCGCTGGCTGGCGCTTGTCTTATCGGAGATTTAATGCATCTTGAGCAACTAACTGGCTTTTATTTATTTTTATGAAAGACCTCCCACACACACATGCGCGCTGATGGGCACACTCATTGTATGTCATTTTGCTTTTCATGAAATAACGGTTCTTTTTTTCTCTTCTAATTTCTTTCTTTTTCCTGGTATCTAATGCTGTAAAAAGATTATATCTTCTCAATTAGCTTTGAAGAGATGGCTGTAAAGTTTTAACGGATGCACCAACAAGGCCTGGAACAAGAACCCTGACTGAAAAGAGGGTCCCACAATTTATTTAAGAATTTCATTCATTTTGAAATTATTATTATTATTATTACTTATTCCGGTTTTTAATTCAGAAATTACTGTCAATAATTACTGTAAATAATTCTCTCAATACTTACTGCTAAAAATTCTGGCAATAATTCTTTGAATAATCCTGCTGAATTTTCAAATATTATGGAATTGCTGTATTTTTTCTGATACTGTGAAATTATTTCTCCCAATAATTCTGAATTTTCATCCCGAAATAATTTCTTCGAATAATTCATCCCTATTTTTTATTTTTGTTACATGGTATTTAATTTTGAATAACTCTAAGTAAATTTATGTGAATTTGGAATCTCTTTCAAAATTTACATATTTAGGCTATACGTATGAAATGATACTTGAAATCATATTTCTATTTCCCCCCCCATCTAAAACGTATAGAATGGTATATAACACTGATTTTATTTCTAATTCCAACTGGATTCTCCGTTTTTTTAATTGAAAGTGAAAAACGTACGCTTTTTGTTTATGTGCAACCCTTTAGAAAAAAAATGGAGCTAAGTCAATGTCTTACAGATGCATTAATGTTCCAAGTATATGTTTTGCCGCCACCACTTCACATTAAATTGGGGCTGATCCGAGGTGTACGGAGGAGGCATGAGGGCTTATGCCCTTAATCAATTTCTGTTAATTTAAATGTTTTTGAAGGCTAGTAACTAATAATTTATGTAGAAGAAAATCAACGGGAACACCCCACAAACCTTTTGTGTCACGATCCTGCGTCTGGGACTGATGGAAAACATCATAAGGCTACGTGGACAAATGACCCAGAAACAACATTTTTTCCGAAATTAAATGAGACTTTCTTCTAATACTTCTTCTAAAAGAAGTATTTGTAAGTCCTCAAAAGGAAACTGTCAAGTTAGCGCGCTGCATGGCAATCACTCACATTTGCAATAAAGGGATCTTTTAGGGAATCAGCGCAAGTGGGACCCGTCAATGATGAGTGATTAGCTAGAGCCCGGATTATATGCACTAAAAAAGTAGCAAAATATGCTCCAAAAATATGCAAATATGCACTTCAAAATGCAAAAATATGAACTTCAAAATGCAAAAATATGCACTTAAAATACAAAATGTGCACTAGAAATCTTGCTAAAGTCAAAAATTCCGAAATATGCACAAAAAAATGAGAAAATATGCATTAAAAAAATTACCATGCAAAAAAATGTTTTTAAAAGGCATCTTTTCTATTTCTTAGTGCACATGTATTCCTTTACAAATAAAATATCCCCTCATATGTGTGTGTGTGTGTGTATATATGTATATATAGACCTATACCGCATATGCAAATAACTTATTTAATAACCACAAATTTTTTATTCAGGCATTTTTGAATTTTCAATTTGTTGTAGCTGCTCAATAACGAAAATAGCAGTAACAAAAGAATATCGACACTATTTCTAAAAAAAATTTAACACTTTGACATATCCCTAGAAATACTCCATAAGTATATGTATTAATTCACTAAATTTCACCTGAGGGAAAAAAACCGGTGTTACGGAAATATTATGAACAATATTTATTTGAAAAATTATGAAAAAAAAGTGATTGAGCTTAAATAAACCTTCAAAAATATGCACTTATACTGAAAATTCTTTGATTTTATGCATTTATATGCATTAATGCTATAAAAGGCCAAAATATGCAAATGCATATAATCCGGGCTCTAGTGGTTACTGTTGTGGCTCTTGCAGAAAGAAGTCACAGCATAATATATGAGAAAGAAATGGAATTATTTTTACTTGTATAAAATACTAGAAAAATTAGTATAAATTTTGTTCTGTGCATATGCATGTGCACTCTATGGATATTGCATATATGTGTATGAGGGGAAAAAAGTTCTTTTTTGCTATTTCATATATAACGGTGTATGGATATGATAAAATAACTCTATCGTCATAAATATATTATAATTTGTTATTAAGAATATGCCGATTATCTTCATTTTCAAGATGCGTAAGTTTTTCATAGTCTACGTGTATTTCAAAAAATGGCCATCATGCATACAGAACTGTACACTGTCACGTAAAAACTGTACGTGATGGAGATGTTTCATATACAATCATATTTGAATTCAGCGCACCCCAAAATTAGTCTAAAAAAACGTATTTTACTCATGTTAGAGGGGGGAGAAAAAGTTGAAAATTTTGTGTTGATAAGTGTTATTGTTCGTTCTTCCAGCATTTTCGGATATTGAGCAATTCATTCAAATCATAACAGATGAAAATTTGAGAAGGCGACAAACTGTGTCCATGTTTTGTTTTGAAATTAGCTTTTCGAAAAATTATGGGCTTTATTATTGTGGTGTGTGTGTTTCTTTGATTTTTTTTTACTCGATATTGGAAAAAAAAATCATCGCTAAGCTTTTAATTAGGCTTACCAGATTCGAAAACCGAGATAAGATGATGCCTGCGCAGGGCCGTCTTAAGAGTATCATGGGCCCCCTGGTTTTTCTGAGGACCTACCAGGTAAATTACAGAAAATTTCAACCAAATCTAATTTTTGTGAGGCCTCTCTTCTCTCGAGGCCTCCGGGCCGTGCCCGGGTAGGCCCATGCGTTAAGACGACACTGTGCCTGCGTGCACACTCTCAGTGGCTCGTCACTTTTTCTTAATTTTCACAACAGATTGCCGCGCTATTTCGACCAGTAAAACTGGCCACAACCAGAGGCGCTGACATGAAGAAAATATTGAGGGGGTGGTGTGGGAGGGGGGGGGGTGAAAGTTGCCAGTCGTCCTGTATATACGGGACTCTCGAGCCCGTGTGTAGGAGGGGTGGGGTGCGTTGCGTTGTATATTCCATAATTATTAGGGGATAGTCTGTCCCCCACATCCTAGAGCGAGGCCCCTAGGCTGGAATCTTTTGCGCCCCCCCCCCCCGACCACACTTTCATTTTCCCCTTTATGATGAATTTATAGCGCGAAAAAGCAAAAAAATTGTGAAAATCGTCCCGGGCCCCGGGGCTGGAGCGTTGTCAGCCCACTTCTTGTGGGGGCCATGGTGATAGACCTGAGTTGTGCTCGGTTTGAAAGAAAGAAAAGCCCCCCCACCCTCACAAAAAATTTATTCCCCCCAAGTTCCAGTGTCTATGGCCACAACATTCATTTTTCTCCACTAAAACAGAATCGCAAAAAAAAAAAAAAAATTCTGGGAATTTCTACGACTATTGGTCAATGGAAAAAAACACAAAACCAATCATGCCAATGAAGAGATGTATGTTTCAAATTGAAAAAAAAAGAAAGAAAAATAGTTCCAAAAACCTTAAAAGGAGGACAAAAGGGTTAATTTTCTGAAACGAAGGAGGACGCTTGAAATGACATAAAAAAAAGGAGGACGTCTAGTAACTTTACTTTTTATAAAAACCTTTTCAAATACCCGCCTTTTAAAATTTCTAAAAATTGGTGACATCTGTTGACAAATAACTAAACTAGAAACAGAAAACTGACTTCTCCACGACAGATGGCAGCAAAATTTCTTTGATAAACAAAGTGCGTGCTGTTCAAATTACAGTTTGACCAATCGACACCGAAATTCGCTTTATTTGCAAAACCCAAGTTGCAAGCAGGACAGTAGATGCTATTCTAACCACGGCCCAGCTTGTGCTATAGTTTAATGCAGCGGTTCTCAACCGGTGCTCCGCGGAGCCCTAAGGAGTGCGTATGAACTCCCAGCAGGGGCTCCACGCAGCTCGAGGGAAAAAAATAGTAAATAAAATATCGGCCTACGGGTAGCATGGGCGGTGATACGGGGGGGGGGGGGAAGCATGGGGAGGTATTCCCCCCCAGCGTCAAAAGTGGAGTGTCTGATCTAATATATATGTGCATATATGAATTGATATCATCGTGTCCCCCAGACTTTCAAGTCTATCTCCGCCTATGACGGGTAGGGTTACCTGTTCCGAGAACTGAGAAAGGAGGAGATCTGCACTCACAACCTTAGTGATATCAATTATCCCAATTTCCTCAATAGACGGCGCCCCTATTCCGGACTAATAAAACGGGCAACAACAATAATTTTGCCCAACTCTAAGACGGAACCGCTAAAAAAAAGCAGAAACAGAAAAACTCTGAGAATTTCGACAGCTATTAGTGAATACATGTGGGAAATGAAGAAATACATTCGAATCCCGTTATAACGAACTCCAAGAGACCGGAGAAATCATTTCGTTATAAAGGAATTCCAGATATTTGCATTATTCCTATATAAACTTATCTGGTGGATTAGAAAAATGTTCGCTAAAACGAGATTTTCGCTACAACGGTATTCGTTAAAACGGGATTCGACTGTATGTGTCTCAAAGTGGCGAAAAAAAAAAATTTCATAGAAAACAATTAAACATCATTCCAGAAACCATAAAAGGAGGACAAAAAGGCGAATTTTCCGAAACGTAGGAGGACGCTTGAAATTACATAAAAAAGAAGGACATGTCTGGTCCCCCTCCCGAAATGTGAGAAAATGACCGGAAAAAAAGGGGAAAAGATGGCCAAATCTATTGTTCTACCATTTTGGTACCCACCCGAACGAAATTTCTGCCTACGGGCCTGCTGCGGACCACCTACGCCATGGTCGCTGATCATAGGTAGAACCCCTTAATACAGTCTTAATCATAGGTAGCGAAACGCTGCAATATACTAATATGTATACTGTATTAACTATTCGTTCCCTTAACTCAGCGGTTCTCAACCTTTTTTGACTCGCGGAGCCCTTTTCAGTATATAATTTCTATGGCGGAGCCCTGTTAGACTCGAGGAGCCCTTGTTTGTACATGATTTTTATGGCAGATCCTTGTAGCCCTCTCTTATTTACTCATCTATCAAATATACTGATTCATTTTATTTTCCTCGAAGCACCGGTTGAGAACGACTTGACTTTTAACTTTCAGTATTAACTTTCCGTTGGGCATATTAAGAATATGCCCAGCTTTCATTTCTATTCAAAAGATGGCGCCTCTGATAGAGTCGAATCAATGAGGAGGCTTCATGAATTACGACTAGGGTTACCTAGAACTCCTTAATACACGATATGAAGTCGTCTTAGGGTTACCAACCATCCTCCTTTTTGATGTCATTTCAAGCGTCCTCCTACGTTCGTGTTTTCGTCCTCCTTTTCAAGTTTACGGAATTATTTTTCTTTTTTTCTGTGGAATTTTTTTTCCCCCCACTTTGAAACATGTATTTCTTCATTGATATGAGTGTTGTGTTGTCCCCCCCCCCCCCGCCACGCATTCACCAATACCCATCAAAATTTCCAGAAATTGTTTTTTTTTCTGCTTTTTTTAGTGGTTCTGTTTTTCAGAGGCCCTACCTGGCAAATTCTCGAAAAATTCAACTACTTCTCATTTTTCTGAGGCCTCTCTACTCTTGAGCCCCGTGCCCGGGGGTGATCAAGCGACATCCCGACACACCCGGGTGGCAAGTTGTAAGGGGCGGCAGCGTAGATTTTAGTTAAGACCCCCAAGACCCCACAGAATTTATTGAATTGAATGTCTTTGAAGAATTTATGGAATTTAATTGAAAAAATAAATTATATCCCTTAATTCCAGATACATTAAATGTTTTTTTGTAAAGCCGGTATTACACTATAAAAGTTTGATAAAATCCCTTTTATAAAACTAAAAAAATCCAACCAATAAAGCTGATAGCTTACATCCGAGCAAATGAACCGATAATCTTATTAGTTGAATTTTTCAAGTTTTATAAAAAAAATGACTTTTACAAAACTTTTATAGTGTAATACGGGCCTTAGAATCGGAAAGAAGAAATGAGAAAATTTATAATAAATAGACCTTAGTATAACAATATAATAATTTGGAATGTAAATTATTACGAAATCTTTACATCCTGTGATTGAAATTGAGTTTTCGAAATACACTCATATATATACCAACATTTCTCTACAATGAAGCAGTTATTTCATTTTATTGTCAGCCATTAATGGTTTCGACACGGCGTTATTTGTTACGTCGATCACCTCATTACGATTGTTGATAGGCGTTCAAATAATGGCCACGGGTCAAGCCCAGATATTTCCTGTCGAAGACGCACGTACGTTTATGACGCAGAAAAGACAATAATGAACTAAACTCTATTGTATATATCTCTGAGGTTGATCTAATGTTAACGAATTTAATGCATTACAAACAGGAAACGATATCCACGGAGTTTCGACAAGAGCAGGAAGTCTGTGGCTCGTGATCGCGCTCACGCACAAAATCTCTATCCTTAGTTATAAGTAAATATAATAAGAATTAATTTATAATAATATGCAATTAATTACCCCGAAATGTCAAACTGTTTCTGTATTTTACGTTCTGTGGTTCTTTTTATCTGTTGATGGGCTACAATTCCCTGAAAATTCTATAGATTTTGTGAGGTTGAAATTTAATAATAGCTTCTGCATTTTCCTACTTTTGTGTTTAATCACAATGATAATAATAATTAATACCCGAAAAATATATTTTCTCCGCTTTTTTATTCTATTGGATTTTGCTTTCTTTGCAGTGGGAATACAATCAATCCCGGGTGAGACGCTTCACTTTCGATGTTTTATTGCAGTGGTTCTTAACCTTTTTTTCCATCCCGCACGCCCCCCTTCCATGGACAATGCTATTCTTTGTGATGTTTGGTTTTTTCTTTGTAAATAATAAATTATTGTTAAGACATTAATTATCCATTTACTCATTTTTCACTGGCGTTGCATTTGCGCAAAGCTTCGTTGGAATTTTTTTTTTCAAATACTTTTTCTCCCATTCAAATGAATGAACTTCAATGTATGAAATGAACATTTTTTTGGGGGAACTGAAAGGTGTAATGAGTGTCATAGTGCTTTTTTTTTTTTTAATTTGTTTACAATGAAATTTAATTTTTCATAATTTTTCAAAAATGGAATTTTTCAGAATTTTTTTTCCGATTTCCTATCTGAAATTTTGATTTTTCCTGACCATGAAGAGAAATAAATTTTTTAAAAATAGAGAAAAATAATTTCTCCCCAAATTTTTTCTTTGTCACATGGTACATGAAGTTCCCCAAAATTATAATTATCAATCATTTTGATTAAACTAATGTGTGAACAGACGTAAATGAATGTACTAAGATGTAAATAAATGTAAAAAGTTAATTAATTTACATTAATCAAAAAAGTTAATTTACATTAATCAAAAAAGTTAATTAATTTACATTAATCAAAAAAGTTAATTTACATTAATCAAAAAAGTTAATTTACATTAATCAAAAAAGTTAATTTACATTAATCAAAAAAGTTAATTTACATTAATCAAAAAAGTTAATTTACATTAATCAAAAAAGTTAATTTACATTAATCAAAAAAGTTAATTAATTGAAAATTTACATTGATTACAAAGAAAAACGTGCTAAATTTATGTAAATTTTTTATGAGACTTCGAAGAAGTATGGTATGTTATTCAAGTGGTCATTTATCATATATACATATAAAAAAATTGTGCTATCAGGTCACGAACTGTAAGAGCCGTCAGAGAATTGGGTTAACTAATTTCTATAAATTCTTCTATTATTTTTTTATATAATTAATGGTTATAGTTCTAGCTCTATGAAAATTAATTCAGAAACTAAACTAAAAACTATATTATCAGTTTTTGACATTTTTCGAAACTCAAGAGGAAACGAATCAATAAATTGTTCTTCACTTATTGATTCCAGTCGGAAAATTTTACATATTCTTTTAGCACTTGATCAATTTTTCGACGTTTCTCGTGTCACGTGTTCACGACAGTATCGAATCTAAGCGCAGCGTGCTAATAACACGAAGTACAAATATAAACAAACCACAAAATGAAACAAACAATGCTTTCGTGGCCATCGTGTAAAGTAAAATTCAAGGTTTTCGGGTTTTTTGGCCGATGTGACGTCAAGTTTTTTGTCGCTTTCAACGTTTCGTTCCCACTGAAGTTACGAACATTTTCGAGAAATAAAATCTTACGTAACGGTGGGAAAAAAACTTCTCCCTGTGCGAACGAAACGCCGAAGGACAAAAACTTTACGTCACGTCGGCCAAAAAAAACCGAAAACTTCGAATTTTACTAAACCGCAAACTATTTTTGGCAAAATTAGAAACTTTTGCAACGTGAAATTTGCGAGACATTTCTGCATGCGAAAGCTAAAATATGAGGCGTCGAAATTTTAGCATGATTCATATTTTCATAGAATTGAAAAAGTCAATTCAATTCTTCTTATCATCTCAATATTCCTGAAAAACCAGTCAACATGTGACAATTTTTCATCTCCATCTTGCAACCCCCTCCCCAAAAAAATGTTCTGCCTCACCCCCGATTAAGAATCAGTTTTATTGTATGGTTCAAATACGACCTCTTTAACCGCACTGATCACTTTAGACCAGCGTTTTTCCCAACCTGTTTTGACCCAAGGATCAGTAAAATATATGTCATGAACCCCCACATCCTGCAGATAAGACTCTAGGTCGTCATGAAGGGGTCCAGGTTTGAACCTCGGCACAGTGGTGGTTGGCTGCAGTTGATTTCTGCGGCTTTCCAACTTCGAAGCGCGAATATGAATCGGCTCCCCCATTGAAATAAGTCTGTCTAGAGAGCAGGCAGACCTACGACATGATACTTACAAAACATGAAAAAATTCAAGCATTTGAAATCTCCACTTTAAAGTACAGAAGAAAGGTGGCAGCACTAGCAAGAACGCGAAACAAACCCAACTCGAGAACATACATACGTTAGAGCCACACGTACACTCAGAACACACATTCCGGCATGTACCAATTCGTTAGAAATTCTGTAGAGGAATGTGTACAAGGTGCATGTACGGTTAAGTAGTGCGTAGTAACAAAGCCAGAGAATTCCGAATATTCATCGCAAATATGAAAATTCTAGTTCCGCTTCTAGTTCCGAGCCAAATGATATTTCTGAGGCCCTTACCTCGCACATTCTCGAAAAATATGAATGCCGTATCTGCGGTCTACACGTCATTTGGGTACTTTTTCTAATTGAAAGTATGCTTCTAGAATCAACGACTCCCGAGTTATTCCAGGGTACATAGGGATAAAGGGACTTCCCTATGTACCCTGTACATCAGCGTTTCTCAACCTTTCTGAGCCCAAGAACAAGTAAAATGTCTGAAACTAATTGATGGACCATTTTTGTCCCGTATTACAGGACAGTCCTGTAATTTTGGATATATTTATCCCGATTTCCAAGTTTAGTTGGATTGTTAATATTTACTAAAGTCGTGAATACAAAGGGTTTTCATAATATACTAATTTATTTTATGATAATTATATGGCCGAAAATATAAATAAATCTCAAATATTTGACAGGATCAACCTTTTTTGAGCAATTTTAATAAAAATTGGTGATTGTTCCTACTTTTGGAAAAGTATTTGTGATCACAATAGCGATGCCCCGTATTTTATCCCATTTAATATTCCTGTTTACCGTATTTTCCTCAATGAAATATGGTCATTTGATCATTTGGATATATTTTGCGCGAAATATACATTTTTTTTTTTTTAATTGTGATTTGTAGCGGTCCTTTACTTTCCTACCTTTCAGCAATACAGTAGTACTTACCGAGCTGCATGAATTGCAGTTTTTGGCAAAATTTAGTGATATCCTGTATTTAGGATCGCATTTGCCTCGATGATGCATAGTGAGCATAAGTATAAAAATGTAATATGTATATGAACCTATAACCGTTATTACGAATATCAATCACAACTGTTGAATAATTTTTCATAGGTGTTGGAATTAAATGATCAACTCTGCCTGCGGAACACCTGTGTCATCGTCGCAGCATACCTCTGCATCTTACCACTACGTCACTCGGGCTTGATCCCTGCACCATAGGTTGAGTGACTGTACTATAACAGTACAGTACACAAAAACTTCATATGAACAGATGGAATATAGATTTATTTTGGCTAATTAATTAATTAATTAACCGGCCGTATATTATTATCATATCATTTGAAAATGATGCGTTGTAATACAAAGAAAAGTTTTTTTTTATTACTGATAGTTTAAAAAACAAAACAAGCCATTTTCTAAATCGGAATCCAAATGACCCACTTATGGCACAGGGGGACATTCAAAGGAAGGAGGCCATGGGTGAATCAAGTAAAAGGGGGGTTCATCACCTATACGTACCGCACAGCACAACCATCATCGAGGAGTACCACCAAGAGTTTGTGCGTCGTAATTGGTAGCTCCATCACGACTAATGCAGTAGCGTTGTTCAAGTTTTTGCTGCCATTTTGTCAAAAAAAAAAAAAATGTGACACGGCGCTCACTTACACTTCCTGACTCATAGGCTGTCCGCAGCCGACTGGCAGCTTTAGTAGGCAGGAAGAAATTCAAGCATGAGCACTAGGATTGCCTACATACATGTACCAAACCATGTATCCCTAGCTTCAATGGTTTTATGCACGACAAATTATAGTCAGATACTTTTTGAACAAACCACTTTGGTCCAGAAAAGACATCTTCAACCCGGTGCTCCTGGAAGCACCCAGAGAGTACTCGATGATAGCGTTCGATTTTGTGCTCGCGAGCACTTTATTGACGAACGCCCCAAGTAAACACTTTGTCAAAATTGTATTGATGGATTGAAGTCGTCCTGATTTCGTTCATTGGATGCCTATCTTGCCTGTAAGGCTGCTCTTCTTTTGATGATGGGTATAAGCAGTGCTCGCGACTAGGAAAAAGCTTGAAGACCTCTGGTCTTGAAGATGCGGGAAAAATAAATATAGTTTACACTGGCTTCCAATAGGGATTGTCTGGACCCTCAGGGTGTCCAAGGACTTTTACTGGCGATCCAAAGCTCAATTGTAGAGTTATAAAAAAAATAAATGCTAAGTTGAAAAATACATATACATGAACAAATTAATGAATTACTTAAAAAGAAAAAATTTAATTAAATTAATCTTGCAAAGCATCGCTCCAACGTTACTTGACTGGAGTAGTAATAGTGCTAACTGTATTTAATACAAAATGTACTTGTGGCATCTTTCAATAGAAGTTAAAACGTTGTTTTAGTTCTGTTCTTTTGCAGTCCATTAGATAGCATTGCTGTCGCATCACATTTACTAGTGCCGGGTAGAATGTCCTTCATTGTTCAACAACATTGATCAGTTTAAACCAGTGGTTCTCAACCGGTGCTCCGCGGGCGCTCGAGGAAAATTTAAAAAAACAGTCAAATTAAAAAAATAATTATAAATATTTTTAAATAGTAAAAATACATCATTAACTTTGATGAATAATTAAAAAATTGGCCTACGGGGCTCCGCCATAGAATTCTTTACTAAAAAGGGCTCCGCGAGTCAAAAAAGGTTGAGAACCGCTGGATTAAACCATAGTTTCCCAACCTTTTTTGCCCCATCGATCCCCAACGCAATCGAACCCATAGGACCCTATGTTATACCCGTAGCTTCTACCACCCCCTGGGACATTCCATCGCCCCCAAGGGGCGTTAACGCCCACGTTGGGAATCACTGGTTTAAACCATATGCGAAGATACGGGGGGGGGGCAGAGGGGGGGGGGCACAGTTCCCCCATCGTCATAGATGGAGCCGACTGATCTAATGTATATGCGTATATATAAATTGACATTATCATCATCATGTGTTCCCCACCCCCAGCAATCATCATTGTGCCTCCCCCCAGACTCTCGAATCTATCTCCGCCTATGGTTAAACAAGTAATAAGATAAAACTTATAGGTTATTGAAAATCCATCAGAAACTATACCAAATATGGATCCATTGACATAAAATTGAACATGATAGGCCTATAAACACAGACGCGCTCGGTGTATACTACACATTAATATACTGAAGGTTGAAAAGACGTAAGATATTATGTGTCTTTTATTGAAAGATATAATTATTCGATCATCCTTGAGAAACGAATTCCGTCTGTTTTTTATGGAACGAACAAAGAATCATAACCAAAAATAAGGCGTGTATTGGAAATCAATACACAATAATTAACTTCTTTTTCTTTTTTTTGCTTTACAGATGTTCGGAAGAACATGTTTACCTAGAAACGGGTTTCCCCCCCCCCACCCCATCTCTTTTACTTTGTCGACACGAGTGTCATACAACCATTAAAATTCTCTCCCCATTTTACCATTGACAAAAATGCCCAGGGTTAATGCGAACCTAATAGTGTCACTCATTGTTCCAGAAACGTGAGTTTTTCGTTATTTCGAGGAAAAATATTATTATTACAAAACAAAAAATACCCAACCGGTACGTAAGTGACTATTAATGCGGAGGTCACACTTAATTCCGATGAATTGTAAATTAGCTCCAATTAGAGCGCACACAAGTGAGGGAGCTACAAAGAAAAACCAAAACTGAACCGTTCCCTGCTGCTAACAAGACACTGATGATGGAAGCTCGTGAATAATTATGGTCCTTGCCGTTTACTTCGAGTCAACGTCACATGTTGTCGAAGGCATTAATAATAATAATAATGAAATCGTGGTTCTATATCTAGAGATACGTCAATGAATTCATCAATAAATTTGTCTGTATACCCGACGTAATAATCGAGGTATAATGATTATTCGATCATTATTAAAAATTACGGGATCGTCGAACAAGTCATAACTGTTATTAAATGAGTGGGAAAGACCCATTTTTTTTATTAATATTTTTTTATCTCTCGATGACGTAATATTTCCTAATATGGAGGAAACCTGTTCATTCATTAAAGGATTATTAGCTATATAAATTTGTTTCTTTTTCTTTATCTTACGTGTGTTTTCTTGCTCTTCATCGAAAGTAAAACTGATTGAAAAATAATATGGGAAAGAGTTCAGAGATTCTGTGGGATGATTACCCGTGGATTCTTTTTGTGTGTTTTTTTTCCCATGTTAGGTCCAAGGAATATTGAGCTGAAACAGGGCTAGAGCTAGAAGGAGGCAGGAGGGGGTGGGGGCAACTGCCCCAGGCAGCACAATTTAGAGGGGTGGGAACAAAGAACACCTTTATAAAATTACCGAATTTTAAAGTTTTTGGGGTGACTAATCATATTTGCCCCGATCGGCAAAAATCCTAGTTACGGCCCTGATCTGTGAAATATCACTGGTGAAAACCTCTTGGGTTTTCTGGATCGCATTGCAGTGTCTTCTTAACGCATGGGCCCACCCGGGTGGACCCGGGGGCCTCAGAAAAATGAGAACCGGTTAAAATTTTCGAGAATTCGCCAGGTAGGGCTTCAGAAAAATCACTTGGCCCGGGGGCCCATGATGCTCTTAAGACGGCCCTGTCACATTGGAAGGAAGAAAAACTGTTTTCGGCAACACTCGAAATGAAAAAGTTAGCTGATAAGAATAAGAACACTTTAAAGCCAAATTATTTCAATCTTTTCTGAATTTCTATGCATTTCGATTTTCGGAATCCTGATCACCTATCTTGCTTCATAGTTCTTTTTTTTTATACATAAATTTCAGCCCTTTGTTGTTGTTTTTTTTGGGCGATTTCTGATTTCACTTATTTTATTTTATTTTCAGAATTTTAGCTTCTTGTCTTTTCTACAATTTCTGCAATTTTCTCTTCTTTTTTTTTTAGAATTTCGAAAGCAATAAGAAATCAGAATTCATTAAAGAATGAATTTCTGAACAATTAAAAATTCAGAATTAATGAAAAAAAATTCAGAATTAATGGGAAAAAATTTCCGAATCCATAAAAATTAGTATTTTAATGAAAATTTCGAACTAATAAATGAAATTATTTCGGGATTGATGAAAATTTGGAATTAACAAAAAAAGAGAAATGATTTAACGATTTAAGAAAAATCCAGAATTAATGAAAGAAACGATTTAAGAATTATTGACACAGAAATCATTCCAGAATCAATATTATAATATTAGATATCAACGGAGCCTTGGGTCGTGTTGGGCCACCGATTAGAACGCCACTGAGCATAGCCATATGCTATGGATTAACTCGTTCATTCTAAATTAATAAACGGCCGTATGATCAGCAAAAGAAAATATAGAGATTTCCCGTTTTTTGCTCCAGGCAACCAATCATAGTTTTACGTGTATACCGCCATTTATAGTAGAAAAGTATCGAAAATGGGAAGACTGAAAATTCGTCTCAAGTGCCAATTTCCGCATCCGTCACATCATCAAACTGTATCACCACTGAAGTAGTAGACCTACACCACAGTTTCCCAAACTTTTCATTACCATCGCCCCCTTCATCGGGAACTTCTTTCCTCTTATCCCCCCAACGCAAGTGAATTCTTAGGATCCAATGTTAAGGCCGTAGCTTCTATCGCCCCCCATCAAAACTGCACTAAGCTTTCAAGCGGCTTTGCTCCCCATGGACTATTCTATCGCCCACCAGGAGGCGATATTACCTACTTGGGGAAAAAAACACTCACCTATAGTTTCTTTCTTTCAAACCGAGCACAACTAGTCTATCGCCATATTTCTATACGCCATATTACATGGTTGTTGAGTTTACTACCTAGTGAGTTGTGCTCGAAGAGTAAGTGTGTGTGCCAAACAGTCTGGCTGCGTATCTAGTGTTGTGTCTGATTTTTCAGTCGTGTCATCTATATTTCAGAAGTGAAGTGTAATAATTATCGAACATTTGTACCGTATGTAGGCCCGTTGCTCTCTGTCTGGGGCGAGACTCTTTAAAGGGAAGATCGGCTCTCATTCTCGCCTCGAAGTAGGCCTGTAATATTCATACTGCATTATTTCAGTAAGAATTGTTTGTAATGCATCGTGGAAATAAATATCGTTTTTATATGACGAGAAGCGTTTAGTACAGTACATCCAACAGTCAAGAGATAATATCATCATATCTAAATTATCTAAGATTTTCATCGATTCCGAAATTACTTTTTTATATTGTTTCTCAAATTATGTCTTTCATTAATTCTGAAACTATTTCCTTTTCCATGGTTCTATAGTATTTCTTTAATTAATTCTGATTTTCCATTCATTCTGAAACACTATTTCTCTCTTTAATTCTGTAAATATATTTTTTCTCCTCAATTCTATGTACATTTTTTTCTTTAGAGGTCAATCAAGTATTACGTCCGCATCGAGGGGGGAGGGGGTTTCGGATTTGATGACAATGGGGAGAAGGGGGGGTTTGAAGGTTGCTTACGTCATCAACCACCCCAAGATATGAAACATTCTAAGCTGCTGACGAAATTTTGCTGATAGGGGGGAGGGAGGGGGAGTCAGTGTTTTGCTGACAAGGGGGAGAAGGGGGATCAAAAATGGCTGAAAATCTGCTTACGTAATACTTGAATAGCATCTTAATGCGGAAACGTTTCTTTGTTATATTCATTAATTTTATTAATTTGTTAACTATTTTAATTATTCTGAAACATTCTTTCTTTAATTCTAAAATGATTTCTGTCAGTAATTCTTAAATCGTTTCTTCCATTAATTCTGGATTTTTCTGAAATTCCTCTCAAAATCATTTTTTCTCTCAATTACAAATTTCCAACGAGCGTATTAAATGAAAATACGCCGTGTGGGTTCTGTAATCTTTATTTGTCTTTTCGGGATTTGATAATTCCCGTGCCCAACAGCTCGAAATGCGTTAAAAAACAATGAATGAATGAAATGATTCACGGCGAATTTTTAAACCTCTACACTTTGCAAAACGTAACCCAGAAATTTCGCGATTTCTGAATCATCGGCATTGTTTGCATAGCCGCCGTCATAAGCGATAACGCATTTTTCTCTGTGGATATACGCATGCGTATCCTTGTGGATTAGACTAACGATTGTGATGCTTATACAGCACACACTTCAAACTCTTGTTTGGGTTCAGAGATAGTAAAAAAAAAATATATATATATAGAAAAAAGAAGAAAAAGTGAGTCATATCTGAGGCAGTTGAGATAATGCTTATGTCAGCAGAAACATATTCGAAATGCGTTCGTGATAAGCCCGCCGTGTGATAACCTGACGTTGATTTCGTTTTATCGGAATCGTGGCCGTGAATTTTATATGAAGTTTTAAGTATTAACAGAAGAGAAAAAAAAAAATCAAGTGTTTGATAAGCAATCGTAAAGTATTCGTGGGTGGATGGAGAAATTGCTCTGAAGATGCCGCGTGTCAACTCATCTGACACTGAATTTGCACAAAACGGCAAATAAATGAAATTTTCTACTCTAAAACCGATTGACCATTGCAGAGGCTGGTTTTGCCGTCCTTCTCCCACTCTAGTCTTTTTCCTGACGGATCATTCCTCAAATTTGCCTCAGTATTTTGGCTATAGCTCCCGAGTCGGGTGCATAATAAAGCACCCGACACCGCCCAGACCCCTCATCCGGGACAGTGGCTAAAATTGGCAATGATCGATGGAGCCTGGGCAGTGCACGGTGTGAAATGAAAATGAAATGGCTATAGCTCACTTATTTCCACACTTTTGGTCACTCAGATGCTTCCACACTGTTTTGGTCATTCACATGCTCGCTCATTGTTTCGGTCACTCACATGTTCGCACTCTGTGTTTGCTTGAAAACTCTTCAAATCACTCTTTTCGTCGCTCACTGATCTTGTCCTTCACTCTATAAATCACTCTTTTGATCACTCACTGACAAGATTCCCTGCTCGTGCAAGTGACTCACGTGCTTGCATTGGCGTACGCAAAGGGGGGTTTTGGGGTTCTAACCCAAGATTATAGTGTTATTTTGCAGGAAAAAAAGTAAACCCCCCCAGAAGGGGAAAAATCTGAAAACCCCCCTAGAGAAAATTCTGCGTACGCCTATGCATTCTTGTACACTGTTTTGGTGACTCACTGACCTGGTACTAAAAAATCTTATAATTAAGATTTTTAATCGATGAAGAGCTTATATCTCTTCATTGAGACACAGCGACGGGCCATGATCTGGTGAGGAGGTTAGAAGCCCCTGTAGGTCACACATGCTTGCACACTTTCTTAGACACACCTTTGTTCGCTCACTGACCTGGTCACACTCTATAGAGTATAGACCACTCTTTTGGTCATTCACATGCTTGCATACTCAGAGGTGGATTCGGTTGGTTGAGGCTCCTGGCGCGGAAGAAAATATTGGGCCCCCCCCCCCAAACCAAAAAAAGTTTAAAATTGGGGTTTCTCGAGGCCCTTCAGAAGTCGGGGCCCAGAGCATGTGCCCGGTGCGTCTGCCGTTAAATCTGCTTCTGTGCATGCTGCACTCACATGCTCGCGCACTGTTTGCCCTCATATGCTTGAAACTCTTCAGGTCACTCTTTCGGTCTGTCACTGACCTGGTCCTTCGCTCTCTGTCACTTTTGGTTAATTACTGACCGGTTTCCTTGATCTCTGAGTCACTCGCGTACTTGCAAACTGTTTTGGTCACTCACCGACCAGTGTTCGCCAATAAAAAATCAAAATTCAATTTTACTTCTCCAAATTTCAGGTTATTTTTGTGATAGTTATTTCTCTGCTTTTCATTTAAAAAGATATCCCTCTTTTTTTACAAAATTACATCTTAAAACTTTGAAGAGGAATGAAATTACCCTTTATATAAAATTATTTTTTGGCATAACACTGTCACCGACCTATCACTTTCACTCTCTAGGTCACTCTTTGTCACTCACGTGCTTGCACACTATTTTGGTCACTCTCATGCTTGCAAACTACAAACGAATAAGGTCACTCTTTTGGTCGCTCACCGACCTGTTCTCTTACTTCCTCAATGTCACTGCTTTGGTCACTGACTGACTGAGTCCTTCGCTTTCTAGGTCACTCTTTTCACTCCGGCACTCACACACTATGTAGGTCAATCTTTTTTGGCCGCTCACAGGCCTGATCCCTCAATTTCTCTCTTTCTCTTTAGGACAGACATCTTCCACCCATTGCCCGCGAGCACCATGGTGCTTCCTGAACCACCCAGGGCGCTCAATGCTTGTGTCCGATTTCGTGGTTGCGAGCACTTGGTCAACAATTCAAATTAAACACTTTTTACACACAAGGATTGAAATCATCCTGATTTGCATGCATTGTCAAACTTGCTGTAAGGGTGCTCTTCTATTGATGATGAGTACAGGCAGTGCTCGTGACTAGAAAAAGGTTGAAGACCTCTGATTTTTAGGCAGAGGTGAATTTGTGCTTTGCTGCCTGTGGGCTATACAAATTTTTCCACCCTTCTACATGCCATCCCATTCAACTAATTTTCTTGACCACTCATTCCTCAAATTTACCACCCCTCCGAACTTGCCGCCTCGGCTATAGCCTACTATAAGCTCCCCCCTGTAAATACGCCTTTGGACCATTGGCTTTATTCCACCAAGAAAAATCTTTATTTATTTATTTATTTACTATCGAAAATTACAAAAGCATTCCTTAGTGACATCTATCCGTACAGAGTGTCACTGTCGTGACTTTTGTAGAGGCATCTGTCGATTGTCAAGATGACGTTTCACAAGAATGGCTTTTTCCCAAATGTCTCTTATCTTGCCATTATTGAATTCTTTCAAAGGCCTTCGTTGTTGAGTGTTTTCGAGGTCTTTCGCCACACCCTCGTAGCACTTTCCCTCCTATATTATATAGATTGGACAATACTGTAATAGGGCTTGTCATGTTATTTGTATTTAAATTGTATATAAAACTGTTCCCACACTTTATACCCACCCTTGCTTTTTACCAATGTTTCTTGACCCTTTTTTTAAACCCAAGATTCCCTTTGGAGCACATATTTTTTTCCCTTGTATTCCCTCCTCCTTCCCCCACAATTGTATACTTATTCGAACAGGCTCTAGAGCAGCGTTTCTCCACCTCTGAACCCAAGGACCAGTAGAATGTCTCAAACAATTTGAAGGACCACTTTCATCCCGTATTACGGGACATTCTTTTAATTTTTGTTGTGATTTTTTTTCATGCAATAAATAGTTAAAGTAAATTTCAAAGTATTAAATTGAGGTATTTACTAAGGGGGTCATGAATACACACAGTTTTCATGATATATAAATTATATTTGGATAATTATGAGAATAAATATTCATATCGCATATTTTTCAGGTTCAACGTTTTTTTCGCAATTGTTCAAACTTCTAGAAACGTTTTTTTAATGACAATTGGCTATGCCCCGTATTTGACCCTTTTTTTAAAAAGATCCCAGTTTAACTTATTTTTCTAGAAGAAATATGGTCATCTGATCATTTGAATATTTTTTCCCGTGAAATACATTTTTGTTTACTACATATGTAGCAGTCCTTGACTTCCCTCGCCCTGGTGAAATTTCAGCAGCGATTAGCAAATTTCATTTGACGCAAAAAAAAAAAAATTCATTTAAATTTCATTTAAGGCAATGCATTTTTCGAGACTAAATTTAATGATACTTCGTATTTATCGCATCCCGTAGGATCGCAATTCCCGACATTTTCCACGAGGACGTATGGTGAACCCAAGGATGACAAGTATGAAGGTATAATTTTTATTTGAACCAGTATGAAAAAACTAACATCAATTACAAAGGTTCAAAAATTTTTCATTCAGTTAGAACTGTTTCATTAGAATTAATTTTATATTTTATCAAGTCTGCTTGCGGACCACCTATAGTCCTATATATCATCGTCGTGGACCCACAGTCATCGTTGAGAAACCCACTTGGCTAGAGCCTTAGAATTAGTACATAACATAGTTGCTTGGCAACATGGAGAAAAAAAAATTTGAAACTTGCAACATTGGTGAATATATGAGAGAAAAAGTTATATATATATATACATATAGTCAAACCTCGTTAGTGCGTCACTCGGTTAACACGTCACTCCGCTTACCGGGCCACTTTTTAGAAGTCCCAATTGTCCTCAGGCAGGAATTGGCACAGCTATAGCTTACTCCGTTTAACGAGTCCCCGCTGTATCAAAGTAATCTCAATATTAAAGTACGATTTACGCGTGCCTTTAGTTTCCCAGCTATATTTTATCATTTTATTTTTGTCTTTTTTGCCAAGCAGTTAAACAATAAGTTCACAGACTATGAGTAATATAATGTGTGACAAATGCAGAAAGTTTTTTTCGGGGAAAAGTGATGTCATGAAATGTATCAAATGCTGGAAATGCTTCCATCCTTCATGCGTAAATGTTCCACCTTTGATAACTGAAAGTGAAAAAGCACGATGGAAGTGTATTGCTTGTGTTGGGTCCGAGCTCGGAGCGTGTGCTGAAAATATACCCTCATCGAAGACGGCTGATCGGTTTTCCGACGAAGCGGGCCATGTAACTAATGATGATGATGAGCCTCTTGTTCCAGTGTGCGTGTCCCAGTTGAAGCGAAAGGATCGCTCGCCGGCCGATGAATCTATTATGCCATCTCGCAATATGAGATCACGCGTAAGAAAATTGATAGATCTCGAAAATCAACCGGATGAAGACTTTGATCTAAATGGGGGAGTAAAAATGCTGTTATCCTTGCATGTTGACCTCCATGAAAGCTTGGAATCTGTGTCCGGTAAGGTGGATAACTTACAGTGTGAGCTTCAAAGGTTTGAATCGTCTCTAGGAATTTTGGAAAATCGTGTTTCTGATCTTGAGAAAAACCGCGCTGGTGAAATGATATCTCGTGAAGACATCGGGAATCTGTATCGTTTGAACAGGCTGATGGTGGACAAAATTGATGAACTGGAAAACAGATATAGAAGGGAAAACCTCGTCTTTGTTGGTGTCCCCGAGGGTCCAGACGAGACTGCTGAATCGCTTGAAAAAGTAATTAAAAAACTTTAGATGTGGATGGTGTTGAATTCGATAGAATTCACAGATTGGGTCGCAAGGTAGGTGTGAGGCCTCGTCTGGTGATCGGTAAACTCACTTATTATCGTCACAAGATGTCTGTGCTTGGGAATGCTAGCAAGCTGAAGGGTTCTAAGATATTCATCAATGAGGACTTCAGTGCTCGCACCAGGTATGCTAGAAAGAAGTTGCTGGATTTTGCGAAAGATCCGCAGAACCCAGAGCGCAGAAGTTTTTCACTTAGGTACAACAGATTATTAATGAACGGAAAGATTTTCATGTTTGATCACGAAAAAGATTCGGTCTACGAAGACCAGCGTGTAAGTGATCCTTCGTCTGACGATCAATTAAGAGCGAGTGTTTAACCAGAGTGATTTGATTATTAGTAATCATGCCCGAAATGATACTGGTGATTTCACAGCCAGAGAGGAAAGTTGTGACTATTTTATGTGTCGAAGTGCGGTTTCGACCAGTGGGCGGATTGATCCTGACTATCATAGTTCTATAAATAGTAATTCATACGTAGTTCCTGTATCTGTGAGTGATTTTTCAAATTGCGAAATAGTGTTAAATCATGTTTCACCAACTGACCATATATTTCCAAGTTGTGCCGATTCGAGTCCGATCACAGTTTCAGCAAACAAAAAAATATGTAATTTTCTAAAATTTTTATCATATATCTGGCTTTAATAACAAATCATGTTTCCCGGATTTTTTAAAATTTGTATTAAGTTTTGATTTATTTTTTTTGGCGGAAACATGGCTAACTAGTGAATTTAAAATGATTCCAGGATTTTCAAATTATACTATTATACAAGAAGCTGCAGTTAGGGAAAGTAATACGGGCCGACCTAGTGGTGGTATGCTATTAGGTTTAAAACAAGATGTAATAAAAAATTTCAAGCTCCTATTTAGATCCAGATTCTCTTTAATAATTCAGTTAAACCTCGGCGCAATTAACTATCTACTTGCCGTAAATTATTTTCCTCCCTTTAAACAACTATGACGGTGATTTTGTAAATTTTTTTAATATATTTGCTCAATTTTGCGAAAATTTTGAATACGTGATATTAATGGGCGATTTTAATGCTCGTGTGGGAACTAAACTCCAATTTCCAATGTTGCAATTAGATGAGATAATAGATCGCCGTTCTTTAGACAAGCGAACTGATAGACGGGGTGAAACTTTGTATGATTTTGCAATAACAAACAATTTGATTCTCCTTAACGACACTCGCACCGTTGTGCCCCAGGTAACTGATTTGATGTTTGTTTCCGAGATTCTCTATACCCAATCGGTGATCGATTTTGAGGTGGGTGATGATCCTGCTTCTGATCACATGCCGGTTTGGATGTCATTTTTCGACCCCCGTGAAATATCTAATCAGAGGCTTATTAGATGTTCTGTAGAAAAAGCTCGATGGATTGAGAGCTCACGGATGGAATTTTGTCAAAATCTTAATATGAATTTGATGGAGATGTCTGAATCAGATTTTATAAACGATCCCCAACTTTTCACCACTGCTTTAATCAATTCGGCTAAAAATTCAGGAATGATCAAAACAACTCGACTGTCTGGTTCTAATACGAGTGGTTTTAATCCTAAATGGTATGATGACGAATGTCGTGCGTCAAAAATTGAAATGCGTAAACCACTTCGTAAACTAAAAAAATATTATTCTGTATTACTCTCGTTACAATATCGCGCTCTGCGTAATAAACACAAAAAAAAATTGTGAACAAAAGAGACGGAATTATTTTGCAAATTTGAATGAGATGCTCATAAATAGCCGAGATTCAAAAACATTTTGGTCACTCTTGGCTAGTCAAAACAAAAATCCCCTTGTTCCGAATAGTATATCAAAACAAGATTGGTTTGATCACTTTTTTAACCTGTCTAGCCCTGAGCCTGCTTCTCACATTATTTATGCAATTCATAACGAAGGCATAGATCCCATCTTAGATATTATGATTTCACCTTCCGAACTAAATACAGCTCTAACAAATCTTAAAATTAACAAAGCACATGGAGTGGATCTCATAGTAAATGAATTTCTGATCAATCTAACCCCCATTGGTATAAGTTTACTGCTCAAAACTTTTAATAATTTTCTAGAAAAAACCTATGTCTCAAAAGATTGGCTTGAAGTCATGGTGCTGCCGATCTATAAAAAAGGTGATCGCTCTCTACCATCTAACTACCGCCCAATATCATTAGTATCTTGTCAGTTTAAATTGTTCACGTCTATTTTGAATAATAGATTGACAAAATGGCTGCAGACAAATTAGCTCATTCCGGAAGATCAAGCTGGTTTTAGAAAAAATTACAGCTCTGTCGATCAGATCTTTGTACTCAACTGTATAATACAAGAGAAGCTCTCTAGACCTCGCGGAAGATTTTATGTCTTGTACGTTGACTTCAAGAATGCATTTGACAGCATAGACCATGGGATCCTTTTTTACGTCTTAAGTAGATTTGGTTTGAGTTCTCGCTTCGTAAATTTGATCAAAGATATTTATCGCAAAGCTTCACTAACAATAAGTACTGATCTTGGTTCTACTGATAAAATGTATATTCAAAAAGGACTTCTGCAGGGAGAAATATTAAGCCCAACCTTATTTTCTTTATACATTGTAGAACTTATAAGCCGTTTCAATAACTCTGATATTTCCCCTATTCAACTTAGTTCAACAACCTCAATTCATTCTCTATTTTTTGCTGATGATTTAGTAATTTTGGGGGACTCGCCAATAAATTTACAATGAAAAATAAATATACTTGATAGGTTTTGTGAGGAATTTCGGTTAAAAATAAATGTTGATAAAACCAAGGTCATGGTATTCAGACGCGCTGGTAAATTGAAAAATGCCGAGAAGTGGAGATTACGGAATACCCCACTTGAAATAGTAAATAATTATACATATTTGGGTGTACCGTTTTCGTCATCCGGTTCGTTCACACTTGCAAAAACTAAATTTGTGGCAAAGACAAAATTGGCTATCCAAAACGCTTGGCCAATTTTTTTAAAGGCAAAAATTTCATCCATAAATGTCGCTATGAAACTCTTCCATTCAATAATATTGTCCGTGCTGACATACGCAGCACCAGTCTGGTCGGCAGACTATATTGATGATCTGGAACATATTTTTTCTTTTTTCGTAAAAAAATTATTGCAAATATCACCAAATACACCCGGATACATGATTCGCGTTGAATTGGGTCAACCTCGAGTGGTAATTACACTGAAAAAACTTCTTATTAAATTTTATGGACGAATCTTATCTATGAATAGCTCAAGATTTCCCAGGTTATGTTTCTCTAAACTTTTGAACAACTTGTTGGGCTCACACGGAAACTCCAAAATTAACTGGTTAAATTCCATTTTCAAAATTTTTGACAATACTGGCTTCAGCTACCTCAAAATGGTTGAAGATCCCACTGTTCTCAAACAACACCTCCCATTTATAATTCACACGCTGATATCACAAAGTATTCAATTAGACATGCGATTCCTACAAACATGCTATGGTTCTGTTTTTTACCGCACTATTAAAAATGTTTTTGGAGCGGAGGATTACCTTTTGAGCACATCTGGGATTTTGTTCAAAAGAATATTAATTCAATTGCGTTTTGGTAGCAATTCTATTAGGATAAACGACAATTTTTTAATTATAAATTCCAATAGTGACTGTACATACTGCAATTTAAATCAGCTGGAAACGTGGAATCATGTGTTTCTTTACTGCCCTACTTTTGAGAACTACAGAAGAAAATATTTTGAACATATGTTACGCCCTTCCCTCGAACAAATACTAACATTGAGAAATGTCGATATACGTGATGTATATAATTTCCTTATTAATGTAGCCAAACATCGATCACTGTACAGTGAATAAGCCTTTTTCCGGTTAATATAAAATTACAAGTCTAGTACTTGGATATAGACTTTGTATGTGTTTCTTGTATAACTAATTATTTTATTTACTTTTTTTTCACCTTTTTTTTAACGATACTAGTTGTTTCATGTTGAGATACTTGGTGATTGTTTCAGGTTTGCTTATGTTAATGTTGTTATTGTAATGTAAATTGTGCATGTAAATTTTGTGTTGCTACCCACTTTGAAATTGGCTTATTGCCAAATCAATAAAGTAAGTCTAAGTCTTAACGAGTCACTCCGCTTACCAAGTCATATTTTTGCTCTCCCAAGAGTGACTCATTAACGAGGTTTGACTGTATGTATATATATATATATATATATATATATATACCCTAGAAATATTAGGTTTCCCTTTTTCGGAGTAGTTTCAATATTTGTAGAATAATCCTATGAACAGTTTGAGCCTATATGCATTTCTTATTTTTCGATGGTGGATTAGTTAACCCTGCAAGTGGCACAGCAGAGCTCACTAAACCTCCTTCAAAATGCCATATATATTTTTAAATGGAGTGGAGTTTCTGTCGATTTTCAGAAGCTGCAAACTGCAGCCTTGGTGGTCGAGTGGTAATAATGACGGACTCGCATCGCGAGGACGCGGGTTCGAACCTCACCGTCGCCACAGTGGTGGTCGGCCAGTGGTTTGTTTCCCCTGGCCCCCCAACTTCGAGGCGAGAATGCGAGCCGATCTCCCTGTTAATAAGCCTCTCCACAGAGAGCAACAGGCTTTCAACGATTCAATTATTCAATCATCGCACTTCACTCATAGTTAGGAAAATTTGATAGATGGCAGCACTACACACATAACAATCATTACACGGAAACGAACTCCGCGTTAGGTTCGCAATACGTCACCCGCATTCCAACATGTACCAATTCGTTAGAAGTTCCGCAGAGGAACATGGACGAGGTGCATGTGTGGTTTAGTAGTAGTAGTAGTAGCAAACTACACCCCTTAGGGGCCATTCAAGTATTACGTAAGCAGATTTTTAGCCATTTTTGACCTCCTCTCC